>NC_136072.1:1113576897-1114176897 GCF_964261635.1 Lissotriton helveticus | reverse complement strand
GCTGATGATGGAGCGGATCCGTCATGGCCCTGATTTCGCGCCTGCGCGGCGCGTTCTTTTGAGCGGGCAGGGTCATGACGGAACCGCTCCGTCATGAGCACAGCTCAACCGCGGCTGGTGACGGAGCGGTTCCGTCACCAGCTGGAGCCCGCCGCGCGGCCCCCCCCCCGCCTCCTTAGCGCTGCAGCGGAATAGCTAGTTAAACTGGCCCATTGTCATTCTGTATGGGGCAATCAGCCGCAGACAGAATGACAATGGACGGGGTGGGGCTGCTCTTATCCTCGAGGAAGACTTCGAGGCGCCCCATCAGGGGCCTGAGGCTTCTCGCAGGGAGCAGTGCTGCTCCCTGCAATGGCCAGAATTACGGACAAAAGGCGTCCGTAAAAAGGACTCTCACGGACAACGGACGTGAGGTCCAAATTACGGACGGTCCGTGAAATTTACAGACGGTTGGTCACCCTGCATGCAGCATCACTGTTCCCATCCCGTTTAAAAAAATGTTTTTTATGAACTTTAACCACTGTCCATCGCAAACACAGGAACACATTGACTTATGGGAGGTAATCAACATTGAACCAGGAAACTCATGAATCTGGCACAGAGGACTCCCTGTGTGTTGTACAGAACCTGGCGATAATCTCCGCACTGATGCCAGCATGCAGCTGATTGCAAATGGTGCTTGCTCGTGCTTTACATTCATTAACATTAGTTAGAGGCGACTGTGCGACCAAAACCAGTGATAAAAAATGCAGACATACTTAATGCAAAATGGACGTAAATACCATTTGCACATGTTCTTTGCCATTTTACATCAACAGTGTAAAATCTAGGAACAAAACTCGGAAAAAAACTCAGCACAAACGCTCTTTGCGCTGCAGAGTTACTGCATCTAGTTTAGCATTTGAGCTTTACATGTGGCTTCTATAAAAGTCTTGATTGAAACACAAAGCAGGATGTCAATGACTTGCAAACCAGGAATTAATTGACAAGGGCCATTGGCAACACTCACATGATGACCCACCATAAAGTCCTAACTATTGGGGGAAACCCACCACCAGGTTACAGTGACCTGCATACAGAGACAATCATGTTGTAGTTAAATCTTGGTGCGGGCAGAGCTAAGTGACCAACTCAGCATGCTACACAGAGTTTCACAAGCTGCGGAGTACGTTAGGTTGCGCCGTTCATGCTGATTTTAATCGTCGGGTGTTTGCGCTGCGGTGGACAATCAGTGCGACTAGCACCATGCGCAGCGCAAGAGGGCGCAGCTTTGTTCTGCCGCTCAAATAGATGTTCTACTTGAGAGGCGGGTTCTTCAACACGAACGGAAGGTTTCTCAATGCGAGCGGTCGCGACCACCCGTGACCGCCCACTCGCTGGGAGGTGGTCTAGCATTGGATTTTCCTCGCTCACACTCACTAACTTAACGTTGGGGAGCACGAGGGAGGAAAAAACTCCTCTCCGCAAAGTGCAGAAAACTCCACAAATGGAGTGTAGTTCACCGCCTACGCCTAGTTGAATCCCATCTAATCAAGTGTTTTTCTTCCAGCCGAAATATTCATATTGCTTTTATGGTTATTCATAGCTGTGCAATAAAACATTTTTCACTCTGCTGCCATATTTCACTATCACATCTCTTTCACCATTTTGATGTCCTAATAACAAGTTCTTTTTAATATCAACCTGTACAGGCATTTACTCGCAGTGCCTAATTTGTAAAAGAATGAGTGCCGGTGCCCAGAGCTCTGCTCAGAAGCTGCAGCCACTGCTATTAAGTTTTTTGTACAATTCTTTTTATTAATGACGACAGTAAAATGTTGCAAACATTACTCCATTGCAGCATACTGGGATTGGCGCATATACATTGTTTCATGCTTTATCACTTCCCCAATTGCACTTTGCACTTACTTTGCTACTCCTATCTACCATGCCTACTCGCTAACTGAGGTGGGTATCTGCAGCGGGGGAAGGGGTACTGCTATTAAATATTGATGCACCCAATACCAAGACTGCATAGTCCTGAAATCATCTCATGCCTCTCTAATCCACTCCCAGTCTCTTGACCTCACTATTGCAGGCAGTGCTTAATTTGTAAAAAAAAAACACAAGTACCAGGTCCCTTGGCCGGAGGCCACTGCAGCTTGCACCACACATTGCCGCTGCCAATGATAGTACCAACACAACTACCAACTATCACACTCCTACAAGGGTGACAATTCAGACTATTCCAGGCCCCAAAGCTATAACAATGGCTTGGGCGTCAGGTTATTGTCATTTCTAATGTATATTGTATTAATTTAACAACTGTTGTGGTGTTCACCTTAAATTAGATGGACAGTGGCACAATGTGGTAGACTGTCACAAGTGTCGGTGTTGACAGTTAAGTGCCAGTGTCGAATCACCGGAAACCACCAGCACAAATTAAGCAGTGGTTGCAGGCACCGCCTTCTCCCTCTGTGATGTTTTTTTCTGTCTTTCTCGTTTTACTTCTGCACTCTTTGTATGTTTTTCTCTCTCTTGCTCTTGTGAAATGTCAGAAGAGGAAAAATAAGTGCTGGTCCCCAAATATGAGGTCCATGGGCCCCACCAACAGCCACGGGCTCAAATTAAGCACTATCGATTCCACAATATCGACTTGCACTTTATTACCCCCCTAAATCGACGTGGACTTAGAATCTAGACTCTGTGTGTGTGTGTGTGTGCTTACTGTGACGATGCAATAGTAGCTCACATTGTGAAGTCACCAGTCGGTATTTCTGTCCTCGATATATATAGTGACATACAACCCATACAACCCATTTAAACTATTTCTTGCAGAAGCTCTGGCTTGCATTCCTAATAATTAATCAAATCTTGCTGTAGAGATTTGTAGTAATGTTGCAAGCACCCGGTCTCCATGGTTCCCGTGCAACAGTGGAATTGTTTTCACTGTAAAACCTCTTCTCTTTTGTCACGGACTGAACTTCCATCCTCCCTGCCTCACAGGGTGGCCCTGTCTTCCCTCGCATCTCTGTGATTAAACAGATTCCCTGGCAAAACATGATATGAGCCACTTCCAAGCTCACAGAGTGTAACACAATCTGTCCTCGTCCTATGTGAGCTGCTCCTGATAATTCAGGCCCTCCTTGCCTTTCACTTATGTGGCTGCCTCTCTTTGAACTTTTGTCAAGTCCCTAATACTCTGATTCATGTCTGACGTCCAATGCTGAACACAATATTTGAAAGATGGGCCCCACTGGGGCACCTTACAGTAGTAAAATGACCTCACCAGCTCTGCTTTCCTTGCCCATTTTTTAATAAAACTTTTCCTGCGTTGCAAGCACAGCAGGATTTTGTGAGCAGGTTTAGACTCTATGGGGCATATTACCAAGGGTGGCGATAGGCAATTATCGCCGGTTTAGCAGCTGTTTTCGGCCACTAAGCGGCGATAATTCTATCGCTCTATTAGCAAGCTGTCGCTAACTGATGTTAGCGACAGCTTTTAGGCGATAGCGAGCGGTTTGGGGCCCGCTTTGCATGTCAGCGATATTTATCGCTAATGACATGCAAAGTGGGCGTACCCAACCTGTTAGCAACTGAAAGCAGTCGCTAACGTCGCTATCGCCTATTAGCAAGGCAGGCGTAGCGATGGAAATATTCCTGCTATCGCCAAAAACCAACGCCTGCTCAGACCAGTTCTTAGCCATGTTATCCAATGGGAGGTGGATAACATGGCTAGAGTATTTTGTCGCTAATGCGTGAATATCGCTGTATTCTCAGCGATATTCACGCATTTCGCCGCTATCGCTGGATATTTTAGCACAATGGAGAAAAATGTTGCTAATAGCATGTTTTCTCCGCTAACATATCCCGCGATAGGCAACGATAAAAAAATCATCGCTAAGCCTATTTAGCGATAATTATTGCTACTTGTTGGTAATATACCCCTATGATCCCCCCAGGATGCGTTTTAGCGCTTTTTATCAAAGGTCAATCCATTGGACCCAGTTCAAACAGCCATTTGTACATGTCACTTATACAGTGGCCAGAGGCACAGCTTCTTAAAGAGATTCAGGAGAGGGATGTTATTCTTAAATTTCCCAACTAAAATGCCAGTGGGGCACAGGATGAATGTGTGAGCTGACCAAGGCTCGGGATGGACTGTTTCCATTAGAATCGGGGTCGGTACTGATGTGCATCAGGTGGGCACTTGGTTCTGTGTTGTAATCAGTATTGGATATGTTCTGTGTTTGTGCCCCAGTGTTTCCTTTTGTGCAGTGTTCTGCATTCCAGAAGAGTGTTGATTTAAGAATGCAGAAGGCTCTGCAGTTGAATATGGAGCCATCTTGGTTGTGAACGCATTCCTGTGCTGCTCAATCAAACATCTTTAACCCGTTTGCTGCGCGCATTGGCCAACGGCTGCCACGAGCACTACCTCAGTAGTGCTGCGCAAGTCCGTTGCCCAACGTGGCCCCGCCCACTCTTTCAAACAGTCGCGCCGCCGCGGTTAAGCGGTTAGTCTTACTCCCTAGATTTGCCTCTTACAATGGCGAAGAGTTGAGGAGGCGCCCTTGTCAATATTGCAGCACAGGAATGGAGTGCTTCCTGTACCCGCAGTATGTGTTTGGAATAATTTGTGGATTACTAGCTGCACCTCAGGAAAACTGTTGAACTCTGACTGTGGATTATTACGCTCTGCATCTTGTCCTATAGAAGGGCAAACAACTGGATTTGGAATATTACTCGTAAAATCTCAGGATTATGCGTTTTTAGTGCTGTCTGCTCAGCGGGATTTTAAAAATAAGCATTGAGAATTTACCACCTGCATCTGTCTGTGGAATTTGCCTGTTCGTCTGACGTACAAGAATAGAGCGTGGAGAGCATTGAGACTCTCGTGGCGCAAGCTCTTGAATGCGCGGTTGAGGACTGTGTGACACAGTGAACTTTCATGAATGGTGAGCAGTCTTTGCATGCATATAATTGTCCAGCGTCCTTTAAATGATTTTTGAAAAAAGTATGTATGAAGTTGAAAAGTTAAAGTCACTTAGTTCTCATGTTAAAGGAATTTTGGCCAGCATTCACAGAAAATGCGCTTGGGTTGCCACTAGCAGCATAGGAAGGGGGGTGTGGTGGTTGCGGGCCGCCCCGGCTGTCATCACTGAGGGGGTGACAAAATGTCACGGGGAGGCTGACAAAATGAAAACATGCATTGGCATAGCCAATATGTCTCGTCTTTGGGACCTTTGGGTGTTTTGTTATCCAGCACAATATCCTTGGTGCAACAACATCAAGTGTTGCATGGCTAAACACTTATAAGGTCCCAAAGGCGAGACCTATTGGCTATGCCAATGGTTGTTTTGAGTGAGTGGCTCATGCAGGTATGGCACTGTGAGGTAACGATGCTGTGATTGCTTTTACAAGAGCCACTGTGCCATTACACCTCTTCAAAATGTATCTTGGGTCTGGTGTAATACTTTTAGCCCCTATTCCCGTCTTCTCTCACCCAATGCATCCTTAAATGTCCCATGTACAACCTGGGTTGACACCCCTGCCCTCCTGTGACACTTTACCCATCACGGGTGGTGGTGGTGGTGGGGGGTGGACGTGGTGGTGGTGGTGGATGTGGTGGTGGACATGGTGGTGGATGTGGTGGTGGTGGACGTGGTGGTGGTGGAAGTGGTGGTGGTTGACATAGAGGTGGTGGAAGTGGTGGTGGTAGACGTGGTGGTGGTGGTGGACATGGTAGTGGTAGACGTGGTGGTGATGGTGGACGTGGTGGTGGATGTGGTGGTGGTGGTGGACATGGTGGTGGTGGATGGGGTGGTGGTGGAGGTGGTGGTGGACATGGTGGTGGTAGACGTTGTGGTGATGGTGGACGTGGACGTGGTGGTGGTGGATGTGGTGGTGGTAGATGTGGTGGTGGTAGATGTGGTGGTGATGGTGGACGTGGTGGTGGATGTGGTGGTGGTGGACGTGGTGGTGGTGGACATGGTATTGGTGGTGGACAATATGGTGGTGCTGGTGGACATGTTCAGGGTGGTGGTGGACGTGGTGGTGATAGATGTGGTGGTGGACATGGTGGTGGTAGATGTGGTGGTGGTGGATGTGGTGGGGTGGTGGATGTGGTGGGGGTGGTGGAGGACGTGGTGGTGGTGGACCATGTGGTGGTGGACGTGTTGGTGGTGGTGGTGGATATGGTGGTGTTGGACGTGGTAGTGGTAGTGGACATGGTGTTGGTAGACGTGGTGGTGGATGTGGTGGTGGTGGTGGACATTGTGGTGGTGGTGAACGTGGTGGTGGTGAACGTGGACATGGTGGTGGACGTGGTGGTGGGGTGGTGGTGGACATGGTTGTGGTGGACGAGGTGGTTGTTGTGAACGTGGTGAGGGACATGATGGTGGTGGACGTGGTGGTGGTGGACATGGTGGTGGTGGACATGGTGGTGGTGAATGTGGTGGTGGACATAGTGGTGGTGGAGAACGTGGTGGTGGTGGACTTGGTGGTGGTGGACGTGGTAGTGGTGGTGGACATGGTGGTGATAGACATGGTGGTGATGGTGGACATGGTGGTGGTGTTGGTGGACGTGGTGGATGTGGTGGTGTTGGATTTGGTGGTGGTGGTGGTGGAGGACGTGGTGGTGGTGGATGTGGTGGTGGTGGACGTGTTGGTGGTGGTGGTGGACGTGGTGGTGGTGGATGTGGTGGTGGCGGACGTGGTAGTGGTGGACGTGGTGATGGATGTGGTGGTGGTAGACGTGGTGGTGGATTTGGTGGTGGTGGTAGACATGGTGGTGGTGGTGGACGTGGTGGTGGTGGGCATGGTGGTGGTGAACGTGGTGGTGGTGGATGTAGTGGTGGTGGACATGATGGGGGTGGACATGGTGATGGATGTGGTGGTGGGGGTGGTGATGGACATGGTGGTGGTGGACGTGGTGGTTATTGTGGACATGGTGGGGGACGTGGTGGTGGACGTGGTAGTGGTAGACATGGTGGTGGTGGTGTTCGTGGTGGTGGTGGACATGGTGGTGGTGGATTTGGTGGTGGACATAGTGGTGGTGGAGAACGTGGTGGACAAGGTGGTGGTGGACGTGGTAGTGGTGGGTGTGGTGGTGGTGGAAGACATGGTGGACAAGGTGGTGGTGGACATGGTGGTGGATTTGATGATGGTGAAGGTGGACGTGGTGGTGGTGGACGTGGTGGTGGACGCGGTGGTGGTGGGTGACGTGATGGGAATGGTGGGGGACGTTTGCGACATGGTGTTGGTGGTGGATGTGGTGGTGGATGACTATTGGGTAGGAGGGTGCAGACAGAATGCGGAAGGAGAGGAGGATCTTGAAGAGGGCACACGGGAGAGCAGAAAGAGGCAGAATATTATAAACAAGCCACGGCATCGCTCTGGTTGATGTTTGGGAGGTGGGAGGGGTGTTCTGTGCAGAAAGGCATTACGGCGCTCTATTAAATAAATAAATAAATAAAACAAGCACGGACCGTGTTTGGAGCTGAAAGTACAAGCTGTGCTTAATGAGCCATGACGAGGGAAGAAAGCTGCACTCACTCCTGCGGACCCTAGGCCAGGGCAGAGAGAAGGCGGGACATGAACCCGGCTTTGCCCAATTGCGTGCTATCTTTCTTAGAAAGACGCATGCAAAGGCCAACAGTGGGTGAAAAAAACAAAAGCACATGCACAAGTGTGTGTTCCAAAGTTTAAAGCCCTCACTAAATGTCTTGCAGGACAGCGCATGCGCGCTGGCTCATGCGAGACCTAAAAATATGTATAACTAACTTTATTTTCCTTATTTTAATAATTTCAATGTGGGTGGGGGTGACAAGAATTTTCTGCACTGGGTATCACCATGTTAAACAGAATGCTGTTAACATAGGCACAGATGTCACCTCATTTGGGATGCTAATGACATAATAATGGAAAGATATATTACAGCAATGTATATTTCTAAGTTTTTAACCCAGAGGAAGTCGTGGGATTGATTCCCTTGGCGACAAAAAACATGTTGGCTAAAGGCTAAAGATCTAAGATCCGATTAAAGAATACAAGAACGATATAAGCTTTGAGAATTTGTTACTTCATTATTACAACTTTGTATGTTGATATTAGCGTGTGGTGGAGGATAGAAATTCAGTAACATTGTTGACCGTGGTCACCTAAAAGTTTGTCCTGCTGTCAACAAGGAATGCAAAAAACTTGGACATGTAGGTAATTTTTTCATGTGCTTGCAGGGACTTAATGAGGATTATCAGTCAAGCATGCAGTAAAGTATTGTGTACTGCTGAAATATGTGTTGTTAAACCTGGATGTGAGTGTGGGAAATTAGTTGACAACTGTAAAATAATTGTTCTGTCTATTGAAGGTTGCGAGGCAGCTGGAAATTGTCGAATTTATTGTTATGTGTGTATGAGTGTGTGTGGTATGCTTTGATTGTATGTGATATTGGTACGATTGTGAATCTGGTAAGGGGATATTTATGCACTGTTTGGTTATTTTGACAATATTTTTTGTATTATTTCTTTTTTGATCTGTAAATTGGTTATAGGTATCATCATGTTTTTTTGATTTTTTGCATGTACAGATTGTAAAGAAAGACAAATTGTTTGTCTCACTATTTATGAAATGGTATTTCAAGAACAAATGAAAAATGCTGTATCTCATATCATTGAGGGAGAGCGCAATAGAGCCAGTATTGGCCAAAGTGAATTAGTGGGTGGTGGAGTGGGAGGTCTATATATTTGCAATAAACAGGTGACTACTGCACTGTACGAACCCCATGAAAATGGACAGGTTGAGAGGTCCAATCAGGTTTTAAATTGGTATGTAGTAGAAGCACATTAACAAGGGCGTGATTGGAAGAATACTGTGAGAGAAAGAATGTGGCTGTACCACATAACTACTTACACTATTATTGGGGGTTAGCCCTTTCAAATTGTTAAAAGGAAGGGATCTTGCTTCCAGTTTTTGTCCTTGGTGGTTTAGGGAAAGGTGAAGAATAAGAAGGGTGTAATGTCAGAGATACTGCTATGAGAGTGAGGAGGAGGTAAAGTGAGGTCAAAGATTGGTATGATATTAAGCGGAAGGCCAAGCCACAGGTGTTTATGGTGGAAGACTGTGTGAGAGTTTTAAGACCGGGTTTTATCAATAAGTGTGCATCCGAATTTGGGAAAGCCATGAGAGTACAGCAAGTTTTTACTAATTGTGTGATTACCCAGGATGGAGAAGTGTGGAATGTTTGAAGAGTAGCCAAATGTCCAGGTGCAGTATTTAATTACAACTCTAGAGCCGAAGTGGAGGACACTGAAGAGAATTTCCTGGTGAAATTGAATAACAATGCCCTGGGGCATGACCAAAATAGAGACTCTAGTAATTGCTCTGTATTATCTGACAATGGTGACTGTCCTGTGGCTTACAGAGTCAACGATATGTTGATTTTGACAGCTAACCCTTTCTAATGCTTTCTAATATGCATCTAGTGGTAGTATTTCCTATTTTAGTGCAAACCATAATTCATCTTTCCTTTTTGGTACATAGGTTATTATAATTTTTTTTCTTCTTTAATTTTCTGTCTCTTTTTGTTTATTAAGGGAGAAGTGTTATATTCATTATTGGATATGTTCTGTGCATGTGTCAGTGTTTCCTTTTGTGCAGCGTTCTGCATTCCAGAGGAGTGTTGATTTAAGAATGCAGAAGGTTCTACAGTTGGATCTGATGCCGTCTTGGCTGTGGATGCATTGCTGTGCTGCTCAATTAAACATCTTTAATCTTACTCCCTGGATTTGCATCTTTCTCACAGATTCATTTAGAGTTTGGTAGACAGGTACTCTGTTGCAACAGCAATGGAGTACCCTGTCTGCAAAACTCAAGGTCTGCCTGCCCAATTTTGAATCAACTGGGCCAAATGTTTTACGCTGATGTAATAAGATTTACTATGTCAATGTAAAACTTCATTTGATGGCCCGTCGGATTTGGTGCCTTTGGAAGTAAGCCAACAGACTGTGGGCCGTATTTAGAGTAATGTCCGCCCTATTTAGAGTAAAACACAGCTTCAATATTTTGAACCTTGATTCAACCTCCTGGTAGTTATTACACAAAGCAGACAAGTTTAACTTAACTTGGAGAGAGGATGTAGCCTACTGGCTTGAGCGGTCGACCTCGACGCTGGGAACCGGGTTCAGGTCTCGGCAACGACACTCAACATCCAGTGATTCTGGGACAATCACTTAATCTCCCTGTGTCTAACAAAAATGAATGTGTCCTTCTGTAACGACACTGGTGGTCATGTAAAGTGCTCTAATACCCGATGTCTCGGGTCTAGTTTGTGCTAGAAAACAGTGTTTACAACGCTGACATTACCACGCAGGTACATAACAATGCGATCGTTATAATGACCGCATTGTTACCACGCATTCCTCGCATCGCAAGACATTTCAATGACTTGCGCTAGGTGGCGTGCAGCACCAGGGAATATGTTGGATTTTAAACCCAACACATTCCCTGCTGTTGCGCTAACTGGAGTAGGATTAGTAATTTATACTATTCCTAAATCCAGCGCGCCACCTAGCGCAAGTCGTTGAAACGACTTACGATGTAATGCCATACGTGGTAACAATGCGGTTGCTGTAACGACCGCGTTGTTACCTACCACGTAATAAAAGCATGCGTTGTAAAGTGCTACATTTGTTCACGCTATATAAAACTATACAAATAAAAAAAAATTAAAAAGTGTCATGTATTTAGCAGTACGAAACAATTAAATAGCTGAAACACTACACAATAAACATCCGACTACCAATTTCTACAAATAGAGAGTCATTTAGTGAGTAAAATGACACCAAAATGACAAACATCCAATAAGGTGGCCAGAGATATGAATGTCTAAAGATCTAATGTAAAAAGTGCCTAGAAAAAGTAAAGGGCCAATCAGTTGTCCCCCTTCACAGGTGACCAGGACATAGGCACAATTTCAGGCCACTGCACAGATTGGATACACCAGCCGGAGGAAGATCCTACTCCTGCCTCACCGCAAAGACCTGGAACACACTACCTCTCCACCTCAGGCACTCACCGTCACTGCCTCACTTCAGGAAGGACCTCAAGATCTGGCTCTTCGGCGGAACCATAGCGCCCTGTCAGACCAGCAGCTACCACCCCCCCTCGTCCCAGCACCATGCGAATCTTACGGGTAAGTAGTTGTGCTTTACAAGACATCTGATTGATTGATTGAAGTTGGTTGTGCCAGTCAAATATCTTTTCCTTCTGACTTAGCCTCAGAAATGGAAGTCAAAATTCTCCAGCAGGGCAAGGTTGTAGGCTATTTCCAAAGAAGTTCTCTCATATCCCGATAGCCGTTGGACGAGGTCTCCGGTTGAAGCCATTGGCTTTGGCAGGAAAAGCTATAAGCAGGAGAAATTGACCTTTCACAGCCGCTGAAGACCTCCTGTTGGCTGGATACATTTCAAGCCTTCATCTGGTCAAGAGTTCTACTTTCAGAATTATTCTTTTATCTGTAGCTCAAAATCATTCAGTGGGATGAGCTTGAAGTTGCATCTGCCTAAGTCTGCTTGAAATCATATACTTTTGCCGCTGATGCTCCAGAGGTCTTGGAAGTCCAAACATTTTACAATTCCCAGTTTTTCAGACTTTCTGGAGCACATCCTCTTGGTCACTTCAAAGGCTTCCGTGACCTGAGGGACATCATTTAGGGGCCTAGGCTCACTCACAGATGACACCAAAAGGCTGCAGCTTGGGTCCAGTTGCTGCTGGTAACCTGGGTACATTAGATAAAAGGCCTCTTTCAGAATCAGACCTATCCCAGGATGTAATGTTACGTTATGTTACATTACGTAATGTTATGCAACAATATGTTATGTCATGCAGATTTGTATAGCGCACTGTCATCAGAGAGGGTGTCCTGGCACTGAGCAAGCGGAAGTCTAGCCAAGCCTAGGGCCCAGCCGACTACTTGAAATGCCAGATCATCGGCTTCTTGTGGAATTCAAGAAGTGAGGAGGGGCTCTTATGTGTAGCAGCAGGCCGTTCCACACTTGGGAGTGCTAATGCACTATTTACAGGTTTATTATTTTCTATTGACAATGAAATAAGCTCAGTCGTGCATAAGTTGCAGCTTGTCTTACAATGCACTATATGTCCCTTTCAGTGGGACGGTCTGTCAATCATCTGTTTTTCATTTGGAACCTCATGTGCATCTGTTTTCATTTCCCTGCGCGTTATGTTCTGCAGTGTCATCTACTTTCATCGTCTCACTAAATCTGCAGACTTCTGTTCTGCTGCTCTGGTGTGTCTCCAATTGTGCATGAGTAATGCCTCTCTCCTTTCGTTCCTTTGTTTGTTAATAAGTATTTCTAACATGTTTTGCATGTGTTTTTAGGAGTGTACCCAGATTATGTGTTTGTACCAATGCTTTGATCTCTGAGCAGTGACCCACAAAGCACTGACAGTGGTATGCCTACTCAGAGACAACCGTAAAAAAAAGCCACATTCCACTTCTGTTGATGCTTGTTGCAACCATTTTGTATCTACCTACCAATTCCCTTTCTTCTTGTCCCCATCCTGTCCAACTCCTAAAGACTGGTAGTGACGTCTAGTGGAGGAGGCTCTCTGGCCCTACTTCAGGGTTGTAAACATCCGATGCCTAACTCGACTTACTGTAGCCCTGTTTTACGTAAACAGTATGTTTATCATCATTTTTATAGCACCTACTATTGTTGGTATGTTACAGTAATGTTTTCTTACTCTGGGCACAGTTTTCATACGCTTGTGGGATTCCCATCAATCACATGTGGATGATTTGATTGAGAATGGTTAGTGTCCACTTGTTAAATGCCTAGGGGCAGATTTAGAGTTTGGCGGATACAGAACATGTGCCCAAAATGCAGCAAATTTCTACCTGTCCTATTCAGAGTACATGGACATCATTTACAGTCTGTATAGCAATCCTGACCTCCTCGAACCGATTGCCATCGACTCCAAGCACTACATCTTCCTTGGGGACCTTTACTTCCACCTCAATGACTCCAACGACACCAACACAACTGACCTCCGGGAAAGCATGAGCAACATCAGGCTTAAGCAACTTGTCACCGACCTTATTCACATTGCAGGACACACGGTTGACACAGTCAAATACAACCACATCTCACAGCTCACCTGTCTCGACCTTTACAGTGTCCACTTAACCTTCCCCCTGCACCCACTTGCCAGGCCCTAATCTTCACTTTTCTTACATGTAAGTCACCCCTAAGGTAAGCCCAAGATAACCCTGTGGGCAGGGTGACATGTATATTAAAGGTGGGACATGAACTGAACTGGTGTGTGTAACATATCCTGGTAGTTAACTACAGTGTGTTTCATTTTTTACTATGGAAAGGCTATTTGTCCCATAGGATAGAATGGGAGTCTACTTATAACATTTTAGAAGCATATCTTCCCATTGGGACAAGCTAGAGAAATGGGGCTTCGTATGCCTGAAATCAGAATATAAAAAGCCATATTTTAGTAAAGATGCTTTATATGTTCTGTGTTTGAAAATACCACTTTTAGAAAGTAGTTATTTCTTGCTTAGCCATTCTGTGTGACTCTGCTGGGCTTGTGACTTGGCTGGGCTGTATTTCTAGTAGTGGGAAGAGAATTCCTTGCACATGAATGGGCCTGGTCTGCCTTGGACAATGCTGTCTCCACCTCCTGCCAGGAAGCTGGGCCAGAGAGGATGGAACTGGTTTGGGCTGGGCACAGGCACTCTCTGCCCAAAGGCACAAAGAGAAACTGAGTATAAATATTGGGGTCCAGACCCCAGAACTTTAGAACTCGCTGGAATCAAGAACCTGCTAAGAACAAAAGCTGGAAGAACTGCCAAGAGGAGTACTGCAACTTTGCTGTGTTGTTGCTTTGCTGCTTTGGCTTGCAATTGCTGCTTTTTCCTTGGGCAGTGAAAGGACCGGACTGAGCTTTCTTTACTTGTTGCTGAGTATCTCCAAAGGCTTGAAGTAGAGCTTGCCTCCTGTTCTGAAGTCTTAGGGACCGCCTCGACCCTCACTGACATCTGGGTACTGCCTCTGGAACAGTGTTTTCAGTTGCCACAGAGGAGGGAAAGCAACCAACTCCGTCACTGACTTCGCTGTTGGCTCCGTGTCCAGAAGGCACTGCAGAGGGCACCGCTGCATCTCGCACCGCAAGCCTGGTCTGGACGGCCGCCGAGCTGCTGCTTGCACTGTGACCAGTGGACACCGCACTCCGCACCGTCTCGCTTCACTTCGCCACCCTGGTCTCACTGACGCTATTGCTGACTTCGACAACCATGACCGCATGATGGCTTGGGGGCACTGCTCATAAGTCTTGCGACACAATGCCCCATCCCACACTGCAGTCCAGACCAACCAATGCCAGCTCCCCGCAAAGTGAATATTTTTAAGTACTGTATGTTGGATTTTATCGCTTTGGTCTTGTTTTGAATATATAAAGTATTGGATATTTTTCTAAATTGGTGTGGTGTCCTTTTGTAGTGTTTTCACTGTATTACTGTTGGTTATGTGCAAATCCTTTACACAGTGCCTCTGAAATAAGCCTGACTGCTTGTGTCAAGCTACCTCCGTCACTGGTAATCTCCCCATCTCTTGCCCACAACGAATGGATAACCAAAATGTATAAAACCGCCTCATGAGTGCTGCAAAGCCCACGGCCCCCCTCCCCTCCGACAAACTTTAAGAAATCCAGGAATGCTGCTAATTTTATCTCAGTCGTTAAGAGCCCGCAGCGTCTCAGAACCAGCTTGCTTTTTTTTTAGTCATGCCATAAGTATGCGCTATATCCACATCCACATCCACATCCACCACCACTTCCACCACCACATCCACCACCACCACCACATCCACCGCATCCACCACCACCACATCCACCACACCCACCACCACTACATCCACCACACCCACCACCCCATCCACCACCGCATCCACCACCACCGCCGCATCCACCATCACCACATCCACCGCATACACCACCACCACATCCACTGCATCGACCACCACATCCACCACCACATCCACCATCACCACCACATCCACCACCACATCCACCACCACATCCACCCTCACCTCCACATCCACCATGACATCCACCGCCACATTCACCACCACCACATCCACCACCACCACCACATCCACCACATGCACCACCACCGCATCCACCATATGCACCACCACCGCATCCACCACCACATCCACCACCACATCCACCACCACATCCACCACCACTACATCCACCACACCCACCACCACTACATCCACCACCCCATCCACCACCACCACCACCCCATCCACCACCACCACCGCATCCACCACCACCACCGCATCCACCACCACCGCATCCACCATCACCACATCCACCGCATCCACCACCACCGCATCCACCACCACCACATCCACCGCATCCACCACCACATCCACCACCACATCCACCACCACCACCACCACATCCACCACATCCACCACCACATCCACCACATCCACCACCACATCCAACACATCCACCACCACTTCCACCACCACCACATCCACCGCATCCACCACCACCACATCCACCGCATCCACCACCACATCCACCATCACCTCCACATCCACCATGACATCCACCGCCACATCCACCACCACATCCACCACATCCACCACCACCACATCCACCCCATGCACCACCACCGCATCCACCTCTGCATCACCCTGGACAGCAAGCTTTCTATGAGGAAACAGGTGGGTGCAATCTCATCCGCCTTCTTCCACACCCAACGTATGCTCCGCAAGATCTTTAGGCGGCTCCCAGTCATCACCAGAAAGACCATCATGCAGGTCCTCGTCACCAGCAGGCTGGACTACAGGAACACACTTTACGTTGGAATCACCGCACGTCTCCTGAAGAGACTACAGACAATACAAAACTCAGCAGCAAGACTCATCCTCGACCTACCCAGACGAACCCACATCACGCCCCACCTCAAGGAGCTACATCGGCTTCCGATCCACACGAGATGCCAGTTCAAGATGTTGACCCACACATACAAAGCCCTGCAGAACGAAGGGCCAGCTTACATCAACAAACGCATGACCTTCCACCAACTGAACAGACACCTACGAACTGCCTCCCTTTTCCTCACAGACACCTCCCGGTCCACCGAAGCAAGAGCAGAGGACACTCCTCTCACACCTGGCTTAGTAACCACCGTCTCTGGTCCCTGGCTAAACTGCCGACTTCGAGTATGCATACATGCCAACATTTTAGGACAGGGACATGGGAGATTTAAAATAAATAATCGGGAGAATGAAAATTCCCCATTGACTTCAATTGTAGAAAATGCAATTTCGCCTGAATCGGGTCTATTGGCATGTATGAGTGTGGAATCGAGGAAATCTCAGTTCCAATCATGACTTCCCCATTAAGGAAACACGTGTGATCCTGGGCACTTTCCTTTGTTTATTTTGCATTTTTTATATAGCACGAAGTCCACGCGCCCCGAAGGTTTGAGAGCGCTTTACATGAACACCAGTTGCTGTTACAGACAGACTCATTTCTAGGGACGGGGAGATTAGGTGATTTGCCCAGAATCGCAGGATGTCCGATCCTCCTGCCAGACCCGAACCTGGGGGCATATTACCAAGCAGAGAAAATGTTACCGCTAAGCTGCGGCGATTTTTATCGCAGATAAACCTTGGTATTACCAAGGTTTATCGCAAATGCGATAAAAACAGCCGCAATGCATGAATATCGCTGAAAAGTCAGCGATATTCATGCATTACCGAGCTAATGCTCCTAGCCATGTTATCCACCTCCCATTGGATAACATGGCTAAGAACTGCTCAGGGGCAGGTGTTAGCTTTTGGAGATATTCGCGCTTAGCGCGAATATCTCCAAAAGTTGGTAATAGGAGATAGCGATGCGCTAACATCTTGGCACGCCCACTTTGCATGTCATTAGTGATAAATATCACTGACATGCAAAGTGGGGCCCAAGATGGTCGCTATCTCCTACTAGCTGTCGCTAACTGGTGTTAGCGACAGCTAGGTAATAGGGAGATAATTTTATCTCCGCTTTCTTGGCTTTTAAAGCCAAAAAAGCGGAGATAAACCCCCTTGATAATATGCCCCCTGGTTCCCCAGGTTCAAGGTCTGCCGCTCTAGCCGTTAAGCCACACCCTATCTCCCCCTTACACTCCTTGCCTATCAGGGGAATTGGGAGTATTTTATAAACAGACAGACTAAAGAACACTGGTATTCGGCGTTATAAATTAACCTCGACTGTTCGGCCTGGAAGTGCCTGGGGGCGATTGCTTCAGATAGTGGCGCTGCATTTACAGAGGCCTCCGTGCTCACTGATGCGGACAGAGGAACTTCCGGTGCCCTTTTCCCACCACTGGTGTTCAGGGTCTGCGCCGCGCGGCTGTCGCCTGTTGGCCGGGAATCCAGCCTGTGACCTCGCTTGAACCAGTTGGAGCGGGGTTGGAAGTCTGTCTGGCTATATATATACTGCCTCATGTGTGTGTATTTGTAGACGAGGCATACCCTTCACCGGACGCCGCGAGGCCGTTTCTGGTGCAACTATTTATTAAAGGTGAAAACATTTTTGGCAATGCATTTACAGTTTACACGGGTGATCGCTCCCAAGGTCGAAGCTGGCAAGCGGCGCTATTTAAAATGCTTGGCAATGATGCACGTTTGATCTTTCTCTCTCGACATTAAGTGGTAATTATTTGACATTGCGCATGCGCCGAGGGTCAGACGGGAAAGAGTGTTTGTGTCTTGG
Organism: Lissotriton helveticus; assembly: GCF_964261635.1. NCBI lineage: Eukaryota > Metazoa > Chordata > Amphibia > Caudata > Salamandridae > Lissotriton > Lissotriton helveticus. The sequence continues at coordinate 1,114,159,110 of NC_136072.1, read as the reverse complement.
GACTCGCTACAGGCACCCATACCGGGCCTCATTTGGAGAAAGTCGCTTTCTCTGTGGATACGACGGTCCACTAATTGCTTTTCCCTAAGCAACACTCGTGAAGTTATCACTGTTTCTCCGCAATGTGACGCGCTTTGATTGCAGGTTTTGATGCAGTAATAACACTCTACCGTAAATACCGTACCAACTGCACATTTAAGACCATTGCCCACCTCCCTCAGGGTCGTTGTGTTTTGTTTTGCAAAAGCCAAAAGGTCTGTTCCTGTTTCAGTTGTTTTGGTGTCCCCTCGTTCCCCCGACCTCATATGCCTCTCAGAGGGGGTCCCTTTATTTACAAGTGCATGCTGGACCAGTCTGCAGAGGTAGGTGCATGCTGGAACAGTCTGCAGAGGTAGGTGCATGCTGGACCAGTCTGCAGAGGTAGGTGCATGCTGGAACAGTCTGCATAGGTAGGTGCATGCTGGAACAGTCTGCAGAGGTAGGTGCATGCTGGACCAGTCTGCAGAGGTAGGTGCATGCTGGAACAGTCTGCACAGGTAGGTGCATGCTGAACCAGTCTGCAGAGGTAGGTGCATGCTGGACCAGTCTGCAGAGGTACGTGCATGCTGGACCAGTCTGCAGAGGTAGGTGCATGCTGGACCAGTCTGCAGAGGTAGGTGCATGCTGGACCAGTCTGCAGAGGTAGGTGCATGCTGGACCAGTCTGCAGAGGTACGTGCATGCTGGACCAGTCTGCAGAGGTAGGTGCATGCTGGACCAGTCTGCAGAGGTAGGTGCATGCTGGACCAGTCTGCAGAGGTAGGTGCATGCTGGAACAGTCCGCAGAGGTAGGTGCATGCTGGAACAGTCTGCAGAGGTAGGTGCATGCTGGAACAGTCTGCAGAGGTAAGAGCATTTTAGGAACAGTCTGCAGAGGTAGGTGCATGCTGAAACAGTTTCCAGAGATAGGTGCATGCTGAAACAATCTGCAGAGGTAAGTGCATTTTAGGAACATTTGGCAGAGGTAGGTGCAGGCTGGAATAGTCTTCAGAAGTAGGTGAATTGTAGAAACTATTTGCAGAGGTAAATGCATGTGGAAACGTTCTGCAGAAGTAAGTGCATTTTAGGAACAGTTGGCAGAGATAACTGCATCCTGGAACAGTCTTCAGAAGTAGGTGAATTGTAGAACCAATTTGCAAAGATAGATGCTTGTGGAAAATTTCTGCTGAAGTAAGTGCATTTTATGAACAATTGGCAGAGGTGGGTGCATGTTGGGACAGTCTTCAGAAGAACGATCATTTTAGGAACAGTGTATAAAGGTAGGTGCATTTTTTGAACAGCCTGCAGAGAAGGAGCGACCCTTGACCCTGGACCCCGGTTCTGGGTAGGCCGCTGCCCACTCCACTGCTCATCCTATACCACCGCTGCTAAGTGCCTTGCCGCTTCTGTCGCCCCTGGCACACTGTTGGTTATTCTGGTGTTTTCGTGCCTCTTATCTCCTTTTTATCTTTTTTTTTTTACTGTTTCTCTGTTCACTGCTTTTCCTCCCCTTGGTAATCTGCTGTATACCCTCTTGTGTGTTTTAAACGTGCTTCTCTCCATTTTTCGTCTCCCTTTCCCGCTGTGCCCACTCCAGCTGCATTTTCCCACCACTGTCTCCCCTGCGGCCCCGCCCCCTCAGCTCCCATTCGCTGCCCCGCTCCCACCTCCCAGCTTCTCCTCCCGCCCTAACCCCCTTATATGGGGGCCGCACAACGGTAGGGAGAACGACCCTTGACCCTGGGCCCCGGTTCTGGGTAGGCCGCTTCCCACTCCGCTGCTCATCCTGTGCCACCACTGCTAAGTGCCTTGCCGCTACTGTCGCCCCTGGTACACTGTTGGTTATTCTGGTGTTTTCGTGCCTCTTATCTCCTTTTTACCGTTTTTTTTTACTGTTTCTCTGTTCACTGCTTTTCCTCCCCTTGGTAATCTGCTGTATACCCCCTTGTGTGTTTTAAACGTGCTTCTCTCCATTTTTCGTGTCCCTTCCCCGCTGTGCCCACTCCCGCCACATTTTTCCGCCGCTGTCTCCCCTACTGCCCGCCCCCTCAGCTCCCATTCGCCGCCCTGCTCCCACCTCCCAGCTGCTCCTCCCTCCCTAACCCCCTTATATGGAGGCCGCGCAGCGGGCGCGCCGCTGGCGCACCAAAGGTACGCCTAAGGCAAGCCCGTCTGCGCCCGTCTGTGTCTGGACTGCGCCCAGCGCTAGGACCCCTGGCCCCCACGAATGCTGCAACTCCCGCCTCTGCTACAACCCCAGCACCCTCCACGCACTCAATGCCAGATGATCGCGCACATGCTGCCTGGCCGCCCCGAATCACACCCAAGGACCCTTCTCCTGCCTGAACTGTAGCTTCACCAGCACCCGGTCCGCCAACCCATCTACTGAAGAACCCAACCTCCTCAGATGCATCCTGCTCAACACCCGCTCCGCTCGCAAACACGCCGTCGAACTCTGGGACCTACTCGACACCAACGCCCCAGACGTCACCTTCCTGACGGAGACCTGGCTGAACCCCTCCTCGGCACCCGACATCGCCATAGCCATCCCGGAAGGCTACACGATCACCCGCAAGGACCGCACCAATGGAATAGGAGGAAGAATTGCCATCGTCCACAGAAACACTGTCAAAATCTAAACAGACGCTGACTACACCCTCAGCCCTGCTGAACACCTGCACTTCCAGATCCACACCCACCCCAACACCACCCTCAGAGGCACCCTCATCTACATCCCGCCGGACCCCGACCGCAGTGCAGCGACTCCTTCACCGACTTCATCAGCACACACGCCCTCGCCTCCACGGACTACATTCTCCTCGGGGACCTGAACTTCCACCTCGAGAACAACAATGACTCTAACTCCACCACCCTGATCGACAACCTCGCCAACCCCGGACTCCGACAACTCGTCACAACACCCACTCTCTCCACTGGCCACACGCTCGACCCCATCTTCTCAGCAAGCACCCACGTCTTTTTCAACCGCACCACTGAACTCCACTGGACCAACCACCGCTGCATCTACTTCACCTTCCGGAAACCCACCACACACCACCGCACCCAGCAGAGGCCTCCCCGCAGCTGGGGCAAGATCATCGAGGACCAGTTAACCACCGCCCTCACCCAGAGCCCACCTGCAGACCTGACCGACGCCGCCGGCCAGCAGCCTCAAACAGTGGATCAACAACTACGCCAATACCATCGCCCGCTTAAGAAGCCCCCCAACACCCACACCAGCAAGACAGCCAATTGGTTCACCGAAGACCTCCAGGCCTCCAAGCAAACCTGCTGAAAACTAGAAAAAAACTGGACCCACGAAAGAACACTGGAAAGCTACAGAGCCCACAGGAACGCCACCCGCCGACACCACCAACTCATCAGATCCGCCAAAAGGACCTCCTTCAGAGGCCGCATAGACAACAACGCACACAACAGCAAAGAGATCTTTAGCATCGTGAAGGAACTCTCCAACCCCAGCTCCAACACTAATGACATTCCACTCTCACAAGACCTGTGCGACTCGCTGGCCACCTTCTTCCATCGCAAGATCGCAGACATCCACGACTGCTTCGACGCCGTCACCACCCTGCCAACCACCGACACCCCCGCTCCCACGACCACCACCCGCACCAACCGCCTGCTCACCTGGACCAACATCAACGACGAAGACACCATCAAGATCATGAACATCGTCCACTCCGGATCCCTGGAAGACACCTGCCCACATCACATCTTCAACAAAGCCAGCAGTACCATCGCAACCCTCCTCCGGAAAACCATCAACATCTCCTTCGAGGCAGCGACGTTCCCAGAGAGCTGGAGGCACGCAGAGATCAACGCCCTACTAAAGAAACCCAAGACAAACCCCAAGGACCTCAAGAACTTACAACCCATCTTCCTGCTCCCGTTCCCAGTAATGGTCATCGAAAAGGCTGTCAACGAACAATTGACCAGCTTCCTCGAAGAGAACAACATCCTGGACCCGTCCCAGTCCGGGTTCCGCAGCAATCACAGCACCGAAACTGCCCTCATCGTCACCACCGACGACATCAGGATCCTGTTTGACTGGAGAAACCGCAGGCCTCATCCTCCTGGACCTGTCAGCCGCTTTCGACCCAGTCTGCCACCGCACACTGAGAGCACACCTCCACGACGCCAGAATCCAAGAGAAGGCCCTAGACTGGACCACCTCCTTCCTCTCCGGGAGAACCCAGAGCGTCCACCTCCCCCCCTTCCGCTCCGAAGCCACCGAGATCATCTGCAATGTACCCCAAGGCTCATCCCTCAGTCCAATCTTGTTCCACGTTTACATGGCACCACTCGCCCACGTTGCCAGACGGCACAACCTAAGTATCATCTCCTATGCCGACGACACCCAGCTGATCCTCTCGCACACCAAGGAACCCCACACCGCCAAAACCAACCTCCATGAAGGAATGAACACCGTCGCCGACTGGATGAGAAACAGCCGACTGAAGCTGAACTCGGACAAGATGGAAGTCCTCATCCTCATCCTCATCTGGGACGACTCCTGGTGGCCGTCAGCACTAGGAACACCCCCTACACTCACTGAACACATGGAACCTAGGGGTCATCCTCGACTCCACACTGTCCATGTCGAAGCAGGTCAACGCCGTCTCCTCCTCCTACTTCAACACCCTCCGCATGCTTGGCAGGATTTTCAAGTGGATCCCCACCGAAACTAGAAGGACAGTCACCCAGGCCCTTGTCAGCAGTAGACTGGACTACGGCAACGCACTCTACACAGGAGTCACAGCCAAACTCCTGAAACGGCTCCAATGCATCCAGAACGGCTCCGCATGCCTAATTCTCGACATCCCCCGCCGCAGCCACATCACACCCCACCTGAGAGACCTGCACTGGATCCCCATCAACAAGAGGATAACCTTCAAGCTCCTCACCCACACACACAAGGCACTCCATGACATCGGACCAGCGTACCTCAACAGTCGACTCAGCCTCTACACCCCAGCCCGCCAGCTCCGCTCCGCAGACCGCTCCCTCGCCACCGTCCCCCGCATCCAAAGAGTGACTGCCGGCGGCAAGTCATTCTCCCACCTCGCCGCCAAGACGTGGAACACCCTACCTATCCACCTACAGCAGACCGAAGACCTCCTAACCTTCAGGAGACTCCTCAAGACATGGCTCTTCGATTAGTTGCAGTGTCCCCCCCCCTAGCGCCTTGAGACTCTCACGGGTATGTAGTGCGCTTTACAAATGCTATGATTGATTGATTGTAGGTGCAATGTAGGAGCAGTTTCTAGAGGTAGTTTTCAGAGGTAGTGCATGGTGGAACAGAGGTGGCGGAGTCTTACGGCGCCCAGATCGTGTCCTACGTCGACGACACCCAGCTCTTGTTCACTTGTGACAAGAATGAGGTGTTTGACGGGGCTCGTATCAGAGGATGCTTAGAGGCAGTCTTTGGTTGGTTCAGAGGACGCGGCTTAAAATGCAACTCCGATAAATCGGAGCTGCTCTTTTTTGGCTGTGCCATTGAACCAATTTGGAAAAGCTGGTGGCCGCTGGACTTGTTTCCACCTGCAAATGCAAGTGTTAAAGCCAAAAATCTAGGAATCATTGTAGACAATGATTTAACCTTTGGGCCTCAAATATCTTGCCTCGCGGGGAAATGTTTCGGCATCCTTCGGATGCTTAGAAAATTCCTTCCCTTGATCTCAATCAATCATCGAAGGGTCATTGTCCAAGCACTTGTAGGGTCCAGATTGGATTACGTAAATGCCCTTTACCTGGGTCTCCCTAAATACCTTGTGAGAAGACTTCAAGTAGTCCAGAATTCAGCTGCCCGGGCTATCTACGGGCTTCCCAGACGTGCTAGTGCCTCGAACCTGTTAAAAGAACTGCACTGGCTTCCTATAGCCAAGAGAGTCCTTTTCAAAAGCCTGACACTGACTTTCAAAGCCCTCCATGATATTGGTCCTAGCTATATCAGGAAACGTCTTGTTTTTTATAAACCTAACAGAGCCTTATGGTCCGCCTTTTTGTCTAAAATGGCAGTTCCGACCATCAAACGCGCTAGACAAGGCGGCCGTTCTTTTCATCACCTGGCTCCTCGTGCCTGGAATGAGCTTCCCCTTTCTCTTAGACAGATTCCCAGCCTTATGTCCTTCAGAAAGGCTTTAAAAACTTGGCTCTTCACTAGCTAGGCCCTCCGCCTTTCCTTACGGTTTTTCAGTTATGTTGCCATCCCCGAAGGACTTCTTCGCCAAAGCGCCGGGACACTCCTTCTGGAGTAGCTGTTGCGCTATAGAAGAATCTGTTAACATAACATAACATAACAGTCTGCAAAAGTAAACACATTTTATGAACAATTGGCAGAGGTAGGTGCATGCTGGAACATTCTGCAGAGGTAGGTGCATGTTGAGACAGTCTGCAGAAGAAGGTGAATTGTAGGAACAGTTGGCAGAGGTAGGTGCATGTTTTTTTTAAAATTGTTTTTATTTGCATTTTGTGAATAACTCAACAGTACAGTTATGTAATTAGCAGTGCACCGCCCCCTACTTCCCCGCCCACCCCTCCACAACCGGATTTTGCTGTTGCATTTCAGATAATAGCTGGTCAATGTCCATACATTCAATGTGCAGTAAACTCTTAGTATCCTCTTCAGGGCCGTCTCGGCAGTACCCCCGCCAATCTGTAACTCGACACTGGGTTCATCCCCTCACAGTCCCCCATCCAACCCATGATAATGGCGCCACCTGGTCCAGACCCTACGAAACTTCCTTGGGCACCCCCTAGCTTTATAGGTCACTCTGTCGGCAGCCACGTATAGATCCAACCCTCTTCTCCATTCCTCTAAGTCCGGCGGGGTCGGTGACCCCAGTGTTTCGCTATGTCCCTTTTGGCTACCAGCAAGGACAGTACCAGGAAGGTTAGGAGCGAGTGCGGTAGGTCTACATCGTTGGTCTTTCCCAACAGAGCCAGCTTGGGCTCCTGGTTAAGTGGGACCTCCAGTACCTCCCTCAGTTCCGCAAAAATGTGGGTCCAATAGTTCTAGATCAAGTCGCACTTCCACATAATATGATAAAAGTCTCCGTCGTCTCGGCGACATCGGAGGCATGTAATGTCATCTATCTTCCCCATTCTATGGAGTTTCACCCTATCATAGTAAGTTCTATGGAGTACATTATATTGGATAAGGCGCAGCCTGGACTTAATCGCCACCTCCCGGGGATACATCAAAACTATGTCCCAGTCTAAATCATCTAATTCACCCACCTCTTCTTCCCATACTTTTCTAAGTTTCTCCAGATCTCCTAGCATATTGTTAGTTAGGGTTTTATAGGTAAGTGAAACCGCCCTCCCCTGGATCCGTTCCTGCAGGAGCCTACCCTCCAGCGGTGCATATTCTGGGAGCCCAGATAAGGGTATATTTTGTGCCTGCCAAGCATGTCGTAGCTGGGTGTATTTGAAGAGCTGTGAGTGGTGGAGCCCAAACTCTGACTTTAGGGCCAGAAAGGATTTCAGTTCCCCATTGGCGATCACATCTCCTATGGTGGAGATGCCAATGTCATCCCAGCGCTTAAATCCCCTAAGTTTGTGCAGTTCAGTCAACCACTTGCAGTGCCATAGCGGTGTCTGCCGGGTGGATTTCTTCTCCCAGCCCGTGCGTTTAGTGGCCTTGTTCCATGCCTGCAATGTAATAACAGTCGCAGGGAGAAGCGGCACTCGTCCAGAACCCCCATACAGCTAATACAGTAAATTATGTGAGGACAATTTGTGTCGTTCTAGGGCATAAGTAGGGTGGTCTGCCTGAGTATGCAACCAATCATTGATCGGGGTCATGTGTTCCGCCCAGTAGTAGGCTTCCAGATTTGGGAGCAAAATGCCTCCACTGTATTGGTGTCTCTGAAGCGTAGTCAATGCTATTCTAGGTTGCTTGCTCAACCAGAGAAAAGCCCTCAGGTCCAAGTGTATTCTAGGCAGTATCGTTGTTGGGAGCGTATATTATTCGTTCTGTAGGGCGTTCAAATATTTGGGGAGAATAATCATTTTGTACATAGCCGCTCGTCCTAGGAGTGTAAGTGGAAGCTGCCTCCAGCGGTCCATCTCTGCTGTGGAGCTCAGCATGATCCTCTCCAGATTTTTCTGGAGCGATAATTTCCTGTCACGGGTGATGTAAATCCCGAGGTATTGAAAGCCCTCCGTCGTTGTTATTAGTTGTCCTGGCAGTGTCCCCCAGCGTTCACAGCCCCCTGGGTCTTACAGGACCGATTTATGCCAGTTAATTTTGTATCCAGAGTGTCTACTATAGCACTCCAATTCCCGGAACAACTCCGGGATAATGGTTTCCGGGTTAGTAACGTATAAGAGGACATCATCTGCGTAGAGGGATACTTTTTCTTGTGCTAAGTCTGTATCCGCTCTTCTAAAGCCAGTGATTCCTGGGTTTTGTCGGACCCTCGCCGCTAGTATCTCGATGGTAAGTGTGAAGAGGAGGGGGGACAGGGGGCATCCCTGTCGGGTCCCTCTCTGGATCCGGAATTCCCGTGACAGTCTCCCATTCACTCTCACCCTAGCTCTTGGCGTGGTATAGAGGAGCCGGACCCAAGTCAGAAACTTCGGACCAAAGCCATATTTATGCAAGACACCCTCTAAAAATGGCCAGTGGACCGCATCGAAAGCTTTCTCTGCGTCGAGGGAGAGAAAACACTGTGGTAGTTGTCTGTCCCTCACTTCCTGCAACCAATTGTGAGTACGTCTTAAGTTTAGTTTGGTGGCCCTATCCGGCAGGAACCCGGTTTGATCCAAGTGTATGAGGTCCGGGATCACCAACTTCAGCCTGAGTACCAATATAGTCGCCAGGAGTTTCACCTCGGTGTTCAGGAGAGAAATGAGGCGGTAGGACGCACAGTCCTCTCGCGGCTTGCCCTCCTTGTGGATTGGAACGATTGTCGCCAAGGAGTGGTCGGGGGGAGCCTCCCTTCCTGATAGGCCCCCATGAAGAGGTTCTTCAAGTGGTAGGTGCATGGTTGAAAAGGCTGAAGAAGTAAGTACATTTTAGGAACAGTTGGCAGAGGTTGGTGCATGCTGGGAGAGTCTGCAGAGGTAGGTGCATGTTGGGACAGTCTGCAGAAGTAGGTGAATTGTAGGAACAGTTGGCAGAGGTAGGTGTACACTGGAACAGTATGCAAAAGCAGGTGCAGTTTAGGAACAGTTGGCAGAGTTAGGGGCATGCTGGAAGAGTCTGCAGAAGTAAGTACATTTTAGGAACAGTTGGCAGAAGTAGGTGAAATGTAGGAACAGTTGGAAGAGGTAGGTCCATGGCAGAACAATCTGCAAAAGTAAGTGCATTTTAGGAACATTTGGCAGAGGTAGGTGCATGCTGGAACAGTCTGCAGAGGTAGGTGCATGTTGAGACAGTCTGCAGAAGTAGGTGAATTTTAGGAAAAGTTGGCAGAGGTAGGTGTATGCTGGAAGAGTCTGCGGAAGTAAGTGCATTTTAGGAACAGTTTGCAGAGGCAGGTGCATGTTGAAACTTTCTGTTGAAGTAAGTGCAGTGTTAAGAACAGTCGGCAGAGGTAGGTGCATGCTGGAACAGTCTGCAGAAGAAGGTGAATTGTAGGAACAGTATGCAGAGGTAGGTGCATGTGCAGAAGTAAATGCATTTTAGGAAAGGTTTGAAGAGGTAGGTACATGCTGGAACAGTTTGCAGAGGTAGGTACAAGTTGAACCAGTCTGCAGAAGTGCATTTTAGGACCAGTTGGCAAAGGTAAGTGCAGGCTGGAACAGTCTGCAGAGACAGATGCATGCTAGATCCCTCTGCAGGGGTAGGTGCACGCTGGAACAGTTTGCAGAAGCAAGTGCCTTTTACGAAATATCTGCAGAGGTAGGTGCATGCTGGAACAGTTTTCAGAAGTAGATGACTTGTAGGAACAGTTTGCAGAGGTAGGTGCATGTTGAAACTTTCTGTTGAAGTAAGTGCAGTTTTAGGAACAGTCGGCAGAGGTAGGTGCATGCTGGAACAGTCTGCAGAAGAAGGTGAATTGTAGGAACAGTTGGCAGAGGTAGGTGCATGCTGGAACAGTCTGCAGAGGTAGGTGCATGTTGGGACAGTCTGCAGAAGTAGGTGAATTGTAGGAACAGTTGCCAGAGGTAAGTGCATGATTGAACAGTCTGCAGAAGTAAATACATTTTTGGAACAGTTGGGAAAGGTAGGTACATGCTGGAAGAATCTGCAGGGGTAGGTGCATGTGAGGACAGTCTGTAGAAGTAGGTGAATTTGTAGGAATAGTTTGCAGAGGTAGGTGCATGCTGGAACAGTCTGCAGAAGAAAGTACATTTTAGGAACAGTTGGTAGAGGTGGGTGCATGCTGGAACAGTCTGCAGAGGTAGGTGCATGTTGAAACAGTCTGCAAAGGTAGGTGAATTATAGGAACACTTTGCAGAGGTAGGTGCATGCTGGAACAGTCTGCAGACGTAGGTGAATTGTAGAAACAGTTTGCAGAGGTAGGTACATGATGGAACAGTGTGCGGAGGTAGTTGCATGTTGGGTCAGTCTGCAGAAGTAGGATCTTTTTAGGAACTGTGTATAAAGGTAGGTGCCTTTTTGGAGCAGTCTGCTTAGGTAGGTGCAATCTAGGAGCATTTTGTAAAGGTAGTTCCTTTTTCACTGTTTATTGCAGTAAGTGCATTGTCTAAACGGCCTGCAGAGGCCGGTGCATTCTTGGAGCAGTCTAGTTGCATTGTGGTGACAATCAACAGGGGGTCTGAAGAGGTAGATGCATCGACGGAGCAGTCTGTAGGCATACCTGCCTTGTTGAAACACACTGCAGAAGTAGTTGCAGTTTTGAAACCGCGTGAAGAGGAAGGTAGGTTCATTGTGCAAACAGTTTGCAAAGGTGTCAACTTTATGGAGAAGACAGAGAAGGCCAAATCGTATTCTCTACTGTGCTCCCCTAGTCATGGATGAAAATTATTTAAATTATGGGACTAAAAGATTTATGGCCAACGTTGACTTTTACTGGTGGATTTCTGTCCATCATTGTGGCAAATCTACCTCCCCTGCCAACCCAGAGGCGAAAAATCTACCTCAGTTAGACTTGTCCATCAAACCAAGCAGTATGCGCGCCGAAGTGTATCCCCAAACAAGGGGTACTTTTCAGTGTCCATTTTGAGGGTTGCCCTGTTATGATGGTGGGGGAGGGAGCGTTTCCAATATGTTGGAACATCTGGTGACAGTCTGCCAGACAGAATGCTGTGATCTATTGTTTCATTGGTGGAAGAGGAACAACTCACTGGGCCTAAGCCCAATCAGCTAATTATGTGCCAAAAATGGCAAGAACCATAAACAAGTTTCAAACACCTTAAAATCCTCTTTTCTATTTCCATCCACATTACCTACCCTTTTGGTTTTGTCGGTGCTTGTTTTGTTTTTTCATGGTTGTTTGAAGAGCTGTTTAGCTCGTGCCAATCTAAAAAATGATAATTGTCTAAAAGTAACTTTTGGGCCTCACATAGCACACTGACAAAATAGTCTCTGGTACTGATGGGAACTGCTTTGTGTGGCTGTTGTCTTTGTGAAAGACTAGAATACGTCACAGTGAAGTTAGCCGGCGGCTGAAGGGGGTTGACCCATCGGCTCTTGCTATATGCTGGTTGCTGTAGTGGGTGGAAGAAAAATGTGAATGACAAAACAGACCAGAGGATGAAGAGGGCTAACCTAAACCCCTATGAGTAAGTCTAGATATATAATTTAAGTAAAACTCCAGACATAAAATATTCTTTACAGCGGCCAAAACACTTATCCAAAGTTGAGGCAATGCACTTTTAACCTAGCTTTATCTATTCACATATTTACGTACTTATTTATTTATTCATTCATACATATTTGCATAACACATTCTACATAAATTAATTGATTCTAGGCACTAGTGAGAAGATATAAAGCTCAAGGAGACAGAATAGGTGTGTTTCCAGGTGTTTTCTGTATTCCAGAAGGATGTTGGAGTTGTGTAAGTTTTGAGGCAGTTGCTCCATATGTGAGATCCAGCCACTGAAAAGTGATGGCCACTTCAGGACTATCAGCCAGTTTTGGGGACTTATTGGAGGTTAAGGTTGTTAGGAGCACACTGTCCTAGTCTGGCAATATTTGTTTCATATTGTTCTGTTGGTATTTTGCTGTTGAACTGTCAAGAAATAACATTAGTAAGAGTGTTTCGAAAGTGACCCTTTGTTTTACAGCTATTACAGCTAACTATTGAAGCTTTCTGTGATGATAGGGTATGTGGAAGCTTCTTGTACCTTTTGAAGCTTGTTGATTTAGCCGTTAGGCTGATCAACGAATAGGGAGTTTAACAGAGCCCTGACTACCTGTGGGGGATGCTGTTCTAATTTTCCAAGCCATTTTGGTTGGGGATTTGTGAATTTGACAACTTCAAATTTGAGAGGTGTTGCTTACGTTTGTATACCAGAGAGTGTCTAGGTTTCAAAACTTTGTTGTGATTGGCACAGCTTCTCCAAAGGCATATAAATAATATAACAGCATTATAATAACTTTATATGACTAAAATAAACCTAAAAACATCCAAAAAATATGCACTTCAATACCTCAAATTATGATAAAAATACTTACAACAACAAATACAACGTAAACATTAAACAAAAATAAAATTATTGTTATTTATTGATAAATAATACACCTACAGCAACCCAAAAACCGAAATATATATGTTATAAAATAAACACGAATTGCCGTCAATCACAAAAGGCAATAACAGAAAAAAAATCTAACAATATTACCCCTAGCCAATGCAAACAACTGTATTGCAAACTAACTAATAAGACTATACAATCAATTAAACTAAAAATATAAAAGGAACACAAAATGTGATCACTTACTACACCAAAAACTACTAATGCTGCAAGATAACAATACTCTTCTGGATTTGATACAGAACACAGAAGTGGAAGAAAACATACAACTACCTTCTAAAGTAAGTGAAACATTTAATTAAATAAACATAAACGTAACTGATTTATTTATTATTAAATTATAAATAACTAACAAAACTTAAAAAATGTTTTAGCTCATAAACTTTAGAAACTACAAAAAAAATGACTACACCATGCCTCGTTAACCGTGTTGCTGCTTGTGGCCTCGCTGGGTACTCTTTGGGGCACATGCATCAAGGTAGGCTTTTGCGATTCCTTAATTGCGATTATTAAGGAATCGCAAAAGTGTATGCATGTAGAAATCGCAAAAAAATAGCGATTTCTAAACATTCCTTAATTGCGACTTGCAAATTGCGAGTCACAATTAAGGAATGTCTTCCCATTCATTCCTATGGGCCTATAGGCCTATAGGAATGAATGGGAATTGCATTCGCAATTTGCGAATACCCAATAGGTACTCGCAAATTGTGCATGCAATTTCAAGGGTGCAAGGATACCAGAAGGATACCCTATTGCACCCCTGAAATCTGCATATGAGTACATGTTGCACACACACACATGCCCCAGGGGCATGTTTGTGTAAAATGGAATGTTGAAAAATGCACTTTAGTGCATTTTTCAACCTTTTTGCAAATTATCATCAAGTACCAAATGATGGTAATTTGCGACTCCTATTAGCGAAATCGCTAAATTTTTTACTTCAATGCATTGCATTTAAGGAATCTCAATTTGCGATTCCTTAAATGCAATCGCAATTTAAGTAATCACAATTTAAAGATTACTTCAAATTGCGATTTTTGAATTTGGGATGATGCATCCAAAATGAAAAAATACCGGTCGCAAAGGGGCAGACTCTGAGAATCTGCCCGTTTGCCATTGGTTTTTTAAGTTTCGCCTGGCGTCCACTGCGCAGCAGTGTTCGCGCAGGCGAAATCTTTTGAGTTTCAGTATGGGGCTTTAACTCGCCTCTCTGTTCCATTGGCTAGCTGGAACAGAGATGCTTCAGTCATTGTCCGAGCAGATTCATCGGCGTTTTTTTCGCTCTACGCCCCTTTAACAACGTCATTGCGGCGGTGGGCGGATTTTTTTTGGGGGGGGCGGCATGTTGTGTTCAGTTCATCGTGGCTTTTGCGGGAGTGGGCTGCACGATTTATGTTGCCGGGATGTTTGCGAGCAGGTAAGCAGCATTTTCTTCTAATTTTATTTTAACTTTGTACGTCTTTCCATTTTTGTCGTCTCTGTGTATTGTTGTCCGTGGCTTCTTTCTGTCTTGTCGTTTCCGTGTACCGTACTGCTTGTCTTTTGTCTTGTACCATCGTTCGTGGCTGTTGTCTTTGTGTCCTTTACCGTCGTGCGTGGCTGCTGTCTTGTCTCTGTGTATTGTTGTCCGTGGCTTCGTTCGTGATGTTTTTGGCCGCCATTTTTTCTGGGAGCTGGGGCGGGCGGGTCGCGAGTGCCTGGTGTTGCTTGTTCAGTGTGTGAATGTGCCTATTTTTCTCTGGTGAACTTCGAAATAGGATTTCAGCTAAAGTGATTAAAAGAATACTTTTGCAGTCGTGTATCTGAAAGGGTCTTAGAACAGTTCACTAGTGAGTAAATGTAGTGTGGATGACGTTGGATTAGGAAGAATAAAACTGTCTGCCCTGGCGCGATTCCTGCCAGCAATATTCACATCGAGTTTTTCCAACACTTTCCCCGCAGAAGCTAATTCCGTAGTTTAGAATTTAAAATTGCCCCTTCTGTTGTAAACAAAACACCCTGAATCTGCATTCCTGCCTTTCACTGTCAGAGACTCGTTTCTTCCGCCCACGCTTATTTCCGGTAGTTACCGCAATGTTGCGCTGTTTTTTTCCTCGATATGAAAACTGGTGATTTGGACTTATTTTCTTTCTTTCATATGATTTGGGGGGGGGGTGTATTTGGAATTTTAAACTGTGCTGTATGTAACTATTCAGTTACTTCAGAGCGCAACATGGCTGCAGCCATTGGGAATGCAGGAGAACGGCAGAGCAGCTGCCCCTTAGAATCTCTGTTGATGAGTGCTTCAGCCGCACTACCCTTTTAGAGCTGCCAAAATAGATGAATATTCACATCGAGTTTTTCCAACACTTTCCCTGCAGCAGCTAATTCCGTAGTTCAGAATTTAAAATGGCCCCTTCTGTTGTAAACAAAACACCCTGAATCGGCATTCCTGGCTTTCCCTGTCAGAGACTCGTTTCTTCCGCCCACGCTTATTTCCGGTAGTTACCGCAATGTTGCACTGTTTGTTTCCTCGATATGAAACCTGGTGATTTGGACTTATTTTCTTTCTTTCATATAATTTGGGGGGGGGGTGTATTTGGAATTTTAAACTGTGCTGCCTGTAACTTTTCAGTTACTTCAGAGCGCAACATGGATGCAGCCATTGGGAATGCAGGAGAACGGCAGAGCAGCTGCCCCTTAGAATCTATGTTGATGAGTGCTTCAGCCGCACTGCCCTTTTACAGCTGCCAAAGTAGAGGAATATTCACAT
This sequence comes from Lissotriton helveticus, assembly GCF_964261635.1. Classification (NCBI taxonomy): domain Eukaryota; kingdom Metazoa; phylum Chordata; class Amphibia; order Caudata; family Salamandridae; genus Lissotriton; species Lissotriton helveticus. The sequence goes on along the minus strand of NC_136072.1, from coordinate 1,114,143,645 downwards.
CCTGTTTTTGCAACACTTTCCCCGCAGCAGCTAATTGCGTAGTTGAGAATTTAAAATGGCCCCTTCTGTTGTAAACAAAACACCCTGAATCGGCATTCCTGCCTTTCACTGTCAGAGACTCATTTCTTCCGCCCACGCTTATTTCCGGTAGTTACCCCAATGATGCACTGTTTGTTTCCTCGATATGAAAACTGGTGATTTGGACTTAGTTTCTTTCTTTCATATGATTTGGGGGTGGGGGGGTGTATTTGGAATTTTAAACTGTGCTGCCTGTAACCTTTCAGTTACTTCAGAGCGCAACATGGCTGCAGCCATTGGGAATGCAGGAGAACGGCAGAGCAGCTGCCCCTTAGAATCTCTGTTGATGAGTGCTTTAGCAGCACTGCCCTTTTAGAGCTGTCAAAGTAGATGTGGCCATTATTAGACCCAAGTCCCTGTAGTAACTTTTAAAGTGAAGTGTAGCAAGCCTTTGAGTCCGACCGTTGCAGATTGCTTGTGCAGGATATCATTATCTTGGTCTCAGGTTTTCCCCCAAAATTAAATCTTAATAAATAAAAAATATATAAACATATGTTCAAGTGTGAGTCACATTTTGTTCCTGCTCACCACAGCACACAGCATGGTTCAGTGGGTCAGCCCACTTCATTCATAAACGGTCTTGCACCGTGGGTGAAACCAGTTGTCCTGTTCACGTGTGCACAGCTTCCTGAAACGACGTGCACTTGAGTACCAGAGATTTAACGTTGCTGGGCTCATGAACCATTCCTTTATTTTATCTTTACTATACCTTCACCATTATTTTTACATACTGAAAATGTTTGCAAAAACAATATATTGCACGCCAGACGAGGCCAGAACTCAGTGAGTGAGATTTCAGAAATGTGAACAACCCAAATTACTTCACCCTACATATCTGGGCAGAACGCTTTATTGCCCCTGCCCTCCCAGGATAAACTTGATGGTGCACACTTCCCTAAGCCTCGCAAGGACAAAGGTAAAAATTCCATGGGAATTTACACATGTTAGCAAGAATGTATAGACACGCCATTGTGACAGTGATGCATTCACTACACTCACCTCGCTGCTAAACATGGCACTGACACACCACTGAGAGAGAGAGAGAGAGAGAAAAACCACAGACCTTACGAGGGCACCATTCGCACATTACTCAGGCGCCGTGACACACGGGCACACCCCAACATGATGCAATCTGCATGAAACGCCAGCATGGCGGGGGAGATCGTGGCCTTACTGCTGGCCCTGTCGGGCTGGGTGCTGATCTGCTCCACGCTGCCCACCAACTACTGGAAGTGTGTGGCTCTGTGTGTGTGGCGCTGCGTATGGCTCTGTGGGTATGTATGTGTGTGGGACTCTGTGTGTGTTTGTGTGTGGCATTTGTGAGAGATTAAGCTATTGGCATTGTAAATGACAGTGCCATTTATTTATATATTTTCAAAACCAACACATAAATAAAAATGTTGTCATTTACAATGCCAATAGTTCTAACTTTTTCTAAGGCAAAACCGTTGCATTGTAAATGCTTGTCTTTTGATGCATGTGGCCCTTTGTCCCATAACTTCCTGCTGCTGGAAGGATGGGCCTGTTCTACACACTAGCTCGGTGTGCATCTCACCACCCTTGATTGGCATTTGAATGAACTTTCCGTCCAATATACGGCGAGATTGCACCCAGGATAAAAGTGAAGTATTGAAATGTGACGTGTATTGGGATATTAATAGATTATGGAGAAAGCAGTAGTCATGCATCGACGAGCATCGACGACATGCACGAGACTACCATCATCAAGATACATAACTGATTACACTTTGTACTATTTTGACGCAACTTTTGAGACAAACGCGGTTTGCTTATGAAATCATTGTCGGAATATTTAAACCCTGCTGTCCTGTTCATGTTTCAAATATTGCACATATCGATTTGCTAAAGTATTAGGAAAGTGCAGCTGTTTAGGTGGGGAGTTAAAGTTTTTGTGATTTAATTGTTGATGCATTCATGGGAAAGTGAGTATCTTTAGATGAACTCCATGCGCAAGAGTGAGCCCATAGCACCTGAAGTCCGGTGCAAAGTTCAGTCCATGTACTATGACACGTGACAGATCACCTGGGGGGAGTTGTGGGTGATAAAATGCAAGACAGAGCGAGTAACAGGTTGATGCTGCTCATAACAACCATGGAAGGATGTGCACGAGCACACCATTTGAAAAGTGTGTGATGGGTTATATTAATGCTGAAAGGAGTTGTAATGAAGGACTGGTTTGTGCAAAGGCAGATCACCCCATGTCAGGGTAAGCGTGCATTAGATTTTCGCTGGATCAATGATAAAATGAAGGTTCCATGGGTGAACATGGGGTCATGATCTTTTCTGAACTATGGGATACTTAGATTTCAGATATGCGAAGTGTTTTTTTAGTTGGGATGTTGTATACCTCTCGTTATTTAAGTTAACGATTGCAGGAATAGAACAGCAGTTGGGGCATGATGCAGCAGCTTTTTAAGTTCAATTATTTCAGAATTAAATGGCTGTTTGCAATTCATGTATTATATTATAAAATCCAGAAATTAATTGATGTTTTTTAATTCTTTGTACCCTAAATACCCCTGACGAAGGGAACTTCCTGAAATGCATTGGGTCATTTTAAGTAAAATCGTGACATGAGGAAGCATGCAATTCTCCTGTGTTTTTGTGAAAAACAACGAATAAATATGAGAATATGAGAATGAGTAAAATGAATTGAAGAAAAATAATAAGGAGGAAAGGTGAAGAATAAAGGAGAAAAATATGGAATAATTGAGGAGTTAAATATGAATTTGATTTATTGGTTTCATTCGCAATGGCGTGGCTGTGCCGCTTGAATGGGGCCTCAATGTGGCTCCTTCGTGTACCTTCCTGTTCTAGTTTCCCCACACAGGACACTGAAAAGCAGCCACCACCTACAGCGGCACAGGGTGTCTGGTTAGCCAGGTTGCTGCTTGTGGCCTCGCACGGTACTCCTTGTTCCACAACTACCTGCTGCTGGACGGAGACTGTTTCCAGTTTCCTCCCGCCAGGCGCTGAAAAGTGCCCACCACCTACAACGGTGCAGGTCACACGCGGGCCAAGCCCGGGCACGTCCGCACTCGTTAGAGCCCGGTGGAGGATGGGCTGGCCCCCTCTCTTGGTTTTGAAAAGTCAGCGATATTCATGCATTACCGAGCTAATGCTGTTAGCCATGTTATCCACCTCCCATTGGATAACATGGCTAAGAACTGCTCAGGGCAGGTGTTAGCTTTTGGAGATATTCGCGCTTAGCGCGAATATCTCCAAAAGTTGGTAATAGGAGATAGCGATGTTAGCGACTGTTTCCAGTCGCTAACATCTTGGCAAGCCCAATTTGCATGTCATTAGTAATAAATATCACTGACATGCAAAGTGGGGCCCAAGATGGTCGCTATCTCCTACTAGCTGTCGCTTACTGGTGTTAGCGACAGCTAGGTAATAGGGAGATAATTTTATCTCCGTTTTCTTGGCTTTTAAAGCCAAAAAAGCAGAGATAAACCCCCTTGATAATATGCCCCCAGGTATTCAACAATTTCCTGAACTGGAGAAGAGAGTGGGTTAATCTAATCATTAGCAGCAGGGCGTTCCAGAGTCTGGCTGCTGTAACCGTAAAACGTCTGTCTACCCAAGTAACAGTCCTTATACGCGGTACCACTAGTTGATGCTGTGTCGTAGATCTTAGATGTCTAGTGGGACGGTAAGCAAGGAGCTGCTCTTTAAGAAACTCCGGCCCTTGTTTGTGAAGAGCTTTGAATGTTAGGCATAGACCCTAGGAATTCTCTTGGACATTGTATTACTGCCAAGTGGTTGCACTTATTGTATGTCTGCACTACTGGGGAGTGTCAGAGCACCAGTCAATTGTCTACTTGGACCTAAAGAGAGTCCTTAAATTCAGTCGTTACAACTGCTTTCAAGACTGCACAAATTCACGTGTTAAGCTTGTTGTAATAACTCAATGGCACAATCGTTAATTTGTAAGCAATATTTATTATAAGCTCCCGCCAGCACGACACAGCAACGACAAGTAACTGTAAAATGGCCGTGTCAGCCGGCCGCCAACTGTCACAACACCTTACGTAAACGGGTAGCACGAGACCAGTGCCTCGCGCATCGCACACAGGGAGCGCAAGGCATGCTGGCTCACTACATATCTCCTTTCGCTAAACAGAGAGAAAAGAAGAAATAGAGGAAGAGAAGAAAACAAAAGGAAATCTCAGAGGAAAGGGAAAGAATCAACGTCGGAATCTAATTGGAACTCTGATGGCTCTGGTGCTCCTTTTCACCATTGAGGATTGAGGAGTGGAAGGCTGTACACTGAGATCACATGGGGAATTGTCACATGAAACATCTTTAGCATCATTAGAGTTCAACAGATTGTTTTTAATTTTTTTTACTTTTACCACCTTGTTGACATTCCACCAGTGCTGTCCGCACTTCCACACACTTTGTCAACCACTACAATTTCACCGAACTTAGCTTTACCTTTTTTTACAAATCCTTGTTTCTTTATCCTTATACAGTCCCCCACAGCAAATGCTCTGTTTTTCACCCGTTTCCTCTCATCAAAGTATTCTTTCTGTTTTGACTGTACTTTTTCATTCCTTTTTCTGACTTGTTCATCAATTTCTTGGGGAGAAGAATTAGATTTGAACCATTTGGACATCCATGCAGGTCTAAATTCTGTGCATGGTTTTCTGCCTCTCAGTAGTTCAAAAGGAGACACTCCCGTAGACGAATGAGGAGTGGTCCTGTAGAACCATAGCATTGCCCTCTGGGGAACAGCTTTGTTGTGTTCAATAGCCCATTTAACACAATCACCAATAACTCTGTTAAGTCTTTCCACCAAGCCATTAGTTTGTGGGTGGTAAAGGGAACTTCTGTATTGAGAGATGGCAGACTCTTTAAGGAACTCTTCCACCTCAGTGGACACAAACTGCACCCCATTGTCGGATATGATGGAAAGAGGAAACCCTTCTCTCATGAAAATTTCTTTCATGAAGTCAATAATCTCTTTAGAGTCAACTTTGGACACAAATTTAGCTTCTGGCCACTTAGTGTAATAATCCATCATCACAATGGCAAATTTGCATTGATGGGGTAAACTGTGGAAGGGTCCTAGCACATCAATACCTAGTTTCTCCCACGGAGCACCTGGAAGAGGTATGGGCGTGAGCGGTGGACTGGCTGTGCGAAAACTTTTGTCACTAGAAGAACAAATTGTGCATTCTTGCACCATCGCATCAATATCTTTATCCATCTGTGGCCACCAGAAGTACTCTCTTACTCTACGTTTGGTGAGTGTGGCTCCAAGATGCCCTTCATGGGCCTTGGCTAAAAGTGTGGATCTAATGTTTTCGGGGGGTACCAGTTTCTCAATCCTGAAAACTAGACCATCTTCAATAGAGAGTTCATCACTCACCTTCACATAGGGTTGTAAATCCACACCCACATTCCTTTCTCTAGGCCACCCTTGGGCAGTATACTTCTTCACCTCTTTTAGAACTTGATCACTTTCTAGAGCCTCCCTCCAACCTTCTTGTCCCACAGAACATACATGCATCAATTCAACACTAGCAATAGTACAGTCTTCATTATCATCATAACAACAGTCATCATTGCATTGCATGGTCTTGGTTGTGGAGGCCGGTAAGCGTGACAAAGCGTCTGCTCTCACATTTTTTCCCCCAGCAATGTGGACTACATCAAAATTGAATTGTAGTAACTTAGATGCAAGGCGTGCAATGCGGGGAGTAGTACTTCGGCCTTTTGTGTTACCAAGAATAGACACTAATGGTTTATGGTCCGTTTGAAGTGTGAATTTGCGCCCCCACAGATAATTTTTGAACTTTTCAATGCCCCACCAACATGCTAGGAGCTCCTTCTCAATCACAGAGTAATGCGTTTCCGCCTCTCTAAGTACTCTGGATGCAAATCCCACCATGTGTTCAGTAGGACCAACATCCTGGGTCAAGACAGCGCCCAACCCATAGTTACTTGCGTCAACAGTTAAAGTGCAAGGGACATCCTGTACAAAAGGTTTCAAAGCACTGACAGTGCACAATTTATCTTTGATCCATTCAAACGCTAATTTGCACTCTTCATCCCACACAAATTCACTTTTGTCCTGTAACAACTTTGAAATGGGGCGAATATTAGTAGCATAGTCTTGGATAAAACGTGAATAGAACTCTGTTAGGCCTAAAAGTGATTTTACCCCTGCTTTGTCTTTTGGAGCTGATGCGTCAACTATTGCTTGAACCAAACTCGGTTTTGGTGTGACACCTTTTGCTTGAAATGGTGTGGCCCAGATATTCCACACTGTCTTTAGAGAATACACACTTATCTCTCTTTAGTACAACACCATGCTCTTGGAAAATTGACAAAATTTTGGTCAAAACAATGTCATGTTCCTGTTGATCCTTTGCATATATAAGGACGTCATTTTGAAATATGGCAACATTTTTGATTTCCTTGAGCAGATTGACCATGACTCTCTGAAAGTCAGAGGCTGCCGAAGCCAGGCCAAAAGGCATACGGCAGAATTGATACAATCCAGATGGAGTGTTGAACGCAGTGAAGTGATGTGAATCCTTGTCAAGTTCGATCTGGTGGTATGCAGAGGCCAAGTCAAGTTTGGTGAAAACCTTAGCCCCTGCAACTACACCCAGCATTTCCGTGATATTGGGTAATGGGTGCGAATCCACCCAAATCACTTTGTTTAAACTGTGCAGATCAATGCAGATTCTGAGTTCATTGTTTTTTTTCCTTGCTACAACTAATGCCGAAGACCAATCTGACGATTCAATTGGCTCAATTACCCCTCTTTTTTGCATTGACAAGAGTTTTTTTTCCAAATCGCTACGGATGCTGAAGGGTATACTCCTTATTTTGTGCTTGACAGGCACAGCATCACTCTTTATCTTTATCTTGTGCTTGAACCCCTTGATCTTTCCAAGCTCACCAGAAAACACTTTAGGGAAATTATTGAGTAGTTCTTCCACATGTGTTTGGTGGCGAATAACCAAAATTTGTTCTTTTGCTCCAGGACGTAGCATCATACTGAACAAATCTTGATGAAACCATCCTAGAATGTCTAATCCTTTGGCGGCCACATATATTTTCCCATATATGTGCCTGTTCTTGAACACCAAGACATCTTCAAAATACCCTAGAAGTTCAATGCTCCTCCCTTCATAGGATACTGGTTCTCGATCTGGTGGTTGCAGAGGTTTATTTCCCCATTTTTCTTTGAATAAAGATTCTCTGATCATTGTGATCCTGGCACCTGAATCTACTAAAAGTCTCAGATTTTTATCTCCAACACCAATGATCGCATAGGGATTAACACAGTCATTAGGATCACCCGTTATTATGTCTCCTTCATTGACCACCAGAGCCATGTCTTTAAGTTCACAGAGAGTGTCATCACTGTCACTGTCACTCGAGTCCTTAATACACGCGACTTGGTTAGGACTTTTTTTGTTTGTTTGGCAAAATGCCCTAACTTCCCACATTTTCGACATGTAGCGTTCCTCGCGGGACATGGCCTTCCACTTCTTGCATGTGAAGGATAACCGCACCTGAAGCAGATATCTGTTCTTTTGAAGAAATTATTCTGTTGAAATTCTTTTTTCTTCACCACATTTTTAAAGCGCACAGGAGTTACCGTTTCTGCATTTTTACTTTCAAGTTCTCTGATAGAGGATTGTGATGTTTCAATGCTTTTTGCTATACGGATGGATTCATCTAAAGATGGATTTTCCAAGGATAACAACTTTTGTCTAATGGATTTATCCAGGCATTTACTTATGAATTGATCCCGCACTAGTTGTTCACTGAAATTTTCAAATTTGCATTCTGCTACCATTTTCCTCAAAGCAGTAATATACATTTCAACATCTTCCTCTGTTTTTTGCGCTCTCTTAAAGAATTTGTGTCTTAAAACAACAACACTGGGTTGCTTGTCATACCTTATTTTCAGTTTTCTAACAGTGTTTTGATACTCATCAGTTTCTTCACCACCTTCATCAATTACTTCAGGCAAGTGTTCGAGTGTTTCTCTTCCTTCAAACCCCAGTGAGTGAAGAAGTAAAAATCTTTTCCTTTCTGCTCTAAACCTGTGCGCACCAATGGCTCCCAAATAGTTCTCGAATGCATCAAACCATTTTCTCCATGCCACGGGTGGTTCCCCAGGCGTATCTATGAAGGGAGGCGGAGGGTGAATTGACTGCATCATTTCTCACAGGTATTGATTATTTTATTAGAGAGAACAAATTGTATAACGTATGCTAATGCGGTTTTCTTTGCTAACACACCTGCAGATTAACTATTGTCAAGTAAACAACAGTGGTTCAACACAAACAGGGTGAAAACCTTCAATTGTTCATGAAAAGATCCATTTTCCTGGGCCTGACAGTGACATAGGTTGTAATCCTCAAGTGTCAGTTTCCTTTTTATTTTATTTTTTTTAAATAAAATCGATATGTCGTGCTTTAACTTTAATACCCTCTGTTGAGTGGTGTTAGCCCCAGCGATATTTTCTCTTTTAGTTACAGTACTCGTTTTGTGCTGTAAATCTCTTTCAATCAAAATGCACATGGGAACATATGCTCTCCACCAAATGGGTAACTTCCCCTTTAAGATACAATGAAAGACAGCAGCTTGTGCCGGGAAGCTAGTGAGGTAGGCGGTTACTTCCTCACGCTTGACTTACATTCGTGAGAATGCGCAGTCACCACCTCAGCGTCTCTCTTCAGGCAGAAAGAAGGAAAAGCAGAGCACGCGCTGATCGTCTGCAGAGCCACACTCATAAGCAGGATACCTTTCTCGATATTCTGAGAGCGTGGAGATGTCGCGGCCAACTTCCCTCAGCTTCGTTTTTCCTTTCGTGCCTTCATCCAAGGTAAAACATTTTCTTGTTGAATAATGTTCGCGGGTCCGTTGCGGGAGCTTATGTGCCTCCTCACCAATAAAGAGTTGTAATAACTCAATGGCACAATCGTTAAGTTGTAAGCAATATTTATTATAAGCTCCCGCCAGCACGACACAGCAACGACAAGTAACTGTAAAATGGCCGTGTCAGCCAGGCGCCAACTGTCACAACACCTTACGTAAACGGGCAGCACAAGACCAGTGCCTCGCGCATCGCACACAGGGAGCGCGAGGCATGCTGGCTCACTACACTTGTATTATGGGGAAACGCAAGATACCTGCTGGCGTGCGAAAGCCCCCCTCGAACACCACTATGGATACTTTTTTTAGAACGTGCTATAGGGGCCATTGACAAGGAGATTGTGCTGTTGGAGCACTGTTTATACCTCTCTTCTACAACCCCACCATCTTCTGGATTTCTTGGCGGTGCCCCATCTGTTTCATCATCAGACTTGGGGTTTGGAATGGCATTTTCACTCTTGTCAAGTGGGGTTTGCCTGGGTCAGTCTTCTGTTTCTCTTTCCCTCAAAGCCCTTTCGTTATCAAGCTGTTCAAACTCAACCACCCCTTTGGTGCCTGAAGCTCAGGTAGATTGTAGCAAGTGTTCTGGAGCGGGAAGGAAGAAGATGGAGCCCATTGTTTTGACTGTTTAGAAGAAGGCCCATGGTGCGGTTGGGGAGAGGAAGTGACCTGAAGTCATACCAAATCTAAGTGCCCAAGTGTCAGTCTTATCAAACACCATGGGGTAATAATTCCATCTCTAGGGAAAAGGAATTAATGGAAAGCCTACTGGATTCCCTAAATAGTCATTTAATTGCTGCCCTGCATGCTAATTTGGAACCAATGAGCGCAGGCTGAGCTGCAATTGAATTCAAGGTTAATTAGCACAACCAGCTTTTGCCATATATCTCTGCTCCTATCCTCTCTACTAACACTGTTTGTTCATGGCCCAACCAAATTGAAAGGGGCGTAAATCCATTAACTGCTATGGACTATATTGATTCTAGCGTACCCCGTATAGACATGCTCCCAAATGAGAAGGTCTGTTCTGCTGGTCATGTCCCAAATAGTCTCCCTATATACCTTTGTCATGCAGATTTGTGACTTGTCCCGCTAGAGGACCATGTAAATTAGCACCGTTAATGCTCTGGTGAACAGCATGGGCCAAACATGAAAACCTTGCTTAACCAGGCTGTATTCAATGATTGCAAGTCTCTAGATAAAGTGCAGAACCTCCCAGGGCAACAATAAGTAAAGGAGCACCGTGCCTTGATGAGGAGAGAGGATTGTTACCACAATCCACTCTTAATGGCTTCCATTCCAAAAAAACATCTAAAACTTTTTTGCTGTATGTGCCCAACAATGGCTAGTGCGTGAGTCAAAAAAGAAGTGGGTAAAGGAATTCTTATCTCTCATTACCACCAAGAACATGGAACCATATTTGATGTTTCCTCTTTCCCACTCACAAGGATTTTATTTAACTAGACTTAGATTCGGCTTAGCACATTTTCTGGTTTCTTATCCTAGTGCTGCTCATCATGACTCGCTTTTGGATCTCTGTCCTTGTGATTCAACAATGACCCCGTCTCTCTTACACTTTCTATTCCTCTGTAAGCTATATGCTGCTCTTTGGAAGTAGTTTTTAATTCCTTTACTGAAGCATTTTAACATTAGAAGCTGTAGACCAGATTTGTAATATTTACAGCTTCTTCAAAGAGAGTACATTTGTCTGATGGTCTATACATTTCTATCTACTGGCGTCCTATTTAGAAAGCTAGTGGGGAAATAAACATCTGCCCTCCGTGCTTGTTGTGGTAAGAGGGGTATGAGTGGGGCCGGGCACATCTTGTCTGCTAAGCAAAACTCTCCCATCTATGTTTACAATTGCACTAACTAAGCACTTCTTTTCTTACGTATTTGTTCTTTTACACTTTTGACAACTCTGCTATTAATTCTTGGATGGTGTGATTATCGAGATTGTTCTAATGCTCTTTTTTACAGTTTTTAAGAATTTGGAATATGAATTGCTGTACTGCGACATGATAACTAATATTCTGGTGTTTTAATTCACTATGGATTTTATTTGATTTTAAAAGACATATTAATGGTGGCTTTTATGTTTATACTTTTGTATTCCGAGTAAAGATTATCTACTACTGCTACTAACTACACCATAAACAATCTACAAACCCACCAACAAACTCCAACAATCAAATAACTGGAAAAAGGCACCTAAAAAGTAAATGAATTGAAAGCAGTCCTAAATATCAAGCGAACCTTAAGCGCTATAAATAAAAATGAAATCACTCAGCCCCTAATAACTACCAGCAAACATTTCAAATAAAAATAAAACAGTTCCCCCTCCCCCAACAGAAAATAGGCCACCTGATCAACATTAGAAGACTTCCAACGGAAAACATAAAAAAATACTTCAACAAGCATCAAAAACACATACCTAAGCATAAAATAGAAAACAATTCCCATAATTTTGTATGTGTATTGCAAATGTAAAGTAAAACTATTAACAGTTAATTCATTTTATTATTAAACTATTTTCAGACATAATGACAAAAAGAGCAAGACACATCACATCACAGAAAGGGAAACAATTACACTCTCACATGGGCTAGACTTATAGCTTAGAGAGTAAAAGCACTGAAAATGTTAATGGGAAATGTACAAAATATTACTCTAATGCTTGTTATGGGAGGGCGACTACAAAAGATGACGTAGTTATAAATGTGAGAGAACACAACCACCCCCAAACGCGACCAAACTGGAAGTAAGGCATGTACTACAAGATTTAAGAGAGTTCCCAAGATTCCTCTACCAAAATACAAAAGATATACTCTCTAAAGCAGTCCCTAAGGTACCTGAACACATCCAATGGCAGCTACCGGCTATACCCACCTTGAAATGCTAAATAGTATGAACTAAAAAACTCACCAGTTACACTCCTCCTGCCCCCAGGAGATATCCATATATACAAATTCCTGAACACCTAACCACTACACATCATAAAGAACCCTTTCTCCTACATGACAACCTTAATAATGAGAAATGCATTATTATATTTGCTATAGCAGATCATTTATAAAAACTAAGCCAATGTCAAACACATGGATGATAGATGGAACATTCAAAATGTGCCCCAAACCGTCCACTCAGATATACACCATGCATGTTGAATGTCAAAACACTTTATGCCTTGCTACCTAATAAACAAAGAAGGATGTACTAAAAACTAGTAAACCACATTCAGATTAAAACAATAAACTATTAATCAATTTTGAACAAACGAGGACAAAAACATAACTAAGCGCCTGATGCTGTGGTCGTGAGAACACCGCAAAGCCTGTGGTGCTCAGACAACCATATTCCTAGTGGTTCAGTGGTCCATTACCTGCAGTTCCACAGCAGCGGCATTGATCGGCCACTGAGAAGGGCTGCAGCATATGCTGCAGCGCCTTCTGCACTGAGTGCCATGGTCCAAGTCGTTCATGGCTCACGGTGCACGCATGGCAGTGTGCACTACCCCCCGGCAGAAATCACCTTGGGGCCCTGATTCGGGCCCCTTTCTGCCATCCTGAAAAGACTGTAGGAATGAGAAGTTGTAATCCCGACGGCAGTGCCTTCCTCTGCACGGCCAGCATCTACAGCTTTTTGTCTCCACGGCACCGTTGCGATCCGAGTTCCTGGAGGTGTTGTTGTGGGCTGGTGGTGGTCTGACCCCCAAACTTGTAATCAAGTGGTTGGACCACCTAGGTTGCGGTGGTTGGACTGCCACCACGGTTATGGGGATCCTGGGAACCCTGTACTTGTAATAAGGCCCTTAAGCTATAACAACACACAGCCATACAAAGCTGTTACGATCATTTTAACCAAAGCATTTGGAGATACCTCCAACAATCCGTACTATGGGCCTGATTACGAGTGCGGTGAACACAAGATCGCCTTTCCCATGGTGACGGTCAGACTGCCTGATTCCAACCAGACGAGTCAGACCGCCACAATGCCCCAGCCGTGGGGAAAGCAGTGGGGAATGGAGAAGGTGCCTATGCTGGCACCGCTGTGTCAATCAAGACCTGCATTTCCGCTGACCTTTTCATTGCGGAAACACCGCCATGAAAAGGTAGCTGGAAAGGCAGGGAACGGGCCCCAAACAGGGCCCCTGGGAGTTTTAGCCTATTGGGCATTGTGGCTGGGGACACATGTTGTACACTAGTACTGTGCCAAGCCCAGCATGGTGCATTGTAGTGTAGTTCCCACTAATCCGTAGGATGTGCACGTTTGTTGCATAACATAAACTTTGGGTGAGGTGCCTAGACTGATTCCAAGCACCCCCACAGGATATGTTGGCCTAGAGACCAGCTAGCTCATAGTGCCACCATAAGCCCCCCTAACCCTACCAGGAAGCGATTGGTTTTTGGCAACCGCTGAACCTCAAGGATTATGGTAACAGATCAGAACTTTTCGCTCAGTCACTCCTGCTCTTTGCTTAGAGAAATATACAGAGAATACACAGCGTGACGTTTTCAATATACATATTGAACCAACGTAATTCTTGTATAAAATATATGTGCTGTAATAATCAGTAGGCATAAGCAGATAAAAGTGATTACAAGCCCAAAATAGTAAATAGTAGGTACCATTCAACCATGGTGCTAAAACAGTATATATAAATATATATATATATATATATATTGCGCTCAAACAACCTTGCAAATCCAAGGAAGAAAAGACAGCACTCGGGGGGGTACCAGATTCACACAGTAGTTTTATTCACCACAAGCGTGCCACAGACGCGTTTCGGCTCTTAGCCTTCGTCAGTGTGTGATTTACACATTGAAAACCGGTACATGTTATATATTTCACAATGTGAACAGGTTACACCTCTCAGTCGACATCGACAGAGGACCAAAGCACTCCCAGCTAGCACAAGCGCCATCTTGGAACGGTAAAAAGTATACACACATTCCTATTCACAAAGAATGCACTGCATAATATCATACCTACAGATAGGTAAATATGCACAGATGGGAGATCTTAATCATAATACTGGAAATTATTGTACATTCCTAATATAGCCGTGGATCGGCAATGGTCCTCTAAAAAACAAAGAGAGATTACTCTATGTGTAGCCTGTAATGTAAATTTCATTTGTTACGTTAAATAACCATAATGTGATATACAAAATGCAAGGGGTGAGGGATGCCAGGAAAAACCGTGAGGAAATGCCAGTGGTGTATTAAAATCAAGTTACTGTCAACTAAGCAAGTAACATAGGAGACAAAGAGCCCTTCGAATCCTACCAAAGTGCCACTTATCATGGGCAGTGTGTCTAGATAAGATAAAAGATTAAGGAGAAAATCAAAAGAACTTCACCCTTCTGTAGATTGCATATGAGTTCCAGAGGCAGTTTGTCAATTCATCTTAATAACCTCCCCCACATGTTAATACAGATTATACAATATATACACACGCCCACACGCACTAGTAGTGTACACATGCAGTGACCCATATTTTTGCAAAAATAGAATATGATCAGTTATAGAAACAGCCATGATGTTATTTGCCTAAGTGGACGATCATTTCTTCCCCACTATTCATCCCCTTCGGCCATTTGGTGGATAGATCTATGATGTAGCGTGACTCAAGTCTGCGTAGTCGTCGCAGGCGGTCACCTCCTCTAGCGTTGTTTTTTATGGTGTCAAGACCGAAATACTGCAGCTGATTGCGGTCCCTGTTATGTTTTTCGGCAAAATGCCGGGCAACTGGGTATGCCTGATCTGCTTTGTCAATGGCTCTTAGGTGTTCTAAGATCCGCAATTTCAGCATATTGATGGTGCTCCCTATGTAGCGAAGGCCACAGGGACACACCAAACAATACACGGCTAGGGGAGTACTGCAAGTTATGAACTTTTTTATATGCAGTTTTTTACCGGTTTCATGATTGTCCACTGAAAGTACTCTTCTACTTCCAGCGCACGCTTTGCATTTCCCGCATGGGAAGAAACCACTCATAGATTTTAAGGTGTTACTTTTGGCCAAAGGTCTCTCCAGGTGGCTGGTCACCAAATGATCTCTTAAAGATCTGGTTTTATTAAAGGTTATCAGTGGGTGATCAGGTAGGTCGTCCTTGATGACACTGTCTGTTTTAAGAATATGCCAATTTTTTCGCAGCATTGATCTGAGGTCATTAGCTCCCGCAGAGAAGGGGGTTATTAATCTGAACCCTCCTGTGCCATTGTCAGCTTTCTTGGTGGCAGGTTTTGTGATGAGTAGGGAGTCTCTAGGGATAGCTCTTACTTTCTTCAGGGTTCTTTTCAAAAGAGACTCACCATAACCCCTAGCCTTAAAGCGAGTTACGCACTCGTTGGCTGCTACATCAAAGTCCTCTAATCTGGAACAATTCCTACGGAGCCTGAGAAGCTCTCCGTACGGAATGCTCCTGACCAGTTGGGGAGGGTGACTACTACTGGCAAAAAGGGTAGAATTGCCGGCGGTAGTTTTCCTGTGTAGAGCTGTATGTATCTGCTGGTCTTGTACACACACTTTCAGGTCTAAATATTCAGCTGATGTCGCGCTTACAGTCCCTGAAAAGTGTAAGTTATAGGCATTTTTATTCAGTTCATCAATGAAGGCATGTGCTGTTACTAACGGGCCTCGCCAAACAATAAACAGGTCGTCAATATACCTGAACCAACCCTCCGTCCTCCCTTCCACTCCATCCACCATACAGCTCCTGGGTACCTGCTCCTCCCACCAGCCAACGAAAAGATTCGCATAGCTGGGAGCGAAGCAAGTACCCATCGCCGTCCCAGACACTTGTCTGAACAGTTGATCCTCGAATAAGAAAATATTATTGTTCAAACAAAATTCGATGAACTCGAGAATCATGACACTGTGAGTTGCAAGTCTCATTGGTCTCAAGTTCAGAAAATGCTGGATGGCTTGTAGGCCCTGTTGATGATCGATAACAGTGTACAAGCTGGTGATATCAAGTACCATCAATAGGCAGTCTGGGTTCCAATTCACGTTCCTAATGAGATTCAAAAAGTCCTTGGTGTCCCGAACATATGAGGGCAGGGTCAAAACCAAAGGAAATAGGAATTTATCGATGAATCGGGACATGTTTTCGGTGAGACTGCCAATTGAAGAAACTATAGGACGGCCTGGAGGGAATAGGCTGTCCTTATGTAGTTTTGGCAGATGGTAGAAGGTTGGTGTAAGTGGTTGGGTGGTCCGGAGATAGAGAAATTCATCTTTACTGAGCATGTTGCAATTATGCCATTTCCCTATTAATTTATCATAGCTCCGGATACTTTCCAGGTATGCATCATTGGTGCATCTGCTGTAAAATTTGGTGTCTTCTAATTGGCGTAGGGCTTCTGATCTGTAGTATTCCCTGGTGAGAAGCACAACATTACCACCTTTATCTGAAGGCTTGATGATGATTTTATCATCATTCATGAGATCTTGTAGGGCCATTTTTTGTTGTTCCGTAATGTTGTACTTAACAGGATGGTTAGTTTTTCTGTATTGCATGAGTTCTTGGGTCATGGCTTCGGAGAAGGCGTCGATTGAATCCCACGGCATTTGTGGGACAAATGTGGAAGCTGGTTTGTATCCACTCTCTTCGCGATCTTGTTCTATACCCAGCGCAAGTGCTCTTTGTCCTCTATTCCCAGGTCCAGATAGATTCTGTCTGAGATCTTCTCCACGCAGTTCTTCGAGAGTTTCCAGAGCTTCAATTTCTCTGCCCGTGAGGGCGTCCGTCACCGTTGTTCTGATACCCGCATCTTCCCTTTCTTTGAGGTGGGGTCGTAGTTTGAAGTACTTATGCAACTTCAACTTGCGTGTGAATCTAAAGAGGTCTATTCTGGTTTGGGTATATTCGAGAGGGGTACTGGGGCAAAAAGTCAATCCAAGGCTGAGTAAGTTCGTTTCAGTGTTGGTTAAAGTTCTTTCGGTCAGGTTGACCACCGTCAGATTTTGTCTGGTGGTGTCTGTGGCTTGAGTCAGTTCTTGTTGCTCCGAGTCCGATTGCTCCAATTGTTGGGCTTGGCTCTGCCTCTCCCCTTTCCGCCGCCGCTTGCCACCGCCCCCTCTCCTTGTGCGCCTTGTTTTTTTGTTGTTATTTTCTCCGGTCGTGCCGCCATGTCCGGTGGTTTTGTTTTGCCACCTCTTAGCCAGGTCCCCTTTATGACATCGTACTCCTGATGAAAAGGGGTTTTTTCACTGCCGTTTTGCGTTGGTTTTAATTTTTGCCGTGATTTGGCTGAGACCCTTGTTGTTTGTTGCTCATCTCCGGATTCATTCTCCGTGACATCGGATTCAGATGTGAGGAGTTCGGATGTTGGAGTAGTTTTTGATTGTAGTGCTTGGCGTGAGGCATCATATTTTTTTGCATATGTTAAGATGCGCCCCTGTTGGTAATCGTCCTCATCTCTTTCGTACTTCTCTTGTTTCCTAGTACGTATTTTTTGCTCGTATTTGGTGAGGCGTGCCTTCATATCTGTTCTAAGTTGCAGCACTAACTCTTGATCCGATTCCCCTTCCAGTTTTTCTTCCAGGTTTTTTATTTCCTCCAACGCCTTCTCGCGGTCACTCCAGGCATACTTGATAAGTATCTTCAGAGTACCCTCCGTGTATGCCGCTGTATGTGACTCCCAATCCGTGAGCAGCTGAGGGTCAGGGTTCTCATAAGATGGTACAGTATGGACCCTGAGCCCACGCGGAACTCTCTTTACCTCGACATAACTAGTGAGGCTTGTGGCCTCCCACCATTTGCGCGTCTCGCGCTCATGCAGTCTTTCCAATTTGACCATCATTTCCTTAATTTTAGCATTTTGTGGGTCCATTGCTGGAACCTCCTCATTAGTCCTCTCGCATCTCTCCCGTTGTCTAAACATGTCTTTTGCCGCTGTGCGGCGTTCCGTTTCTGAGAACATGGTGCCGGTTTTCCAATTGCGCTACTTGCAAGGTGTAATGCGTGCGCAATGATCTTAGTGGGCTTAGCTTGTGGTGTCTGTGTGAGAAAACAGTGACCCCCCCTGACGCTCTGCCTAAATGTCCGCTCACTCGTACGAGCATTACTCGAATAGCAGGGCAATTGATTAAGTCCGACGGTGTCCGCTTACCCGTCTCAGTGTTTCCGAACGACTCCACTGGGGAACCACGGCATGCCGACGTCCTCCGGGACTCCGCTCGTACTCTCTGGGGCAGGAGTGGATCGAACCGTGATAGACCTTCCTGCTTGGCTGGCGGTTAGGCGGTGCACAGAAAACAGATGAGTTCGCCGCTCCAAATCCTTCGTCAATCCTGCGCACTCGTGGGCGGGTGCTGTCAGCGGCTCGAAGGACGCCGCGTAACACTGCGCTCAAACAACCTTGCAAATCCAAGGAAGAAAAGACAGCACTCGGGGGGGTACCAGATTCACACAGTAGTTTTATTCACCACAAGCGTGCCACAGACGCGTTTCGGCTCTTAGCCTTCGTCAGTGTGTGATTTACACATTGAAAACCGGTACATGTTATATATTTCACAATGTGAACAGGTTACACCTCTCAGTCGACATCGACAGAGGACCAAAGCACTCCCAGCTAGCACAAGCGCCATCTTGGAACGGTAAAAAGTATACACACATTCCTATTCACAAAGAATGCACTGCATAATATCATACCTACAGATAGGTAAATATGCACAGATGGGAGATCTTAATCATAATACTGGAAATTATTGTACATATATATATGCGGTATGTAGCGCCAACAGCCAATATCTGTAAAAGACGAGACGAGACCCAATGGTTGGTGTTTCCTCAGAGATTTATTTTGCCCAACACCAGTTTGCCACGACGCGTTTCGGCTCTCGTGGAGCCTTGATCACATGACATATATATATATATATCCAACCATATGGCTCCCTTTCCTCTCCCGATAGGTGCTGCAAGTCGTGGCCGCGTTACTCCTGCGGTTAAGCCCAACCGCTACCAATCACAACAACGATTCCTCCGACAGAGGAAACTTGGAGTCGCTTAAAATAATCGCAATTCACAAAGAACAACGTTCTTGTTAATTTATTCTTCAATCCATTAGGGGGAACAATGCAAAGCAATAACCAACGCGTTTCGACAGCCTCCGCTGTCTTGTTCACGGTCAGTTTGTAAACGTGCATTTCCACAACTTATAGTGAATCAATAAAGTTGCATACAAAATCCCTCCCCCAAAGGGGCGTTTCCAAACACCACAACAGTTTGTATATCCCACACCTCTAAAGTTCACAAGGATTCTGGGCATTGTAGTTTAATCCCTCCTTCGTTATATTCTGTGGCAAGGTATACATTTTCATCATGTAAACATGTTGTCAAATCTATTTCAACCTCAAATTTGGTCAATTGTTTGTACAATATAACGGGTGTCTGTTTATTAATCCCATGTTTGACTACGTGATTTTGGCACGATTATACGATGTTTACATGTATCGGTTGCCGCCTTCTAGTGGGCAAAGTTATGTTGTCACAGTCAAAATAACTACGTTTCCCCTCTAATAGGCTTATGGTTATGTGTATGGGTTTCAAAATTATTATTATTTTTTGTTTTTTTGAGGATTGGTGTATGTTGGGAAGAATTCCCAAACTATGGATGAGATGTTGTAGCAATGTGAAGGGATGTGAATAGTGAGGGGATGTTAAAAGTTTCATCAAGTTGTGTGTATAAACGGGATTACATGAAAAGGAACTCAGTTTATCTCCTCATATCATTATAAATGAATGTACAGTTCTTCTGATTGGTTAAGACCAAAGGGGGTCATTGTCCTAAAGTTGAGGATATCTCTGGATTCTTTTTGCCGCAAAAGTTTTTCCTTGTGACCTCCCCTATCCGACAAAGACATCGTTTCTATGCCCCAAAATCGCAGCATTTTTCAATCTCCGTGGTGGTGGGCTTCCATATGTTTAGCAACTGCGTTGCTCCTGTCCTTGTGTACTGTTGCCCGGATGTGTTCCAAAATGCGTTTTTTAAGTTTGCAGATGGTGCTCCCAATGTATCTTAATTTGCAGGGGCATTCAATCATATAGACTGTGTATTTACTGTTGCATGTTATGCATTCTCTAATTTGCCACAGTATTTTGTTGGGCATTGTTATTTCTGTAGTAGGTTTGGCAATTTCACACGCTTTACAGTTGTAACATTTGACAAAACCCTTGGTTTTTAGCCACAATGTTTTCTTTGTTGTTTTTTTGAAGTGGCTGTGGATCAATTGATCTTGTAGGTTCGTTGTCCTTCTGTAGGTGATAACTGGATGGTTGCCCATTCTTTTACCAATTGTTGGATCTAGCTGCAGAATTTTCCAATTCTTTTTTAGAATTTGGTTTATCCTACTAGATTCCTGGCTGTAATTCAGAATCAATCTAATAGGTTCTTCGTCTGTTTTGACTTGATCTATCTTCTTTTTTATGCAATCCATTCTTGATTTTTGATTTGCTCTTTCCCAGCATTTTTGAACCACTTTCTTGTTGTATTTTCTCTTTTGGAAACGTCTGATGGTGTTTGTACTTTGTTTTTTCCACTCCATTTCCTCACTGCAGTTTCTCCTCAAACAGAGGAACTCTCCGTAGGGTATGATGGATATTAATGATTGTTGGTGGAAGCTTGTGGCCTCAAGGGTCGCATTTGAAGCTGTACTTTTTCGATGAAGTGTTGTTTCTATGTGGTTGTTACTGACATATACTTCCGTGTCCAAAAAGATCGCCTTTGTTTTATTCATTGTATATGTGAATTTTAGACACGGGGTGCTGTTGTTCAATATAGTAAAGTATTCCTGAAACTTTGCTTCACTCCCATTCCACACTATGAACAGGTCGTCTATAAACCTTTTCCATGTTACAATGTGTTGGGTAAATTCCTGATGTTTTTGGTTCCATGAAATTGTCTCTTCCCACCAGCCCATAGCTATGCAAGCATAGCTTGGGCTGAAAGAAAAGCCCATTGCGGCTCCATTCTTTTGTCGATACATCAATTCTCCAAACATAAAGATGTTGTTTGTGAGTAACTTAAGGATCATTTCCATCAGCATGTCATTATGATCTCTATAATGAATGTTGCGTTCACTTATGTAGTATTTACATGCATTTAGTCCCAATTCATTGTCAATGTTAGTATATAACGCCATCACATCCATAGTGATCATTAAGAAGTTTGGTTGCCAGGTCAGCTCCTTTAGGACACAAAAAAATCCGTAGTGTCTTTTAAGTAGGATTTTAGTTTTTTTACATAGGGATTTAGATAGCAGTCAATGAAGTTAGCTAGAGGTTCAAATAAGGATCCCTTGGCTGACACAATAGGTCTCCCTGGTTGTTTAATGGGATTCTTATGAATTTTCGGCAAAAAGTACAATGTTGATGAAACTTTTAACATCCCCTCACTATTCACATCCCTTCACATTGCTACAACATCTCATCCATAGTTTGTGAATTCTTCCCAACATACACCAATCCTCAAAAAAAAAAAAAAGTAATAATAATAATTTTGAAACCCATACACATAACCATAAGCCTATTAGAGGGGAAACGTAGTTATTTTGACTGTGACAACATAACTTTGCCCACTAGAGGGTGGCAACCGATGCATGTAAACATCGTATAATCGTGCCAAAATCACGTAGTCAAACATGGGATTAATAAACAGACACCCGTTATATTGTACAAACAATTGACCAAATTTGAGGTTGAAATAGATTTGACAACATGTTTACATGATGAAAATGTATACCTTGCCACAGAATATAACGAAGGAGGGATTACTACAATGCCCAGAATCCTTGTGAACTTTAGAGGTGTGGGATATACAAACTGTTGTGGTGTTTGGAAACGCCCCTTTGGGGGAGGGATTTTGTATGCAACGTTATTGATTCACTATAAGTTGTGGAAATGCACCTTTACAAACTGACCGTGAACAAGACAGCGGAAAGCTAAATCAAAATTCTACCCACAGCTGCCACCAGGTAACAAAATAGATATGTTCCAGGAAGCAGTTACCCATGACCTATACAAAATTCCAAAAACGAAATGCACTGATAATTTATCCCCAAAGGAAAGAGAGGCTTTAACATCACTAAGCAATGATCAGAACTTTGAGATAAAAATAGCGGATAAAGGGGGAAACGTAGTGTTGTGGGACAGGGACCTATACACCACAGAGGCCATGGAACAACTGAATAACTCCCAATATTATGAAAAATTGAAAACAAGCCCGCTGGATAAAATAAAGAGAGAACTAGATCAAAAACTAAGACAATGGGAAACGGAAGGCCTACTGGACTTTGATGAAAAGAAATATCTGACAGTCGACTTCCCAAGAACGGCAACATTGTACTTTTTGCCGAAAATTCATAAGAATCCCATTAAACCACCAGGGAGACCTATCGTGTCAGCCAAGGGATCCTTATTTGAACCTCTAGTTAACTTCATTGACTACTATCTAAATCCCTATGTAAAAAAACTAAAATCCTACATAAAAGACACTACGGATTTTTTATGTGTCCTAAAGGAGCTGACCTGGCAACCAAACTTCTTAATGATCACTATGGATGTGACGGCGTTATATACTAACATTGACAATGAATTGGGACTAAATGCATGTAAATACTACATAAGTGAACGCAACATTCATTATAGAGATCATAATGACATGCTGATGGAAATGATCCTTAAGTTACTCACAAACAACATCTTTATGTTTGGAGAATTGATGTATCGACAAAAGAATGGAGCCGCAATGGGCTTTTCTTTCAGCCCAAGCTATGCTTGCATAGCTATGGGCTGGTGGGAAGAGACAATAGCATGGAACCAAAAACATCAGGAATTTACCCAACACATTGTAACATGGAAAAGGTTTATAGACGACCTGTTCATAGTGTGGAATGGGAGTGAAGCAAAGTTTCAGGAATACTTTAATATATTGAACAACAGCACCCCGTGTCTAAAATTCACATATACAATGAATAAAACAAAGGCGATCTTTTTGGACACGGAAGTATATGTCAGTAACAACCACATAGAAACAACACTTCATCGAAAAAGTACAGCTACAAATGCGACCCTTGAGGCCACAAGCTTCCACCAACAATCATTAATATCCAGCATACCGTACGGAGAGTTCCTCCGTTTGAGGAGAATCTGCAGTGAGGAAATGGAGTGGAAAAAACAAAGTACAAACACCATCAGACGTTTCCAAAAGAGAAAATACAACAAGAAAGTGGTTCAAAAATGCTGGGAAAGAGCAAATCAAAAATCAAGAATGGATTGCATGAAAAAGAAGATAAATCAAGCCAAAACAGACGAAGAACCTATTAGATTGATTCTGAATTACAGCCAGGAATCTAGTAGGATAAACCAAATTCTAAAAAAGAATTGGAAAATTCTGCAGCTAGATCCAATAATTGGTAAAAGAATGGGCAACCATCCAGTCATCACCTACAGAAGGGCAAAGAACCTACAATATCAATTGATCCACAGCCACTTCAAAAAAACAACAAAGAAAAAATTGTGGCTAAAAACCAAGGGCTTTGTCAAATGTTACAACTATAAAGCGTGTGAAATTGCCAAACCTACTACAGAAATAACAATGCCCAACAAAAAACTGTGGCAAATTAGAGAATACATAACATGCAACAGTCAATAGACAGTCTATATGATTGAATGCCCCTGCAAATTAAGATACATTGGGAGCACCATCTGTGAACTTAAAAAACGCATTTTGGAACACATCCGGGCAACAGTACACAAGGACAGGAGCAACGCAGTTGCTAAATATATGGAAGCCCACCACAACGGAGATTGGAAAATGCTGCGATTTTAGGGCATAGAAACGATGTCTTTGTCGGATAGGGGAGGTCACAAGGAAAAACTTTTGCGGCAAAAAGAATCCAGACATATCCTCAACTTTAGGACAATGACCCCCTTTGGTCTTAACCAATCAGAAGAACTGTACATTCATTTATAATGATATGAGGAGATAAACTGAGTTCCTTTTCATGTAATCCCGTTTATACACACAACTTGATGAAACTTTTAACATCCCCTCACTATTCACATCCCTTCACATTGCTACTACATCTCATCCATAGGTTGGAAATTCTTCCCAACATACACCAATCCTCAAAAAAAATATATATATAATAATTGTGAAACCCATACACATAACCATAAGCCTATTAGAGGTGAAACGTAGTTATTTTGACTGTGACAACATAACTTTGCCCACTAGAGGGCGGCAACCGATACATGTAAACATCGTATAATCGTGCCAAAATCATGTAGTCAAACATGGGATTAATAAACAGTCACCCGTTATATTGTACAAACAATTGGCCAAATTTGATGTTGAAATAGATTTGACAACATGTTTACATGATGAAAATGTATACCTTGCCACAGAATATAATGAAGGAGGGATTAAATTACAATGCCCAGAATCCTTGTGAACTTTAGAGGTGTGGGATATACAAAGTGTTGTGGTGTTTGGAAACGCCCCTTTGAGGGAGGGATTTTGTATGCAACTTTATTGATTCACTATAAGTTGTGGAAATGCACGTTTACAAACTGACTGTGAGCAAGACAGCGGAGTCTGTCGAAACGCGTTGGTTATTGCTTTGCGTTGATACCCCAATGGATTGAAGAATAAATTAACAAGAACGTTGTTCTGTGTGGATTGCGATTATTGTAAGCGACTCCAAGTTTCCACTGTCGGAGGAATCGTTGTTGTGATATATATATATATATATATATATATATATATATATATATATATATATATATATATATATATATATACACGCACAGGCATATAAACAAGATAGTAATCAGGCGTTCTCCTATTATGCAAACCTTACTCTGTGTGTGTAGGTGTGAAACCAAGAATCCTCCCATGAGATGATCCATTCCCATTACCTGGTGGGAGAGAATGTAGGAACCCATCTTGGTCATGAACAGGACACCCCTCACGAGATGTCAGACCGATGCGTGGTGAAGTCGCAACATGCAGGGACCGTCGGTGTCAGCTGAAGTTCCTCCTCTACCAATTCTATGAGATGTTGATGATTTATAATAAAAAGCAATCTTGCAATGTATGTATAGATTAGCAATGTTATGGATATGTAGATAGCCTAACCCCGTGGATGAAGATAGAACAACATTTGTGCATTGTGCATAAAAGGGCCTTTTACATAATAATGTACACAATGTTATGCGAAGCTAGATGTGTAAACAGACGTAGTTTCAGAAAAACTAATTCAACATTGCCAAACACGCGAATATGTGCAAAAGGGCACAGCAGAAATGTTATTGTGCAAACTTAGGACAATGTATGAAAATGTGCAGCTTTGTTACTGGGGCCTAAACCGGGCGCATAACAGCATGGCAACAGTGCCTGCACGACAGTGCAGTGCTGCAGTGCGGCAGCATTGCCTTCAGGCTCTCCCTGTGAGCTGAAGCATGCCACCGCCTAAATAATGTAGCATTATTTATAATTAGGGCTCCCTGTTTTCCATTTTACTGATTTTTACAGACAAAAACACTGTCTCTCCTGTCTGTATTTATTTTTAAAAGCAGAAAAATACAAATAATTTAGCTTCTTTTGAATGATTTACCACGCTGAGATTAATTACTTTCAGGCCAGTAGCTGTACATAATGACAGTACAGGGAGCTACAAAGCTGAAAGAGATGTATTTAAATTACTGCATATCTCAACATGTATATGTTTTATGACACTATTTTTTAATTGTAGGTTTATTATTTTATTATTTTTTGGCTGTGTAATGTGTGTAGTAACGAGGTCCACAGCCAGGATGTAGTTTTCTGTAGATTTATTGAGAACAGTTACAAGTAGTTAGGTAGTAGAGATACAGCAGTCTGCCTGCTGCTCAGCCCATACTCCAACTGACACGCTCAAGCATCCAGGCATTCATGCATTCCATTCAAGACTCTCACACCAACATTCCATGCATCACATTCACACTGGCTGAGCACCTAGGGAGTAAGTAAGATACACACAACACAGGTTACTACAATGTGCTAAAACCTGACAGGCTTTAAAGTATGACTCCATGGTTCTCCGTTAAATAAATGCAGAAATATACAAGTTCTCACCTCATCTGTCCACAAAACATAAAATAAATATTGATAAATATCAATAAAATGGCCCAAAAATTAAATTAGGATCAATAGAGACGGAAATGTTCAAAAAATAAATACCATAAACAGTACACCAGGAGTCCTATTCATAATATACTTAAAAACGTATTTAAAATAATTTTAAAAAATGATGTTGGACAAATCCATATAGTTAAAAAAATGTATATGTACCATACTTGAAAAATAAAGTAAAAATGGAAATGGTCAAACAATGTTCTGAAAGTATATATAACTATTATTTTACTTGAAAAGTGTAATAAAATATGGGTAAAAATAACAAAAAAAGTCTTATGTATAAAAATATATATGTATTAAAATGTATACCTATACATTGAATAAATGTAAAAAACTGTGATGTACCCTTTATTAATAAAAAAATGCAAATATTACTAATATATATGAAAAATGCAATACTTAAATTGTTCCATCTAATAATTACTCTTTAATATAAATATTGCAATAAACATGCTATATAGTAAACAAATGACATTAAGTATTCCTACCTCTGTTGAATCCATTTTAGAGACTAATCACTACACTAAAGAGACCAACATTGCTATTCCCACTCCAATCCAAGCCATTTAGGGGAAGGTGTTGTACACTAAGGGCCTGATTAAGAGTCTGGCGGTCGGAGGACTGTGTTTTTTCTCAACACTGGATAGCCCATTTGAAGAGTTTTTTCTCTTATTGTATGCCTTGTTTCTTACAGTGGCACAGTTACTGCTTTCCAGTAGGAAAGGCACACTTTCCATCAGTGGGACTCTAGGCTGAGCTGTAGTCTAATGTTTTGAGAGAGGTCGCATTGAGCGATCCTGCCTTCCAGTCAGTGAAGTAACACTTATCGATGGAGAGATGATCTCACCAGGCGTAGGGAGGTGTGGGACCTGATGCCGGCATGATGGCCGCAACCAAAAGAAGCTTCAGATCTGGATGTAAAATCCCCTGAGTATACTGTGCTAAACATCTCAAGAGGTACAAAATAAAGGACAAGCAGTAAGAATTAATCCCTTGGCACTGGAGCAGGCCTCTGTGGAGGTGTGTGGAGCAGACAGTTTGAGTGAATTCTAGGCCGAGTGGACCAAGGCCTATATGCAGCCTGCTTCTCCCATCTGGCAATTGGAGTTAAGAGCCTGGGGCCTCCCAACCACCCCTCTCTTGTTTTGTGGGCGAAAGGGGTGGTCAGGGTTGGAATATCAAGTATGTGTGTATGAGGTAGTTCTATGGTGCAGAACAAGACATAAAACAGCAGGGCACTGCAAAGGGTCACAGACAATCATAAAGTTAATGAGTGAAAGGAGAGGTAGTTGGTTTGTGGAATCTACATGAATTGTCATGCAGTGTTATTTAAAGAGGCGTATCTTCAACTTTTTTCTAAATTAGAGTAGTGTTGGGTTTGACCTGAAGGATACAAGGATGCTTTTCCAAACCCTGTGTCATGATGTAACAAGTCTTATGGTAAAGATCTTTTGAACGTTTAATAGAGAAAGGGATAAGGTAGACTCTGTGGAGTGAATGGTCACAAAATGTAATTGAAAGGAGGGGGGAAACTATAAAAAGATCTAGCTGGATGGGAGTTCAAGTTTTAGTTTCAAATCTGACAAAATGTGCAGTTTAGGGTGATAGGTTCTTCGTGAATTTTGGTTGAGGGACTTCAGATGCCAGACAACAGACGAGAAGGGGGAACATTGTTAAAAGTGTTTCTTAAATATTGGAGTAGGAACAGTGACAAGTTGAAGCCAGCAACCATATAAACAAAAGGCAATTGCATTTAAGGGCAAGCTCTAACCTGAAGCCAAGGACATATGACAGAGTCATCTAGAATGAGCACGGGCTTTACAAATATATCATTGAATGTGAATGGGATGAACAGTAAATATAAAAAAGGAAATAATACACCAAACATATAAAAGACATTACCCAGATGTATTCTTGTCGCAAGAGATGCACATCAGGAGCATCAAGGGCGTACAAATCAAAGCACATGCAGGGTTCACTTAAGATCCCATGGAAACGGGCTTCCACCTTAAAAAGAAAAACAATACCTAGGCTAAATGAGCAAACATGGGTGAACTCACAAGGTGGCAATGCCCTAGCAATGGGATTCTGACATTGAAAAAGAGTTCTCATAAGGTCAGTATACCTTCCACCTAGACTTCAATTCATTAATGAAAAAACAGGATGCATACTGATAAAGCTGCCAGGGAAGGGGGGTTCCTATGATGAGAGAATCCCAAATCCTGACACAGTCAAAATTGTGTAGCAATCTGTTTTACATTTATTTGTTTACTTTCTCCCTAGCTGCTCAGCCAGTGTGAATGTGATGCATGGATGTTTGGAGTGATGGTCTTGATTGGAATGTTTGGGTGCCTAGATACTTGAGTGTGACAGTTGGAGTGTGGGCTGAGCAGCAGGCAGTCTGCTCCTGGTGGGGCTGCATCTCTACAACTCAACTACCTGTAACTGAACTTAATAAATCTACATGAAACTACATCTTGGCTACGGACCTCATCACTACAGATTGTTGGCGACGATTCATGAAACAAAACTGCGTGCTTTAAAAAGGACTCTGAATGAAATGAAGAAATCTCTAAAGGTAACCTACACAACCAAGATAAAGCCTCCTTTGAAGTGCAAGGAGTTCCAGCCCCACCAGTGTCTCTCACACCGGACAGCCCCAGCCTGTTTGTACTTCACTGGGCTAAATGATTGGGAATTCCTGCTTCCATGACAGCTTGTGTGATCCTGATCACCCCACCAGTATCCATTACACCGGACAGTCCCAGCTCAGGTGTGCTATGCTTTCCAACTTCAAATCTGGTGGACTTTAAAGTGTGTGAACTAGATGCATTTAATAATGAGGATCTATACCCTACTGGTAATGGAAGCCTTAAGTAACTTCTGTACTTGTAATTCTCTTTTTTTTAAAAGCGGAACGAGTGGAACAGTGACTCTCGCAACCTTAGCCCCATCAGCGCAGATTTCTTATGAAGAACTACACCATTTACACCATTTACGTGACACTCTCCAGATGACTGACAACGATGTCAACATGGGTACAGCTGTTTGGTTTTATGTTCCTGTGACAGTGCCAGCGGTGGGATCACCATTTCTGTCACAGCAACAGCTAGTTAACATTGGTGTTCAAAGTGAGCCTATTCTGGCGGCTTATCTACGGTGAAACTAGCAATTTTTTTTTCATTTTAGACATCTATGTCAATGTTTTAGATGTCGTTGGTGCAGTGTATTATCTGCGCTAGACTTACCATTTCCAAAGTAGCGCGAGGACACCTTCATCACTGTGGAATCTTAATGGAGAGTCTTGATTCGTCCATCTGTTTGGTGAATTTTTGGACACTCAGTAATAGTGCGCTGTATCTAGGCGACAGGAAGCAAGTACATCCAGCACACCAGCTGAGTGAGTAAGGTAGCAGGTGTCGGATACCATTGAATTTGTGTAGTTTCAGAAAGCTTTTCACACCGATTCTAGTGCACAGCTACCTCTCATGTAAGGATAACATACTGTAATAACTTGTCCAAGAACATTGTGCCTTTTTGTACGCAGGCACACACACCTTCTATGGGGCAAACGGAGCATGTCATCTCCCCAACTAATCTACGGTGACACACACACTGGATTGTGTCTGGTATTTGTACATTGGGGTCTTGTGTGTTGTCGTCTAGTTGACACACACACACACATGTTATTGTATTGTTCTTTTTCTCCTCAAAGTTAAGGAGTCTTATGTTCACATTTTATGTGGTTCCTTTCCCTAAAAAATGATTGTTGGGGGGTGTTGCATCACCATTTTACCACATTGTATGTCTGATTGTCTGACCCTTGGAGGTTGTTGTTTTTTTTATCACAGACTACTCTTGTTTTAGGTGGTCCGTTTGTTGTTATCGCTATCCCTTTATTGAGGGATATGATTGGGTTTTAGTCCCATTTCCACGCATTTACTCACTTTACCATTACTCAAGGAGTGTCTTTCACTTTACACAGTTAATGGGTTTTAGTCCCATTCATCATAGTTTTCACAGTTGATGGGTTTTAGTCCCATTCAACTCTAGTTGTATGTATTCTATTTGTTTTGTTCATGCTCTAACCACCACATAGGGGTTCTAATGGGTATGGGTCTCATGTATTCTAGTGTTTTGTTCTCGCTCTAACCACCACAATGGGGTTCTAATGGATATGACTCCAATGTTTTATATTGCTAATGGGTACGAGTCCCATGTTTTTTGTTACTCTGTTTATGTTTCTAACCCTACATTGGGTTCCAACGGGTTTTATTCCCATGTGTGCCTCTGTTTTTATTCATACTGTGTTACATGCTTACATTTGTTTGCTAACGTTGTTTAATTGGTTCTGTGCTGCACGTTCATTGTATAGTATATCATTTTCACTGTGCGGCACACTCATGGTTGTCTGCCCCTAGGACTCTTTGCCTTTATGGTTAGCAGTCAACATTCTTTTTCTTTCTTTCCCTTAACTATTTTCTTCAGTTGACGTTGGGTGTAGATGTTCCTTTTTGTTTTTGGTCCATTTATTCATATGTATTTTGGAGTAAGTCAGTTCGGGTGTCCTTCACCCATTTCTACTGTTTCTTAAAAAAATGTATAGGAGGATGATGGGTGGGTGATATATTATGTATATTTGTCTATGCATCTCCTCTATGTTGTTTATTCTTCTTACATGTACTTCTTTTACATCTTTTGTATACTTTCTCTAAATTTAACTTTTGCATATCTTCTGTGTATTTTCTTTCATACTCACAGTGGTTTTTCTGGGTTTTTATAATATTATCCGTTCACCTTTGGTTTTACTTTCCTCTTGCTTTTTCTCTACTGTTGCACTTTACTATTGCTTGGGTTCCCCTTGATTGAACCTTTTCTTATTTGCGGTTTCTATTTTTGTGTTGTAGAAGAAAGGAGGATATGTAGTAATTTATATTATATTTATTTGGTAACTTTCTCCCTAGCTGTTCAGCCTGTGTTAATGTGATGCATGGAATTTTTGTTTGATGGTCTTGAATGGAATGTTTGGGTGCCTGGATACTTGAGTGTGACAGTTGGAGGATGGGCTGAGCAGCAGGCAGACTGCTCCTGGTGGGGGTCCATCTCTACAACTCAAATACCTGTAACTGAACTGAATAAATCTACATGAAACTACATCTTGGCTACGGACCTCATCACTACAGATTGGATAGAGAGAATACAGGCCACGGATTAGCGGACACTCTACTAAAGTGATTTATTGGTGCACCAAGTTTGGTAGACATCTGGCACATGCACCGATCTAGAAATCTGCAACATACTTTCCATTCCAGGTCCCACTATACCTTCTTACAAATTGACTATATTACCCAGTATGCAGTCACCTAATTAATTATTTACGGTGATGTATCTAGCCAGAGGAATCTTGGACTACTCCCGAGTATGGACTGAGCTGAACCATCACTAGACTCCAGACACAAAGGAAGGAGGATGGATACATAGATACTGCAAGATACCTTTGATGTGGACAGTGATTAAGGCCATGGAAGACTATTTCAAGGAAAACAAAGATATGGTTTACTGAGCAGCTGCCCTACAAGGCTGTTATTAGAGGCCAGGTAATTTCATTGGGAAACAACCATTACAACATAGTCATTACAACGCACTACCTTTACAACGCAGTCATTATAACACAACATCTTTTACATCGCATGCCATTACAACGCATCCATTACAACGCATGCCATTACAACGTATGCCATTATAACGCATGCCATTACAACGCATGCCATTACAATGCATTACAAGGTAAGTAATAGGAAATAGTAATTTTGACCCCTACACTTTCCAACACTTACCCTACTGTTGCACTCACTGGAGTGGGAATAGTAATTTTGACCCCTACACTATCCAACACTTACCCTACTGTTGCACTCACTGGAGTGAGAATAGTAATTTTTACCCCTACACTACCCAACACTTACCCTGCTGATGGAGCAAGGACTCGTAGAAAAGAGACTTGCCCAGAAACAATCCTCTCCTTTAACTCCCTAACATGTTACTAATTACGTATTGTGTAAAACTAATGCGCACCACATAAAAACGAGGGTTGGAGAAGCTTGCATATGTGTTTAGTAATTATAACAATTCGAACAAACAAATACAACCGCTTTAACATGGAAATCTTTACTGCACATGCGTCAACTGCATCTACGCAATGTGACGAGGTAGCGCTTGGAGGGAAATTCTTGCACTTGAGCAGAAGGCACTAAAATGGAGTCTTAAAGACACACGTTCATGGCACCTGCTTAGCTAAAACAAAGATAAGCTATTTTACTAATGCTAATGCGGGAAAATTATTAATAAGTAAAGGGGGTTAGAGTAGAGATGGGCGGTATACAGTGAAACCATTAATTTTTTTAAGTAACATCTGTCTTTCTGACTTTATCACTAGTGCGCATTTGGGCCTCCTGAGTATGTCCGAAGTGAGCTGGGTCATGTGGGTTTTTGTTATGTTATGTTATGAGTTTGATTAAGCGCGAACAGCTGCCCCAGCAATGAGGCGTCCCGGCGCTGAAGAACCTAGAAAACCAGATGAGAGGGGAGGGGAGGTGAAAACAAAAGGCCTACCACAGAGGGAACAAGTGAGTTTTAATAGCCTTCCTGAAGGCGGACAGATTGTTAATGGAACGGATGTTCGGTGGTAGGGAGTTCCAGAGTTTGGCCCCTAGAACTCTAAAGGAACGGCCCCCAACCCGACAAAGTTTCGTTCGGGGGACAGACACAAGATGTTGGCCTAGGGAGCGCAAATTGCGCTGAGGGGTGTAGGGTACTAAGAGAGGACGCAGAAGTTCAGGGCATTCAGATTTGAGAATTTTAAAAGCAATGGTGAGGGTTTTAAATTTAATTCTGGATTCAATGGGAAGCCAGTGTAATCTTTGGATAGTAGCTCTGGCGGAGCACCTACGGGGGAGGCCTACCACAGCCCTTTGTACCCGTTGCAGGCGTGCTGTTTCAGTTTTATTAGCGCCCAGAAATAGGACACTGGCGTAATCCAACCTGGATAGAATAGTGGATTGGATTATCAGTTGGCGTGTTTTGAGTCAAAGACTCCAAGTATTGGATTGAGGCTCCTCAGCAAGCCCACACAAGTAGCTGCCACTTTCTTTGTGTGGGCCCGAAAGCTGAGTGATGAATCCAGCCATACACCCAAGTTTTTCACCAGGGTTCTTGGGGGCGGGATGGGACCCAGCACAGAAGGCCACCAGTGGTCACTCCAGAGACTGGGGTTCTTACCGAGGAGCAGCACCTCCGTCTTTCCTGCGTTCAGCTGGAGGCAGTTGTCCGTCATCCACTGGGCAACTGCCGCCAGGCCATCCCTAAATCTCGTAGCCGAGTTCGAGGGGCCCTCAGTGAGCGTGATGACCAGCTGTGTGTCGTCAGCGTATGACACCAGCGTGAGGTCCCACTTCTTGGCTACTGCCGAGAGAGGCTGAACATACAGATTAAAAAGGGATGGGCTGAGTGCAGAGCCCTGGGGAACCCCTTGTCCGATGGAGTGGGACCCGGAAATGAACGGAGGAGCAGAGACCCGAAAGGATCTGTCCTTCAAGAAAGAACGGAACCAGTCAAGGGCGAGATCACAAATCCCTATAGCCTCAAGGCGTCTTAGCAGGATGTTATGGGACACCGTGTCAAAGGCTGCGCTGAGGTCAAGCAGAAACAGCGCAGCACTTTGACCGGTATCTAGTATCTTTCGGAGGTGTTCGGTAGTGGATAGAAGGGCAGACTCAGTACTATGACCAGGTCTGAACCCATTCTGGGAAGGGTCCAAGATGTTATTCAGGGCCATGTGGTGGGACAAGACATTATTTACATGGGCTTCTGCTAGTTTGGACACCCAGGGGAGCAGTGAGATGGGTCTGAAGTTTTCCAACTTTGTGGGATCTAGAGTGGGCTTTTTAATAATGGGGGTGACCCATGCCTGTTTCCAGCAATTTGGGACTACAGCCGAAGAAAAGGAGAGGTTGAGTAGCGAGGCCAGGGAAGGAAGAAAAAACTCTAAGGACTCAAGAAATTGAGCCGGTCTCATGGGATCGGTAGGGAACCGGACTTAACCTTTCTACAAAGTTTGGCTAGATCATCATAGGAAATCGCAGGTAAGCGCGACATCCTAATGCCAATGATAGATGGGTTAGAAGGATTAGTAGGATCGGGAGAGTCCTGTGAGAAGGCACTATATATTTTCCTCACCTTATCTATAAAGAAAGCGGCGAGATCTTCACACTGTTGAGTGGAGGTAATACAAGAAGCTGTATTGCCGCAGTTTTGAAGTTTTTGCACCAGTTTAAAGATAGTTTTAGTGGGATGAGTGCTTAAGCTGATTTCTTTGGCGTAGAAAGACGCGCGTGCAGCGCGTATGGCTTTGTGGTAAAGTTTCAATTTGGACATGTAAAGAGCTTTGTCCCTGTCCTTGTATTCCTTTCTCCAATTACGCTCCGCTACTTTACACTCTTTCCGCATAGTTTTTAGATTTTCATTATACCATGGGTTACTGGGGGAGCTCCGTCCTTTTGTTCATTTAGCTGGAATGAGGGTGTCAAGTCCTTTAGTAATCCAGTTCTGGAATGCCGCGTAGGACGAGTTAATGTCTTCAGTGGCATTATAACGAAATTCTCCCAGAGTGGTGAGAAAGTCATCAGTTTGCAGTGTATGCCATGGTCTCTTAAGACGAGAGGTAGACACTTCTTTCTTGGGCAGTTCTCTTACCATTGTTGTAAATCTGATAAGAAAGTGGTCAGTCCATCCCATGGGTTTGGGTGGGTCAGCCCTGGCCTCCGAGATGTTGGTGAAGAGGGGGTCTAGTAAGTGACCAGCAGACAACTGACAGTCAGCCCAGAAGGATGACGTGTGGGTCGAGAAAAGGACAAGGACACAGTCTGCCTGAGCCTGAGAACCGGCAGTGAAAAATCTAAATGAATGAGACTATATGTTCAAATAAAAACATTTGTTGCAGATGAAATGTGAATAGTGGTGGGAAAATAAAGTATGAATAAAAATTAATGGGATGGGTTTGTTAACAAAGGGCTAACCAAAAAGAGTGATATGTAAGCATGATGTGATGATCTTCCCCCCCTTTCCTGACCAATCAGAATTAGTATTTTTACGATATTGAAACTTTAGTGGGTGGTACATGAAGAATGAAAATGTATAACTGAGGTAGTTTTTAGTTAGTTGGAGAGAGGAGATTTGCTGAATGCTGCAGAGCTCGGGATGCTGTTGGTGTAGCGGGTGATGCTGGGAGAGATGCTGTAAGATGCTGGGTTAGAAAGAAGATCGCGAAAGAATCTCGAGGAGGAAGAGAGTGTCAGAGAGGGTGCGACGCAACCGTCGGTATTAGAGAGGTCATCTATCCTGTCCTGAATCCTGTCCTGAAGCATGTGTCTCCTGAACTGTCCCGGGGAACCCTCACCAGCTCTCTTACCAGGGGGTTAGTCTTCAAACCATCCTTGGTAACTATATTTCCGTGAAATTGCAGATGTTCTTTTCTCACTGTCCTCTCCTTTCTGAGCATAACTCATTGCAAAAGTTTCAAAGTATGTGTTTGATGATTGATTAATACAATTTTCTCTCCTATTAGTGTTGGTGCCTGTACTGTATTCGGGATGGTTCAAATGAATTTAATTTAGATAAAGATTTAAACTTTTCCCGAGTCATTGGTTACTTCATTATAATAAAGACAAGGTTAACTTATGTCATTTCACCATCAACTAGTTAAACTAATGGTCCATTGACCAGAGGAAAGAACTTTTTGACCAGTAAACGTTTAGTTAGGAATAAGAGGTAACTAATCTTGAATCCCGAAACATAAACTTTGACTCCAGCGGTTTACTCAATTGTGTTTTTAAGGGCCCAGGTGAGTATATGGTATTGGAGTACCTGTTGTTGATACACCTCTGGATCACTACTGTTGCACTCACTGGAGTGGGAATAGTAATTTTTACCCCTACACTATCCAACACTTACTCGACTGTTGCCCTAAAAGTATTATGTGTTTTAATGGTATGTGTTGTAATGGAAGGTGTTGTAAGTGTAGTTTCTAAACATGCGTTGTGATGGCATGCGTTGTAAAATCATGCATTGCAATGGATGTTGCAATGGAAAAACCGTGTTGTGGGGCCGATTGGAAGTCCCAATTTGAGTGAGAGGCAAGATGGCGGTCGGATGAGGCCGTAACTCACACCGTACCGAGAGCCCGATGGCGGACTAGATTTATGCTTATGCTGTGGGGGAATACACGAATATACGGATTTGATTGCATTTTGACTATTTGGAATAAACTAATCGAGTAGCAAAGGCAAAGGCGGCACTGTGAGAGAACGATGCAACCAAAGCTCACCTGTAGCGTCCTGACTCCGCAGACTCCGCAGACTTCGCAGGGGTGGTATCGGCAGCTGGTGGCGGCTTGCCTCAGACTGACGCTACTTAGCTCCCGTAATCTTCGAAAAATATTCCTGGCGTTTTCATGTGGTTTGGTGACCTCCGCTTCAGCGCTCCCAGACCAGCTTAATGGCAGTGTTAGAGGAGGTGGCAGTGAGACTGCTTTCTGCTCGGCAACGGATTCTGCGGATCCAGCATCAGTGCGGGCGGAGCTAGAAGTGGAGGGAGAGGTGGCTACCTGTTCTGCAGCGGATTCGGGGGAGCTTGTGGAGAGTACAGAGAGCACAGAGAGCACTGGCAGCACTGTGAGAGCGGAAATGGCCCCAAAATCAGCAGCAGTATCGGTGAAGGTGAAAGCAAGACTCACCCTGAAAACCTCTGCTGTGGCAAAATCACCTGCAGCAGAAGTAAATCACTTGGCGGCTCCACCAACACGGGCACACAGAGGAGAAAGTACCGGTACCGGCGCAGGAATCAAATCATTATCAGAGAAGAAGAGGGAGGAGTAGCGACAGGACCGACTGGTTCCACAGTAGTGGACCTCCTGAGAGGCAATGACAGCAAGGTGGCAGAGGCAGCAGCAGCAGAGACCAGAGAGGCAAAGAATACAAAGGAGGTACTGGACACACAGGTATGCAGAAGGGCCTCTAAGTCTGACTTACAAAATGAACATGTATCCCATGTTAAAAGAGGTGGGGGTGGACCAGAAATAAGACTGAGCGATGATGAGACTTGGGCTCACCCCATGGATGCTAGTACCATCGAAAATAACACTAATGTGAGAGTGGACAATGCTGAAAAAGCAGACAATGCTGCCAACACAGTTACAAAAACCCCACATCAGATAATATCGCAAGCAGAGGCAGATATAGAGGAGGGAGGCTTATCTGGTGGAAGAAATCCCGAAAAGGACTCCGAGAAGGGGCTGGATTTCTTTTCTGTCTCGAATGGGAGAGAGTGGTCAGATGAAGTTACCGATAGCAGCAACCCAGAGGCAAGTGACAGTGATTTAGAACTAGAGCTCTCAGAGGGTGGAAAACCCGGGACCATCCAGAGGAGAAGGAAAACACGGGAGAAAGAGCTCTCATTGGATTATACTCCCACGGTCCAACTTACAGGTACCCCAGAGATGGGAGTGAAGGGAGGCGAGATTACTACTGCGCCGACACTAGAGACTATCATGCAGGCGATATCCACTCACCGCGAGGAGATCCGACAGGACGGCCGTAAGGCTCTGGCAGCAATGAGGAAACTACAGGGAGTGGTGCGAAAGCTGTCGAAAACATGTTGCACATTAGGGGAGCGGATGACAGATCTGGAAACAGGGATTTGTACCACAGAGACAGATTTGGCTAGCACCCAGGAAATGGCTAAATCACAGGAAGCACAGATAACTGATATCCAGTGGAAACTGGAAGATCACGAGAACCGCCAACGGCGAAATAACTTATGCGTTCTGGGTTGAGGGGGAGGATACCCGCAGATATGTAATTGATTTATTTAGAGAATCGCTCCCAGAACTCACGGACTGGAACTGGTCATTAGAAATTCAGCGGGCGCATAGGGTACCCTTTGTGCAAAAGCAGCCAGCCAGAGCAGGGTCATTGCCACAAGCTATATTGGTTTACTGCGGCAGCTTCCTGCTACGACAAGCAGTGTTTGAGAAGGCAAGGCCCGAGGCAAAGCGTACTAGGAATGGGGTCTCATATTTTGTCTTCCCTGACTTCTGCCACACCACCGTCGAAAGACAGTGGAGGTTGAGGCAGATGATCAAACCATTCCAAGATAAAAGGGCTCAGGCTTTTTTGAACAACCCTGCAAAGCTAAAGGTTATCTGGAATGTACAAACACGCTTTTTTCTGTCCGTGATAAAGGCCAAGGAATACCTGGACAGCCTAATACCATGACAAGGGTTGGAAAAGATTTAAAATAGAAATGGATGCCTTCTTTAGCACTTTGTACTTGGGGGTTCTTTTCCTTTTTTTTCTCTTCCTTTGTTCCTTGTTCTCCCTCTCTTTTCTTTTCGAAGGCAATACATTTAAGGTATCGAGGGAGGCCAGTTACTGTAGCAGGACAGCATATATTGAATAAAATGACGGTTTATTCAAGGGCACCCGGAATTGGCGCAATGCACTAATCACACACAGACATATTTCTGAGTGTCTCTCGAAGGGGATGTGTGTGTGGGGGAGGAGTGGGTGATAGGGAGCAGGAGGGATAGGGGGGCAGGGAGTACATTTTTGAAAAAACACACACAGAGAAGAAGTCGGTAAAAGGAGACAGTTGCAAGACAGATATATAATTCACAAAAGCAGTTGTTTAAATGGGAAAATGTTGCAGAAAATCATTGGGAAAAGAGGACTAGTACAAGTACTAGAAATGGTTGGAACTGCTAGAATTAAATTAAGATGGGGAGAATAAATATCTGTTCAATAAATGTGGCAGGACTCAATGATGTAACTAAAAGGGGCAAACTGGGGGAGCTGATAAAATTAAATGCATTTGACATCATATGTCTTCAAGAGACCCATCTCCCTTGGGACAAAAGGCATCTGATGGTGATTCAGGATTATAATTTATTGGTAGCCACATCACAAACATCGAATATTCGGTGGGTAGCCATTCTGGCCAAAAAGTCATTGGGCCCAGTCAAGCTAGGGTGACCAGGCATCCCCGTTTTGCCAGGACGGTCCCTGTTTTTAACCTGCTGTCTCAGCAAATTTCAAGAAATTTAGCTCATGTCCCGGTTTTTGGAGAGGGTCGACTGAAAACGGTGGGAGGTGTTTTTTATGTTTTATTAAGCAGGGATAGTTAGCAGTTGTTTCAAGAAAGCAATTTAATTAACAGGCAAGCTACTGGGTTTAAAAATTGCATTTTATGTATGTTCTTACTGTTGTAAAGCTTTATTCGAGAAATTTTACTCATAAAAGCACAAATATACATTTACAATTCATTAAAATCCATTGTCATACATGTAAATACATTTAAAATGATTGTGCAAGCTTTAACAAACTCCTTTCCTTTACATTATTTAACAATATCAATTCGTATTGACAGTTAAAATCCGTCGCCTAATGGACCATGCCCACCCCAAATACTTTGCTATTCCAAGCACAATGGGCATATCAGTGGTTGTACGGATGATTCGTAGCCCCTCAACACCACTAGATACCCCGAGGTTTCTACAAACTG
Source organism: Lissotriton helveticus (assembly GCF_964261635.1). NCBI lineage: Eukaryota > Metazoa > Chordata > Amphibia > Caudata > Salamandridae > Lissotriton > Lissotriton helveticus. The sequence goes on along the minus strand of NC_136072.1, from coordinate 1,114,103,836 downwards.
GGGTCAGCCATACTCTCCTTGGGATAGCATAGGCCTCACACGAGAAAAAAAAGTGGCCTATACTTTCTTTGCTTGCACCACACACCGGACAGCATGAGGTGTTCGAACTCCGCCATCTACCCGTTAAGGATCGCAAGGGAAGGGAGCCAGACCTTAGCTGGAAAAATAACTTCCTATCCATTGGGACAGTAATGCTGTCCCAATATTGTTCCAGTATAGGTCTCATTTTGATTTCCAAGAATCTCCCCCCCATTGTTTCGGATTTAGTATTCCCCCATAATCTTTCTTCTATGTAGTCCCAATAGAGAGTCTTAATGGTGTTTTTACTTGGGAATACTTCCCCTGATGGATTATCCCAAAGATTAGGGAGGCAAAGCTCAGCCAAAGCGACCCTTAACTTCTTCAACCATGTTATTTTATGGAAGGTGTCTGTTTTGATTAGAGCTAAAAACCCGTCTGCGTAATGTCGAATCTCCAGTAAAGAATAGGCCTTAATCTAGCTCGGTCACTAACAGATCTCCTCCCTAGATCAAGGCCAAGCGGGACTAATGGCGCACTCTGGGGGAGACCCGTAATTCCCCTTAAAAACCTATTCTCTGATGTTTGTAGGGCGGGGAGCCTCTCAAAACCCCACACTTCAGCCCCATATAGGGCTGACCCTATAGCTTTAGCATCATAAACAAGAAGAACTGGTTTTATAGGTTTTGTTTTTGATTTAGCTTGCTCCACCCGAAGTGCCCCTGCAATCTGCTGGTGCCTCAGTACCGCTTTATCTATGTGGTGGGACCAACCTGGTTTACTAGATATCTCAACCCCCAGATAAGTAAAAACACTTACTACCTCGAGCTCGATGTTGTTCAGAGATATCCTTGGTCGGGGTCTACGCTTTTGGGAAAAAGCCATCAGTTTGGTCTTTCCAACATTAACTTCAAGACCATGCTCCCCACAGAGATCATCGAATATATTTAAAGCATGCTGCAATCCAACCGGTGTTTTGGACACAATTAAAGTGTCGTCAGCGAACATCAGGATCGGGATCCTGATGCCCGCTAGCGAAGGTGCATCTACACTCGCATTCAGCATCCTACCCACAATTCCATTAATAAATAAGGAGAAGAGCAAGGGTGCCATTGCACATCCCTGTCGCACCCCCCGTTCTACAGGGAAGTCGACAGTGGATTCCCCATTCAACCCCACTGTACTTTGGCAGAGTTGCACTCGTGGAGCCTCATAATCAAAGTGAGCAACTCAGGCGGGACCCCCATTCCATTCAGAACAGTCCAGAGCTTGCTCCTTGGGACCAGATCGAAGGCAGCCCGCAAGTCGACAAAAGCGACATACAGGCTGCCCTCACCAAGGTGCACCGTCCCCCAACGTAACATAGTGAAACGGAATATTTGATCTACCATGCTGGTTGCCGGCCTGAAGGCCGCCTGGTAAGGGGAAAGGGCATCATGCTCCTCTACCCAATCCATCAGCTTATTTACCACCATCTTCCCCACCACTTTTTGGACGGTGGCAATCAAACTTATTGGCCTATAATTTGCTGGGAGTGACCGGTCGCCTTTCTTATAGATGGGTATAATTATTGCCCCCTTCCATATTCCTGGGATTGCAGCCCCTTTTGCTATGGCATTTCCCAGTAGGGTCACATACCTGGCCCACCGTACTTTATCATTTTTAAATATGTCGGAGGGTATCCCATCTAAACCCGGTGCCCTTCCCCCTTTCAAGGAGCAAATTACCAATTCTACTTCTTCAGTGGAAAACAAACTTTCCGTACAAAATACAACTGGGATTGCTTCTGGCACCACTGTCTCCCTTATCTCTGCATACTGGGGTTTAAAATACTCCACCCAGGATGCCTCATCAACATTGTTACCTGGTTTATTTAGGGTGCCACCTCTACCCCACTTCACAACTTTCCAAAAAAGCCTAGAATCCCTTGCCCCTGAAGCCTCAAGCAATTCCTCCCAATATTCTTCGTCCCATTTTTTCTTAGCCAGGCGAACACTTACATTGTAGTGTTTCCTGGCTACACCAATCGCAGCCCTATCCCTGTTTCTAATTGCTCTACCCAATTCTAATCTGGCTGTCCTGCACTGTTTATTAAACCACCTAGCCGGTTTGGGTGGAATTTTCCTATTTACATTGGATAGTCTCATAAAATGTGGTTTTAAAAGGGAAAAAACGTATCATGTATGGCCGTGGCTACACTGGAACCAGGAATTACGGGGCTTGTTATCTCCATGGCGGCGATTGCGTTATCCAACTCTAAATTTATAGAGTCCATAGATGCTACATTCGCCAGCACATTTGGCCATTTAACTCTACGCATGTCATTGGCCATATCGGGTAATACTCCATCACGAGGTTTCGAACTGCCAAGCATGGCAGTCCACCAAGTGTGAGTGACACAAAGGGGATTGTGATCGCTTTCCAATCTTTCCATTATTTCCATATCGGATACCCCCTGCCACAAATTAAGGCTACAAATGACATAATCTATTCTACTTTTACTGTGGCCATTGTCGAATGTACAAACACCTTCCTGGTCACTCTTAGTTCTTCCATTAAGGGCCCTCAACCCGTATTCCAGGCACATTGCATTTAATAGCAAAATATCCTTCGTCCACCGTTTGATTGGAACCAGGTCTAGAGTCGGGACACCCCATTGGATATCTTCCTCTTGTCCTAGTGGATTTTCCATATCGTCCACTGGTTTGAAGGTCCTATTAAAATCACCAGCCACTACCACTCTGTTTCCCAGGGACAGTGATTCAAGGAAAGTGGACAGGGCCTCTAGGGTGGGGGAACTCCCAGTATTGGTGCCCCTAGCATAGATGTTATAGATATCCATTGCACCCCACTTGTCCGATGTCATTCTTAGCAATTGGATATCCTTAGATCCCAAGTCCAACACTTTCACTTTAATTTGTAGACCTTGCTTGACCCAAACTGTCAACCCTCCCTTGGGTCGACCCCTAGCACCTCTAGTCGCTGGGATTGAATAGTTTAAGTAGCCTGGGAGGAAGATGGGGTCGCAGGCCCATGTCTCCTGAAATAGACACACCTCAAACCCGCTGACAAAATCTATCCAATGTTGGGACAATAGTCTACTACCTAGCCCCGCAACATTCCACGAGAGGAACTTCCCCGGGCTAGAGCCATCTCTTTTTTCCACCCCAATAACCGACGTAGTTATGGATTTGTCCAAGCACTCAGAATTCCCTTCCTGGTCTACATCATTATCCATCAAATTAACATCAGTTTCCTGGGTATCAGCAATGCTTGTTGCGGACAACTCATCATCCCCCAAAGTTTGCATACCGGCCCCACGGTTTCCCCTCCAATTCATGATCTTTCCAACACTAGTCACTTCTTTTGATTTTACTATTGTATCCAGAGTCGACATCACAAAATTCACACATAAATCCCCCTTTGACACACTACCCCTGGTAATCATGAAATTACCACACTCTCGTCAACAACCCCACCCCGAATTTTCCCTTCCGTCATAAGAGTTATAGGTTTGATCATTGTAAAAGTTTGGTCGTACCAAGGGGACAGTGATCCTTGACAATGGTGGATAACTAAAATTGCCTAGATCGCTATTCCCCCCATATTGGGGTCCACTTGGTCTTGGGTAGAAAAAAGTAAGGTCCACAATACCAATCCCACCACTGTTAGTGCCCCAGCCTAGCCTCGTGATCCAACCTGCCACCCTAGGGTCTTGAAAGTTAATAATAATACATTCCCCCCCCAAACTTTTTGGGGTACAACCTATCCAATTGACCCTTCTTACCCCGATAATCAAACCATCTACTTCACCGGGCAATGGTCTATTAGCCCTTAACCAGTGCATCACCTTATTTTTTAACATCTGGAAGGTTTCTCTTTGGCCTACCAATAAAGGTGGAACATTCGTAAGCACAGCCACATAAGGGTAAGAATCCGGAGTAAGATTTATGGGGGGTATCCTAGGGAGAGGCTTTGTCGCATGGAGTATGGGGCAACTTGTATCTGGAACAGCAGGGTGAGGTATTGGGACATTTTGTGGAACCTGGGAAACCTGGGAGTTATTTGTTACAACATTACTTTTTCTAGAGCTATTATTTCCACCATTTACTGAACCTACATTTTTTGGAACCTGTAAAGCCTGAGAATTATTCAATACCGCATTATTTATCCTGGGGCTGTTATTTTCACCAGCTACAGCACTCTGGCAGGGTTTCAGGGTACTTGGTAGATGGTGAGTGCCATTACTTAAAGTGGTAGAATTTTTAAAGCACTCTTTGCTACCTTTAACCACATTATCAATAAGCTTGGTTTTCCCAACATTCTTACTGCCTAGGGTTACTGGCTGATCAGTATTGGATTTGCGGCTTTGTCCCTTTTTCTGTGACCCAATTTCAGTGCTGACCACGGGAGAAGGAAATTCCACCGTGGAAGCACTTTCATCTCGCCCAGTAGTTTGCTGGGAATTCCTACTCTCTCCCGTCCTAAAATAGGACTTAATTAAAGATTTTGTGGAGAAGAAATTATCCAGACTAGCCTGCTCTAAGTGATCTAACTGGGCTACTAGTTTGTTAACTCGCTCCTCAATGGGAGTCAGGAGAGTCCGTATTAGTTTCTCCAGCTCCAGGAACAATGGCGAGATGGGCGGTAATGTATCGGGCAGTGCTATCACTGTGGGATCTGTACCTAACGGGACAACTTCCCTTTCTCCCATTTGTAATCCACCAAGGCTACTCCCAGTAGGTTCCCGGGATCGTATACATGCTCCAACTTTTCTCATTTTTTTGGGAGGTTTTGGAACATGACATTTCTTTTGCACTACACTCCTCTTCCTTTTAGGACAGGGTTTGGGTTTTTCTACATGTGTTGGAACACTGGGTTGTGCCGTGCACAACTGATCAATAAGTGGATCAATAGGGGTACTAGAAGGGGTAACAGGGAAAGTAGAGGAATCAGATTCCAAAGACAGGACTACTAATGGCTCTATAGTTGGGGGGAAGAGATAAGGAGTTTCCGATGCAACCTGCAGTGCGGTAGATGGTAAAGGGGTAACCAAAGCTGGATAGCTTTGAGGATGACGTTTATCAACAGAGGTTTTCAAAAGTTCAATGGATAGCCTACGTTCTGCACGTTTTTCCGCCAGGACAATTTCTCTATCGATATCTTGGGGTACTCGTTTAAAATAAGTATCCAAAGGACCCATAATAGCTGTCCCTGCCTCATTCAAAGGGGGCAACAAGGTAGACGTAGAAATACTTGATGATAACGACATATTCTAAAACCTCCTACACCTGCGATGACAATAGAACACCTTAAAATAATTTAAAAAAAATAATAATAATAATTTACAAAACTCAGTGTTACTGCATCAGGGTTCCTGTCGATAAATGTCAGCGGGGTGGCCCAGCCCGGCCTCCTTCGGCCCCGGACGGCCACAGACGGTCCCGCCCTTGTCCCGGGCTTCTCCCGGGCACGCTCCCGCGCGCGCTCCCGCGTTGCTGGAGACAGCTGCTACAGATATACAATCCAAATGAAAGGGAGGAGGAGCCTGCAGGGAGAGCGTCCCAGGTGGTGGCGATTGGGGGTTGCGGGCGCTCCTGGGACTTGTAGTCCTGCGCCGCAACACGCTCGCAGCCCTGCACAGTCAACCTCCTACAGGCAGCCCCACACGAAGCGGGACCCGCGCAGCGGGTTCCGCGAGCAGTTAGGTGAAAGCGGGGGTAAAATCAGCAGTCCAGGGTCCCAGCTTTAGGCAAAAGCAATTTAAAAAGTATGTTCTTACTGCCTGTTCTGTAATTCTCTGCTGAGGTGCGCTCTCATCGCTTGAAGTAAAATGGTAGTCTTTCTTCTATTTTTGTGAAATGTCCCGGGTTTTGGCTTTAAAATTATGGTCACCCTAAGTCAAGCGTAAGGCAGCAGATACGCTTGGCAGGTGGGCCATAGTCGAGCTAGGACTGGGTTTTGAATGAAATGAAAGGAAATGAAAAGAACATTTGTATAGCGCGATAGCTACCCTGAGGCGTCCTAGCGCTGCGGACAAACTTGTGTGGAAGAGCGGAGGGGACCTAGTCTGATTTGTTAAACAGCAGGGTTTTTAACTTTTTATGGAAGGGCAGAAGGTTGGACTCTGAAGGCAGGTGGAGCGGAAGAGAGTTCCAGAGTCAGCAGAGTTGTGGGAGACCGAACGGCCCCCACATCTGGCTCTCTTGATCCTGGGTACTGTGACAAGGAAGGAGGAGGCTAATCTGAGCTGTCTGTTGGGTGGTAGGGTGTGATCAGAGAATGATTAATGGTGGTGCCCATTTTCCAGAAAGCTCCGTGAGCGATACACAGGCCCTTGAATACAATTCTTTCCCTGACCGGAGCCAATCAAGTTTCTTAAATTCGGTTTTGACAGGGAGGCGACAAGGGATCTGGAGGAGGGTTCATGCTGCACAGTTCTGGATGACATGGAGCTTGTTAAGGGTGGCCTGGGGGGGGGGGCCCTAGGTAAAGGGCATTCCCAAAGTCCAAATGAGACCAAATGAGGAGGATTTTCCAGATAAGCCTGAGTATACCAAAGCAGGAGGCTGAAAGTTTGTCTGCTTGGTGGTTAAAATTGAAAGACTTATCCAGCCAGATGCCCAGGTTCTTAATTGTGTCCTTGGGTATGGGGGGGGATCCAAGACACATAGGCCATGGGGGTCAATAGAAAGATTGGGGGAGTTACCTAGGAGCATCAGCTCGGTCTTGTCTCAGTTTAGTTTGAGACTTGATGATGTCATCCATGAGGTCACTGCTTCTAAGCAATCCGTGAGGTTGTTGGGTCATTGTGAAGTTGGTTTAGGGCCACCACTAGCTGAGTATCGTCCGCGTAGGTGATTATTTTTATCCTGAAGGGGCAGACAATCTCGGCAAGAATGCTCATGTAAATATTAAAAAGCATAGGGCTCAAAGAAGAGTCCTGCGGCACACCACAGCTGAGAGGTTTGCTGGGGGAGGTGATGTCGCCCTCAAACACTTTAAAGGATCAATCAGACAGGAAGGACTCAAACCATGTGAGTGCTTTCATTGAGACTCCTAGATTGGTAAGTAGTTGCAGTAAGATGCTATGATTTACAGTGTTGAAGGTTTTACTATATGTTCAATCTATTGTTTGAATTATGATGATCCCCAAATCTTTGAGGATCTTGAGGTAGAATTGGCAGCGTGGTCTACACCCCTTATCCTATGTGGGGATCTGACTGTTGCTCTAGATCCATTACCTGGTGTTAATAATCAAGGGAGTTACCAAGGGCGAAAACCAAGGGCATATAAGGCACTTACATCACTTATAAAGAGTCATGGATTAGTGGATTAGTGGATATGTGGCAGGCCAAAAATACACCTCAGAGCTCGGGTAGCACTTATTACTCATTCCCACATAGGAAATATGTTAGGATAGATTACTTCTTTTGTACAATATACCTCCTAAATAAGGCTAATATAACAATCCTACCTAAGGTCATATCGGATCACAATCCGTTAGTTCTGGGGGTGGAAGGTAGCAGAGGATGACCACTCACTTTTAATTAGGCAAGGAAGAGAGACAACGCAGAGTCAGGTACAGATTCAGACTCTTAAGGCAGAGATTAATGGGCGGCTTGCACAAAAATCAGCAGAGGAGTTCCAGTCCCGCCGTAATAACTCATATGAAAGCGGAGTTAGTTGGGAAGAGACTAGTCAGTGCAGAATCAAATCTTAGCTATCAATAGGGGGGGAGTGGAATATACTGACCCGGATGACATAGTTAAAACTTTCCAAGACAACTATCAAGTGTTACACTCTGAAGAAGGCAGTAGGGAGGAAAGTATTAAATGAGATGATATTAGACAGCTGGTGACAAAAGAGGTTTTGGAGGATGTTTTAAATGAAGATTTAAAAGACGAATTGGAATTAGAGATCTCACAAGAGGAGACTGAAATAGCAGTGCAGAGCCTGGCTGCAGGGAAGGCCACAGGCCCTGATGACCAAATACCCCTTGAGCTATACAAAGTATTGGGTATGACAATAATACCCCTCTTGTTAGATCTGTTTAAGGGGATTCAATATAATGCAAACATTCCGGAGTCATGGAAAGAAACCAGAATTATCGTCTTTCCAAAAAAGTGGAAACCTCCACACAACCCAGGGTCATATAGACCAATCTCTCTAATCAATATGGAAATAAAAATATACTCTAAGATCTTGGCGACCCGGTTAGGAAGGGTCATTGGTCATCTGGTCTCCCCGTGGCAACATGGTTTTATACCAGGGAGGCAAACAACTGACCATATCCGAAGAGTAATCTCATTGTGGAGTAGTGTGGCTCACTGGTTAGAGGCTGCAGGGCTGAGAGCAGAAGTCAGCCCGGGACCAGGGTTCAATTCCCGACGCGGCAGGGTCGTGGACCTTGGTCAGCGGACTCGATAATTCTCGCTTCGGTGCTTACTCTAATCAGGGGTTCCACTCGGCAACTCTGGGCATTAGCTTGCCTAATCTCCACAACGGCCCCACCAATTCCGGGGATGCCTGGCTCCACCTTGGGGACTCCCAGCAAGGGACCATCCCACAGGGAAAGCCAGGACGGGTTCCCCAGAGTTATACAGCGCCGGGACGCCCCGTTGCTGGGGCAGCTGTGCGCTTTACAAGTATACTACATTTACATTGTTTGATATTATGTCAGAAACGGGGGCCTGATGGCCCTGATCCTTCTGGACGCTGTGAAGGCGTTTGATTGTGTAACGTGGGAATTTTTGTGGGGGATTCTGGAGCTAAGGGGGTTTGGTCAGGGATTTATAAGAGTGATTAGAGCAATGTATTGTGACCCAAAAACCTGGATACATGTAATGGGCAAAGAGTCAGGGGAGGTCTCAATACGCAGGGGAATGTAGAATCAGGGGCTTATACAATCTTGTATTGGCAGCGATGCCGGATGATCTAGAAAATAATGAGGCTTCATGGGTAGTAAAACTGAATAATCCGGATGTAGACATCTACAGGAGTCTAGAGTTATTTGCAGAAATCTTTTTTAGCTTCTAATCTAAAAGCACAGCTATATAAGACTATATTTAACCTGTATTTTACACCGGCGAAGCTTTTTTTCATGGGGGAAAAGAGAGGATGATCCGTGTCCTAGGTGGGGGGGTGGGCCCGGCCACATTGAAACATATGTTCTTCGATTGTGATGAATTGATCCTCTTAAAATCTGGGATCCTGGGCTTTTGGAGATCCTTATTTGGCAGTAACCTTGAGTTAACTGCTACACTGGCAGTCTTGGGGTACGACAGCGCTCTCAGTTGTAACAAGGAACAAGAATAATGCTTGTTTCTAGTCACAGCTATATATCGAATAATGCTGGCAGCACGATGGAAGGATAAGGAACCACCCACCTTTCAGAAGAGGTTAGCCAAACCTTTGGGAGTCTGGATACAGGAGGCAGCCCTATATGCATGTAGAGGCAGGAAAGCTAGAAGTCATGGGATAAAAATATGCGCCATTGCAGTGGGGAGGCTGGGAGCAAAATAAGTCCTCTGTATGAATTTTGTATTTAGTTGTCTGCTCCTAAGCTATACTATACATCCGAATGAGCTTTTCCTTTTTTTTATATGAGCAATACAAGCAATGTTTATCTTTTCGGGTCCTATCTGAACACCGTATACCATATGTAGTAGATTATGTGTATACTTGCTTTTTCTTTGTTGCTAATTCTCTTTTAATGAAATCGTGTATTATATCTGTACTGTAAATCCTCATACTGTGAAATACTGTTAAATCTTGTATTATATCTGTGTCTCTTGGAAAATATCTTCTCTGGTGCGAATAAAAATAAAAAGGAAAAACCGTGTTGTAAGGGCATGCATTGTAAAAGTTTGCATTGTAATGTGTCCTATTCAATTTCATTAAGTGGAACACTTAAGAAAACAAATTGGAAAAGCAAATAGTATAGAAATAGAGATCTGTGCCTTATAAGATTACTTTCTACAAACAACTGATGAGGATACAGGGCATCTCCTTAATCTTAAAACATGAATTTAAAGTGTTAATGTGAAGTGATGTACAAGTTCACTACCTAGCTATTCAAAGCGAAGGAAATTATATGAGGTGGGCTACAAGGCAGGCAAACTGTTGGCCTGGCAAGTTGAAGAGGAGGAAAGTAATAGATGGGTAGGAGAGAGAAAATGTGTAGGGGGGTCAAAGAGAGAACGAGTACATATATTTGGCATTTATTATGGGGGGTTTATACCACTTGGAGACAGGGCTTGGCTGAACTACAGGAAATCTTGTCAGATGAAACATTGGCCAAATTAATAAGAAAGGACAGAGAAAGGTTAGAGGCAGCAATTATACCTGTGAAAATAGCAGAAGCCTGTAATACTTTACAAGCTGGCAAGGCTCCAAGCCCTAATGGCCTATCCATAGATCTTAAAAAAAGATTGGGCAGCAAGCTAATCTGGCACAGCAAGGTGGAAAGACAGAAGTTTAATGTATAACCTGAGGCTGGCGACTTTAGTGGTCATTTATAAGCCAGGGTAACCCCAAAATGACTGCATATATTAGACCTATATCTCTACTGGACGTAGAGACAAAAATATCAGCAAAAGTGCTAGCCGAGTGCCTGGGTCAAGTAATTATGACATTAGTACATTTAGATCCATCAGGTTTTATGCCCTGCAAAAGTACTAGAATGAATAGGAAGCAATCATTTGCCCGCATGATATATCCCGAAAGGATCTTGGAGCCATTCATCTGATGCATCAAAAGCATTTGATTAGCTTGAATGGTACTGCTGGTTTGAGGTCCTTACCCATAAGGGGTTTGGCCCTTATTCAGGGCCACTGGAATTATGCGACAGAAGAGGGCCAAATTATGGGTCAGGGTGGAGTGAATTATGGATCACGAAAATGCTAATTATGCGGTATAATGCAGCATATTTTGTAATTGTATTAGTTACTTCATTATTTTTAAACTTGGTAATACTCTCTGGGCATTGGTTACACCTTGTTAGTAACATTTTAATACCTAAATATAGCAATAAGCAACAAAGGAGTTTGGCCCTTATTCAGGGCCACTGGAATTATGTGGCAGGAGAGGGACAAATTATGGGTCAGAGTTGAGTGAATTATGGATCAAGAAAATGCTAATTATGCGGTATAATGCAGCATATTTTGTAACAGTATTCATTACTTCATCGTTTTTAAACTTGGTAATGCTCTCTGGGCATTGGTTACACCTTACTTTTTATTGATTTTATAACACAAACACAAACAACTTGCAAGGAGTGAAGAAAAAGAGACATCAGTAATCACAACATTGCAGTACATGGTGTTGGAGCGGGAAGGACAATCCAATGAGCGTTTGTGCTATCGAGAAAGAGTCTCACAGGGGGGGGGGGGGCAGAAGAAACAAATTGCAAACAATTTACAATAGTATGTGGAGGAACCCTCGGGTTACGGGGACGTAGGTGCAACATCTGGGTCAGGAAGAGGAGGGGCACATATATCGCCACGGTAAGTGTTCCACTGAGTCCATATCTTCCCCCATTTTCGGGGGTTACCTCGAGAAACATATACAGTTTTTTCTCTAAACATGCACCAGTCCATGTTTTGTTTCCATTTCCGAATTCCGGGCGGGCCCTGAGCGCCCCACAATTGCGCAATGTCTCTCTTGGCAATCATGTTGCCCAAGGTCACCCACCGAAGCTGCGACACGGAGTAATCATTCGGTTCCCATACGTTCAGCAGGCATCTCCTTGCTTCCGGCATCGATTGCACCCCAGTAACCTCACTCATCACCTCATGCACACGGGTCCAGAATCGCACTATCTCAGGGCACTCCCAGATGATATGTAAAAAGGTGCCCAGAAGACCGCAGCCACGCCGACACAAACCATCCACAGAAAAGCCCATGTGTACCAAACGGGGACCAGTTACAAACACTCTATGCAGGATTTTAAGTTGCACAAATCTAAGGCGCGCCTGGATGGCTACCTCTTTAGGGGAAGAGATCGCCGCCCGCCAGTCCTCATCGTCCAACTCCAGCCCATCACCAGTCCAGACCTCTCTAAGGCGAAACAGGAGATCAGACCTGGAGTTGATTAATTTTTTATAGATAAGCGAAATCGTACTGTCAGGAACATGCCCGTCCAGCACCCTGTCCTCAAGCGGGGACGACTCCGGAATCTCCTCACCCGAAGGGAAGACCGAGAGCACCGCGTGTCGGACCTGTGCATAACGAAAAAATTCGCGATCGTCCAAAGCGTACTCGGTTTTCAATTCCTCAAACGTCCTCATTCTCCCCTTGGTCCAAACATCGTCAATCCTGCTGATACCAATCAAGTCCCACCTATCAAACCCCCGGGACTGCCAAAGTGAGCCAAGTCTATCAGACGCGTACAGGGGGGTGGTGCGAGTCAATTTATTAGTCCACCCAAGCGCCATGGAAGCATGTCGCCACACCTGGACGGCCGCCCTGGTGGGGCCCGTCACGTTGCGAGGGGTGAGTTTCGAGTAGAGGACTCTATTGTAGTCGCCCCCCGGTAACAACCACTTGTCCATCTCAAAGGCCGGATTTGGCAAAGGGCCATACATGCAATGATTTATTGCCCCCAGTTGAGACGCCCAATAATAGCGACGGATATCAGGCAAAGCAATTCCACCGTCGTACCACGGGAGCGACAATTTAGCAATGGCGATCCGAGGCCTACCCCCCCACACCAGTCGTCTCTGTAAACTCTCAACCTCACGGAAATATGTATCCGGGACAACGTCAAGTGTGTTTTGCAATGCGTAGAGGAAGCGCGGCAGTGACATCATCTTAAACAATGCCGCTCTACCCAGGGGAGAAAGAGGAAGTTTCTCCCAGGCGACCACATCTGCCCGAAGACGCTGAAGAGGGGGCAGTAAATTACGGTCGAACCGGAGTGCAGGGCTCAGCGTGATAAAGATGCCTAGATATTTAAATCCGTCTTCCACAATCGCGATAGGACAACCACTGGGCAGAAGGGGGGCGGCACCCGACAGGACGTATACACAGGACTTCGACCAGTTGATGACAAGACCCGAGTTTATGCGGAAGGATGTTAAGACATCAAACAACACAATGAGGGATTTACGGGGTGATGTAAGATAAAGCAGAATATCATCAGCGTAGAGAGATACACGGTCCTCAAACTCCGAATTCCATCTAATGCCCTTCAGGGACGGTTCCCACCGCAACCAGGCCGCCAGCGGTTCCAAGGCAAGAGCAAACAACAAGGGGGACAGGGGACAGCCCTGTCGCGTCCCTCTGCTCAGTGCAAAGGGCGCAGAGACCCGACCATTGACCACCACCTGAGCCATGGGACCGGCGTAAAGCAATTTGACCCACCGAACGAATTCCGAACCGAAACCAAACTTAGCAAGAACCGCCCACAAATACGGCCATTCTATCGTATCAAACGCCATTGTAGCGTCCAAGGACGCCAAGACGGCGGGCTCACGCAGCGTCTCGGCCCGTGCCAGGACGCCATGCAACCGTCGGAGGTTAAGCGCCGTATTACGATGCGGTATAAAGCCGGATTGATCAGGGTGAACCAGGTCCCCAATAACGGTCACCAAACGTGTCGCCAGCAGCTTGGCCAAGATTTTATGTTCCGCATTAATCAATGAAATGGGTCTGAAAGATGCGCAGCGATCCCGAGGCTTACCATCCTTGTGGATGACAACAATAGTGGCCAGTCTCTGGTCAGGCGGGAGAGACCCCACCTCCAAAGACTCAAGAAACATAGAGCGCAGATGAGGAGCTAGCGAATCCGGGCGCAGTTTATATAGTTCAATGGGGAGCCCATTAGGGCCCGAGGCCTTGCCGGATCGGACCGAACGGACAGCAGCGGCAATCTCGTCCACAGTAGGCGGAGCATCCAGAGCATCTCTATCAATGTCGGACAATCGGGGAAGTGCAATATCACGCAATAACAGGCGGGAGTCCTGCTCCGATCGATCAGACACCTGGGTGTACACCTCGCGGAAGTAATCGGCAAAGCATGCAACAATATCAACAGGGTCTGTACAACACTCACCATTCTCCGCAACAATCACAGGGACGACACGACTTGCATTCTCCCTCTTGTCCAACCAAGCAAGCAGTTTCCCAGCCTTATCACCCACATCATACAGGCGTCCCTGCTGTTCCCTCCCCATTTCCTTGGCAGCTTCAGTGACCAGAGCTCTGTATTCATGTTGTTTCAACTCTAGTAGATGTAACCCCTCAGCGGTAACCCCAGATTCCAAGCTCTCCTCCAGGGCCGTGACCTCCCCCTCAAGTCGAACCATCTCAGCACGGCTGGCCAACTTCACGCTACCAATCAATGAGAGGGCCTGGCCACGAATGACCGTCTTATAAGCTTCCCAAAGTAAACTAGGGGAGGACACAGAGCCCACATTTTCCTCAAAGTAACAATTGTGTGCTTTAACCAGCTCATCCCTGACCCTGGAGTCCTTCAAATACCAGGGGTTGATCGGAGCCACTCGGCCCGCCGAACTCTGCCGTGCATCAACCACCAGCCAAAGCGGAGAATGGTCCGAGATACCCCGTGCCAGATGTTTAACTTCCCGTATGAGGGATGCATGGGCCGAGGGCAGTAATACGTGATCTAACCTCGAGAGACTACCATGAGCACCAGAATGATAGGTATATTGCAACTGTCCCGGGTGAAGCAACCGCCAGCAATCAGTGAGCCCCAGCGTCTCCAGGAGGTCACTCAACCAAGTCTGGGCCTTCGGCAGTTCCCTGGGAGGGTGACGATCATGCATCCCCGAGACCACCGCATTAAAGTCACCCCTAACCAAAAGCAGACCCTCGGGGAGACCCAGGATAAGTCCACTCAGATCAGCAAATGTGGTGGCCTGGAGGCCCGGGGGCACGTACACGGAAATCAGAATAAGAACCTTCCCCTCCCAGCGCCCCACAATGGCGGCATATCGTCCCTTATCATCCAATATGACATCATCAATGGCCAAGGGGAGGGAGGTCCGAACCAGAATGCCCGCCCCCCTAGAACCCGAGGTGAAACCCGAGTGCGCCACAAGGCGATAACCCCGCCTATTCAAAGCGTGGCACTTGTTGCCGAGCAAATGAGTCTCCTGCAGTAAAACAACATCTGGAGTCAAACGTTTCAGCAATTGCAACACCACCCTCCTCTTAATCCCATCCCCCAACCCGGGTTACACCTTATTAGTACAATTTTAATACCCAAATATAGCAATAAGCAACAAAAAGGTGACAAGTCCAGCTTTGCAAAGGGCCGTTCATTGAGCGGCCATATGTGTCGCTGCATTCTTAGTGACTTTTGAACCGTTTGAGCTAGAAACTATTTTTTTTGTTAAAATCTACAGATTATGTGGCTGACGATGGATTATGTGTCAAATTCAGCAAATCTATAATTATGTGAAAATTGCAGAAGCCGCACAGTCGCATAATTCTATTATATGGCCTGCATCAGATTGCTGTACATGGCGCCCGTAGTTCGTCAAGTTGAAAGGCACAGTCTCAGATCCCTTCTTACCGGAGAGGGGGAACAAGACAAGGCTCCCTCCTTTGCCCCAGTGATATTTGCTCTGCAATGGGGCCTCTGTTAGCTTGAATTAGGGGTATCCATTAGTAAAGGTGCTGAAGTGGGATAAGACATGGGACGAGAGGATATAGTTGTATACTGATGACATCCTTCTCTACGTAGCACAGCCGGAGAAGACCATAGGCTATCACAAATATTTGAAATCTTTGGGAATACTCAGGCTTCTGCTTAAATTGGGCAAATCAGAGAAATAACCAATAACTCTAGATAACCAAAAATTCTAGAAGCCCCAATCCGACTTCCTCAATGTCCAATAAAGATGAATCAGCAATGCTTTAAATACTTGGGTATCTATATAACACAAATTCTTTAACTGTAAAGTATATTGCTATCTTCACTAGTTCAGGGAGGATGTGAAACTCTGCAGAAAGCTACCACTCTCGCTTTTGGGGTGCACTGCCTTATTTAGAATGATCACATTGCCCAGGTATCTATCAGATACATTTTTTCAGAAATTAAACCACAAAGTGAGACTTTTTCTATGGCAGGGAAAATGACTGATAATTGAATATGGAGACAGAAACTAGCTAGAAGTACATATGATGGGGGTATTATCCTCCCAAGTATGCAAGCATATTACTGGGTAACACAGTTAACAGTAATCAATGAATGGCTGTTTGCTGCACAAGATGGGCCTTCTCCTAAGATAGATAGGACTGTGATAGATCCTAGAGCTGAGTAGAAATGAAACTGAAAGGCTGGCATAAGTAAATGTGAAAGTGAACTGTTATGTTTAAAAGAAAATCATAAAAAATATGTTCAAAAGAGAGATGATGGCATTTAATGAGAGAGGTCACCGTCTCCAGTCTTCCAGTGGGTGAGATAAACCTGAAGTGAGCAACACTGCACTAACCGATGGAGAGATAATGTGTTCCAGTGAGAGAGGCTGCACCAAATACTTATAGCTTCTAATACGTGAGGCACACTTGGGGGATGTGGCCTAGCCCCCATGCTTTGAAGATGCACTCCGTAGCGGCTTCTTAGGCCTGGCCTAAAATCCTGCTAAGATCCACCCCAACCCAAGGCTTCATGATTAGAAACTGGATGAGCAAGCTGCAGCGACACTGAGGGTGCACAGTTTCTCCCCCACCACCCACACTCTCTCCATTGTTGTTGTTGATTGAATGGCACCTGGCCTACTGGTGGAGTGGACTGAGGCCTGTGCTGCTTTGGGCCTCTACGAACGGCGGCAAGAGAGGAACCCGGGAAGCCCTGTCTTTTATCAAGGATCCACTGTGTGCTGTCAGACAGTTGCAAGCACCCGATGAGCATGCGGCGTGGCTGCAATCAGCTCCCGTAGAGACCCTCGCCCACTGTATGGGACCTGGGTGTTCACTGTTTGCGATGGATTGTGGTCAAGGTGGCGCCTGGGCTGCGCTGGCAGAGAGAGGGAGCTGTGTGACATTGGCTCAGTGGAGTGGGCGAGGGGCATGGCATTACATGGGTCCCCTGCCTGGGCTGAGTTCCAGCTCGTTGCACCCAGATGGAGTTGGCTGGTGGCTGTAGTGGCTGTAGGAGATTTCCCTGAGAGGCTGTGCGTGCCCCCCCCGGGGGGCAGACTATGACACCTGGAGCCGCCCCCTTCTTGCAGGACTTGGGGAGCCTGCCTTGGGGAGAGTGCTGGGGGATGTGACTGTGGCCTTTGGGCAACACATGTGAGGACTGGTGACCTAGCGCTTTGTGCAATTGGCCTCCACTGTGCACGGCCTCCTGGAGCCACCACTGTGAGTGTCATGAGATGCCCCAGGTTTCCCCTCCAGAGAAGTGGGTGCACCTTGCTTACAGCCATGAAGGAGCAGATCCTGTAACTGGAAGTACCAGTACCAAAATGAGCCCCACTGGGGAGACTGCCATGGTGAAAGGGGCCAAAGGAGCAGTGGTGCAGACACCTAGCAACAACTGATGCCAGACCAATAATGCCTGAGAGCTTCCAAGCAGATGGTGAGAAGGATTCAGGCACCCCTACCCTGTCAGACATACTCTGGGCACTCTAGGACATGAGGACCTCACTGGAGCATATGATTGACACACTGGCGATTGACTTGAACCTGACCACCGCAGCGTCACGGAACAGGTATCACATGTGGAAAAACAAGGCGTGGACACAGTGCGGGACCTCCATGATATTACTAAGGTGTCAAATGACCTCATGAGCTGAGTGAAGACCTTTGGGTGAAAGACATGGAGGGCAAGTCATGGAGAAATAATGTGCATCTGGTTGGGCTACCAGAGCGTGCTGAGGGAGACTGCTTGAGAAATGGATTCTAGAACAATGGCAGCCAAAAGGTTTGTTGTGCTTCTTCTCGATTGAGAGAGCCCACAAGATACCATCATCCCCTGCTACTGAGGTCCCCCCAAGGACCGTCATCTTCTGTCTGTTTAACTACAGGGACCGTGATGTACTGCTCCAGGCGGCGAGAAAGACTGACAACCTTCACATTAAAGAGTCACACATCATGCTGTTTCCGGATTACACACAGCATGTTCAGAAACTTCAATGATCCTTTGAGGCAGTGAAGAGGTGTTGCAGAGACCGCAAAATGAAGTGCATGATGTTCTATCTGGCCACATTGAAGTCTTGCATGAAGGGAAGGCACATTTCTTCAAGGACCCGACCCAAGCCTCGGACTGGCTAGACACTAAGTGCTAAATAACACAATAGAAAATTGCTCCTGAAGGAATCGTTCAACCTTATTTTAAATTTAAATTTGTCACAATAGTGAACATTAATTTCACAGTACTCAGACTATTCTTAAGAAATATATATAATGTCTTTATTTTCATTGAAGTTTTTTCATAAGATATATAATCATATCCTATTTCATTTGCATGAGTATAAATCATTTGTCAATCCATGTACGGCAACCTGAACATGCACTGCTACTCAGTTTTTTAACATGTGCAGTACATTCTGACACTTTTGTACAAGATGGACAATATTTACAAATCTGCCATCTATACACTATTCAGCATCACTATATACAATTCAAATACAATGATTGTTGATATTATTTACAAAGAAGTGTCATATCGTCGACGTTTCGGTCTCACATATTGCAATTCATCGAGACCATCATCAGGACAAGCGTTGCACCATGAATCTATCACAAAACAACATACACATAATTAGAAATATATACAAAGATACTCTTGAGAACATGATCTGTATCGTCTGCCCTCACCAAACGCGGTGGTCTAAGTTAGCGTGAACAAAAATATGTACAAGTGTTCCAACACCTCACCATAAGTGCCAAGCGAATAAAACCTCTATATTCACACATATTTACACATTTCGTGGTCATGCCCCTGATTGACATGCACCCACTACTTAAGTGAAAGGTAAATCCACTAAAATACTCACTCCAACTACTATTTCCAATCCTCTGATCCTACACAAAACAGAACAAAACCACAACCATTTACTAAACATAAAATCAATTGTGTCACTACCCATCAAGCATATTTGCTCAATCCGGTTGCTCTATCTCACCTTCTGCCTCTTTTTAATGGAAAACACTAGATACAAATGTACAGAGGAATATATTTAGTCTAATCTCAGTTCCAGATAAATTGCTATATGCATCTGTCCACACTAATAATATCGACGCTTGTACTTACGATTTTGATGTAATCACGAAAGCGCATAAATTCGCCCTCATCAACTCTATTCGGACAAAACAACAAAGTTTCATTCAGAATCCCATTCAAATTTAAAGATATCTTTATTGTGATTTAGGCATTAGTGCGGGGCTTACTTGTTTGGGATAAGTCACATTTCCTCAAACTTGACACGTCGGAAAAAATCAAGCTTCTGACGGCGTCTTCCTGCTACTCTATGATCTCTGCCCCGATCACGTGGACGCGATCACGTGCGTCGGCCATTTTGGGACAAACAAAAAACCTGACTATTCATAGACTAATACACCAAGGTCAGGCAGTCCATTCTCAAAGCTGTTCCTCCATCTCGTAGTCACGAGCCTCCTATCACATCGTGTAATGCCACAGACTATCCCTGATACCACCTACTGATATTAATGGAGTTCTCTTTGCATAAACCTATATTTGGGGCCACATCTCCCTAGTGATACTATAGACCAGTCGGTCATCCTAAAACATACTTGATACTGCCGATCAACATGCAAAAATGGATTCTAATTCTCATATTCAATATACTGTTAGAGAATATGTATCCATAGCCCTATATGTATCTATGCAGTATAAGTGTGATAATGCGTAAGATGGCATATCTAACTACATCAGAGAAGAGTTGCCAACAATTGCCATTCCACAAAAGAGTTTAATCCTTTAGCTACTGTGTTAGCTGACCAGATCCACCTGCTTTCTTTTTGGGTGAGCAGACGATCCACATTATGCCTTCTTTTTGACTGTTTTACAGTTTCCAAGACAAACCATTGCATCTCATATGGGGAGTGTTGTTTCTTCACGTGGGGCTAAAACAACACGCCACTGGCATCTTGTAATTGCACTATATTGATTCTTGTAATGCCACAATAACAGCTAAAGCTTAATTATAAGAATTATGTGCAGTGACCTAGAATTGTACAACATACATTTAGCATTTTCCATGAAGATGGAAGTACTGCCATCTCCACCCTGATGAACAATAAATATCTGTAATATCAGCTTTATGTACACAACATCGTGCCATTCTCTCTCTTCTACTTTACAATCGAGGGGAGATGTGGACCCGATGAGAGTTCCGCTTATACCAATAGGCACGAATGCGCAGATCATATCATAGCACGCATGCGCGGCAATGTGAGATCGACCCGCACATGCTCGGTGGAATTTAAACAATGAGGCACTGCGGGGTTATTACGCATGCTCAGGATTGAGACGCGTTCTTCTGTAGTCCTGACAGGCCGAGCATCAATACGCCTCCCCTTTCTACATCGCGCATGAGCCCGGATGAGATTCTGATATATAGAGGGGGTTTCTACGAACGCTTTGCAACTGCGCAGGCCTTCATTTTGAGACACTAGCTAGATTACCATTGCGCAGGTGCTGATTAGTAGTATTTGTCATTCATACATGCGCGGTACAGCGCGCACAATACCATTATGCTGCCAATTAAGTAATGATTGAGGCCCATTTAACCAATCAGTTGGAGTATAAATAACGCGAGTATTCGCCTAGCGTCACCGCCACTTCCTCTCGGATGTCAGAGAGAGGTACCGACGGATAGGTGGGTTCTCGCTTTTGAAGGTCATCATTTCTTCAACTTCTTCCAGTATTTTCAGGTTGCTTTACTGTTTATTGGTATAGCTGGCCTAGGAAACTTGGGATATATAACAATTTTTTGGCAATATCGACAACTTTATTGCTGATAATCGGGTTCTGGATTTCCTGATTACTTGACAGACCAACATTAGAGATGGGGTTACTATCCTTTTCCTGATCTATATTGGTTCATGAGTTTTCCATCCTCAGTATTTACTGTCATCCTAGTGCCTGATTCAGTACAGGGGTGGTAGGAAGGTGCCTTGCTTGAAAGACTAGGTTTTAATATTTGTAAAAAACATACATTGGCTAATTGAACTGGACACAATAGTATATTTTACTTATTGTGTGCATTATTTCCATTTTTTACAATAGAGCGGGCCTCATTTTTCCCCGAGCGGATGCCGGGTGAGGTGAGGTTGTCACCCACATAAAGCTGGGTGAGTATATGAAATACCTAAATGTGCTATCATCTCCATATTTGAACAATGGAACTTGAGCTAGACCCCTAAGTGTATATACTAGGGGTTAAGGTGGAGGAGTAAAACAATTGTTTTCTCCATGTTTGTCCTGTCTAGTGTCTTGGTAAGTGCAGGGATATACATATAACTATAATTTGTGTGTTTGTGTATTGTCTTTTTTCTGTCTTTCAGGAAAGGACATCGCTATTTCTACACCTCCAGGGCATATTGGGGCTCCAAGGTCCTGGAATGTTTGTAAAAAAAATTCTCTTTTTCAAACACAGCACTTACACTTCTATATTATATATTTTTTTCACGGTAATTATTTTATTTGATTATTGCAGTAGCATTCCATCCTGTTGGTCCTGAAGAAAGCCGGACAACATATCCGTTTGGCTGAAACATGTCGACCTCTCTGCACAGCGCCTTTTTTGCTAGCCATATTTTCAGACTACCTGGCGTCGTTTTTATTTTTGATACTCGAACAATACCCATTAAACATATTTTTTGTTTTAGTGATCAATTTTAATCTCACTCACCTTTATGCACTGCACCTCATCAGCACTTACATTTTGAGAAACCTCTGGTTAGAGACTATGGGGCATATTACCAAGCAATAGCGATAATTATCGCTATTGCTTGGTTAGAGACAAAATGTTACCGCTGAGCTGCGGCGATTTTTATCGCAGATAAACCTTGGTATTACCAAGGTTTATCGCAAATGCGATAAAAAACGGCCACAATGCATGAATATCGCTGAAAAGTCAGCGATATTCATGCATTACCAAGCTAATGCTCTTAGCCATGTTATCCACCTCCTATTGGATAACATGGCTGAGAACTGCTCAGGGGCAGGTGTTAGCTTTTGGAGATATTCGCGCTTAGCGAGAATATCTCCAAAAGTTGGTAATAGGAGATAGCGATGTTAGCGACTGTTTCCAGTCGCTAACATCTTGGCACGCCCACTTTGCATGTCATTAGTGATAAATATCACTGTCATGCAAAGTGGGGCCCAAGATGGTCGCTATCTCCTACTAGCTGTCGCTAACTGGTGTTAGTGACAGCTAGGTAATAGGGAGATAATTATATCTCAGCTTTCTTGGCTTTAAAAGCCAAAAAAGCGGAGATAAACCCCATTGATAATATGCCCCTATGTTTGGTATCCACTTCCGCACCATCTTATGATGGGCTGGGTGATGTATGGATCCACCATCTAAACCTCACATGATGATGCTCCGCCAGTTGGGTGGTCTGATGAGAATTTCTCAACCAGTGGTTACTCACTAGGGGGCATATTATCAAGAGGGTTTATCTCCGCTTTTTTGGCTTTAAAAGCCAAGAAAGCGGAGATAAAAATATCTCCCTATTACCTAGCTGTCACTAACACCAGTTAGCGACAGCTAGTAGGAGATAGCGACCATCTTGGGCCCCACTTTGCATGTCAGTGATATTTATTACTAATGACATGCAAAGTGGGCGTGCCAAGATGTTAGCGACTGGGAACAGTCGCTAACATCGCTATCTCCTATTACCAACTTTTGGAGATATTCACGCTAAGCGCGAATATCTCCAAAAGCTAACACCTGCCCTGAGCAGTTCTTAGCCATGTTATCCAATGGGAGGTGGATAACATGGCTAAGAGCATTAGCTCGGTAATGCATGAATATCGCTGACTTTTCAGCGATATTCATGCATTGCAGCCGATTTTTATCGCATTTGCGATAAACCTTGGTAATACCAAGGTTTATCTGCGATAAAAATCACCGCAGCTCAGCGGTAAATTTTTGTCTCTAACCAAGCAATAGCGATAATTATCGCTATTGCTTGGTAATATGCCCCTAGGTTTGTTGTATGATCCTTAGTTCTGCCTAGACGGCTGGTTCAGGACACACCTTTTTCTTTTGACCTGGGTATCTCTCTTGTGTTATAGTATGAGTGTTGTTTCTTTACATAATGTTCCACCAAGGGTGCTGTCTCAACTTTGCACCGTATGCGAGACTGGTGTTGCATAATTCTTTTCTTCACTTACTGTGTAGTTTTACCTATATAGTACAAAGCACAAGGGCATTTTATACAATAAATCACGTTTCTCGTTAAACAGTTCATGTGTTGTCTCATAATCCAGTTTTTTCCATTGATAGAACAAGTCTTGATAACTGATGTTGTTTGGCATGCTACACAGGAGCCACACGGAAGTGACCCGTTATGGGCACAAGTCCACACATACTTTGGATTGTGCTCATAACAGGTTCTGTGTATGCTTTCACGAGATGATCCCTCAAGTTGCGTGCTCTTTTAAAATCAAACCGGGGTAATGAAAGGTGAGGTTCAACCTTCTATATAAGATGCCAATTTTTTGTCACTATCTTTTTGATTGAATTTGATTCAGATCCAAACGTAGTGACACATGTGACTGAATCACTTGCAATTGCTTGTTTGGTATTAGGTTCCAGCAAAGCCTGTCTGTCATAATACCAAGCTTGTTTCAGTGAGCGTTTTACCAGTCTGTATGGATACCCTCTCATTGACAGCTTGGTTTGTAGAATTTTTGCCTCTTTAAAGTAATCTTCTCTTCTGGTACAGTTACGTTTCAGTCGTAAAAACTGTCCAAAAGGGAGATTATCACTTAAGTTGCGTTGGTGGTGGCTTGAATTTTTTAAAAGCGTATTACGTGCTGTTGGTTTTGTGAAAAGGCTAGTTGGGATTGAGAGAGCATGTAGAGTCAAAGATGCTGTGGCTCATCTACTCTACAGCTACAGTGCAGCAGTCTGATGAATGGTACCGGATGATATGGTACCTCTAAACAAACTAATATTAAGGCTTTAGACTGGTATTAACTCTATCTATTAAGGCATCACCCCACGAAAGCTTATCAAATCACAACCAACCTTTAGGTTTATTGTTGTTTTGTTTTCTTTTAGAAACTGTAGTGAGTATGATTTCAGCATCAAACCCACAAGCAAATTTGGACAGGGTTAGCTTCACCCAAGTCCTCTCGGGCAGAGACCTGCCAACAGTATGTACAAGTTGAACAAAAACACTGGTTACCTTTGTTTGCAGCACAGCTCAGCGCATAGTAAAATCAAGTCTGTTAATGCGCCTCTCCTTTTCTTCTTGTTCTTTTTTCCATCAAGGTGCGAGACTTATGCAGGACGTTCTTTGCGATGGTCAAAATGGGAGGATCAAGGGAGCTGGCAAGACACAGTCCTCGAAGCCTGGAAACAGGTGAGTGGCAGGAGAGGCGGCTACGTGAAGGGGAGGAGTGTAGACGGTCTTTAAATAAGGCTGCTTTAGAACGTTAAAAAATGTCACATTCTAATTGTTTGTAACAAGGAACAGGTGTAGATAATTAACTTGATGAGGCTGCCTTCTAGAAGGTACTTTAGAATGTTCACAAAGATCACGTTCTAATTCCTTATAGAAAGGAACAGGTGCAGATAATTTGATGAGGCTGTCTTCTAGAAGGTGTTTAGAATCTTCACAAAGGCCGCGTTCTAATTGCTTATAGCAAGCAACATGTGCAGATGATAATTTGATGAGGCTGTCTTCTAGAAGGTGTTTTAGAATGTTCACAAAAAGCGCATTCTAATTGCTTATAGCAAGAAACAGGTGCAGGGGATTAATTTGATGAGGGCTGTCTTCCGGAAGGTTTACATTGATGTCATCTATGCCAGCTACTTGATGCGGTGGATTTTGTAGATGTTTCCATGGCGCCTGAAACCTGACCTTGCATATGAATGGTAAAACATTTGTAAAAGCTAGTAAGCCTTTTCACAAACCAGGGAACATCAGCTGCAGTTAGCTATTATCAACAGCATGTAAACTGGTCAAAAGTCATGGTACAAGGCGTTTGTTCAGTCATAAGTGTTGGGAAAAATGATATGAGTAGCCGGTATATTGTGAGAGGCAAGAGAGGCAATCTGTGGCTGGAATTCTGACAGGTTGTATCTTTATTACTCATCTCTAAGATGGCCGCATTAGTATCTACAAATCACGGACAGTGATACTGTAGCTGCCTGGAAGGTAGAAGCATGGACACCCCTAGGGAATTCCATATGCAGCATTGTTATAAGTTATACTCTGTTGGGTTTGGGCACAAGAGGGCCGGCAGCACAGTACACAGGGGGCGGTGACATTTGCGACAACTGGTTGCGATACACAGACACACACGGGTTTATTGTCTATGAACGAAATTATATTAATGACGTGGAATGCCAGGGGCCTTAACCACTACTGGAATAAGCTACGGTTGGGGGCATATCTATACAGACAGGATATAAGAGAGGACAGCCTGCAAGAGACACACTTGCTACCACACAAACTGACTCATAAGTGGAAAGGGCGATTCTACCACGCTAGCTATAGCACACATTCGAGGGGGGTGGGCATATGGTTTTCCCCTACTCTACCATAGACTGTTACCAAGGTGATCTCTAAAGGTGAAGGCTGGTATATTATACTGCAGGGCAGACTGAACGGCAGGGATATGGTAGTGGGGGTGTCTATGCCACGAACATTGATGACGTTGCATTCTTCCCTGACCTTAGATGGACACTCACTCCATATATAGGAGTACCTCTGATTTGACTTGGTGACCCTAACTGCTCTATGCATGTGACATAGCCATACCCCTCTTAACCCTACATACAAACAATAGATGTCTGCCTCGGCAAGGGATGGTAGATCAGGACTTGGTGGATATTTGGAGGCAGTGTTATCCACAGAAATGTGAGTACGTGCACTACGCAGCTCCCAGCCAAACTTACTCTATATTGGACCTCAAAGTGATGGACAGGACCCAAGTGAGATGAATAACACGGGTGACACATGTGGGGAGGAAGGTCTTCGATCACTCCCCTGTTAGTGCATCCCACTCTGTTGCAACATACAGAACACGCATGCCTAAATGGTGGCTACTGGTGTCAGAGCTGCCCAATGCAAACTTTAGATAGTTCATGTAAGAGACGATCTCACAGTATTTTGACTTTGATGACAATACAACCAGTACACAAGCAGTGGAGTGGGATGCCCTTAAGGTGGTGGTGCTTGGGATCATTGGTTTCCGGTTGCTGTCAATGATTACAGCTCTAGATTGGGAAATATGTGATATTGAAGGGAAACTGCCGTGCCAGCAGAGGACTGCCAGGGTTAATCCCAAGGCAGAGACCAGGCTGGACATTATATGTGTAGAAATCACAAAGAAAACCATGGAGAAAGAACTTATACAGAATCGCACATTTCAATGGGTACTACATACGGACGGTGTTAAGGTGGGCAAACTATTGTCCTGGCACCTGAAACGGGAGCAGACATCAACACTTATAAAGGCCATAAATGACTGAATTGTGAACACGCAGGAGAGGATAAATGGCTTTTTTCAGGCATATTATTAAAAGCTGTACAAAAACCTATGCTCCGCTACTGTGGACACCACATACCCTATACTGGAGGTGCCAGATTTACCTAAATTGTTGGAGACTGAGAATGCAATTAGAGTAGCCCCTCACTGCTGATGAATTTAGAGAGGCCATGAGGGAAATTAATTTTAATAAAACACCAGGACCAGATGGGCTGACAGCGAAATGGTACAGTGCATAAAGTGACCTGTTAACTGAAAAATTACTATAGATGTATCAGGAGGCATTGGACAGTGGCTGCCTTCCACAATCAGTTAGAGAGGCTGTGATAGTGGTCATCCCAAAACCAGGAAAGGACCCCCTGGACTGTAGGGTATATTGTCCGCATTCATTACTGAATACTGACAACAAAATACTGGTGTGACAATTCAAGTCGCCTTATCCTGTGTATGGGTGTAGTACAAAAGGACAGCATAGCAGCCAACGGTTCAAGTTCATTTATTCATAGAAGATCCCATCCATCCATGAGCAGCTCTCCCTCCAACTGTCACAACTCTTCCTTGGAGTCACATTCCATCCCCCTGGGCACCCACAGCATGTGACATCACAGTGACACCCACAGCTGTGCCTTGGAAAGGCACAGATGTGACTACCAAAGCAGCAGGCCACAGAAGAGCATACCACAACTGGGTAAAGTTCTGGCCTGGCAGCTCCAACAAGTAATAGCTACTCTGGTTGATACGGATTTGTAGCAGGCAGGTGGATGGCACTTAATCTTAGGCGATTGCGGCACGTCCTCACTGGAACACAACAACGCTCCAAACCCATGGCCATGCTGTCTTTATACACAGAGAAGGCCTTTGACACTCCGTCTAGGCATTACATGTTCGAAGTCGTGAGGGCCATGAACCTTGGTCCATCATTTCTAGTAATGGTCATATTACTCCATACTAACCCCATTGCCAGGGTGAGAACGAATAGGTACATATCTGCAGAATGGGAGTTGGAACGGGGCACGCACCAGGGGTGCCCCCTGCCCTCTCTGCTCTATGCACTGGCAGCCAAACCAATGGCCTGTCGGTTCAGACACTCTCTGTCAGATTGGGCCATCGAAGTAGGAGAAGTGAAGCATCTTGCTTCCCTCTGTGCAGATAATCTGCTTGTGTACTTATGGAGCACTGTGGAGGTGGTGCCGTGCTCGCTTGCTATATTAGACGACTTCGGCCACCAGTCGGGCTGTGCATTAAAAGGGCAGAAAAGGCTGGTGTACCTGATAGCATGGGAAACGCAGGCGTTTCTGTATCTGGGGGTAATGGTGAATACCTCAGAGCACACCTGGCATGAACTAAATATGCAGACTAGGGTGACCAACCGTCCATAAATTTCACAGACTGTCCTTTATCTCAGTATGATGTCTGTAAGGGGTCTGTTATTTGGGGTCCCCAAATTACAGATGCCTTACAAACATCATACTAAAATCAAATTGGAGAATTTCAGGAAGTTATGCTGGTCCCCTGCGAGAGGCCCCATGAGTTTAAAAATTTCCACTCGGGGCCTCTCGCACTTATCTTTTAATCTGTAAACTGAGGCTGCCTGCAGCAGCCCCTCCCGGACCTCTCAAAGACTGTGGACTGGCCCATTGTCAGTCTGAGACTGCAGGCGATTATCACAGATAGAATGACAATGGGCCCTATTATAGTGACAGCATGTGGTGTGCCTTCTCCTGCACAAATCTTGATTGCAGAAATGCCCTGATGTAGCTTTGCAAAGCGGCGTGCATACTGAAAAAGTGTGAAGTGCACGATTGTTTCAACTTTATATAAACTTATTTTGACTTGTACTTATTTTGGTTGTCTATTTACTTATATACTATTGTGCGACCTCCTCTGATGTGTCTGTAAAACGTATGTTTTATCCCAAATTTTTGTCCTGAATTTTGATCTTCTGTCCTGAATTTTTGTCCTGAATTTTGACCCTTTGTCCTGAATTTTTACACTGACCGTCCTGAATTCGCACCCATGCCAGTTGGTCACCCTCATGCAGAAAATAATATAGGGTATTCGGGCCTCCATGGATTCTGGAATTACCTCCCTTTTTTTGGTGGCAGGACCCATCGTAGTCGTAAAAATGATCGGGCTGATGCGGTGCCTCTACCTCTTCCAGTGTAGCCTGTGTATTATTTCCCAGAAATATCTTATGACTCTCCGCTGTCTCCTAAATATAATCATATGGGGAAAGAAAAGAAGTATAGTTAAGATGGGCATTCTAGTTTTTACGTATGAGGAGGGGGGACTATGGATATGAACGGGTGTTACTTTGCGGCGCGTCTGCATTATGAGTTTGGATGTTTTGCCACTGCTGCCAGCACAGACGAAAGGCTATGTAGTGCTGGGCTGAGGACTTACCCAAGCACCTGCTCACGGCCCCACGAGCGCTTCATGGGGTGCCTTGTACGGTGCGGGATATGTCGTTCCTATAGCAGAAGTACTGTGGTCGCTGGGGAAGCCACGTCCCGTACACTGCGGACTTGTCACTGTGGTGTATACCAGAATCCACTCGCCTTGCTGATTTCTGGAAACTACTTTGGTCCCAGATTAAAAAGCTCTTTCAAGTCAACATTTCCTTCTCTTTATCAAATATTTTTTTGTGTTCCCTGTCTTCTTACTGGCCTCAATCACCAGCTAATTTTAAATTGTTAGATTTGGTATTGGCTGTAGTTTTACATTCAATAACTTCAAATTGGAACCAAGCAGACAAAGTTACTTTTAGAGCTTGGTGGAAGGCAGTATGCTTTCATCACAGGCTTGATACCAATTTTGTCACCCCTATATCTTTAGCTATTAAAAGAGATCTCTTATGGCTCCCTCCTACTAAATATTTATCCTGGTCCGCCTTAAATGTTGTTAATACTGCAGATGATGTCCGGAACCGCCTTAATTAAACCATGTTGTCGTTTCTCATAAAAATTAAGATACTGTTATTCATGCTTATGTAGTACAAATTAGTTTATATTGTGATTCTCTTAATCCTAGGTATATTTTATGCTTACAGGGTTTAATTTTACACCGTGTTGTTTCTTTCTGTAAACTTTCTGTAGAGTCAGATTATGTTCATCCCTCCTTTTTTCCTTTTTCCTTTCCTCCCTACCCCTCCCCTTTTTCCTTTCCTGCGTGCAGCATGTTTGCTATAATAGTGATTTTTCTTATTGCTCGATACTTCTTATGCAATCCTCTAAGCTTAAATTGTATATGCTGTTCTTTCTCTCTTGTTTTTTCAATAAGCTCAAACTTTAAAAAAAAGAATTCACTGGCCCGGAAAGTACTGTGGATGTGACAGAGTGGAGACTGGGGTGGGGGTGCCTTAAGGTAGTGGACATTTGGGAGACAGAAGCCATGACCTCCTTTGAGACTGCAAATACACACTTTCAATTATCACATGGACAGTACCTACAATACAGTGCCTTCAAGGAAATAACGCACGCCATTTGAGAAAACACCCTGTTAGAACCGGGGGTCTCTAGTTGGCAGAGGTAAGTACCTTAGACCAAGTAGGGACCCTTGCTTCTAGTCAGGGTGAAGGAATAACCCTCTGAGATAACCCCTGCTCACCCTCTAGGTAGCATGGCGCGAGCAGTCTAGGCTAAACAGAGGCAATGTGGATAGCATTTACACTTAACACAACAATAATCCCCAATCCACCACAAACTGAGACCACACAGGTAAGTATATTTTATAAAAATATATAACTTTATCTTTATCTAGTTTCAGCAAGGTAAATCAAGCAGTTGCACGATAATTACTTCATTATAAAAAGGTTGCACTTCTTCTTAATGGTTGCAGTTAAATGGTTAGGAAGTTCTTATGAAAAATGTCTCAAGTCTCTTTAATCAGTAATTACGAATAACACTTGGTAGTTATCTAAAATTAGCTCTCTAAAAATGAGCCAACCAGCTATGCCACAGATTCTCCTCTGATAATTTCGAGACCGCAAAGCAATGGGCTCCTAACGCTGAAAAGCGCGCCTCACCAGCGTCCCTGGGGACTCTTTGTTTTCTCACCGGCACTGCCTACGTCGTTATTGGCCTCCGGCGCCTCGCGCCTAGCAGAGCACACCTGCTCCTTGCCCCGGCCGGTCCCCTCTGCTCTTCCGCCCGCTCTCGACAATCCAACGAGCGACGGGGGATGCAGCACACCTCGGGGGACGACAGGCAAGGGGCGAGGAACACACGCGGACTCCCTCGGCGAGGACGGGTCAGGCAGCTGCTCGGCTGTCGGCTCCTCACTGGGGTGACAAGATCACGGCTTCTTCAGTGGCTTGTAGGCTGCTTCAGGCTGCGGGCCAATCAGGTCGCGGCCCTTCGGTCGAGCCCCTTCAGTACCCGGGAGTCAGCCAATGGCAGAGCGGCTCCCGGGACTCGGCTCTGATGATGCGGGGCCGTCAACCAATGACAGTACGGCCTCGCTGATGAGGCTACGCCGCAAGGGCCAATCCCGTCACGGCGTCAGTGAGGGGGCTCGATTCCAGCAGCCAATGGGAGCGCGGCGGCTCCGATCTTCGCCGCTGCAGCTCCCGGTCACGAGCGGCGGCTTGGAACGATGATCCTGGCCCCAGGCAGCTGCGGTGAATAGGCGGAAAAGGGTTTTCGAGGGCGCAGGTCACGAATCGACCGCCCTCTCAGCCTCACCACCACATTGGAGCAGATTCCACGAGGGGAGACACCACAGGCCTCCTACCCTCGTCGGGAATGTGTCGATAAACACACCGCTCCCTTCCTCACGCTCCGCAGTCAGCGCCACCCGCCTCGGGTCACAACAGCACGATTTTGCAGCTGTTTTCTGGCAAAGCTTTAGGAACCTTTAACCCTGGGTTCCCAACAGGAGGCCAGCTCTTCTCAGGCCCTTGGAGATTCAAGTTGCAGACACAGCACACAGCAAAGTCTTAGCAGTTTCAAGCAGGTAGGGTCACAGCACACAGCAAAGTCCCTTTCTCCTCCTCAGCTTTTAGTTGCACAGCAGAACAGGTCAGCCCTTAGAGCACACAGCAAGGCAAACTTCATTTAGTTCTCCAGCCATCCTCCTTCCAGCAGAGGTTCCTTCTTGCTTGTAGGATCTTAGAATCTAAACTTCTGTAGTCAGGGGTCCTTTCCTTATACCCCTCAAAGTCTTTGAAGTCCTTTGAAGTCTTTGTGCAAGGAGGCCCTTGGCCCGGTCTAAACCAGTTCTGGGGGTTGCGGAGCACTGAGGTGTTTCTGGTTTTCTTCTTCCTGTCAGCTTCAGGGTCAGAGGTGTCAGTTGGCCGGCAGGAGAGAGAGACAGCAGGGTGGGCAAGCAGGCACAGCCCGGCACTCCCAGGCATTTCTTCCTCCCACCTCCCTGGCAGCAGATGTGCCCTTTCATCCCCGGGCTGGCTCCGACCCTCTCCTCCGGGGGCCCTGCAGCCCTCTGTCACACCCAGTCCAGACATGCATTCCACAAACCCAGGCACACAGAAAGGTTTAGACAAGATAACAGCCACTTTCTAAAAGTGCTATTCTCCATCCCAGGATTTAAAAACAACCTTCACTAAAAGATGTGTTATTAAATTCTGAGTTCAGGGATATCTTTCACTCATGTCCCATCTTGTTCCTATGGGGAGATAGGCTGGTATCCCATGGGACCAGCCTCCTCCATTTTACTCTATGGAGCAAGATAGCCTTACAGCAGTGAGCACATAAAATGGCTGCAGCCCACTACCAGAGCATGTGACCTGCAGTAGTACATGCTCTACCTTTTCCATACACTGCACCCTGCCCAGGGGGGTACCTGGAGCCTTCCATAGGGGTGACTGATGTGCACAGACAGGGAAGGGTTAGGCCCAGCCAGTGGGGACACTGGCCAGGCGGACATGGCAGCCACTGACTGCACACAGGCCCTGCGCTGGCAGGCCTGAGTCACCATTTTAAAGATACTCATGTGGATGGCGCAATCTGCGCTGCAGGCCCACTAGTAGCATCTGTCATCACCAGCCCTGGCACACACAGTGCACTTTACTAGGGACTTTGTGGTGACACACATATGCCAATCAGGTATATTCACTCAATATCACAATTTACAGAGGGAGCACTTACACTCTGGCACTGATCAGCAGTGGCAGAGTGTCCAAAGCATCTAAACCAGCAAAAACGAAATCCAGCACAGCATCAAAAACACATGGGTCAGAGGCAAAAAGATGGGGGAAGAACCACGCCAAAAGGTGTCAGGTCTAACACGTGTCCCCTCCAGCTGAAAGTGGGGAGAACTACCCAACCTCTTGGGAGTCCTCATCACTAAGGCGGAAGAATCTGGACAGACCGTCAGCATTGGCGTGTTCTGTACCAGGGCGGTGCTCCACCGTAAAGTCCATCCCCTGTAGGGAAATGGACCACCTCAACAATTTTGGATTCTCACCCCTCATTTGCATTAACCATCTGAGGGGCCTGTGGTCGGTCTGAACACGGAAGTGAGTCCCAAACAGGTAGGGCCTCAGCTTCTTCAGAGCCCAGACCACAGCGAAAGCTTCTCTTTCAATGGCACTCCATTTCTGTTCCCTGGGGATTAGCCTCCGGCTAATGAAAGCCACTGGCTGGTCTCCGCCCTCATCATTAATCTGTGAGAGTACTGCTCCCACGCCTTGCTCTGAAGCGTCAGTTTGCACAATGAACTCACTGGAAAAGTCAGGTGCCTTAAGCACCGGTGCTGTGCACATGGCAGTTTTGAGGTTGTCAAAAGCAGTTTGACAGGCCTCAGTCCAATTCACTTTCCTGGGCTGATTTCTAGATGTCAGCTCTGTCAAAGGGGCTACAATGGTGCCATAACCTTTGACAAACCGTCTGTAATACCTGGTGAGACCTAAAAAGGCTCTCACCTCAGTCTGAGTCTTGGGGGGCTCCCAAGCCAGAATGGTATCAATCTTTGCCTGTAGGGGCGCCACCTGGCCGCTCCCCACCTGGTGTCCCAAGTACACCACCGATCCCTGCCCTATCTGGCATTTACTGGCCTTGATAGTGAGGCCTGCCCTCTGCAGAGCCTTCAACACTTCAGTGAGGTGTTGCAGGTGTTCCTCCCAAGTGGAGCTGAACGCAGCAATTTCATCCAGGTAGGCTGCGCTGAATTGCTCCAGCCCCGCCAGCACCTGGTTGACCAATCTCTGAAATGTGGCCGGGGCATTTTTCAACCCAAAGGGCATGACACGGAACTGGAAGTGCCCCTCTGGTGTGGAAAATGCTGACCTCTCCTTTGCCCCCTCAGTTAAGGCAATCTGCCAGTATCCTGAAGTCAAATCAAAAGTGCTCAGGTATAGGGCAGCTCCCAACCGATCCACCAGCTAATCAGCTCTGGGGATGGGGTGCGCTTCAGTCTTGGTGACCGCATTGAGCCCACGGTAGTCCACGCAGAACCGGAGTTCTGGGGTGCCACCGGGGGTAGCAGCTTTCTTAGGCACTAAGACCACTGGGCTAGCCCAGGGGCTGCTGGAGGGCTCAATAACCCCTAGCGTCAACATCTTGGAAACTTCTTTCTTGATGCTGGCTCTGACCTTGTCAGCCACTCTGTAAAACTTCTGTTTCACAGGCAGACTGTCTCCAGTGTCCACGTCGTGGACGCACCACTGGGTGACACCTGGGGTCAGGGAGAACAGGGACACGAACTGACCCAAGACTTGGCGACAGTCCTCCTGCTGCTCTGGAGTCAGGGTGGGGGAGAGGACCACACCATCCACTGACCCATCTTGCTCCTTGACTGCCAGGAGGTCAGGGAGAGGATCACTATCCTCCTCCCCTCCAGCATCTGTAGCCATGAGCATAGTCACCTCAGTCCTCTCAAAGTGGGGTTTGAGGCGGTTCACATGTAGCACTCTCAGGGGCTGCCTGGGAGTCTTCAGGTTAACCAAATAGGTAACCTCGGTCTTGTGCTCCACCACCTCATATGGCCCAGACCACTTGTCACGGAGCGCACAAGGCTCCACTGGTACCATCACCCACACTTTCTGACCAGGGTGGAACTCAACCAGAGAAGTGTTCTGGTCATACCACCTCTTCATTTCCTCCTGGCTAGCCTCCAGGTTCTCTTGAGCGAGCTTCCTGAAGCGCTTGGTCTGGTTGCGAATGGCCAGCACATAGCTGAACACATCCTGAGGGGTTTTCCCGCGGGATTTCTCCCACCCCTCCTTCACCAGAGTAAGAGGCCCTCTGACAGGGTGGCCATACAGCAACTCAAAGGGACTGAACCCTAAGGATTTCTGAGGTACCTCCCTGTAGGCAAACAGGCATGGCAACAAGACATTCCATTTCCGCCCCATGGGCTCTTCCAGGCCCATAATCATGCCCTTTAATGTGCGGTTGAATCTCTCAACCAACCCATTTCCTTGAGGGTGGTAAGGTGTGGTGAATTTGTAGGTCACCCCACACTCACTCCACAGGGACTTCATATACCTAGAAATGAAGTTTGTCCCTCTGTCTGAGACCACCTCCCGGGGAAATCCCACCCGGGAAAAGATTCCCATCAAGGCACGGCCCACCACTGGGGCTGTGACCGTCCTGAGCGGGATGGCTTCCGGGTACCGAGTGGCATGGTCCACCAAGACCAGGATAAACCTGTTGCCTAGGGCTGTCTTCGGGTCCAGGGGCCCCACGATGTCAATGCCCACCCGCTCAAAAGGGGTGCTCACCACAGGAAAGGGTTGGAGGGGTGCCACGCACTTCCCTCCGCTCTTGCCACTGGCCTGACAAGTTTGGCAAGACTTACAAAAGGCAGCGACATGCTTCTTCATCTGGGGCCAGTAGAAATGGGTGACAAGCCTGTGATAGGTCTTGTCTTGCCCCAGATGTCCTGCGAGAGGCACGTCATGAGCCAGACCCAGTAGGAAGTTCCTGAAGCGCTCGGGTACTACCAGCACACGGGCTGCACCGGGCTCAGCGAACTTAGGCTCACTATAAAGTAAGTCGTCCTCCCAGTAGATCAAGTGCTCCTTGGACCCCAGGCCTGCGGCCTGGTCGGCAGCCTGCTGCCGCACACCAATGAGAGAAGGGCATTCCTTCTGAGCCTGGCAGAATTCCTCCCTGGAGGGACCACCCTCTTGCTGCCACTGGGACAGCTCAGGCAATTCCCCTAGTTCGGCCACCTGCTCCCCTGTAGGCTCCAGGGCATCCCCTTCCGGGTCAGCTTCCTCCTGGACCGTGGGAACAGTGGGGGCCGGTTTCCCGCGCCTTCTACCGCTTCCTCTCTTGGCAGGTCCCTGGGCCATGGTTCCAGGCTCCAGTGCTGCTAGACCGCCCTCTCTGGCTGTCATTGCACGGGTGGACACACAGATCCACGCCGGCAAACCCAACATCTCCAAGTGAGTCCGGTGCTCCACCTCTTTCCATGGGGAGCTCTCCAGGTCATTACCTAATAGACAATCTACAGGCAAGGCATCACTTACAACAATTTCCAAAATACCGGAGACTCCTCCCCATTCAAATGGAACCTTTGCCAACTTGCAGTAGCGCACTGAACTGTCAGATGACACCACAGGCCGGAGTACCTTGGGAACAATTTGCTCTTCAGTCACCCACCGACACCTGACAGATGTCACGCTGGCCCCTGTGTCTCTCAGAGCCTCCACCTCCTGTCCATTGATGGTCACCTTCTGCCCGTATTTCTTAGTGTTTTGGGGCAGCAAGGTTTCCTGGGCCATCTCTTGGTCTCCTAGAGAGATAAGGGTCATCAATGCTAACCCCTTCTCCCCACTAGAAATCAAATCCCCTCCCAAAGCTACACTGGCTAACACCGGAGCTGGAGCTGGAGCACCAGTGGGTGCTGATTTCTTCTTTGGACAGTTTGGAGCAATGTGCCCCACCTCCCTACATGAATAGCAAGTAAGTGTGGCCTTTTTGTCCTGCGTGCCCTTATGGGGCCAGGACTTCTTAGGCTTGGGGGGTTGAGACACCTTCTCCTGGGAACTACTTTGGGGCCCTTTAGAAGACTCCTTTTGATTACCCGTGTCCCCCCCACTCTTCTGCTGGGGACCCTGTCCACCTTTGGCTGGGGTACTTACCACCCCCTTGTGGACCCTGGTGCTAGTCCACTGGTCCGCCTCTTTAGCAAGCTCACTGGGACCAGTTAACTTGCTATCCAAAAGATGCTGGCGCAGCTCTGGGACACATAAACTACTTAAGTGCTCCCTACTAATCAAGTGACACAACCCCACATAATCAGTAACTTTGCTGCCCTTTATCCAACCTTCCAGTGCACGCGTGTACATACTCACACACTCCACCCAAGTACTTGAATCAAGCTTCTTGAAGTTCCTAAACTTCTGGCGGTACTGTTCTGCAGTGAGCCCATACCTGAGCCACAAAGCCTCCTTCATGGCGGGGTAGGATAAAGCATCCTCTGCTTCTAAGGGTGCCAAAACATTCCTCCCAGAGGCCTCAAACTGCTTCCACAATCCTGCCCCCCAATTCTTCTCAGGCACTTCATTCATCCTTAGGGCAAGTTCATACGCTCTGAACCACGCATAAATATCCTCACCCCTCTGATAATTCTGTACCAGATCCTTTGGTATGTATACCTTACCCGCCTGTACCGGTTGTGCGCTGCCACCATTAGAACTGGACACCACCTTTTTAAATTTGATGTCCAACTCCTTCATGCTCAACTCATGAGCCAATTGGAGCTTCTTCTCCTCCAAAGCGAGAGTATGTCTTCTCTCCTGCGCCGCTCTCTCCTGCGCCTCTTTCTCAACTTCCAGGCGCAGTCTCTTCTCATCGGCTTGCGCTCTGAGCTTCAAAAGCTCAATCTCATGGGCCCTAGCTCTCTGATTCTCCTCCGCTTCCTCTGGAGAAATAATCCTACTGGAGTGGGTGCTGCCGGCCCTAGACGCTGGCTTCCCCACTGGCAATTCACTGGACACAAACGCATTCTCCTGTGTGCCTCCCTCTCCAGTAGTAGCTTCTGGATCACCATGTTTGGCCTCCCACCAGGCCCTCAGAGCTTTCCTTAGCTCTTCCTTGTTTGCGCCGCCCCTTACTGGGCATTCAAGCCGTTTGCAGAATTTTCTCAGTTGCTCCTTGTTATAGGTGAGTAACTCCTGAATTTCAAATTCCACTTCTACTTCTCCATTCACGCTTGGCGCGTTCTGAGACATGATACTTCCTACCCTTTTCAACTAAAAAGGTTTCACCAAAAAGAAAAAAAAATCTTGCGCAACCTGTGCTGCTAAACTAGACTAGTGATGTACAAGAAATCACTGTAGGTCAAGTGCAAATATTAGTTCAAAATCCGCACCGCTGTCCAACAATGTTAGAACCGGGGGTCTCTAGTTGGCAGAGGTAAGTACCTTAGACCTTAGCCCTTGCTTCTAGTCAGGGTGAAGGAATAACCCTCTGAGATAACCCCTGCTCACCCTCTAGGTAGCATGGCGTGAGCAGTCTAGGCTAAACAGAGGCAATGTGGATAACATTTGCACTTAACACAACAATAATCCCCAATCCACCACAAACTGAGACCACACAGGTAAGTATATTTTATAAAAATATATAACTTTATCTTTATCTAGTTTCAGCAAGGTAAATCAAGCAGTTGCACGATAGTTACTTCATTATAAAAAGGTTGCACTTCTTCTTAATGGTTGCAGTTAAATGGTTAGGAAGTTCTTATGAAAAATGTCTCAAGTCTCTTTAATCAGTAATTAAGAATAACACTTGGTAGTTATCTAAAATTAGCTCTCTAAAAATGAGCCAACCAGCTATGCCACTGATTCTCCTCTGTTAATTTCGAGCCCGCAAAGCAATGGGCTCCTAACGCTGAAAAGCGCGCCTCACTAGCGTCCCTGGGGACTCTTTGTTTTCTCACCGGCACTGCCTACGTCGTTATTGGCCTCCGGCGCCTCGCGCCTAGCAGAGCACACCTGCTCCTTGCCCCGGCCGGTCCCCTCTGCTCTCCCGCCCGCTCTCAAAATTCCAACGAGCGGCGGGGGATGCAGCACACCTCGAGGGACGACAGGCCAGGGGCGAGGAACACACGCGGACTCCCTCGGCGAGGACGGGTCAGGCAGCTGCTCCGGCTGTCGGCTCCTCGCTGGGGTGACAAGATCACGGCTTCTTCGGTGGCTTGTAGGCTGCTTCAGGCTGCGGGCCAATCAGGTCGCGGCCCTTCGGTCGAGCTCCTTCAGTACCCAGGAGTCAGCCAATGGCAGAGCGGCTCCCGGGACTCGGCTCTGATGATGCGGGCCGTCAACCAATGATAGTACGGCCTCGCTGATGACGCTACGCCGCACGGGCCAATCCCGCCGCGGCGTCAGTGAGGGGGCTCGATTCCAGCAGCCAATGGGAGCGCGGCGGCTCCGATCTTCGCCGCTGCAGCTCCCGATCACGAGCGGCGGCTTGGAACGATGATCCTGGCCCCAGGCAGCGGCGGTGAATAGGCGGAAAAGGGTTTTCGAGGGCGCAGGTCACAAATCGACCGCCCTCTCAGCCTCACCACCACGTTGGAGCAGATTCCACGAGGGGAGACACCACAGGCCTCCTACCCTCGTCGGGAATGTGTCGATAAACACACCGCTCCCTTCCTCACGCTCCGCAGTCAGCGCCACCCGCCTCGGGTCACAACAGCACGATTTTGCAGCTGTTTTCTGGCAAAGCTTTAGGAACCTTTAACCCTGGGTTCCCAACAGGAGGCCAGCTCTTCTCAGGCCCTTGGAGATTCAAGTTGCAGACACAGCACACAGCAAAGTCTTAGCAGTTTCAAGCAGGTAGGGTCACAGCACACAGCAAAGTCCCTTTCTCCTCCTCAGCTTTTAGTTGCACAGCAGAACAGGTCAGCCCTTAGAGCACACAGCAAGGCAATCTTCCTTTAGTTCTCCAGCCGTCCTCCTTCCAGCAGAGGTTCCTTCTTGCTTGTAGGATCTTAGAATCTAAACTTCTGTAGTCAGGGGTCCTTTCCTTATACCCCTCAAAGTCTTTGAAGTCCTTTGAAGTCTTTGTGCAAGAAGGCCCTTGGCCCGGTCTAAACCAGTTCTGGGGGTTGCGGAGCACTGAGGTGTTTCTGGTTTTCTTCTTCCTGTCAGCTTCAGGGTCAGAGGTGTCAGTTGGCCGGCAGGAGAGAGAGACAGCAGGGTGGGCAAGCAGGCACAGTCCGGCACTCCCAGGCATTTCTTCCTCCCACCTCCCTGGCAGCAGATGTGCCCTTTCATCCCCGGGCTGGCTCCGACCCTCTCTTCCGGGGGCCCTGCAGCCCTCTGTCACACCCAGTCCAGACATGCATTCCACAAACCCAGGCACACAGAAAGGTTTAGACAAGATAACAGCCACTTTCTAAAAGTGCTATTCTCCATCCCAGGATTTAAAAACAACCTTCACTAAAAGATGTGTTATTAAATTCTGAGTTCAGGGATATCTTTCACTCATGTCCCATCTTGTTCCTATGGGGAGATAGGCTGGTATCCCATGGGACCAGCCTCCTCCATTTTACTCTATGGAGCAAGATAGCCTTACAGCAGTGAGCACATAAAATGGCTGCAGCCCACTACCAGAGCATGTGACCTGCAGTAGTACATGCTCTACCTTATCCATACACTGCACCCTGCCCAGGGGGGTACCTGGAGCCTTCCATAGGGGTGACTGATGTGCACAGACAGGGAAGGGTTAGGCCCAGCCAGTGGGGACACTGGCCAGGCGGACATGGCAGTCACTGACTGCACACAGGCCCTGCGCTGGCAGGCCTGAGTCACAATTTTAAAGCTACTCATGTGGGTGGCGCAATCTGCGCTTCAGGCCCACTAGTAGTATCTGTCATCACCAGCCCTGGCACACACAGTGCACTTTACTAGGGACTTCGTGGTGACACAAATATGCCAATCAGGTATATTCACTCAATATCACAATTTACAGAGGGAGCACTTACACTCTGGCACTGATCAGCAGTGGCAGAGTGTCCAAAGCATCTAAACCAGCAAAAACGAAATCCAGCACAGCATCAACAACACATGGGTCAGAGGCAAAAAGATGGGGGAAGAACACGCCAAAAGGTGTCAGGTCTAACACACCCGGTGGCCCCGCTGCAGTCTGTGGCCCTACGTCTGCTGGTTCATGCGGACTGCGGATGCGGAATGATCATACACCTATACATAGCCCTCCAAGAAGACATATGCAAACATGCACTGAACTTGTGTGTGAAATGGGGGCGGACTCTGGTCTGGCTTTCTCGAACGCACAATGAAGACATTACTGATAAAGGAGATTTCAAGCAATGCTAGATTTCATTTACTCCATTTTAACTTGCACACTGCACATATATGACCCGTGAATGTTGCATCCCTTAATCCCTGATGCTCCAAGCAGCTGCCTCAAGTGGATCCGGTACCTACTTATTTGTATCTAGTCTTGGATTATCCTAGATTTTTCGCATGCTGGGGAGCGGTAGCATCTCGATTCTCTGAACATTTGTCACTAAAGGTGCTGAGGTCCCCACCAGCATGCTTATTAGATATAGGTGTTTTAAAGACCAAATATAAAATCAAACAGAGATTTGTGAACCTTACACTTCTGTTGGCAAGGGGCCATGTGGCAGTCCACTGACAGAGCCCGAAGGCCCAGGAAATCTGCAGATGGATATGCGACGTGGCGGAATGGAAAACATGGGAGTAACTCAGAATGTCACTGGTCAGAACTGATGATAAGCTTCAAGATGACCTCAGACTGTGGGAAGTCCTGACCCATGCGCTGATCTATCCCCCAGACCAGCGCCCTCCCTGAAAGTATGCTTAATCATGTGATATTGCTTTTTACGGTTATAAAGATGGGGCTATGCATGCCGCAGTGCCTTCTCTGTTCTTGCGCTCGCTCTGTTATACTATTGTATATTTAAACTATGATATGTCACTCTGTGTGCCTCCCATTACAACTGTATGTACCTACTGTATTACTGTTATATCCTGCTGGGATCACTGACATAATATCGACGACACAAATATCGAGATACACAAATATCGAGTCAAAAATATCGATTGACAAAATATCGACTCCCTATCTTCAAACAGGTAAGTACCAAAATATCGACTCCAAAATATCGACTTACAAAAATATAGACTGTCAAAATATCGATTTTTTAAAATGTCTTAAAAGTAAGTTAAAACTAATATAGTAATAAATATATTTAATATAAACTTAGAAATAATTATTAAAAAAATATAATTTTAATAAATAATTTATATAATTAAAAAAATGATATCACCAAAAATTACACACACACATATATATATATATATATATATATATATATATATATATATATATATATATATATATATATATATGTATATATGTATATATATATATATATATATATATATTTAAACATATTATTAAATAAACATATATAACATTTTAGAAAATTTTTAAATTTATTGTTACAACTATAGTGAGTTCAACATTAGCAAAAGTGTTGGATAGCGTAGAGGTAAAATTTACTACTCCCACTCCAGTGGGTGCAACAGTAGGGAAAGCGCTGGATAGCGTAGAGGTTAAAATTACTATTCCCACTCCAGGGATGTATGACGTTACAACGCATACTTTTACAACGCCTACCATTACAACAAAACTTTTACAACCCAAAAACTTTTACAACGCATACATTTACAACGCAAGATTTTACAACGCATATACCTTTACAACGCATACCATTACAACATAAGTATTGGTAAGTATATAATAATTTTTTGAATATAAAATAATAAAAAATATTATAATATAATTTAATATAATTTAATTTTATTAAATAAATGTAATTTAAATGTAATTTTACTTTATTTTTACAAAGTACCCCTGTACCCCAAAAACCCAAAACTGACCCTGAACTCTAAAAATACCCCTTTACCCATAAACTGAAAACTGACCCTGAACCCTAAAAATACCCCTTTACCCGAAAACTGAAAACTGACCCTGAACCCTAAAAATACCCCTTTACCCAAAAACTGAAAACTGACCCTGAACCCTAAAAATACCCCTTTACCTACAAACTGAAAACTGACCCTGAACCCTAAAAATACCCCTTTACCCCAAAAACTGAAAACTGACCCTGAACCCTAAAAATACCCCTTACCCAAAAACTGAAAACTGACCCTGAACCCTAAAAATACCCCTTTACCTACAAACTGAAAACTGACCCTGAACCCTAAAAATACCCCTTTACCCCAAAAACTGAAAACTGACCCTGAACCCTAAAAATACCCCTTTACCCAAAAACTGAAAACTGACCCTGAACCCTAAAAATACCCCTTTACCCAAAAACTGACCCTGAACCCTAAAAATACCCCTTTACCTACAAACTGAAAACTGACCCTGAACCCTAAAAATACCCCTTTACCCCAAAAACTGAAAACTGACCCTGAACCCTAAAAATACCCCTTTACCCAAAAACTGAAAACTGACCCTGAACCCTAAAAATACCCCTTTACCCAAAAACTGAAAACTGACCCTGAACCCTAAAAATACCCCTTTACCTACAAACTGAAAACTGACCCTGAACCCTAAAAATACCCCTTTACCCCAAAAACTGAAAACTGACCCTGAACCCTAAAAATACCCCTTTACCCAAAAACTGAAAACTGACCCTGAACCCTAAAAATACCCCTTTACCCAAAAACTGAAAACTGACCCTGAACCCTAAAAATACCCCTTTACCCAAAAACTGAAAACTGACCCTGAACCCTAAAAATACCCCTTTACCTACAAACTGAAAACTGACCCTGAACCCTAAAAATACCCCTTTACCCCAAAAACTGAAAACTGACCCTGAACCCTAAAAATACCCCTTTACCCAAAAACTGAAAACTGATCCTGAACCCTAAAAATACCCCTTTACCCAAAAACTGAAAACTGACCCTGAACCCTAAAATTAAAATATTTATCAATTAATCAATTATAATTAATTACCAATTATATTTTAATTAATTACCAATTAATAATTAATTAACAAATAATTTTTAAAAAATATCAATAAATTAACATATTTAATTA
Source organism: Lissotriton helveticus (assembly GCF_964261635.1). Lineage (NCBI taxonomy): Eukaryota > Metazoa > Chordata > Amphibia > Caudata > Salamandridae > Lissotriton > Lissotriton helveticus. Next base: position 1,114,060,138 of record NC_136072.1, on the reverse strand, counting down.
ATTATAATTAAATTACTTCCCACCCTATTCCCCTATAAACCCACAACCCGCTACAGAAAATAAATTACTAAAATTAAAATATTTATCACTTAATCAATTATAATTAATTACCAATTATATTTTAATTAATTACCAATTAATAATTAATTAACAATTAATTCTAAATTATTATCAATAAATAAATTAACATATTTAATTAATTATAATTAAATTACTTCCCACCCTATTCCCCTATAAACCCACAACCCGCTACAGAAAATAAATTACTAAAATTAAAATATTTATCAATTAATCAATTATAATTAATTACCAATTATATTTTAATTAATTACCAATTAATAATTAATTAACAAATAATTTTTAAAAAATATCAATAAATTAACATATTTAATTAATTATAATTAAATTACTTCCCACCCTATTCCCCTATAAACCCACAACCCGCTACAGAAAATAAATTACTAAAATTAAAATATTTATCACTTAATCAATTATAATTAATTACCAATTATATTTTAATTAATTACCAATTAATAATTAATTAACAATTAATTCTAAATTATTATCAATAAATAAATTAACATATTTAATTAATTATAATTAAATTACTTCCCACCCTATTCCCCTATAAACCCACAACCCGCTACAGAAAATAAATTACTAAAATTAAAATATTTATCAATTAATCAATTATAATTAATTACCAATTATATTTTAATTAATTACCAATTAATAATTAATTAACAATTAATTCTAAATTATTATCAATAAATAAATTAACATATTTAATTAATTATAATTAAATTACTTCCCACCCTATTCCCCTATAAACCCACAACCCGCTACAGACTTATATTACACAAAAAATAAAAATTATTATTAACTTACCTTAAATTCGATATTTTTGTTGTCTATATTATGTCTAGTCGATATTATGTCCATTCTATATTTTTGATTCGATATTATGTCCATTCTATTCGATATTAATTTTCTCTAGTCGATATTTTTGTTGTCTATATTATGTCTAGTCGATATTATGTCCATTCTATATTTTTTACTCGATATTCTGTCCAGTCGAAATAATTGACTCGATATTATGACTGTACACCATCCTGCTGTTTCTCTCTCTTTGTGCTCTTCCTCTTTCTTTGTCCCTCCTTAGTGTTAGTGTCCGCTTGTCTATGTGATTTCTCTGTGATGTCATCCAGGATTCTACCTGTTGCTGTTCAAGGGATTTATCAGTTACCTGGAGGCTGAGCAGGAACTTATCTGCTCCCGGTGGGGTTCTTTCCATATTAAATTCCTACTTGAATGCTGTACCTTCTATCTAATCTCAAGAATAAATATACTACATGAACATTACAACAAGGACCCATCTTCATTATTTTATTGAATTTAACAATTACAAAACCCAATAAAGTGATTTTCACCAAAAAGTGAGGCACACTTCTAGTGGGGTTGAATTCAATTGTGAGACTGCGGTTTTCCAGTGTGTGACCCTGTGCCTAGAGCTTTGTCTTCTATTCAGTGAGGCACACATCCCCTGGTGAGACACACTTACAATGAAAGAGATAAACCTCAAGGTAGCGGGGCACGTTTGTGGTGAGATTGTATTCACTAATGTGTGGAGCTGGCTTCCTGAGTCTAAGAGTTCATCCAGTGACTCTGCTTTATAAGTCTCGCCTAAGACACTGCAGGAAATGTTCTGAGCTAACAGTTGGCTTAAAGCCCTCCTATTGTTCATCATTGGGTGGCCTCATTGTCACTGTTATTTGCTTACTTGTTATTTTGATTGCTTGTGTGAGCTTCACTTCCCCATCTTGGGTATGTCCCTCCCCTGGAGCTTGGATGCATTACTGCGTCATTGCTTGTATTTTTTGGCAAAACTTTTTTCTTTTTAGTAGTACTCTACGAGAGTGCGTGTTTTCAAGTTGTCACCCCTGTATGCTTCCCCATCTCCGTATTTCTCTCTGTCACTGAGTGCTCTCTTTCTCTGTGTTGCTCTGCCTTGCTGCGTGCTTTTCTGCCCCTCGCATTTTGTTTCCGTCCCCTGTGTTGCTGTGTCTCACCATTTATGTCTCTGTCCCTCCTGTGTTGTGTCCCTACCCCGTTTTTTGCCTCCCCCTCGCCCACATCGAGGGCCTCATTTATGAGGTTTTATCATAGGGCAGCGCTGCAGGCCACCCTGCTGCGCTGCCCTACGGTAAAAGAAAAGGACAGAAATGCGCTGTATCAATCACTATGGTGCAAGGAAGGCTGCATTGCAGGCCGATTACTTTTGTGCAGGAAGGGAAACCTTCCTGTACAAAAACAATCACAAGAGGCTTTTTCCTCTTTCTGTGAATACTGCAGAATGCAGCACATATAGAACAAGCATTTACAATGCAATGGTCTCGGCATTCTTAAAGTTAGAGCTATTGGCATTGCTCATGAGATTATTTTTATTTATGTTTTTGTCTTTAAAACATAAATAAATGGCATTGTCTTTTACAATGCCAATAGCAGGGCAGGAGAGCAAGCACAACCAACGAGGGGGCAAGAGAGCAAGCACAACCATCGAGGGGGTAGGAGAGCAAGCACAAACAACGAGGGGGCAGGAGAGCAAGCACAAGAACGAGGGGGCAGGAGAGCAAGCACAACCAACGAGGGGGCAGGAGAGCAAACACAACCAATGAGGGGGGAGGAGAGCAAGCACAACCAACAAGGGGGCAGGGGAGCAAGCACAACCAACGAGGGGGCAGGAGAGCAAGCACAACCAACGAGGGGGCAGGAGAGCAAGCACAAGAATGAGGGGGCAGGAGAGCAAGCACAGGAACGAGGGGGCAGGAGAGCAAGCACAACCAACGAGGGGGCAGGGGCAGGAGAGCAAGCACAATCAACAAGGGGGCAGGAGAGCAAGCACAACCAACGAGGGGGCAGGAGAGCAAGCACAACCAACGAGGGGGCAGGAGAGCAAGCACAACCAACGAGGGGGCAGGGGCAGGAGAGCAAGCACAACCAATGGAGAGCAAGCACAACCACCGAGGGGGCAGGAGAGCAAGCACAACCAACGAGGGGGCTGGAGAGCAAGCACAAGAACGAGGGGGCAGGAGAGCAAGCACAACCAACGAGGGGGCAGGGGCAGGAGAGCAAGCACAATCAACAAGGGAGCAGGAGAGCAAGCACAACTAACGAGGGGGAAGGAGAGCAAGCACAACCAACAAGGGGGCAGGAGAGCAAGCACAAGAACGAGGGAGCAGGAGAGCAGGCACAAGAACGAGGGGGCAGGAGAGCAAGCACAACCAACGAGGGGGCAGGGCCAGGAGAGCAAGCACAATCAACGAGGGGGCTGGAGAGCAAGCACAACCAACGAGGGGGCAGGAGAGCAAGCACAACCAACGAGGGGGCAGGAGAGCAAGCACAACCAATGAGGGGGCACGAGAGCAAGCAAAACCAACGAGGGGGCAGGAGAGCAAGCACAACCAATGAGGGGACAGGAGAGCAAGCACAACCAACGAGGGGGCAGGAGAGCAAGCACAACCAACGAGGGGGCAGGGGCAGGAGAGCAAGCACAACCAACGAGGGGGCAGGAGAGCAAGCACAACCAACGAGGGGGCAGGAGAGCAGTGTTCTAACCCTCCGTCTGCAGTGGTTCCCCTTCAACCACGTAGAGGCCAATTATGTAAAGGCACAAGGCAACCAAAGGCAAGTTGTGGAGTGCACTTTTATGGAATGCAAGGGGAAATAATGAAAAGTTCATTATAACGGTACGAAGCAGTTGGCAGTAGCATGGAGGCACAACTACCGAAGTAAGGTCCAGAAATTGGGCCATATGCAGATTTACCTGCCATGATTAGGTAGCCTCGTGCAAATGTTACCCCTATTCATGGATTTCCACGCAGAAAACTAAAACTGACAGGGGGAGCAATATGGTAACGTTAAGGCAATATTGTCAGTAGGAACGCAACATGCCAACCTACCGCCTAGATAACTCAAAAGTTGCACGTTTGGTCAATTGGCCTGGGCACCAGGCAGGGTTTGCTGTTAACGTAAGGGGCAGCATGCAGGGTGCCTATCCTGATAAGCGGAAGCTAATGGCTTTGTGTAGTTGGCAACCAGGGCCAAGGAGCAGTTGCAGAAAAAAAGGGCCCGTCAGCGGGATGTGTATAATATTTGCCTTGAAAACGTTCGCGGTTGTTGGCTACTTCCAGCTACGCCGTGTCTAAAACTGCTCACAGGGCTTCGTGCACATGACCTGCGGTCCACGCTGTCTCTCCCAGATACAGATGCTATGGTCTACCCGATCCCACTTACGCTCCCACTGCAGAGGTGGGCGGCTGGTGACCGGGCTTCACCTTTGCTCCCCGCCTGACCCGTCCGAGAGAGGGTTTTTTTCCATGGAGCTTGCCATACTCAGCTCAGCGGCTGCAGACAGAGCTCCATTGTGCCCAGCGAGCGCTGGGCTAATAAGCAGCGAGCTTACTCTGCTCTAGCCAAGAATGTCAGAGACAACGTCAGCACATTCAAGACTCCTTGACGTCAGCGAGGACTATAAAGAACCCTTGGTCACACAGCGCAGCTGCGCAGTGGAAACAGACGAAGGACAACTATGACAAACCGTTCTGACCCTACACCCCTCCCGCCCACGGAAGTCGGCAGCCATCTCTGAATGGGCACGGTGCCAATTTAGTGGGAAGGCGCTGTTCTCTGCTACATACATATGAGTGTGTTGGTTTCAGAGGGTTCCGCCAAACTAATATCGAAAGTAGATTTGTGTTCATGGCTTATTTTATTGAAACAAAATCACAGCCGCATACGTTTGAACTGAAAACAGATGGTAAGGAGGGGTATCCCAGCCCGAGCGTTTCCTCTCCAACTGACGTCAGCCAGGCAGGCCCAGCAATCTGAAGCCATTACGCAAGCCGTGGCGTGGAACTGCTCCCACCGTCTGGCAGCAAGCCTCTGGTGCTTATGTAATACACTTCGGAGAGTTTCCATGAGCGCTGTTAGCTTATATTTAGAAGGGCTGCCGGAAGGGACTCTCTGCTTGGGGCGTGCTGAACAGGGAGCTCCAAATAACTTCCAGGGGTGTGTGCAATATCCAGCGTGTGACCCCCTCACCACCACCATGGCATCCTCCGCACGTGCTGTTTGCTTTCTCTCAGAAGGAACGCCTTTTGCAAGAGTAGAAAATCAAACGCTTTTATTGATCCCCTGGACAAAAAGAAATTTAAGAACTATGATCGCAGAGACTGATACAGTGTTCACGGCGAGCCGCTAGGTTTGAGAATGTTTACCGAAGAATCGCTCAGGCGGAAACAACATTCAAATCAAAAGAGCTTTTCATTCACGTTTTGGGTTAAAACGTTTTATAATTATACTGCACGTGTCGCGACCACTCAGTGGGCAACACGCATTTTCTTGCCTTAAAAGAGCACACTTGAGTGACTTGAAAAATATATATGATCAGCTCCCAGTCAGAATATATCTCTAATCGTGAACGAGGACGTTAAAGCACAAATGTACGTAGAAGATGTGACTATATAAACTATGTTTACCCAAATGTCACGAGACAAACTGCTCGAAAATTTAATATGGAGAAAGTACGTAACATAGATGCCAGGAGAGTGGTCTCTTATTGTAACAAGCAAGCTCCGCCATCACACCACCACGTTTCTCCGAGGCGAAGCAGAAATGCCTCGGAGAAACGCAGCATCGTTTTCGGATTCGGGGGCGTGTTTTCTATCTCTCCTCTTCCCATTGGCTGGAAGGTAAAATTCCAGCCAATGGGAAGAGGAGAGAAAGAAAACAAGAAAGAAGCGGAAAAAAACGCCCCCAAATCCGAAAAAGACGGGGCTTAAATGGAGTGACACCCCTCTCCTCCAATGGCTGGCCTCCGTTTAGGAAGCCAGCCAATGGAGAAGAGGGGTGGGTTTAAGCCCCCAACTCTAAAACATAAATTCTCGCCAGCGAGACTGCGCAAGCACAGCCTTTGCAGCCGAGACCTAAAAAGGAAAACGAGGAGAAATAAAGATATTTCTCCTTGTTGTGTCTCGCTTACACCTCCCCTGGGGAGGCGTACATTTTTGGCGCTTCATCAGATTTATGATTTCTTGTATATCTGGGGCAGTATCAAAAAGCCATGGATGTTGCTGGGAACGCCCCCAGCAACCCAAGCAACACCCATGAAACGCCCCTTTAACGCAGAAAACTGTGTTAAAGGGAACCATATTTATGAGGCAGCATTAAGCCAAAAAAAGTGGCTAAATGCTGCCTCGTAAATATGGAGCAGGCTCCTGCGCCTCAGAACGTCACAGAAGTGACGTTCTGGCTACGCATGTTTTTCTTCCCCGCCTGCCTTCGTCTCTCATTTCACTTCTAAACCCTTCCCCGGTGTTTTCCTTTTCTTTTAGACACCTTTCCAACTCGGTAACTAAAAAAAAGTTCCTGAATCATTCTGTAGGTACGCACATTTACAAAATGACACAGCTGTCTTCGGTAAATTGTATTTTTTGTATTCTTTAGCCATGCGGTACAGCATCTCTAAAGGCAATTGGCAAAGGCAATAGGTCCCACAGGCAGATCTGTTGGCTTTGCCAATGCTTGTTAATTATTGGGGTACAATCCCACTGAGTGAGAATTCACCCTCCTGCCCTGATTTCGAGCCAGACCTTTTATTTTGAATGGAGCTAACTCTTTTCAGAGAAGTCTTATACACCCAGTAATAACATTCGAACTAGTCCATGCAAAGAGACGCAACTCCTTCCAACTAAAAAGGCAACATTCCGGCGAGAGAGACTTCCTTCCCAGGGGTGTCTTTTGTAATAAACAAGTTTAGTCTGAGCCTTTTTGCTTTGTTGGAAGAGACGGAGAGTGTTTTTGAGATGTGCTCTATCAGACAAGCCCAAGTGGTGCTCTGGTGTAATTACTTGGCCCCCTCCAATTTCACTTGGCGGGAACTTGTTTTCGTTTAAGAATCAAGTGCTGAAACAGGACAAAAAAAATCCCAGCTATGCGATTGCTGCGAGGCTGCCGCCTGGTCGACACATTCTGAAAGTAACAACACCACGCTGCTGGCAGCCTCATTAATGGCAGGCACTGAAATGCTAAACCCAGCTGATTTAAAAGTGAAACACGCATAATCGCCCTGGTCACGTTGCCAAAGCAGCGGGGACGGCGAGAGAAGAAGATCAAACCGAGTCTAGTTTGTTGCAACCGGGTGGGACCATGGTCTGGGACTGCCGGCCACCTCCCCCCTTAACACACTGACCGAGTTACCTAATTCAACCAGTCAACACTTGGGATCTTTGGAAGTCAGGGGGTACAGGGCCCCCCCCGGCCGTATTTATTAAAATATAAAAACAAATCAAATATTTTAATAAAATAAACATTTCTGATAATTATTAAAAATGCACATTTCAGAACATTAGATTGACATCCGTTTCGACATGGTATGATGGGCTAACCTTAACAAATATCTAGTACAGCGTGTTTCCTAACCGAATCTAACATCCTGAAAATTAAAAATGCATTCTAATAATAAAGTCGTACGGCAAGGTCGCCAACCGGTGTCAGATCCTTTTACAGCTGCGCTCTCACGTTCGAGATGCGCATGCGCAACCCAGGGCACGTTTCACCCACGTGCGCTCCCTGAACTCCATTTAACCATAACAGGAGGGCCCAGACACTCGCGCACCTTAGTGACGTCATAGTGTTGTGAGGGGTGGCTACCAGCCTGAGGAAAGCGTAGACTCCCTCCCCCGCACCCTTTAGGATACTGGATATCATATCCTGCCCCTGAAGTTCTGAGAGAGACCAAATGGCCCCTCCCGCTGGCGGGCCCTTTCGTGAATGGGCCCGCCCCCCCGTAAGGACCTTAAAATGCTGCTCACCGATTAATGACCTTACCGCCACAGGCCAGGTAGTTGACCGACTATCTGGCCCCCCCCCAGAAAAACCCCTAGTAGAAAGGTCATACTCTCCCTGCAAAAACTTCCACCCATGCCAGGATATTTCTTATAAAAAGGGTATTCCCCTCCCCTGTTAAGTGGACCCCGTCCCGCAGGTAGAAGTGCTCTCCCCAGATGCAACCATGAGGAATGGTCTGTAAGACCGGAGTTCTAAATAACTTGTCTAGCTTGTTGTTGACCCTCTTTAACGAGTTATTCAACGCGCTGACTGAGTCCCCCCCTCTCCATTGCATTCTCGGTATCAGCTGTGACCATACCACCACACTCCCTGGTAACCGCTTCACCAGCCACCCTGCTGCTGATATAATCTCTTCCAGGAGGACCCTTCTACCCAGACCTGTCAGATCGTCCCCCCCTAGATGAAGGATCACCGCCGAGGGAGGTGTAGTATGTCGTGTTAATAAGTCCGACATATAGTCCCTGAACTGATCGAGGCGGAGCCCCCCCCTGCCATTGAAGGAGACCGTGCACCCCTTGCTCTCCACCCTCGGTTTACCTGGTCCTGCAAGAAAAATAGGATTAGCACGCTTGACATACGAATGCCCCACTACCCACACTACCACTGTCTTCTGTCTGTCCTCCTGGTTCTTCCTTGATGTTGATAAGTTGCCTTGATAATCCATGGGTAGTTTCCGTCCCGCGTTACAGGCCCGAGAAACTGTAAATAACTAGAAAAACAGCAGGTGTTAGAAATACTCCCCATGGCGACAGCTCTCACAACATGTGCAACCGCACGTAACGTTTATAGGCAGATGAGGACCATCTCCCAATCCTTTGCACACTAGTTGTGGTCAAACCCCTGGCCGTTGCTTCAGTGGCTGCCCCTATCCGGAAGGAGTGCGTCCCAAACTCTTTGTGGTTATAACCAGCCCTTGCCATACTCATGGCTAGTACCCTCTGAAACTGAAATCTGGTCAAAGGGGTGCCATCCCCATGCATTAGCAGTGACCCCCCACACTCCTGCGCCCGCTGTCTTATCAGTGCCTCCACATGCGTCACCGGGCAGCAGGGATTGTTCCTTGCACGTTGTAACGCCAGGCTTTGACCCCTAGCTTCCTGATCAGTTTTAGATTTCCTGATTATAATCCACATAGTGTCTCCCTTTATACTGACATCCCGCAGCTGAAGGCCACCTACCGTATCACCTTTATTGGCCGCCACCAGTTCGCCCACCCTGAATGCCCCATAGAAGGCTAACGAGAATGCTGCTTTAAAGAGGCCGACCTCGGACGTAGAGCTACATGTGTCCGGTAGAGCGAGGAGAACAGCTGATAAGCGCTCAAAACCTATTGGTTTCCTAGAATCTGTGGAAGGTGGCTGCATGCGCCGCCACCCCTTCAACGCCTTCTGAGCTAGGAAGCTGTTCATAGGATCCCTTCCCCCTTTTGCACGTGCGAAAAAGGAGATAGCCGCCTTGTGCCTGTTGGCTGTCGCCGCCGTGCGCCCCTCTCTGTGTAAGGTGCCTATGTACCCATTGAAGCTAGCTTCCAGAGTCCACCTACTCTCCCAACACTGGCCCAGAAAGTGACAGTAAGACCTGAACGCCCCTTCGTATGCCGTCCTTGTCTTGGGTGCTAGGCTGGCTGCCACGAGGTCATGTAGTTGGGGGCACCAATTTGCCAGAGAATCGACTGGAAGTGGGCCGGGGTTGCCTCCGCCTCCGGCAAGTGATCCCTGAAAACCTGCATCTTAAAGCGAGAAAGGGCATCAGCTGCATTGTTTAACACCCCCGGGACATGTTTCGCCCTGAAAAGTACATTCAATGTCATGCAACACAGCACAATCTCTTTGATCAGGCGTAGTATGAATGGACACCTTGCAGCTTGTTGGTTGATGCATTCCACCACTGTCATATTATCTGACCAGAAGATTACTGATCGGTTGGCCAGATCCTCCGGCCACACTTTCAGTGCCACCCAGATTGGGAAGAGCTCGAGGAAACCAATGTTCACCGTCAGCCCGCTCTCCTCCCACCAGGCGGGCCACTTCTGTGCCACCCACTTCCTACCAAGGATTGCACCAAACCCTATACTGCCTGCCGCATCGGTCCACAAACCAAGGTCCTCTGAGGACAGCGTGGGTGCACCCCACAGCACTCTGCCATTGAAGTCCTCCAGGAATGCGATCCATATCCGCATATCCTGGCGAACCTCAGCAGATAGCCGCGTCCGGTGATGCTTCTCCCGAAGACCCCTCATGGCCTGTGCAATTGAACGTGAAAAGGGGCGTGCCATGGGAATTACTCTCAATGCGAAGTTCAACTGCCCAACTGTCTGCTGCAACATCTGTAGAGTCACTTTCCTAGCTTGTAGGCATAGTCCTAGTGTATTCCTGAATCGTTGTATTTTTTCCTGTGGTAGTCTAAAACAGCCCTCAACTGAATCCAGCTCAATGCCTAAAAATTCCAGGCATGTTACTGGCCCGACTGTCTTCCCCTGTGCCAACGGGACCCCAAAAGAACGCATGAGCACGCAAAATTCCTGCAATGCTGATGCACACTCCCGTGAACCCGCCGGACCCAGGAAAAGAAAATCATCCAGGTAGTGCATGACCCACTGGTGACCTGTCTCTTGTCTTAGCGCCCATTCCAAGAAAGAGCTGAACTGCTCGAAATATGCACATGAAATTGAACAACCCATGGGCATACACTTATCCATGTAGTACTTCCCCTCAAAAGAGAAACCTAAGAGGTGCTGGTCGTCTGGGTGAACAGGGAGCAATCTAAAGGCTGACTCTATATCAGATAGCCATCAGTGTTCCTGCGCCCAAACCCCTCAGCATGTCCGCTGCCTGATCGAAGGACGCATATTTAACACTGCAAACTGATTCATCAATAGCATCATTCAAGGATATACCCCTGGGTGCAGACAAGTTGTGGATGAGCCTAAATTCGCCCTTCTCCTTCTTTGGAACCACCCCCAAAGGGGAGCATACAAAATTCTGAGTAGGAATGACATGAAAAGGTCCCGCTACCCTACCTAAAAGCACCTCCTTTCCTATTTTTGTCGCCACTAGCGTGGGATTGGAAAGAACTGACAGCTGATTTCTGCACTGTGGTGTCCCGATATAATCCCCTGCCGGAATCCGGAAACCATGTGTGAAACCCTCTTGCAATAATCTAGCCGAAGTGTGATTAGGGTACCTGTTAAGCCAAGGGATCATAGCTGACAACTGAATGGGTGAATGTGCTATAATGGGATGGATCTTACTATTCAGGTTTCTTCCTACCCCTATTACCCGCTCCGCTGCCTTTATTTCGGCATGTCGCCTCTGGGTGGGATGGGTGCCCGCATAGGTTGCACGCGTGCCTGAACTTACAAGTGCCCGGTGCCCTGTTGCATGTCCGTCTGTTGAAGTCCCAACATACCCCTTTCGTACTTCCGTTGCCCCTCGGTTTGTGGCCTGTCTCCCCACCCTGTGCTGATCGAAAGGGCTGCTGGAATGGCTGTTGTGGTCTGGCGGAGTAACCCTTGCTCCAGGTAGTGCTAGTGCTAGCGCCCTGACCCTTCTCAAATTGCGAATGCCAAGAAATAGAATCCACCTTGTCCCATGTCAAAGACTTATCAAACTCTTTAGATTTTCTGAAGGCAATATCATATTCCTTCCAAACGTCCCCCACATGATTCTCATGGTACATTGTGATTCTACTCTGATAACAGTTCATAGCTGCCTGCATTCCCTGAAAACGTTCACCAATTACAGCACCGTACACCGCAAAGGCCCTCACCCAGTTGATGATGTTTTCTTCCACCCTAAATTTGTACAATTTAGCTCTCCATTCACTAGGCAACATCATATCCTTCTGTGATTTAGCATACTCCCATTCCCTGTTATCTATCAGTAATGAAAAAATATTCACATATTTGTCAGCCCATATCATTTCTTTCACACTTTGTGACACATGTTGCGCTAGGCTCTCCCCCCTGGAAGGCATTGTGCCCTCGCCCAGCAGTGGCAGGGCAATCTCCTCACCATTGTCGTTGGGTCGCGTCGCTTCGCCGATCTTGGCAGCCCCACCATCGTTCGTTGTACCTGTTTGGGGAGAAACTGTTGCAGGCGGCGTGCCGCCCCGACCACTAGCCAACAGTATCTGAGTAACCAATGTTTGCTGTTCTGCTGTGAGGGCCGTATTGGCCGGCAGTGCCCCCCCACCCAACCACGGGAGGACAGCCGCTACCTGGGCTGCCAGGTCTGTTGGCATTAGCCCCGACGCGGGGATAGAAGTAGGGACCGCACTCAAGGGCACCGGAGCGTGCGGTGGCGCCACAGGCGGCACCGGTGCCGCCACTGGAATGGCCGGCACGACTGGCACTGCCACTGGCAGCTGGGGCACCGGTGCCGGGACGCCCAACGGGACCTGAGGTGGAGGGATCGGCGCCGCTGGAGGTACATTGGGAGTAGGACTCTGTGGCCGACCCCCCACCCTCCTAGTTTTCGCCCGCCTGGGCGGTGTCACAAATACGCCCCTTGTCTTGGGCGGTACTATCGTCCGCTTAGGTCTTCCAGATGGCCCAGCCTGAGCATCTACCATAGCCCCCAATTCCGCTACAGTCTTATCCAGTTTATCAAACTTCCCCAGTCGCTTATCCATTGCAGACATTCTGCGCATCATTTTTTGGAACATTAAACCCACGTTCGCATTCCCATGCCCCCTTCTTGCAGACATATTTATGAGCACACCGTGCTCCGTACCTGACCCAGTTGAAGGCGCCCGAGCTGGTATACACGGAAACAAGATCGTAGGCTTTGATTACCTGAAAATAGAAAATACGTTAAACTACAATTGTGGCAGTTTATAACTTATTGACTGAACAGTCGACGCCCTTCTGACGTTTTGAGAAAACACACTACAGATCATGTGCTTATTAAATTGTCGATCAAACCTCTTAATAAATTCAAACTGAATTTTAACACTTCGTTGTGTGCCTTTAATTGCCACTTAAGTCAAGTCCTTATCTGTGGAGAGACCACCCCCTTTTATAAGGTACACCACCGGTCTTACATGTGTTTAAAGAGAATAGCAGGGCACTTCACATAACACCAATTGCATCACATGGAAATATTTCAATAGGAGGATTTAACAGAAAATAAGCCTCTAGTCACGTTGCACATTTCAGATAATCTCTGCAAATCACGCTCTTGCCCTTTGCTATGACACAGCACAGTTATTCATAGAAAAAACGTTAATCAAGCAGAAAAGCAAGAGCAGCGCTCACTTGGCTCGCTTGTACTGCTTCTAAGAATGCTATACACAAGAACCCTTAAGAACACCGAGCCGCGCCTGTCCCACAGAAAACAGCGCTCACACGCCTCGCTTGTGCTGTACTTCAAATGCCAATCAAAATTAAAGCAAGATATGCGGCTCACTTACATGCGATGCCTAACCGCTGAGGACACCTTAAAACCTGGCTTTCTATCACCGCTATGTAGGTGACTGGCCGCCCGCCCGCCACGCAAAATACCTCGTGTCCCGAATGCTCGCTCCGAATAACCTCCGCTCGGCGGTGCGCCTCCGGATCTCCTCGCAGCTGTTCCCGGCCAAATTCTCCCCGCTCCGCACTCAGTGGGCAGCCAAGACGCTGTCCCGAGATCGCCGCCCAAAACACCGCAGTCCTCGGTCGGTCGTGCTCCTCAGGTCACTGCCTCGATCGCGGCAAAAACTCTTCCGGTCACAGCCTCGATCACGGCAAAAACTCTTGTGCTCCACTCCAACGCGTCGGTCGCAGTTTCCTATCGCGAAGCACACCTGAAAAACAAAAGTAGAAAATTACACAGCCCCACGGTGGGGCGAGGAGCGAGCCTGGGAGCGCGGGCACAAAGAGGCCGCTTCCCGCGCTCCCCAGGCTCTTAACCCTTTCGCCGCCGTGGCCCCGCCCCCTCACCCCGGAAGTGCACAACTACTTCTGGGGCGAGGGCGGGGGGCAGGCGACCACGAAAGGATCGGGGTGTGGGAGGGGCCGGGCCCCGCCATGCCTGCGTCAGGACTTGGAGCCACGTGGTCACGCACAGCTTTTGACCCAAAATCTTCAAGGGGTGAACAATACCCGGGTTAAGAAAAGGTCCATTGACCACTCTTTTCCGAGCTGGCAGGCTTTAAGAGTTGATTATTAATTGCCTATCTGTAAATTATTTTATGCTACGTTGTTGTGTTATGTTTTTTGGTCTGTTAGATTATGCTACGTTATGTTATCATATTTTATGCCATGTTGTGTTATTTTGTTTTAAATTATGTTATGTTATTATAATATGTTGTTTTTGTCTGTTATTGCATACTATGCTATGCTGTGCTATATGTTATGTTGCATCAAGCTATGTAAAGTTATGTAATGTTATGTTATGTTTGGTGCTGCCAGAACCCCTTCAGAGGGCCATGGGGCATGCAGGGGGTACTGTGCCCTACCTTGGTGGTTGAAGCCTTTTTCACCTAATGTCCCAGGGCCCCACCTACCATGGATCCAGAGTAACCAGGCCAAGCACCCCCTCGGCACATGGCTCTCATTGGTTGCTGTGATCCAGCACTCAGGGCTCCGACGGGGGAGAAGTGTAGATACAGGTCAGTGAACACTACTCATAACTCAAACTGCAAACAGTATGAACAATAAATCACTGTCAAGTTAAATTCTTGCTATGATAGGAGAAAAAAGTATTTTTAATTCTAACTCTACACATACTAAGGAATACGACATTCAAAAGCAACAATACAATCCCCTTCAGTTCAGGGCCCTAGTAGATGTCAGGGAAATGCCTGTCCCACCTTCCTTCGTGTAACGTGTTAGGGGTTATTCCACATTCACTAGTGGCCACATCCACGGAATTCTCAATATTAGGCCGTTCTCAAGAATTTACCTTGGACTCTTCAGGATTTAGTTGAAAGTGTCTATGGTGTCGCAGCATCATTATCAGCGAGTACCCAGGGGCCCAACCCGCCGAGTCTACATCTTACCTGTTCTCGCAGCACAAAAGAGTTCAGCGGTGCAGCAAGTGCCCTCAGCGCAAGCATTCACGAGTCTTGCTGTGCTCGGAGAAGTCGGGCTGGCTGTGGCCCATGCAACAGCACCCAGCGGGACTGTCTCTCTCTCTCTCTCCTGAGTGACACTGCCGGAGTTCTCAGTTGGTGGACCAGCTTCCAAAGACACAGTAAGTTGGATTTACCCAGTGGGGTGATGTGGGGGAAATCCTTTCTTAAGTTCCCGAATAGGGCCCAGTGAGGGCACAAGGTGGTCCATGGCATCCTCAGTAGTCCTTAGTGGTCAGTCAGGGGCAATTCCCTCACAGTGCGGGTCCAACCCACCAAGCGTAGCCTCAGTCTCTCCTTTGGGCATCAGTCTGAATCCTTCAGCATCATCTTCAGCCCTGAGGGCAGGGTGCTTAGTTACAAGTGTGCGGGTGCCCCTGCATGAGCAGGACACCTCTACAAAACCCAGAGTCGATTCTCCAGGCTTTGTAAGTGCGGTCAGCCATTTTAGGATGTATAGGGCCAGATGTACGACCGTTATTTGCGGTCGCAAACGGGAAATCGGCCCGTTTGCGACCGCAGAAAAGGGTCCTGGTATGTACAAATGCTATTTTGCGAGTCGGTGACTCGCAAAATACCGTTTACGACTCTCGCTATTAGGAAGGGGCGTCCCTTTCTAATAGCGAGTCACAATAGAATGTACCATTGTTTTGCAACCGCATTTGCGGTTGCAAAACAGGCGCAGTTTACCACCTACTTCATGTGGGAAGGGGTTCCCAGGGGACCCCTTCCCCTTTGTGAGTGTGTGCGTAAACATTTTTTAAGAGCAGGCAGTGGGCCTGCTCTTAAAAAATGAAACAGAAACGTTTCATTTTTCTTTTTTAAATGCATCCCATTTTCCGTTAAGGAAAACGGGCTGCATTTAAAAAAGGCCACCATCCCTGTGAGTGCTGGACATTCCTAATGGGGTCGCAAATAGCACCTGCCTCATGAATATTAATGAGTCATGCAATTTGTGACCCCCATAGGAATCGCTAACAGTGTCTGAGACACTGTTGTAAATTGCATTTTGGGAGTCGCAATTTGCGAGTGTCAAAGCGACGCAATTTGCGAGTCACAAAATGTAAGGGTCGTACATCTGGCCCATAGTGGACATCGGTCTTTACACAATGTTTAACTATATTATGGCTGCACAGAACCAGATTATGTTTGGTATAAAACATAATGGCATCATACCCCAACACTGATTCCGATTCTGGAAGCATGAGCCCATGTACTGGGGGGCTCCTTAGGGGACCCCCACTGTACTCCCGGTAACAGCCTTTCAGGGTCTGCCAGCAAGCTAGTGTTGCTGCTGACCACAGACACCATTCTGCCCTCCTGCTGCTGAGCTGAGCTTGAGCAGGAGAAGGTAGAATAATAGATTTTCTGTCACAGGAAAGTGTGACTACTTCCCAGAGAGTACTTACGGGCATATTATCAAGGACAGGCGATACATTATCGCCGCTTTTATCGGCAGGAAACTGCCGATAAAGCGGCGATAATGGCCTTGATAATATGCTCTATGAATTCCAATCGAAGCCCAGGTTAGATGTGAACACATCTAACATGGGCTTCGATTGGAATTCATAGAGCATATTATCACGGCCATTATCGCCGCTTTATCGGCAGTTTCCTGCCTATAAAAGCGGCGATAATGTATTGTCTGTCCTTGATAATATGCCCCTGAGTGTATTGGGCTGGGGCGATTTGCAGCACCACCAGAGTGCATTGAAGGGCAGACTTGGTGCCCTCCTTGCTTACTCCGGTTTGAGTCAGTTCAGGAGCCCTTGGTTCCCACTCTGGTGCAAAACTGGGCAAATGACAGGGGAGTATCCGCCTCTCTGTCTTGCCCCTCATTTGGGAGGGACCCCCGAGTCGTTCCAACCTTCTGAAAGCAAGACACTCTTCGACCGTGTGGACACTTGGACTTCGACTGGAATTAAGACTGCATCAAGGAAGAATCCTGCTGCTCTTGGTCTTGCTGTTCTTGAAGTCTTCTGCATCGTCTGTGTCTGTGCTTCATCCAAGTTCTCCAGAAGGCCTGTGGGCATCAAGGACATCCAAAGTAATCTCCCCTGGAGTGAAGGAGTCTGCTGGCAGTGCATGAGATCTGACTGGTCTGCTGCCACTGTCGTCCTACGGACTTCCCGAGGCCCAGTAATACAGGTGGTAGTTCTGCAGCTCACTAGAGGCCTGACCTGTCTTCTCAGCAATGTTGAGGCCACTATTCCTAGTCGGAGCCGCTGGCACTCACCTGGCATTTTGAAGTATTCTTGGGTGTATTGTTGATATCTCTGGGTAGGAGATATACCAATGTGTTAGTGATTGTGTTGTGTAATAAATAAACTTTCTTTTATAAAACACTGTGGGGTTCTTTTTCATCTAAGCTACACTGCCGATTAAATGTGGTAAAACAAGCTGCTTTACACTCCTTCAAGTTAAACGTGAGGGCTGTCCACAGCTACCACTTTGAGAGCTTTCAAAGGTTATCAAAGACCAGTAAAATCACCATAGGATTTCCTGGATTAGTGCACAGTGCATCACTCATGAGAGTGTGTACCATATACTAAGCCAGCCTCCTACACACGTCGTAGTGTTTACTTAGCTGCGTGTATACAGCATTCACCCCGGAAGCACCGACAAGCATTGCATTTCTAGCTGGGGGACAAGAGCGTTATTGCCATACAAAAAAATATTAAGGGGCATATTACCAAGCAATAGCGATAATTATCGCTATTGCTTGGTTAGAGACAAAAATTACCGCTGAGCTGCGGCGATTTTTATCGCAAATAAACCTTGGTATTACCAAGGTTTATCGCAAATGCGATAAAAAACGGCCGCAATGCATGAATATCGCTGAAAAGTCAGCGATATTCATGCATTACCGAGCTAATGCTCTTAGCCATGTTATCCACCTCCCATTGGATAACATGGCTAAGAACTGCTCAGGGCAGGTGTTAGCTTTTGGAGATATTCGCGCTTAGCGCGAATATCTCCAAAAGTTGGTAATAGGAGATAGCGATGTTAGCGACTGTTTCCAGTCGCTAACATCTTGGCACGCCCACTTTGCATATCATTAGTGATAAATATCACTGACATGCAAAGTGGGGCCCAACATGGTCGCTATCTCCTAATAGCTGTCGCTAACTGGTGTTAGCGACAGCTAGGTAATAGGGAGATAATTTTATCTCCGCTTTCTTGGCTTTTAAAGCCAAAAAAGCGGAGATAAACCCCCTTGATAATATGCCCCTAAGAGTTTCAATGTTAATGGGGGATACATGATGGGTGAATGATGTTAACTCACTATCTACCTGAGCCATATATCGTTTAAAACAGTTCGGCATGGATGATGCTTCATAGGACCTAAGAGTGAAGTTAAAGTTTATTTCTGTCTGTTATAATCTATTGTGGTATATTGGTACAGGTCACCTTCTAGAATACCTTGTGGTATGTACATTGTTTCATGTTCCCTTATGTGAATTATCATAGCAGTGTTAGAGCAGTTAAATATATAATATTCATACATATACCTACAGGTTGTCCAGCTCCAGAGTTTCCTGTTTCTTCCTGCCCTTGCCATGTGAAACATTTTAATAAATATACAGATAGGCGGGAAAGAGAGGCGCATCATTAAGACTATAATCTTGCCCTCCAGGGAGTGCAGTCCAGTGTATTCCAGGCCAAAGATGTCCCAGAAGGTCCCCGGATCCGGAGCCGTGTTTTATCTCCCTCTACTCTTTCCCCATTGGTTCTTGTTGCCTTTATTGTTTAAAGCACTGATAGGGGATTTTAGTCTAGTAGGGAAGTTGGGACTTAGCAACGCTCGTCCAGTTCACTCCTGTGGAAACATTCAGTGAGTGTATGATACAAGGGATTTACTCCTGAAATTGGTGACAAGGGTACTCTCGAAATTCAAGGAGGCTTACACACCTAGAGAAGTCTCAAATCAAAAGATGGTGAGTGTTTAGTGAAATCCTGGAAAAAACATTAGGAGATACACTTTGCATTTGTGTGTGATATATCTGTGCTAAGGGGATCCTAGAGCCTGAATCCACAGTGCTCTCTTTCTGGGTTCCTACCACACCTCCCTCCCCAGAGTCAGCTACATCCTCCTCCCTTTCACCCCATATCTCAAACTGGTCTAATCAAATTATTGAAGGACCTTCTGTGTCTTTGGCTCATAAACTTTAGGTGCCTCACTGCTTGCCACCAATCATCAGAACCCCTTTTAAATGGCCATGGGGCACGCGGGGGCTACTGTGCTCAACCTTGGTGGTTGAGGTACTTTCCTCCTGATGTCCTGGGGCCTTACCTACTATGGATTCTGAGCAACTAGGCCAAGTACCCCTTCTGCACTTGACACTTAGTGGTAGATGTGGTTAAGTAGTCACTGATTCGTTGGGGGGTGGGGTGTAGATACAGGTCAGTGAACAGTACTCATAATTCAAAGTGCAAAACAGTACAAACAATAAATTACTGTGCAGTCACATACTTGCTTTTATGAGAGAAAGAGGTATTTTCTTTCTAACTCTACACATGGAATGGAATATGCATTTCAGAAGCAACAACACAATACCCTTGTGGTCGGGCTGCAGTAGTTGTCAGGCAAATCCCTGTCCCACCCTCCTTTGGGGTGTTCAGGCTTATTTCCCATTCACTGGTGGTTGTATCCAGGGAATGCTCACTAAGAGGCCATACTCAAGAAATACCCTATAACTGTTCAGATTCAGGTAAAAAGTGTTTATGGTGCTGTACCACCTTAAGCAGTGAGTCCCTTGGGGCCCAACTAGGCCAGGCCACGTCTTACCCACACTTGCAGCACAGAAGATTTCAGTGATGCAAGGCTGCCCTCTGCATGAGCACCCACGAGTCCTGTCAAAGTTCTCTCCATTGGCCGTTGCAAAGTTGCAGTAAGTTAGCTTTACCCAGCCGGGGGATGGGATCAAGGGGGAATCCTTCCTTCAGCTCCCGATCAAAACCCAGCAATGGTGCGACGTCATCCATGGCAACCTCAGCAGTCCTCAGTGGTCAGTCGGGCAGTTTCCTCGCAGTTCTTGTTCACCCCGCCAAACATAGCCTCAGTCTCTCCTTCGGGTGGCAACCCAAATCCTTCAGCAACTGGGTTGCCATGGTACTGGATAATACGTGTGCAAGCTCCTCTGGTACAAGCGCCTCTGCCAACGTGGTTTCAAGTCTCTGCACTTCTCTCAGTAGCAACCTTTGCTGGTGGCTCTCTTTGGTATACAAGGTCATAGCAGCCCAGTGGGATGGGCCCATCCAGTCCTGCACAGCGCTTAACTCATGGCCCAGTCCACTGCAGCCCTCCCCTGGCATATGGAGGTCGCTGAGTCAACACTGCATAAGGGCAGTGACCCGATCGGTGCACAGCTGAACTCTCACGCCTCGAACTGGGAGTCCTTACAGTAGGGCTCCCCACTGGGCCTCTCTCCCTATAATGCTCTCCTCCTCTTAACAGGGAACACTGGTCTTAGCAAGCTCTGCAATACTTCTGCTTGTTACCAGGACTGGGGCAAAGGCCTGCTAGTCTCCCTGCTGGTTGGAGGGACATGACCCAGAAAAACCAAGACCAGCATCTGCCTGCTTCTCACACCTCCTGTCTGGCTGGTGGCGATGACAAAGTTTGGGGTCTAAACCTCCCCTTCTTATAGTTCATTTCCAGGCACCAATATGTAATTTAGTGTCTGTCTTTAAAGTTATATTTGGGGTTCTTCTTTTTTTGAAGTGGACACTTCTCTTTTTCTTCTTTCCTCATGAAAGGCTGTCTATCACAGCAGGCAAGACTCAGAAGCTGATTGTTCCATAATACAATTACTGGGAGTGACCATAAGTCACACCTGGATGTCAGCCACAGTGATATATACATCAAAAGGGTAATCCCAGACTCCCAGCCATACTCTTTATGATTCACTGATCAGTCCCACCTCCTTTCCTAAGATGTGTCCAGGCCCCTTCCTTGTGATCTATGACTTAATGAAAGAGCAGTCGTTTGAAGTGTAATGGGAGTCCCTTTCTTCCACCCTCCAGTGTGTGTCCCACCCAGCTCACCGGAATGCATCAATACACAAATCTGTCTGGGGGGAATCCTCTCCTCCTCATGGCTTTGCCAGGCAGGCCTGGGCTTCCCAAAATGGAACACAGGGTCCTCCGTGTAATGTCCTTTTGCAGGCACACTTACTGAGTGTACATTCACAGCACACTTACTGTACAGCACTTTCACCTCATTGCATTGAACCATTATAAGTACACATGCATTCAGCACACACTCAGTCTGCATGCACTGTTCAGCAATGAAACTTTCTATACTGTACCAGGGTGTGCAATTTACAAACACACAATCTGCCAGCACACACACTTACTACATGCACACTGCACAACAGTTCACCCTTCATGTATTGTGCTTCACGCTAGCACGCATGCACTGTGGCATCTGCTCCCTTTAGAAAGTGGTGGGGAACATACATTACTTTCAATCCCTTAAAATTAAAAACAAACTTGCCTCTTTTGAAGATCTTCTGCAATACACACGAAGTTCCTCGTGCTGCTTGCTAGACAAATATGACAAAACAAATACCAGTACTGCAATTGAATAATAGAACAGTTATATGGACATAATGAAATGAATCACTACATTACCAAGACTTCTTTTTCTGTCTGAATTGAATCTTTGAAAAAGAAGTCTTGGTAATGTAGTGATTCATTTCATTATGTCCATATAACTTGTTGGACTTTGGCCCTTAGGGCAGGTTCACCCCTAGACTTTTTGCTTGAAATGGTGACCTGGAGATGGTGATTTTTGGATACTGCGCACTTTCACTGTGTCCCAGTGGAAAGTGCGTGCGCACTCTGAGTGCATGTGCTGAGCTAGGCCTGCCCGCCCATAGGAATGCATGGGGAATGTATGTGTCCCTGGTAGTTCCTGATGCGTGGGGTGTACAGGCTTGAGTCTGGTATGTGTGAACTCGTGAGAGTGAATGCTGCGAGATGGTGTATGCAGCATGTATGTGTCTAGTAGCGAAGCGCCATTTATAGACATGGCTGTACGTGTGCTGTGAGGGTGCTGGCGTGTGATTGGCTGGAGCTGGCTGGCATGCCAGGCTCTAGGAAGTCTGGATGGGTCTGCCCGGTGATGTGTGGGAGGAGTGTACCTGTGTCCTGGATGGGCTGGGTTTTCCCCACACAATGCTGGCTCCGCCCCCCTGTGGTGTGTCTGATGACCCTAGCCCTGCCTGTGAATAGAATGGGTGGTTGGGCCATCAACAGTACTCCCAGACCAGCTGCGACTGGTTCTGCCCCCACCCTGCACCTACAGACAAAGGGAAAAGGTGTATAAAAGAGGGGCTGTGACCCCATGAAAATGTTCTTGTTCCCAACTTGAATCTGACCAGGGGCATGCTGCTGCTGGGGCCCGGGGGAAGGCTTGCCTCCCTGGGCCCTGCCCAGCCCCTGGACTCCTAATGGACTTTTGCTGGACTGTGGAATGCCCTAAAGCGCCTGGGAGCGCTTGTTCTTTGCCCTAGCGCTGTGGAGCGCTGTGTCTTGCTCTTATAGCGCCTGGAAGCGCTGGATTTCTACCTATAGCGCTTGGGAGCGCTTGATCAGCTGTTAGAGCGCTTGGGAGCGCTGTATTCTTGGAAGCCGGTGCCCACCCGGCATTGGCCCAGAGGTTGCCGCTGTTTTTGCCGAGCGAGTGCCCACCTCGCTTTATTGTTATTTGGAAACCGGAGCCCACCCGGCGTTTGCCCCGCTCCGTGACGAGTCTTGAGCCCCCTGGCAGGTGCCCACCCTGCCGGGGACATTGCCGCCGTTCGAGCGCGTGCCCACCGCGCTTTATGGTAATTGAGGCCGGTGCCCACCCGGCATTGCCCAGGACTTCACCGCCGCAGCCCGGAGTGTTTAGAAAACGTTGCCGGGCCGCTGCCAAGTGCGACCCGGAAGTGCTTGGCCGGCCGGCCAATCAGAGCGCGGCCGGCCGGAAGTCCCGCCCCCGCAGTCCGCGAAGGAGTGATGGCCGCCCGGGGATCCCGTGAGCTGGGGAGAGCCCCGGGCCAGCCAGGAAGCAGTCGCCGGATGTCGAGGGGCTCCCAGGACCAGGAGGGAGCCCCGGTGGGAGGAGAGCGCCGCCGAGCACCAGAGACCCGGTGAGTGCGTGCGGAAGGGAGGGGGCGTCGGGGCACTTTGCCGGTGCCCGCCCCTCCCCTCCAGAGCGAGGCTCGTTGTGTGCAGAGGCCCGTGGGGCCTCACCTAATGCCGAGTCCCCCGAGAGGGACTCCGCCTGTGTTCTGAGCCCGAGAGGCTCTTGGGCCCCATAACTGCTCCGAGTCCCCCGAGAGGGACTCTGCCTACTCTGCCTGTTGTCCCGAGTCCCCCGAGAGGGACTCCAACGTGCCCACATTTGTTTATTGAATCCTGAGAGGCTCAGAGCCCTGAGAGGGGCACCAGGCGCCCTAAGTGTTCCTGGGTCCCCCGTGAGGGACCCCCCTGCCTAGTGAGGCGGAATTCCTGTTGGAGAGCCTGAGAGAGGCTCAGAGGGACATTCTTTTTGTGCAAAGAGCCCAGCGAGGCTCAAAGGGGCCAGTTGGTTTGTTCAGAGCCTGAGAGGCTCCAACGTTGTCCCCACCAGCATTGCTCCCCAGTTGCCCAGCACTTTGTGGGCAACTGCAACGTTTAGGACCCTGACTTTGGGACACACGGCGTCCTAGCCCTAGAGAGGCCAGTTGGCCTGCGGGACATTTTGAGTGTTGTGCTACATGCACCCTGCGCATTGTGATTTCTTTGCTAATGTGATTTTGCGCAATTGTTCTTACACCTCTGAATGTATTGTTGATGCATCATGTGTTTTCCTCCTTTACACCTCTGAATGAATGTTATGCATTGCATCATGTGTTTTCCTCTTACACCCCTACAGGTATTGTGATACATAGGTGGTTGTTTTCTCCCTAGTACAGGTGGTGCTAGTGAGGTCCTGTTACCAGTAGTTACTGGTTGTGTGCTATTTTGTGCTAAAGTACATTTATATTTTACCTTCTAAGTGCTATTTCTGAAAGTGCTACTTCTGATTCCTGACAGTGGTCCAGGTGGCCCTGTCTTGTAAATATCCCCTTGTAAATTCTGCCCGTGCCTCTGGCACATTGTAAAGTGTGTGTTTTATCTAATGTGTTTTGGTGTAATACAAAGGCTATTTTTATATAACCTTGTGTGGAGTTTCCTTTGTGGTGGGCCTTTGGTTGTTGTTGCTGGGGTGCGTGCGCAAATACTTAGCCTACATCGCCTCCAAGTTTAGCCTTGCTGCTCGCGCCACGTTACCTAGAGGGTGAGTAGGGGTTATCTTGGCGTGTAACTCCCTTGCCCTGACTTGGGTGTGGTGGTCTCTGACTGACTTTGGCGAAAGCCCTGGCCAGCCGGGGATCCCATTTCCAACATTGGCGGCAAGCGGTGGGATAAGGATTTGTGTTTGCGTTGTACCTTAGTAGCAGCTGGCTGCACCACAAAACTCTGCATTTTAGATAAAAACATTTTGGGGATTATTGTATGGAGTTTGCTAAAAATGTCATTTCTGTGGAAATGTGTTTCTTGTGCACTTTGAGTTAGGTGTCCCTAGCTCGGGAGGGTAGATCATCCCCCTAAGTGCAGTGTGTTTTCTGGATTCACCAGAAGGGTGTGATCCAGTGGTGGCAGCATGAGTGTGTCCAGTGCATGTGTCCCCCGTCCCTGCCCTAGAGTAATGGTACCTGTGTCAAGTGTGGTCAGGTTGAGAAGTCAGGGGTGGTAGAAACTGCCTTACCAGTCTGGGGAGGGGTGTGAGTGGATGAATGGTGTGTGGCACTGGACGTGTTTGTAAGTTCTCTGGATGGGGAGCTTGCTGAATGCTTGTTTTGTTCAGATACCTAAAGTCCTGTGTGTTGAACTTTTCCCAAGAACGTCTGCAGATAGTGGAGCCTGCTTTTTGATTTCTGTGGTCTGTTGAGAGACAGAATTTTGGAGTTGGTAATGTTCTGGGAGGAGAGAGGCATAGGGGATGGAGTGATTCCAAAGGGAGTGTCTGAGGTGTCTTCCAGCCCAGCGTGGTGGAAGAGGTTCAGTGTAGCCCAGCTAGGTCTCGGTTTAGGGGCTCACGTCCTGTCTCAAGAGGAGAAGGAGTGGGTGGGACTGCATGTCTCCAGGTGCCCGAAACCCAGTGTCAGGGCCTGGATTGTTTCTGAAGGGAACATCAGGTCGGGGGCCTAGGCTGTACCAATAGGTCATTTGAGGAGGATCTTCCAGAGTGTCTGGAGAACGTGGAACCTCTGTAACCAGGGTTCCAGTAGTTCTGGTGTCTGGCAGTACCGCTCCAGTTGGGAGGGTGCAGAAGTCCAGATGGAGGGGTGCGAGGGGGATAGGTTCCCCAGTGGAAGAGCCAGTGGGTCAGGGGCCAGCCAGAAGGGTTGTGTCGCCACGTAGTGACCATGGTGATGCCACTTCTGTCCTGAGTGTCAGGCAGACTTGTACACGACACATTAGTTGTGTCACCCTCAAGGAAGTCCTGGTGCGCCAGGCATCTGACCAAAGAGGTACGTCCCTTGGTTGGGGAGCCAGTAGCCGGTGTTTCCGGATCTGGACGTCAGGGCAACTGTATGTAGTGTCCTGAAGTTACAAGAGGGAACTCCTGCCTGATGAGAAGGAACCGGGTAAGCTGTATGGGGTATTGACCTGCAGTGGTTGCCTTGCTGCTGAAGGAGGAGAGAAAGTCTTAGATTTTTGTTTCCAACTTGTAGAAGTCCTGGTGCGCCAGGCATCTAACCAAAGGGTAGCGTCCCTAGGTTAGGGAGCCAGGTTCAGGTGTTGCCTGTCCTGGACGGCAGGGCGACTGTAGCCAGTGTCCTGGCCGGTTTGTCTTCTAGGGGTACCCCTGTGAACACAGGTGGGGCTCATCTTAAGTGAAGAGACCCTGTGTTTCCCAGAAGGGGTGGTACAGGCCTAGCAAGGGATCTTTAGGGTTCTTGGCTGAGTGTTGTGGTACTACCCTGAGAGCAGGTGGGGCCTACCTTAAGTGGAGGGACCCTGTTCTACAATGGGAGGGTGCAGAACTCTGGAAGGGGGTCAGAGGAAGTCTGACCCCTGTGCATCCGGTGAATTTGAATCCCAGGTGGTAAACCAGTTAAGGGAGCGGTGACTCAGTCATGACCACCCTGGTGTCCTGTAGGCACCGCACTGAGCAACGTCCCCCTCGAGCAACGCCGCCTCTGCGCTCACCGACGTCGTCTCGACGCCGTCAACGAGCCATAGGATGCACCGCAACTGGGGGGCACCGCGGCGTGCAACGCCTCGCTACACCGTTCTGGTGGTGGTCTGACTGTGGTCACTGCTGCTGAGGAAGACAGGTCCTAAACTGGTGGGAGAGTTGTGTTCTGGAGGGTGCTTCAGAAATAGAGGTAGGGTGGGGCATTCCTGCCCGTGACCTCTGGTCAGCCTGAGGGTGCGGACCCTAGGTTGAAGGATCAGTGGTAGTTTGGAACTAGACTGAGAAAGGGAGTGGAGAATGGCTATTGTAGGCCAGGGGTTACTACCCCCCACTCTGTGGATGGGCATGGACCAGTGGTATCTGGGTGGCCTAGGGCCTGGTCCTGGCCGTGGACAGCTTGGGAGTACCAGTGGGGTAGCCCAGTTGGTCCAGACAGTGTGTTTAGAAGGAATCCCTTGGGTTCACCGTGGCGTAGAACAGGAGGGTGTCCCTGCAGTTGCGGGCCTGCGTCCGTGTTCTATCGCCCCAAGCAGGGAAGCCCATCACGGTGGTGATTGGTCTCCCCTGCGTTTTGGCTGGAAGGGGGTTATGTTGGACTTTGGCCCTTAGGGCAGGTTCACCCCTAGACTTTTTGCTTGAAATGGTGACCTGGAGATGGTGATTTTTGGATACTGCGCACTTTCACTGTGTCCCAGTGGAAAGTGCGTGCGCACTCTGAGTGCATGTGCTGAGCTAGGCCTGCCCGCTCATAGGAATGCATGGGGAATGTATGTGTCCCTGGTAGTTCCTGATGCGTGGGGTGTACAGGCTTGAGTCTGGTATGTGTGAACTCGTGAGAGTGAATGCTGCGAGATGGTGTATGCAGCATGTATGTGTCTAGTAGCGAAGCGCCATTTATAGACATGGCTGTACGTGTGCTGTGAGGGTGCTGGCGTGTGATTGGCTGGAGCTGGCTGGCATGCCAGGCTCCAGGAAGTCTGGATGGGTCTGCCCGGTGATGTGTGGGAGGAGTGTACCTGTGTCCTGGATGGGCTGGGTTTTCCCCACACAATGCTGGCTCCGCCCCCCTGTGGTGTGTCTGATGACCCTAGCCCTGCCTGTGAATAGAATGGGTGGTTGGGCCATCAACAGTACTCCCAGACCAGCTGCGACTGGTTCTGCCCCCACCCTGCACCTACAGACAAAGGGAAAAGGTGTATAAAAGAGGGGCTGTGACCCCATGAAAATGTTCTTGTTCCCAACTTGAATCTGACCAGGGGCATGCTGCTGCTGGGGCCCGGGGGAAGGCTTGCCTCCCTGGGCCCTGCCCAGCCCCTGGACTCCTAATGGACTTTTGCTGGACTGTGGAATGCCCTAAAGCGCCTGGGAGCGCTTGTTCTTTGCCCTAGCGCTGTGGAGCGCTGTGTCTTGCTCTTATAGCGCCTGGAAGCGCTGGATTTCTACCTATAGCGCTTGGGAGCGCTTGATCAGCTGTTAGAGCGCTTGGGAGCGCTGTATTCTTGGAAGCCGGTGCCCACCCGGCATTGGCCCAGAGGTTGCCGCTGTTTTTGCCGAGCGAGTGCCCACCTCGCTTTATTGTTATTTGGAAACCGGAGCCCACCCGGCGTTTGCCCCGCTCCGTGACGAGTCTTGAGCCCCCTGGCAGGTGCCCACCCTGCCGGGGACATTGCCGCCGTTCGAGCGCGTGCCCACCGCGCTTTATGGTAATTAAGGCCGGTGCCCACCCGGCATTGCCCAGGACTTCACCGCCGCAGCCCGGAGTGTTTAGAAAACGTTGCCGGGCCGCTGCCAAGTGCGACCCGGAAGTGCTTGGCCGGCCGGCCAATCAGAGCGCGGCCGGCCGGAAGTCCCGCCCCCGCAGTCCGCGAAGGAGTGATGGCCGCCCGGGGATCCCGTGAGCTGGGGAGAGCCCCGGGCCAGCCAGGAAGCAGTCGCCGGATGTCGAGGGGCTCCCAGGACCAGGAGGGAGCCCCGGTGGGAGGAGAGCGCCGCCGAGCACCAGAGACCCGGTGAGTGCGTGCGGAAGGGAGGGGGCGTCGGGGCACTTTGCCGGTGCCCGCCCCTCCCCTCCAGAGCGAGGCTCGTTGTGTGCAGAGGCCCGTGGGGCCTCACCTAATGCCGAGTCCCCCGAGAGGGACTCCGCCTGTGTTCTGAGCCCGAGAGGCTCTTGGGCCCCATAACTGCTCCGAGTCCCCCGAGAGGGACTCTGCCTACTCTGCCTGTTGTCCCGAGTCCCCCGAGAGGGACTCCAACGTGCCCACATTTGTTTATTGAATCCTGAGAGGCTCAGAGCCCTGAGAGGGGCACCAGGCGCCCTAAGTGTTCCTGGGTCCCCCGTGAGGGACCCCCCTGCCTAGTGAGGCGGAATTCCTGTTGGAGAGCCTGAGAGAGGCTCAGAGGGACATTCTTTTTGTGCAAAGAGCCCAGCGAGGCTCAAAGGGGCCAGTTGGTTTGTTCAGAGCCTGAGAGGCTCCAACGTTGTCCCCACCAGCATTGCTCCCCAGTTGCCCAGCACTTTGTGGGCAACTGCAACGTTTAGGACCCTGACTTTGGGACACACGGCGTCCTAGCCCTAGAGAGGCCAGTTGGCCTGCGGGACATTTTGAGTGTTGTGCTACATGCACCCTGCGCATTGTGATTTCTTTGCTAATGTGATTTTGCGCAATTGTTCTTACACCTCTGAATGTATTGTTGATGCATCATGTGTTTTCCTCCTTTACACCTCTGAATGAATGTTATGCATTGCATCATGTGTTTTCCTCTTACACCCCTACAGGTATTGTGATACATAGGTGGTTGTTTTCTCCCTAGTACAGGTGGTGCTAGTGAGGTCCTGTTACCAGTAGTTACTGGTTGTGTGCTATTTTGTGCTAAAGTACATTTATATTTTACCTTCTAAGTGCTATTTCTGAAAGTGCTACTTCTGATTCCTGACAGTGGTCCAGGTGGCCCTGTCTTGTAAATATCCCCTTGTAAATTCTGCCCGTGCCTCTGGCACATTGTAAAGTGTGTGTTTTATCTAATGTGTTTTGGTGTAATACAAAGGCTATTTTTATATAACCTTGTGTGGAGTTTCCTTTGTGGTGGGCCTTTGGTTGTTGTTGCTGGGGTGCGTGCGCAAATACTTAGCCTACATCGCCTCCAAGTTTAGCCTTGCTGCTCGCGCCACGTTACCTAGAGGGTGAGTAGGGGTTATCTTGGCGTGTAACTCCCTTGCCCTGACTTGGGTGTGGTGGTCTCTGACTGACTTTGGCGAAAGCCCTGGCCAGCCGGGGATCCCATTTCCAACATAACTGTTCTATTATTCAATTGCAGTACTGGTATTTGTTTTGTCATATAGTTAAGTGAGGCTTGACCTTAATGCATTGAGCCCAAACCCTGTTTTGGTTTCGAGCTTGCTAGACAAAAGCATTGCGCTAAGCCAAGCACTGCTCTCTTGCTGCTTGCAATGCTAAACAGCATAAGAACAGTGCTAGGATTGGGTGGAGCAGGCAGACACATCACCCTATCGAACACCTACAGGGCTGTGCTTCTGTTTTTCAGGTGCCTTTCAGCTGTAGAATGTAGAATCCTGAACTGCGCATGTCAGGCTGGCCACAGTGAAAACACCGGCCAATCCGAAATGTGCAGTTCAGTTAACACAGTCTGAACTGCTGCCTTGACGCAGAGAGAGAGAACTCTATCATGACCTCACCCCCTAAACAGGTGAGAGTAGGAAGAGTGAGAGGGAAAATGTGTACTGTGTCTGTATTTGGTCGCAGTAGGGAGGTCATGGGGTCAACGCCCCCACGCTTCTATAGACGAACCACTTATGCACAAACACTCAAGTGAATAATGTTCCTGGGACTTCTGAAATACTTGTTATCCAGTAGCAATAATAACTAAAATAATAATGGATTATAGAACAATAGCCCTGGGATACCACTGCTATAATGTAATTTGAAATATTAGACCCAGACCATGCCTTGGTGCTTTGCCTGAGAATTTGTCATGGCAGAATGAAGCCCTCTTTCAAGCTATGTGCAGGCAATTGTATGACAGCACTTGACACACATCTCAACCGGCTGAAAGAATTTACAGGACAATTAAAAGTGGAACTATTATGGTTAGATTTTACCTGTTCGCTTTTCCTATGTAGGCTCCGAAATAATCGTCAATATTAGCATGATGAGTGCATGATGTGTTATTCTTCTCTTTTGCTAAAAATACTGTCCATCTCAGTAGACAGAATGAGTCACAGCTAGACTCAGAGCAACACTCACGATACCCAACCACATGTAGTGCCCTACTCCAAACATCATTATTAAGAACACAGCCACATAACTGCCCACCTGAGAGACCTGCACTGGCTCCCCGTCAACAAAAGAATCACGTTCAGGCTCCTCACCCACGCACACAAAGCACTCCACAACGTCGGACCCGAATACCTCAACAGACGCCTCACATTCTACACTCCAACCCTCCAGCTCCGCTCCGCCACCCTCGCCCTCGCCGCCATCCCACAGATCCGCAGAACCACCACCGGAGGAAGATCGTTCTCCTACCTGGCTGCCAAGACATGGAACTCACTCCCCGCCCACCTACGTCTGACCCAGGACCACATCACCTTCAGAAGACACCTCAAGACCTCGCTGTTCGAGCAGTAGCAGCACCGCCCCCCCTCCCCCCAGCGCCTTGAGACCCCACGGGTGAGTAGCGCACTCTATACATTTCTTGATTTATTGATTGATTTGAGATTGCTCGACATTCAGTGCTACAGTAATGGTAGGACATTTCTTGATGTGTCTGCAGTGCAGCTGCACAACTTTGGTCCTTCATTTGTTAACAAGACGTTCAATGAGACAGAGCAAGCTATCAATTTTTGAAAAACAGGGGACTCCTACATATACTAAGTTTGCTAGTCGTAGGGAACAATAGACAATTGTGGAAAGAGAGAGAAGGCTCTCACTAGCAAACAAAAGGTTAACACCTGCCCATTTATTTATTTAATATCAAAGCGACTGTCTTTAATTAATAAATGATTCAACACCATGTATTAAAATTCAAAAAACTTTGTTTTTTTTAATTTTATCTATTCTTTTTTATATACATGTTTTAAATTATTTTTCATTCCATGTTGTATACTTTATACAAATATTGACATATTACAAACATAAATATATATACACAAGACAAAAAATGAAAATTGAACTGTGAAGGAAATTTTTCGGTCGTTGTAGTAATGAAGTAGGCAAAGCGGTGGAATAGAACTACGCGCGTTTCGGCCAGTAGCCTTCGTCAGGTGACCGTCATTCGCAACTAACAAGACATGACATTGTGCAACATAAATTATTAAGATATGTAAGTTGATTTTTCAATTTTTTTTTTAAAAACATCTAGCTTTTTATTTCCCCAACTTCGATAGGTTCCAATAAGGACGCTCGACTTTTTGGTTTGTGGTAAGTGCTCTGGAGGGAAGCTGTTTGAAATTATTTTCGATTCTTGTAGTATTTATTGAAAGTTGTTTTCAAAAACGATACGAGGGAAGTGAAGAGCAAAGCCTTGAGAAATATTATGTCCTGCCAAGCATTTATTCTACGAAGTCAGTAACTCCGTGCTGTACGATCATCAGATCTACTTGAACGCTTTCAGTATTGTCTCTACGGGTTCAGTCTTTTGTTTCTGTTAAAATGATGTATGAAGCCATCCGGTTTCCTTTTGATAGGGTTATCTATACATCTTTGTTCTGGTATGGCCTCTCATATATAGTGATGTTCCTCTGTTTTCAGCCGAGTCTCCACAGCGAAATAAGCAAGCCATTTCTCTCTCTTTCCACAATTGACAGAGCAAGTTATCTCCATCAACACGTGCCATTAAAAGCCGAGAGAACTATTCCACTCAAGACTGCAGAAAGGAAGACGAAGCGTCTCTTTCAGGAAGCAGCAGCCACAGAGGGGCTGCTCAATGAAAAGAGAGGAAAGGACACAATAAAGCTAACCACAGGAGACTGCCATCTTCACCAATCAAATTTTCCTCTAACCTTCCATGCATGTTGCCACCATCCTGCATCAGCGAGAACAGGGTGAGTAATGCCTAGTACAGGAGGGTGCCATTAGGATCTATCTTAATGCACCTCTGTCAGCTCAAAACATTACACGCTACAGTCTTAGCCCAATGCTCAGCACATCTTGTGCAGCTCGATGGAGCCATATAACACATTGTGAGATCCCGGGTGCCTCGTGGCACTGCGGTACCCCATAGCGGCAATGGCATCATACTCCTGCCTCCTTGTAAGTGTAATCATCCACGTGCAGGCCCAATGTGATGCACTTGTGCTAGTCATGCCTTGTAAGTTGATGTCAGCCATCAGACACCCCAAACTTACTGCCTGTGCAGATGCCCTGGATGTATTAAGGGGCAGATTTATGATGCCCTTGCGCCTCCTTGCGCCGCAATTGCGTCACTAAATGTGACGCAACGGCGGCGCAAACAATGCGCCCTATTTACAACGTGACACATCTAGGAGATGCGTCACGTTGGAAACCCCTGCGCCATAAGGAGGCGTTCCTGCGCAGGGGGGGGCGTTCCTGCGCAGGAACGCCTCCTAAAAGTGGCTGAGTGAAATCTATGAGATTTCACTCAGCCACTTTCGACGTCAATTCCTTACGCCTGCTTGAAGCAGGCGTAAGGGTGACGCACAATGCATTAAATAGGTGAATCCTGTGCATTGCAGGAGTCATGTCTCACTTGCGACATGACTCCTGCAATGCGCCGCCCGTACGCCGAGAGATGCGTCACGCATCCTCACTTCCTTGCACCATGGTGCGCCGCATCATAAATGCGGCGCACCATGGGTGGCGGAGCAGTGGCGCACTGTGGCGCATGTTAACTGGCGCATCCCTGGGGATGCGCCAGTTAACATAAATTTGCCCCCTAGTGCTCAGCTCCCCCACCTTTACCTTGCGTCCAACACATGGTGCCAGTGTCATGGTAGTGGCTCCAGAGAGGAACTCCTTTGTCATAGGCAGTAAACAAGCAAAACCCCATATGTCAAAGTTGACAATTCTAGCATGGAATGGCTGTATTATGGGCTGATTCAAAACATAAATCACCCTTACAGCAAAAAATGACTGAGGCAGGCTGACACATTCATATGGTCTTTGTGAATTAATAGGATCTTAAAAGGTCTGACAGGCTGCTAATGTGGTCTCTGCAAAGATCTGACCCATTGATTTTGGACTAGATTATGATATTGGCCTGTATATATGGTGAAAAAGAGTGAGACATAATATACTGGCAGCCCTTTCTGCTGCATAACCAACCTGGACCTCAACAATGAAGAATAACTGGCAGGAACAATGTCCACTGTCAGAGTTTTTGCACACTTCCTCTAAATTCAAAACCGAAACTGTATGAAAATGTCACTGCACCTCAAGATAATACCTGAGATATTTTCATGATACTTCATAGTAGGACAAATGTTAAGTAATCTGTTTACCTGACATTTTTCTGCTCTGCACATTTACTGCTAATAACATAATCATGGGCCTAGTGTCGTATTTCCCATTCTGGAATATTGAAGAACTGGGCTCAATCCAGCTTTGGACACTTATCTAGAATGATGTAATTCTAAATAACTTTAACTCTTTGTTTCGAATTTTGGATTTGTGTACAGTTTAAGTATGCATGTTGTAAAATATAACTTTCTGATAGAGACTTCTAGCCGCAGATTCCTCATCTTTTGAATATTATCCAGGCATCTGATTGGCTCTGGAAACTTTTCAGCAGTACCTCTGTGTACCAGAAGGTGGTGCCTGGCGACTCCCCACTGGCACTGTTCCACTCCAGACTGACACAGAGGGCCTATATAGGCATCACTTCCACACACTGGTGTCATTTCCTTTCTTTCCGCACCTCCAGATGTGGATCCATGGCTCTCTGAGATGTTACCTCAACAAAGTTTCTCAGTATGCAAGGAAAGTTAAGTCAAAAAGTGACAGGTTTCATGTTCTGTAGGGACTGTCACAAACAAATGTCTGTGACGGATGCCCATCAGGTGTGTCTGTGGTGACTAGGGTCTAGCCATAACTCCGAGGCCTACAGCAACTGCTCGCCAATGAACCCGAAGACCATCATGGAACACGAGGTGAAATTCTACATCACCAAGTATAAGACTGCTTGTCGTAGGGTTTCAAGTCACGGTTCGGTCTCTTTGTCAAGCTCCAAGTCCTCAGGTAAGCGAAAGAAGCACAAGAAATCGAAGCGGGATTCCTCCCCTTTATGCCAATTGCATTCATCTGAACAGGGTCCACTAGGGCTGCAGCACACGTTGTGCCACCCTAGGGACCCCTCACCAAGACCATGAAAATTTCCATTGCAGGCTGTGTGTAAATATAATATAGATATCTGCAGAGAAAACCGAAGAGTCAACATGGCATCCATCCCTGAAGACACTGCATGCAGTATAGGTAAGACATCCCTTCTGTAGGCCGTATAGCCCTAAGGCAGGGTGCACTATACTACATGTGAGGGCCTAACTGTATGAGCAGATATGCCCCTTTACAGGTTTGATTACTGACAGTGCAAATGCAAGTGAACAGGGAAGCCATGTTAAAACA
Source organism: Lissotriton helveticus (assembly GCF_964261635.1). Classification (NCBI taxonomy): domain Eukaryota; kingdom Metazoa; phylum Chordata; class Amphibia; order Caudata; family Salamandridae; genus Lissotriton; species Lissotriton helveticus. The sequence continues at coordinate 1,114,025,356 of NC_136072.1, read as the reverse complement.
TGTGCTGGGCACTGGTGAAAATGAGTTCCTCAGCTACATGATGGATTCACTGAAAATAGGGATGTTTGATATCATACATCTCATATTAATGAGCCCACACTGATTGCAGTGTTGGATTTATCAATACATGCACTCAGGGGGCATCTCAGAGGTGCCTCCTAAAACCGTACCAACTGCTGGTGGACTGACTGACTGGCTATAGCCAGCATAACACCAGGGACGAATTTCTGACCCCTAAGGGTGAGGGCCTTCGCTCTTGGGAGGCCAGAAAGCAGGCCAGCTCTGGCAGGGGTTGTCTTCCACCCCCTTTCACGAGAAGACCTGCAGATTAGCCTGACAAAGGCAAGGGAGCTTCAAAGCAGCCACACCGTCTTTGGTATGCAACTCTGATTTATCTCAAAGGAGGGGATGCCAAAGCCTCTGTCTTGCTCCACTTTTGGTGGGAGGATAGGATGGAAAATTATTTAGATTAGGAGGGGTGCCCACATTCAGTCAGCACCACCTCTAGGGTGGGGCCGGTGATGTGAACTCCTCTCGTCACATTCCTCCATATTGTCTTGGAGAGAATTAACCAACCAGGGCCAATGTTATTCCCACTTGCCAACTGAAGTGCTCATATAAGGGTGTAGTCACCCTAAAGGTACGTAGCCCATTGGCTACTACGTGGCGCTCCCTCTAACCCCCCTAGATTCAGTATTTAGTTGAGGCCCTGGCACCGGCGTGGCATATTCCTGCCGACCTGAGAAGAAGAAGGAGCAAAGAGCCATGAAAGGCGAGAAGAGGAGAAGAGGTAACTGATTCGGCCCCAGCCCCTCTGGCCTGTCTGCATGCATCATCGAGAACTGTGCCAAAGTCATTGCATTCCACAGCTGTGACTCCAAAAGCCTGGGAGTACTGCCTGCCTTCTAAAAAGAAAGAACTAAGAGTCTCCCCTGGAGTAATAGAGCTGCTCCCTTGCATCCTGCAGGCACCAAAGAACTGCTGCGAGGCCTCAAACTGCCAAAAACCCGACAACGGAAAGCACCACTACACCCATCGCTCCAAGCCCAGGTTGAAGTGGGCCAATGGTGCCAGTGTGGTTCCCCAGCAGAGACAAAGCCCATCTTGGACTTGCTCACTACGGATTTCACGACCCCGCCTGCAGCCTCTTTGTGTAGGCCCCTTCAATTGATCGATGTGACAAAAACCTGATGCCTAAGAACATCCCGGCACCCGTTGCCCTGGCCCCAGGAAAAGAGAACCGAAGGTGCCCCCACATTCCTGGACATCCCAAGAGTTGAGAGCCCTTGCTGGTTCAGCTCGACTGGACCCCCAGTCCAAGCCTTTAGCCTCATTGTGACAGAACCAATCCTCCATTGAAGTGAATGGGGCACCCAACGCTGTTGGTGGTGCTACCTTTGACCTTGCCCTGTACTCACCCTAAGGTCATCTTAAGTCCAAAAGACGGGTCCCATATGTCTCTTGCTAAGTATGTGTATGCTGCGTGTGTTTTCCCTGCATAGCTTAACATTATGCGTAAGACTTTAAATTCCAATTTAAAGTATCAAGAAGCACTCAAAATCTCCAGATGCTGAAAAACACAGCTCTCCACCCGGGCGCGCCAGTGCCTCCCAAGCTGACCTGTTGATGCTGCTTTGGACCTTGCCCCATACTCAAGTCCTGAGGAATAATAATAATAATCCACATTTGTAAAGCGCACAATCACCCGTAAGGGTCTCTAGGCGCTGGGGGCCGTCGGGAAGATTAACCCCTTCGACGCTGATGACGAGCTGGGCTCGTCATGGCGTAGCCTCCTCGCACGCTGATGACGAGCCCAGCTCGTCACGTAACATGCGATTTAGAAAATCTCAGCGTACGGGCGGAATTCCGCCCACACGCATGCGGTTAAGCGAGCTATTGCCCAGAGTCACATGGTGCTGGGCTAACCTGCCGCCGGAGCTGGGGATCGAACCCTTATCCCCAGATTCCAGCGTCAGTCGCCCTGGCCGCGGCGCCACACCTCTCCCTAAGGGTCCTGTAAGTCGCTGTTTAAGTAACCGTATGCAGCATATGTTTTCTCCATACATTAACATCATCGCAAAGTGCTTTAATCACGATTGAAAGAATCAAACTTCTGTTTACTTCAAATCTCCTATTTTAAACAGTACTTACTTGAACGATTTTTCTCTGGTGCCTAAACATATATAAAGATACTGCCAATTTTTATAAATAGGTGTTGATCTCCTTCTTGAGTCGTGTGTGTCATTTATTAATCTTTGTGTATATTTGCAAATGTATTATACTCCTCTGTGTTAAGCCTAAGGCTGCTTGACTACACTACCCCTAACAGAGCACTTTGGGACTGCATAGCAAGACCCTGTCCACTTTTAAGGAAACCACTGGGCTCTTTGCCCAGTATAGCAAGTTTCTGACATCACATAAGGAGCCATCTTCCTACAGTGACCAGTCCAGTTACCACCATCTTTGTTCGACGTTGCAACACGAGGGAACTTCGCACAGGGCCAGACTGGGAACCACAACCGGCCCTGGCAAAGTGCTCGCCCCCCACACCCCCAAATCACCCCCCCCCCCTGGGGCTTGGGGGTGCCGCCGAGCTCTTTGCCAGGGCCGGTTTTCGTCAAGTTTTGTTACAGGGCCGATTTGCTGCAAAAACGGCCCTGTAACAAAAACTGCCCCCAAGGGCCCAAAACCGGCCCCCACCCGTGCGGCGCACCGGGGAATTGCCCGGTGCCCGCTACGGCCAGTCCGGCCCTGACTTCGCAACACTTTTAGCCGACCACAGCAGTGGCCCTGTTGTCGAGCTTTTGCATCCCTTTCCTCACCAGCTCCATATTAAGGAGTAAAGCCAGCTCTCCCGTGGCTCCTGCTTCAGCACCAAACAACTAGGACAACTCTGCACCCGGGATGACTATTGGATTTGGTCCTGCGACCCGAATCACTTTAACCCCAGTGGGGCCTGCTTAGCTCAACCTGGAAGTGACCGATTGACACTAGTGCTTTTTTGCCTGTTGGCTGCAATGATACAGTTTTGCTGTAGTGAAATGTACTGAATAATCTTTGCTTCCAAAATCCATAACTCTGGTTATACTCATTCAATTGTATTCATTTTAGTGTGTAAAATAATTTTAAAATCTGCTATTTTTCATAAATTGATGTTGGATTTTCTTTGAGGTGTGTCAATTACTTATCATCTATGTTGGTACTCTGAAATGCTTAACACATGTTCCTCTAGTAAAGCCTGGCTGTTCTTTGCCGCACTACCAGGACTGATCTAAGGATTTATATTTCTGAATCCAAGGACCATCTTTGGGGTCTGTGAGAGAATTACCTAGTGAAGCCTAACCAGCATCACAACATAATACTCTCCTTTCCTACAAACCCTGTGCCCTGGCCTTCAAACTAACGCTGACCCTATGCCCTTAATTCATCTTAAAGCTAACCATAGACCTACACCTATTTCTGAATCTAAATCTAAAGGAAATTCTAATAATACATTCAACTAAAGGGGAGCAATAGATTATTTAAAAGTCTAATCAGAGGTTTTAATTTTTAATATACAATAACTGCCAATATTTAACAATTATTCTTAATATATATCAATGGATTATCAGTCTACATAAATATAGGTAAACAATTGGTTATCAGAAAAATTCATTACATATTTACCAATGAAAAACTCTTTTTTTTTTAAATATGTTTTATTGGTTCTTTTACACTTCCAAAGTATGAATTGAAATTCTGTTCAGAGAATAGCCCAAGGTATTCTTAGGCATGAGACGAGCCAAAGTCCATTGACAGTCAGAAACACATTCTTATGAGTTGAGACTCGGGTTTTATGTAGAGAATAACTCATTTACATTTTTATATGACATGAGCCTAATCATAGCTGGGCCAACATGGGTTAGCGGCATCCTGACGCTTCTTCAGGGCTCTTGTTGATCTATTCGTCTCATGTTATTCTGCAATAAATACAGAATAGAAGCACGTTATACGAGCTGTACATTCATAAAATAGAAACAATTTAATTCCAATGCATTGTATATTCCTTTACTGTTAAAAGCAACATGTAAAACAAAGTGTTCCCTGTACCATAAGTGACACCCTAAAAGCTCACTGCACACTCTCTCTGGTGCCTAAACATATATAAAGATACTGCCAATTTTTATAAATAGGTGTTGATCTCCTTCTTGAGTCGTGTGTGTCATTTATTAATCTTTGTGTGTATTTGCAAATGTATTATACTCCTCTGTGTTAAGCCTAAGGCTGCTTGACTACACTACCCCTAACAGAGCACTTTGGGACTGCATAGCAAGACCCTGTCCACTTTTAAGGAAACCACTGGGCTCTTTGCCCAGTATAGCAAGTTTCTGACATCACATAAGGAGCCATCTTCCTACAGTGACCAGTCCAGTTACCACCATCTTTGTTCAACGTTGCAACACGAGGGAACTTCGCACAGGGCCAGACTGGGAACCAAAACCGGCCCTGGCAAAGTGCTCGCCCCCCACGCCCCCAAATCACCCCTCCCCCCCCCCGGGGCTTGGGGGTGCCGCCGAGCTCTTTGCCAGGGCCGGTTTTTGGCAAGTTTTGTTACAGGGCCGATTTGCTGCAAAAACGGCCCTGTAACAAAAACTGCCCCCAAGGGCCCAAAACCGGCCCCCACCCGTGCGGTGCACCGGGGAATTGCCCGGTGCCCGCTACGGCCAGTCCGGCCCCGACTTCGCAACACTTTTAGCCGACCACAGCAGTGGCCCTGTTGTCGAGCTTTTGCATCCCTTTCCTCACCAGCTCCATATTAAGGAGTAAAGCCAGCTCTCCCGTGGCTCCTGCTTCAGCACCAAACAACTAGGACAACTCTGCACCCGGGATGACTATTTGATTTGGTCCTGCGACCCGAATCACTTTAACCCCAGTGGGGCCTGCTTAGCTCAACCTGGAAGTGACCGATTGACACTAGTGCTTTTTTGCCTGTTGGCTGCAATGATACAGTTTTGCTGTAGTGAAATGTACTGAATAATCTTTGCTTCCAAAATCCATAACTCTGGTTATACTCATTCAATTGTATTCATTTTAGTGTGTAAAATAATTTTAAAATCTGCTATTTTTCATAAATTGATGTTGGATTTTCTTTGAGGTGTGTCAATTACTTATCATCTATGTTGGTACTCTGAAATGCTTAACACATGTTCCTCTAGTAAAGCCTGGCTGTTCTTTGCCGCACTACCAGGACTGATCTAAGGATTTATATTTCTGAATCCAAGGACCATCTTTGGGGTCTGTGAGAGAATTACCTAGTGAAGCCTAACCAGCATCACAACATAATACTCTCCTTTCCTACAAACCCTGTGCCCTGGCCTTCAAACTAACGCTGACCCTATGCCCTTAATTCATCTTAAAGCTAACCATAGACCTACACCTATTTCTGAATCTAAATCTAAAGGAAATTCTAATAATACATTCAACTAAAGGGTAGCAATAGATTATTTAAAAGTCTAATCAGAGGCTCAATTTTTAATATACAATAACTGCCAATATTTAACAATTATTCTTAATATATATCAATGGATTATCAGTCTACATAAATATAGGTAAACAATTGGTTATCAGAAAAATTCATTACATATTTACCAATGAAAAACTCTTTTTTTTTTTAAATATGTTTTATTGGTTCTTTTACACTTCCAAAGTATGAATTGAAATTCTGTTCAGAGAATAGCCCAAGGTATTCTTAGGCATGAGACGAGCCAAAGTCCATTGACAGTCAGAAACACATTCTTATGAGTTGAGACTCGGGTTTTATGTAGAGAATAACTCATTTACATTTTTATATGACATGAGCCTAATCATAGCTGGGCCAACATGGGTTAGCGGCATCCTGACGCTTCTTCAGGGCTCTTGTTGATCTATTCGTCTCATGTTATTCTGCAATAAATACAGAATAGAAGCACGTTATACGAGCTGTACATTCATAAAATAGAAACAATTTAATTCCAATGCATTGTATATTCCTTTACTGTTAAAAGCAACATGTAAAACAAAGTGTTCCCTGTACCATAAGTGACACCCTAAAAGCTCACTGCACACTCTCTCTGGTGCCTAAACATATATAAAGATACTGCCAATTTTTATAAATAGGTGTTGATCTCCTTCTTGAGTCGTGTGTGTCATTTATTAATCTTTGTGTGTATTTGCAAATGTCTTATACTCCTCTGTGTTAAGCCTAAGGCTGCTTGACTACACTACCCCTAACAGAGCACTTTGGGACTGCGTAGCAAGACCCTGTCCACTTTTAAGGAAACCACTGGGCTCTTTGCCCAGTATAGCAAGTTTCTGACATCACATAAGGAGCCATCTTCCTACAGTGACCAGTCCAGTTACCACCATCTTTGTTCGACGTTGCAACACGAGGGAACTTCGCACAGGGCCAGACTGGGAACCAAAACCGGCCCTGGCAAAGTGCTTGCCCCCCACGCCCCCAAATCACCCCTCCCCCCCCCCCCGGGGCTTGGGGGTGCCGCCGAGCTCTTTGCCAGGGCCGGTTTTTGGCAAGTTTTGTTACAGGGCCGATTTGCTGCAAAAACGGCCCTGTAACAAAAACTGCCCCCAAGGGCCCAAAACCGGCCCCCACCCATGCGGTGCACCGGGGAATTGCCCGGTGCCCGCTACGGCCAGTCCGGCCCTGACTTCGCAACACTTTTAGCCGACCACAGCAGTGGCCCTGTTGTCGAGCTTTTGCATCCATTTCCTCACCAGCTCCATATCAAGGAGTAATGCCAGCTCTCCCGTGGCTCCTGCTTCAGCACCAAACAACTAGGACAACTCTGCACCCGGGATGACTATTGGATTTGGTCCTGCGACCCGAATCACTTTAACCCCAGTGGGGCCTGCTTAGCTCAACCTGGAAGTGACCGATTGACACTAGTGCTTTTTTGCCTGTTGGCTGCAATGATACAGTTTTGCTGTAGTGAAATGTACTGAATAATCTTTGCTTCCAAAATCCATAACTCTGGTTATACTCATTCAATTGTATTCATTTGAGTGTGTAAAATAATTTTAAAATCTGCTATTTTTCATAAATTGATGTTGGATTTTCTTTGAGGTGTGTCAATTACTTATCATCTATGTTGGTACTCTGAAATGCTTAACACATGTTCCTCTAGTAAAGCCTGGCTGTTCTTTGCCGCACTACCAGGACTGATCTAAGGATTTATATTTCTGAATCCAAGGACCATCTTTGGGGTCTGTGAGAGAATTACCTAGTGAAGCCTAACCAGCATCACAACATAATACTCTCCTTTCCTACAAACCCTGTGCCCTGGCCTTCAAACTAACGCTGACCCTATGCCCTTAATTCATCTTAAAGCTAACCATAGACCTACACCTATTTCTGAATCTAAATCTAAAGGAAATTCTAATAATACAGTCAACTAAAGGGGAGCAATAGATTATTTAAAAGTCTAATCAGAGGCTCAATTTTTAATATACAATAACTGCCAATATTTAACAATTATTCTTAATATATATCAATGGATTATCAGTCTACATAAATATAGGTAAACAATTGGTTATCAGAAAAATTCATTACATATTTACCAATGAGAAACTCTTTTTTTTTAAATGATGTTTTATTGGTTCTTTTACACTTCCAAAGTATGAATTGAAATTCTGTTCAGAGAATAGCCCAAGGTATTCTTAGGCATGAGACGAGCCAAAGTCCATTGACAGTCAGAAACACATTCTTATTAGTTGAGACTCAGGTTTTATGTAGAGAATAACTCATTTATATTTTTATATGACATGAGCCTAATCAGAGCTGGGCCAACATGGGTTAGCGGCATCCTGACACTTCTTCAGGGCTCTTGTTGATCTATTCGTTTCATGTTATTCTGCAATAAATACAGAACAGAAGCACGTTATACGAGCTGTACATTCATAAAATAGAAACAATTTAATTCCAATGCATTGTATATTCCTTTACTGTTAAAAGCAACATGTAAAACAAAGTGTTCCCTGTACCATAAGTGACACCCTAAAAGCTCACTGCACACAGGGTTCAAATTACCAATTCACATGAAAAAAAAATATTAAATCCTTATATATACCAGAATTCCAATGTTTACTTTTGGGTACAGTACATTTTTTAAATAAACTTTTAAAGTGAAATAATTTCAATTTCACATTTTTGATATTTGTGCAGTGGGTATTTTCATGTATGACAGCTTTGGGTACCGCATAGACCCAGAACGTATTAGAGTGTGCTCTCTGGCTAAGTTTGGGGTCTGTTTGAGTGTTCCATCAGCCCCCTGGGAGGGCTCCGGGTGTGCTGGCTGATTTGGTGCAAGCCTCGTCCTCTAATAATTGTGTTTGGGATGAATGTAGGAGTAAAAGCAGAGGGAGTATCTGGTCAGGTTGCATTCATGGTGAGAAACTGATGCCCATTGCCTTGTTTAAACTGATACATCAGCTGTCATTTGTGCGTCAACCGAATGATTGTTAGACTATTGTGAGGTGTTATGTGTAATCTCTTGAAAGAACTGCTTTTGTCAGAACATTGCAATGCGTTCCTGAATTTGTATTTCTAAAATATTTTCTTCACAAAGGAGGAATCATTATTTCTAATCTGTTTGATTCACATACAAATATGAAGTTGTTATGAATTTGCTGTTGACGAAAGCCATTGCCCCAATTCCATCATTTAGGGATGTTAAAGTCATTTGAGCAAACATGTCACTCATGTAGTCCTCAAATACACAATCTGTATGTGGAAGGGGTCCAGTTAACTTAGTAAAGTGTCAGGAGCTGAGCTGCAGTCCATGTCTCCTGATTTAATTATTTCTATATCAGTTTGTGGTAGAAACTATTTTTGTTAGAATCTGCAAATTATGCAGAAAATGGATTATGTGACAAATGTGGCACATACTAGACTGCCAAGAAATTGGTCGCTCCAGTGGTCATGGGTCTACTTGTGTGCTCACTGGTAATTAATGTTGCTGGGAGTAGGATAATGCCATTAGAATGTCCTTAATAATGTATGAAGTGTGACACTGTGCTGACAGAGTACTGTTGTGGTTCATGGTGGTGGACACCGGTACAGTCTCATCTGTTTGGCCTCTGCTGCTTGTTGGGTGCATAGAAGAGTGCTGTTTTGTCAGTATTCCTACTGCGCTCTGTAGTAGTGCAGCTGTGTGTTCTGTGTTCTCTATTTCCTGGTGATAAAAGAGGAGTTCACGAGATTCCTGTGGTCAGCTGTCCTATCTCCACTGGCCCAGGAGCACAGAACAGCTCAGAAGTGGCCGAAGGGTGTTGCTGGCCGATAGAGATGGGCGAGCAGCTGAAGGTTCAAGCCAGGCTCGCGGCAGGTGCCTAACTCTGGCCCAACTCGAGGTCCTCGTGGTCCCTCGAGCCCAAAACAGGCCGAACTTTAATGTGAATTCTGCGTGCAAACCACAGTCTAACCCAATGCACCCAGAAATAAAGAAAAAAATTAACCTTTGATGTAAAACAGGAGCGGGAAATAGATGCCCATTTAGTGTCTATGACACACTGTGGAATCAGAAAACCTTGGAACTTCCCTGGCTTGTAAATGTAAATGTAATGTGTTTCTTATATAGCGCGGGCTACACTCCAGAGAGCATCTTTGCACTTTTAGCGAGAGAACCTGAGAACTTAAAGCCAGGGGTCTAGGAAACTGGTACATATTAGATTAGAGATATACATTGTGTTTCGGGTAGGGCATAGATCCAGGTTTTAAGGGTCTTTCTAAAAATGGATTCAGTGGGGATTAAACGAAAATGTGGTGGAAGTGTGTTCCAAGCTTTAGAGCCCAAAACTGCTAGGGCTTTCCCTCCTCTCGTTTTGAGCCTAAACTTAGGAATGGTGAGAAGGTTGGCAGTTTGGGATCTAAGACATCGTGAGGGAATGTAATGTTTGAACATACTCTGTATGTAGCTCGTTCCTCTGCCATTGAAGGCTCTGTAGGTGATCAAAAGAATTTTAAGAAAGCACCCGTTTGTGGATTGGCAGCCAGTGTAGGATGTTCATTGCTGCTGTGGCTGATGTTCTCCTTTTCCATCCCAACACCAGTCTGGCTGCAGCGTCCTGCACCATTTGTAGTTTATGGCAGATCTCTCTGTTGGTCCCTGCATAGAGGCTGTTGCAGTAGTCAATGCGGGAAGTTATAAGGGCTACTGCAACCATATTCCTTGCTGATAGGGGAATCAGGTCCCCCCCACTTGAGCGAATGTTGCGATCCTAGGCAAATGTATTATATTTGACTGTACTTTTTTCCCTATTGCATTTTAAAACACTTTAAAATACGTGAATTCATGGTGTTTGCTAATAAGCACCTCTCTTGTGTCTGATTTAAATAGACTATAATGTAGGTTCATGTAAGTATAAGGGGCAGATGTATCAACATCCATGTTTGCAATTCTCAAATAGCGATTTTTTGAGAATCGCTATTTGAGAATTGCAAAATGGGATGTATGTAGTAAATCGCAATTTTTTAGCGATTTCTTAATATTCCTTAATTGCGATTAGCAAATTGCAAATCGCAATTAAGGAAAGTTTTCCCATTCATTTCTATGGGCCACGAGGTCCATAGGAAGGAATGGGAAGTTATTCTCAATTTGCGATTCGTAATTTGCTAATCGCAAATTGAGAATAATTTAAAGGGTGCAATGGTGTCTTAAGGACACCCTGCTGCACCCCTGAAATGTACATGTGTGCGCATATGGCGCACATACATGCCCTAAGGGCTGCCCTAAGGGCATGTATAAGCGCCACATGGCACCTTTACAAATGCCTAAAAGTGCATTTGTAAAAGAAATCGCAAATTACCACCAACTACAAGTTGGTGGTAATTTGCGATTTCTTAGTGTGAAATTTCAAAACTTGATTGCTTCTTACATAGCATTTAAGAAATCGCTTTTTGCGATTCCTTAAATGCTTGCCCAAAATGAAGGAATCGCAAATTTTGCGATTACTTAATTTTGCGATGCGATTTTCTTCATACATCGCGTTTGCCGATTTTTTTGTCGCAAACGCTGCTTTTTTGCGAATCGCAGCATTTGCGACAAAAAAAACGGATGATACATCTGCCCCTAGGTTACATACTGGGTTCACATGTCGACTGACCTGCCTCTTAATTCATTAATACCATGGCAGGGTGTGCGGGGGTTAGAATATTTTTAACTTCATGTTTAAAAACTGTCACGTTTAATAAATGCCTCTCAATCTAGTGATACAGGGCCTCATTTAGATCATGGCAGTTGGGTTACCCGGGTTACCCTGTCACGATGGTGACGGATATCTCGTCTGTCAAAATAGGATTCCCATAGGATATATAATGTATAGTTTACATGCCAAACATTTTCAGGGGTCGGCTCGTGCACAGGCTCTTAAAGAGCCCAATCAGACCCTCGGCTCGGCTCTGGCTTGGGCACCTCGCCCATAAATGTATTAACTCGCCTGCCTCTACTGGCCGGATGCAACTGGGTGGGAAGGCAAGGGGGGTAGTTGTCATCTAGAGTCTAGCCCCCGTATGCAACTGACACTTCCTAACAGGAAAAATTAGATATTTATTTATATACAGATCAATTGTCACCTATATTTCCCTAAAATCTTTGCTCTAATATGTTATTTTGTTTTTATTTCGAGTTCGCCTTCATTTGCTGTCACGTCAAAGGACTTGGAGGCAGATTTACGTTGCCTGACGCATCTCTGCAAATCGGCAGAGATGCGCCAGGAAAGATACGGCACGCAAGTTCATCCTTGTGCCACCCATGGTGCGCCCGCATTTACAATGCGGCGCACCATGGCTCAGGAATGAACAGATGCGTGTCGCATCTTGGGCGTAAAGTTGGCGCAGTGCTGAAGTTGTGTTGCGTGCGGCACGCAACTCCAGCACTTTTCCAACTTGCCCTATTTTTAACGTGGTGCGTCAAGCCTTACACCTGCTTCAAGCAGGCGCAGGGTTTTGACGCATCAGCGTTGGGAAAGTGACTCAGTGAAATCTTGTAGATTTCACTGAGTCACTTTTCAGGGGCGTACCTGCGACGGAACGCCCCCCCCTGCACCGGAACGCCTACATGAAACCTGACGCAGGTTTCATGTGGCGCAGGGCCTTACACCGTGACGCATCTCATAGATGCGTCACGTTGTAAATGCCTCGTAGTGATGCGCCACGTTTACGCCACCTTGCATGACGCAACAGCGGCGTAAACGTGGCGCAAGGGGCTTGCAAATCTGCCCCTTAGTTGTCTGACGGTTTTGGCACTTGGTAAACAATTGCTTACTAGTACATAAGATAACCGCAAATACAGCAAGACGACCCCGTACATAAAGGGAATGTGACTCAGCCCTCTTCTGTGGACAGACGAGCCCTCCCCGAGTGACCGAGCGCGCGCATGGGCTTGGATGCGGCTGGACGGGGGGGGGGGGGTATAGATTTACAAGCCCCTTCCGCCACTTTTGCGTCACTTTGCTCTTGTTAAAAGTGGCGCAAAAGTGGTGCAAGGGGCTTGTAAAACTGCCCCCCCCCGCAGATTTACAAGGCCCTTGCGCCACTTTGGCGTCACTTTTCTCATGTTAAAAGTGACGCAAGGGGCTTGTAAATCTTCCCCGGGGTGGCTAGACGCAGTTCAGGCATCCTCCCTGAGCGCACACTTGAGACAGACGGACTGGAGAGTGTCCCCCGTGGTCATCTCCTGGCTGCACACGCCCCAGCGTGTGACCTCGGATACTGCAGTCTCCAGGGCTGCGCCCAGTCCTCCCCTCTCTCTGAGATCAGATCTGGGAGCCGAGCTGTCCACATGCAAGACATGATGGGCCAGCCCATTCCAAGCTTATCAGGGGGGAGTTAAGGATGCGCGTGAACGCCCACGCTGCACGTGCCTCGCTGCAGGAAGTGGGGTAAAATGGCAGGGTCCTGCTGCTCGGAGCTAAGGCTCTCTTTGTTATGTTTCTTGTTATGATCGGAGGTTTCGATTGACTCAAGTCCAGTGAAGTTTTTTTTTAATCAAATGTGAAGATTTGGGAACACCGACAATATTATTGTCCAGGCCATTACACAAATTCCGTACCAGAAATTAAGCTGACCGGTCTAAACACTACAGAGAGGACTGTGGCAATCTCACACACAGGTCGTCTGGAAAGGTTTTTTTTTATTTGTTATTATGAGGAGCAATGCAAGGCTGTGTTTTCGTTGCTACTGTCTCTTATTGAGTGACAGCCCCGTGTTGTTAAAGGAATGTTAACCTAATTAATAAGAACAGCTCAAGAGCTAAATGTACAAGTGAGAAGGGTAAACCAGAGCCCGCTCGAGGCATGTTATATTCACAGTGACTTCCTGGAATTTTACTCAGATTGTTTATTCTGGGTTATTTCACGTGATTTGTATTGTCCAGGCATGCTTTTAAAAGGTTTACAGGGGTAAACAAAGGTGGTGTCTTCTCACTGCTCTGGGGTAGTGGCTTTGTGAAGTTTCGGCATTGTCACACCTCTTCCCCACCGACTTCCCTTTTTTTTCTCCTCTGTTTTTCCCCATGATCTATTCCAGAGCCTATATTATCTGGCATAAGCATGTCTTTGCATTTGATTTGTCACTTTAAATCGCCCAATCTTGCTTGCTATGTGAAATGTTGTAACTCCTTTTCCCTATCCCTTTCCACTTGTTATTTATCATGGTTTAAGGCATTAGGTGTATAGCAGGGGACCTTGACTGGTCCATCTGTACAGTGCTTAGCAGGGAGCGTTCAGGGGGCAAATCAAAGCCCAGATGACTAGTTAAGCCTAGTCAATGTGCTTATTCTGAAAACTTTTAGCAAAGGCTTTGGACAGTGATTCTTCAGGTCTTTTAGGTCCAGAGACATGCATGTACTGTCGCATTCGTGTGCGGTTTGCCCGATCCGAGCTCACCTCGGCCAGCACAGAAGGTGCTGAGTTCTCCCTCCAGATCCAAGGTTTTCTACAAATAGCCTGTGAAAAGTGGGGAAATCCTTCAACAATACAGGTTTTAGTTGAGGTGGAAATATACCCAAATCCTGCAAGCTTGTGTTATGGGGGTCTCCCTTTATCGACGTTACCATCTCTCTTTCTAAATGGTAGGAGCTAAAACAAAACTGGATAGAGGGGCTATGGTGGACCCTAAGGGACGCCATAGTGTTGTGTGTGAGGAACTGATATAAAAGGTGGTACCAGCAATTGTTTGCAGTCACAGCTGAGACGACGAGAACATAATGGTAATTAGGTGAACTACCATCTCACCTTTTACATATGGAATGTCAAACAAGAATTTGTTGTGTGAAAAGATTGCACAACTGTGCAGGACATTGAGTCATGGGTTTGAAACCTTATCCTATGCTGACGACACGCAGTTGGTTACACACTTAGAAAATGACCCTGAAGTGACAAAAGCTAGATTTCTAAACTGCATGACAGACATTGCAAGCTGGATGAGGAAGAACTTCCTACAATTGAATACTTCCAAAACCAAGATACTCTTGTTCGGCAAGGCAGAAAAATTGTGGACCACGGAGTGGTGGCCACCAGAATTAGGGGAAGCACCCTCCCCTAAATGATGGGCCAAGAACCTAGGAGTAAGAATCGACAACAAGCTTTCCATGGAAGAACAGGTGAAAACTCTTACAGGCACCTGCTTTGGGATCATGGAGATGTTGAGAAAGATCTTTCCCTGGATCCCGCTAAATGCCAGAAAGACTCTCATCCAGTCACTTCTAATTAGTCGCCTGGACTATGGAAATGTTTTCTTGGTAGGAATTAGGGAAGACCTGCTATCTAGATTACAGGTAGTACAGAATACAGCAGCACAGCTTGCCCTCAATAAGCCATCATTAACTCCTTCCCTGCCTCTCCTACGCCAACTCCATTGGCTCCCGGTTAGGAAATGAGCCCCTTTCAAGCTGTTGTGCATGACTTTCAAATCTCTACATGGTCTGGGTCCAGTTTACCTGACGAACAAAATAGGACGCTACCAACCTGGACGGTGTCTAAGGTCCAGTAACCGGTGGCTGCTGTGCAGCCAGAGAATCAGGAAAGTCAAAATGGGTGGCCACGCCTTTTCCTATCTAGCCCCCAAACATTGGAATGAGCTTCCTGAACAAATACGGTCCTGCCCCAACCTGCCACAATTTAAGAAGATGCTTAAGACATGGCTATTTTAAGCAAGTTTGTTCCATTAGACCTCCTCCCGGGCGCCAAGAGATCCCCTTGGGGATGATTTGTGCGCCTTACAAATGAGTGTAATACATAAATAATAGTAATGTTATTCTTAAGCCAGCAACTTTTAAGACAGTTTTTATTCCTGATACATAAGTGGCTGACACTAGCTGAACCTACCAGCCATTCAGACACAATGTCCAATCAGGCAGTCTCTAGTTTTCACTGTGACATAGTGCTTTGATTTGCCGACTGGGCTGGGGAAGAGTCATCACAAGTGAGGCACAACTTACATTTGACTGACATTGCTCCAGCCTACAGCCTTTCTAGACGCACAGGCATGTTGTGAAATGTAGCCTGGCGAGATAATGTACCTGCTCTAGAGATCTTTATTCTGTTTGCAGGAGCCAAATAGTTTGTTAGGTTAATGAACATGCTTCAGAGAGCTGAAAATAGCCTTCATAAGTAGTGTAAATCTGAATGACCCACTATATCCTGCAGTGTCACAAGGGGCTGCAATAATGTTCTAGCTATCTTTGATAAATAGTTTGATACCTAGATAACACATTGATGATTCATCTCATTGAACCAAATATTATAGAAACGATCAGGTCATCTGAGGCTCAAAGCATTTGTATTATAATCAGATCAGGGCCACTATAATTATTCGATTTTGCGGGCGTGGCAATTTTCGCATAATTATATATTTGCCTCATTTGCCATATATTCCATCATCTGCTGCATATTCTGCATATCTTAACAAACATTTTTTTTGGTTCAAACGTTACTAAAAATGCAGAGACATGTATTGCTGCACAGTGGAAGACCCTTTGCAAAGCTGGGCTAGTCACCTTTCTATTCCTTATTGTTATACTTGGGTATTACACTGGCACTAATGAGGTACAGTCAATGTTAAGTGTTACCAAGTTTAAAAATGATGAAATAATGAAGTAATACTATTTCAAAATGTGCCACATTGTGCCTTTCCTTGCTGCATAATTTACTCACTCCTGCCACATAATTTGTCCCTCTCCTGTTACATAATTCCAGCAGCCCTGATTATAATTGACCTCTCTAGACATCTCCACACAACATTAACTAACATTTTCTGATTTAATGTTTTTTTAATTTATGTTCATAGCAAATAAATTGCTGTTTTAAGGGCCCAAGTAACCAATGTACTAAATGCACAATACTTGGTGAACATATGGGGTATTGTTTTTATTAGGAGACGTGTGGGAACTCTGGGGCATATTATCAAGGGGGTTTATCTCCGCTTTTTTGGCTTTAAAAGCCAAGAAAGCGGAGATAAAATTATCTCCCTATTACCTAGCTGTCGCTAACACCAGTTAGCGACAGCTAGTAGTAGATAGCGACCATCTTGGGCCCCACTTTGCATGTCAGTGATATTTATCACTAATGACATGCAAAGTGGGCGTGCCACGATGTTAGCGACTGGACAGTCGCTAACATCGCTATCTCCTATTACCAACTTTTGGAGATATTCGCGCTAAGCGCGAATATCTCCAAAAGCTAACACCTGCCCTGAGCAGTTCTTAGCCATGTTATCCAATGGGAGGTGGATAACATGGCTAAGAGCATTAGCTCGGTAATGCATGAATATCGCTGACTTTTCAGCGATATTCATGCATTGCGGCAGTTTTTTATCGCATTTGCGATAAACCTTGGTAATACCAAGGTTTATCTGCGATAAAAATCGCCGCAGGTCAGCGGTAATTTTTTGTCTCTAACCAAGCAATAGCGATAATTATCGCTATTGCTTGGTAATATGCCCCTCTGGGTGTAAGGAATTTCACACATTGTCACAAATTCCAGATTTTCCCTTCACAGAAATATGATAACAATCTGTGATTTAGCCAAAGTTTGGTGTTTGGAGGGTATTGTGAATAAGAAAAGGTATTGGAATTCACGAATACTACACCATCCTGGACTACCTGGGAGCCTGGTGACGAGGGCCAGCATGATTGTCTTTCTGGTATTGATTGGGATCCATCTGAAGATTCTGCGGAGCATGTAAAGCATGTGGAAGCAAGAGGAGGTGACTGCGTTGACTTGTTGTTTCATGGTTAGTTGGCTGTCGAGGATGATGTCGAGGTTACATGCATGGTCTGTCTGAAAATGAGAATGCCGATGAGAATGAGAAAAACAGTTCCTATATGACATGGACTGATAAGTCCATGCCGTGCAGGAACTGGGGTTCATGCATACAGTGGGACACATGTTGAGGAGGAACCGCCATAAAAACCATGGCGGAGAGAAAAGTCCTAATATGCTTGGCAGGACCGCGGCGGTCCTGCCAAGCATATTTATGCCTCCTGACCGCCACAACACCACTAGGGAACGGCGGTTCCATGGCAGCTGCAGTGGGGCAATGGCACTCTGACCGCCCTATTCATAACAGCCAAAGAAAAACAAAAGATTTTAGGGGTTCAGCAGAAATTGAGGGTTACAAAGAGGGGGTAAGAAGCACTGTAAAAGGGACGAACAAATGGTAAGAGAGACATGAAAAAAAAATAAGATGGGAGAGAAAGTGCGGGAAAGTTGAGAAAAAGGAAGACAAGGAAAGCAAGTGACAGCAGTGGAAAGGAGAGTGTAAAAGAGTGAGACAGAATTACTTTTCAACTAGTAGTTAAGTCCACATTACAAAACGTAAAGGAAGTGGCAGATGGAAAATAGGAAAGCCATGAAGGAAGGGACAGAAACAGTCTTTACAATGGAGATGTAAGTGTTAAACATAAAACTGAAGAAAATCAAACGCTAAAAGAGGAGAGTAGAAAGGGCATGAGGTGACATAGCAGGGGAGGCTAAGGGAAGTGTAAAAAGGGAAAAGTTGAAAAAGCAAGGAGCGAAAATAGATTCCTGGATAAAAAATGCGATGAAAGGAGGGCTTTGGAGATGTAATGTACATCAAAGAGAAAGATGAGGGGGAGGGAAAGAGATTGAATTAGCACTGGACTGCACAGTTGATTGACCCACCTCATCTCTCGCTCCATGCTGTATGCTCGTCCTCCCTTCCCCTCACACTCCCTATCCTGTATCTAGAGGCAACATAGCCAGCAGAGGGAGGCCATGGATCCTGTAGAGACGCTCCTGTGGGACAGGAGGTACCCAGCTTTCAACTTCCAAGTCTCCCTCTCTGAACCTCTGTATGTGCCCGCTCTTGGATGTGGTTTCCCTCAGGGCAAACACAACAGCTGGGAAGTTTAAACAGATGAGCAATGTGGTTTTCATAAACTATGGGACACAAATAAAAAAGAGATGTTTGCTTCTTTTGTGTTAACTCTCTACTTGACTGCTGGAGGATAATGTGGTAGTTCTGTTCTTTGACAACCGATGAGGGATCTATGCCAGCAGGGTAACTCCGGGATTTACAGTCCTGTGACGCAATGATACTGAGGCAACTGAGTGTGAGGGTTGTGATGCAATGATACTGAGGCTACTGAGTGTGAGGGTTGTGATGCAATGATACTGAGGCAACTGAGTGTGAGGGTTGTCATGCAATGATACTGACACTACAGACGGTGAGGATTGGGATGCAATGATACTGAGGCTACTGAGTGTGAGGGTTGGGATGCAATGATACTGATACCACAGAGGGTGAGGGTTGGGATGCAATGATACTGACGCTACTGAGGGTGAGGGTTGTCATGCAATGATACTGTCACTACAGAGGGTGAGGGGTGGGATGCAATGATACTGAGGCTACTGATTGTGAGGGTTGTCAAGCAATGATACTGACACTACAGAGGGTTAGGGTTGGGATGCAATGATACTGATACCACAGAGGGTGAGGGTTGGGATGCAATGATACTGACGCTACTGAGGGTGAGGGTTGTCATGCAATGATACTGACACTACAGAGGGTGAGGGTTGGGATGCAATGATACTGAGGCAACTGAGTGTGAGGGTTGTCATGCAATGATACTGACACTACAGAGGGTGAGGATTGGGATGCAATGATACTGAGGCTACTGAGTGTGAGGGTTGGGATGCAATGATACTGATACCACAGAGGGTGAGGGTTGGGATGCAATGATACTGACGCTACTGAGGGTGAGGGTTGTCATGCAATGATACTGTCACTACAGAGGGTGAGGGGTGGGATGCAATGATACTGAGGCTACTGATTGTGAGGGTTGTCAAGCAATGATACTGACACTACAGAGGGTTAGGGTTGGGATGCAATGATACTGAGGCTACTGAGTGTGAGGGTTGGGATGCAATGATACTGATACCACAGAGGGTGAGGGTTGGGATGCAATGATACTGACGCTACTGAGGGTGAGGGTTGTCATGCAATGATACTGACACTACAGAGGGTGAGGGTTGGGATGCAATGATACTGAGGCTACTGAGTGTGAGGGTTGTCAAGCAATGACACTGACACTACAGAGGGTGAGGGTTGTGATGCAATGATACTGAGGCTACTGACTGTGAGGGTTATGATGCACTGATAATGACGCTGCTCAGTGTGAGAGTTGTGATGCAATGATGCTCACACTGCAGAGTGTGAGGCTTGTGATGCAATGATACACTGCTGTGTGTGAGGCTTGTGATGCAATGATACTGACAGTGCTGAGTGTGAGGGTTTTGATGCAATGATACTCATGCTATTGAGTGTGAGGGTTGGGATGCAGTGATACTGAGGCTACTGAGTGTGAGGGTTGTGATGCAATAACACTGGCATTTCTTAGGGTGAAGGTTGTCATGCAATGATACTGAGGCTACTACGTGTGAGGGTGGTCAAGCAATGATATTGACACTACAGAGGGTGAGGGTTGGGATGCAATGATACTGAGGCTACTGAGTGTGAGGGTTGGGATGCAATGATACTGAGGCTACTGAGTGTGAGGGTTGTGATGCAATGATACTGAGGCTACTGACTGTGAGGGCTGTCAAGCAATGAATGATACTGACACTAAAGAGGGTGAGGGTTGGGATGCAATGATACTGAGGCTACTGAGTGTGAGGGTTGGGATGCAATCATATTGACGCTGCCGAGTGAGGGTTGTGATGCAATGATACTGAGGCTACTGAGTGTGATGGTTGTGATGCAATGCTACTCCTATCGATTGTGAGGGTTGTGATGTAATGATACTGATGCTACTGAGTTTGATGGTTGTGATGCAATGATACTGACGCCACAGAGTGTGAGGGTTGTGATGCAATTATATTGATGCTACCAAGTGTAAGGGTTGCGATGCAATGATACTCATACTGAGTGTGAGGGCTGTGATGTAATGATACCGATGCTACTGAGTGTAAGAGTTGTGATGCAATGATACTCACGCTGCAGAGGGTGAGTATTATGATGCAATGATAAGCATACCGAGTGTGCGGGTTGTGATGCAGTGATACTGATGCTGCCAAGTGTGGTGGTTGTGATGCAATGATACTCACTCTGCTGACTGTGGGACTTGTGATGCAATTATGCTAAAGCTGCTGAGTGTGAGGGTCGTGATGCTATGATACTGACGCTGCTGAGTGTAAGCATTGTGATGCAATAATACTAACGCTACTGAGTGTGAGGGTTGGGTTTGCATGGATACTCATGCTAGTAAGTGTGAGGATTCGAATGCAATGATACTCACACCACTGAGTACAAGAGTTGGGACGCAATGATACTGAACCTACTGAGTGCAAGGGTTGTGATGCAATGATACTGATGATACTAAGTGTGAGTGTTGCGATGCAATGGTACTCATATTACTGAATGCGAGGGTTGCAATGCAATGATACTGACACTACTAAGTGTGAGGGTTGCAATGCAATGATACTGATGCTACTGAGTGCGAGGGTTGCAATGCAATTACACTGACACTACTGAGTGCAAGGGTTGTGATGTAATGACACTGATGCTACTGAGTGTGAGGGTTGCTATGCAATGATACTCACGCTACTGAGTTCGAGGGTTGTGATGCAATGGTACTGACGCTACTGAGTGCAGGAGTTGTGAAGCAATGATACTCATATCACAGAGTATGTCGGTTTTGATGCAATGATACTGACGCTGCTGAGTGTGAGGTTTTGATGCAATGATACTCATACTGAATGTGAGGGTTGTGATGCAATGATACTGATGCTACCGAATGTGAGGGTTGTGATGCAATGATACACTACCAAGTGTGAGGGCCGTGAGGCAATGATACTCATTCCGAGTGTGAGGGTAGTGATGCAATGATACTGATACTGCTGAGTGTAAGGTTGTGATGCTATGATACTGACAGGGGTGAGTGTGAGGGTTGTAAGGCAATGATACTCACAATACAGAGTGTGAGGGTTGGGACGCAATGATTCACTACTGAGTGTGAGGGTTGGTATTCAATGATACTCACGCCACTGAGTGTGAGGGTTGGGAGGCAATGATTCTCACATCACTGAATGGTAGGGTTTTGATGCAATGATACTTACGCCATTGAGTGTGTGGTTTTAAAGGCATTAAAACTGACGATACTGAGTGTGAGGGTTGTGATGCAATAATAGCCATATTACTGAGTGAGAGAGTTATGATGGAATGATAGTGAGGTTATTGAGGGCGAGGGTCATGATGGAATGATAGTGAGGTTATTGAGTGCGAGGGTCGTGATGCAATGATATTCAATACTCAATGAGAGGGTTGTGATGCAATGATATTAACGCCACTGAGTGGGAGAGTTGCGATGCAATAACAAAAATGCTACTGAGTGCGATGATTGTGATGCAATGATACTGACACTATTGAGTGTGAGGGTTGCGATGCAGTGACACTGATGTTACTGAGTGCGAGGGTTGTGATGCAATGGCACTGACACTACTGAGGGCAATGGTTGTGACGCAATGGCACTGATGCTAGTGAGGGGGAGGGTTGTGATGCAAAGATACTGATGCTACTGAGTGTAAGGGTTGTGATGCAATGATACTCATGCTACTAGGGGTCAGGGTTATCATGCAATGATACTGATGCTACTGAGTGTGAGGGTTGTGATGCAATGATACTCATACCGAGTGAGGTTTTTCAATGTATTGACATGACGCTGCCGAGTGTGAGGATTGTGATACAATGATACTCACGCTACTGAGTGGGAGGTTTAGAATGCAATGATACTGACTCTACAGAGTGTGAGGGTTGTAATGCAATGATACACTGCTGAGTGTGAGGGTTTTGATGTAATGATACTCATACCGAGTGTGAGGGTTATGATGCACTGATAATGACGCTGCTCAGTGTGAGAGTTGTGATGCAATGATGCTCACACTGCAGAGTGTGAGGCTTGTGATGCAATGATACACTGCTGTGTGTGAGGCTTGTGATGCAATGATACTGACAGTGCTGAGTGTGAGGGTTTTGATGCAATGATACTCATGCTATTGAGTGTGAGGGTTGGGATGCAGTGATACTGAGGCTACTGAGTGTGAGGGTTGTGATGCAATAACACTGGCATTTCTTAGGGTGAAGGTTGTCATGCAATGATACTGAGGCTACTATGTGTGAGGGTGGTCAAGCAATGATATTGACACTACAGAGGGTGAGTGTTGGGATGCAATGATACTGAGGCTACTGAGTGTGAGGGTTGGGATGCAATGATACTGAGGCTACTGAGTGTGAGGGTTGTGATGCAATGATACTGAGGCTACTGACTGTGAGGGCTGTCAAGCAATGAATGATACTGACATTAAAGAGGGTGAGGGTTGGGATGCAATGATACTGAGGCTACTGAGTGTGAGGGTTGGGATGCAATCATATTGACGCTGCCGAGTGAGGGTTGTGATGCAATGATACTGAGGCTACTGAGTGTGATGGTTGTGATGCAATGCTACTCCTATCGATTGTGAGGGTTGTGATGTAATGATACTGATGCTACTGAGTTTGATGGTTGTGATGCAATGATACTGACGCCACAGAGTGTGAGGGTTGTGATGCAATTATATTGATGCTACCAAGTGTAAGGGTTGCGATGCAATGATACTCATACTGAGTGTGAGGGCTGTGATGTAATGATACCGATGCTACTGAGTGTAAGAGTTGTGATGCAATGATACTCACACTGCAGAGGGTGAGTATTATGATGCAATGATAAGCATACCGAGTGTGCGGGTTGTAATGCAGTGATACTGATGCTGCCAAGTGTGGTGGTTGTGATGCAATGATACTCACTCTGCTGACTGTGGGACTTGTGATGCAATTATGCTAAAGCTGCTGAGTGTGAGGGTCGTGATGCTATGATACTGACGCTGCTGAGTGTAAGCATTGTGATGCAATAATACTAACGCTACTGAGTGTGAGGGTTGGGTTTGCATGGATACTCATGCTAGTAAGTGTGAGGATTCGAATGCAATGATACTCACACCACTGAGTACAAGAGTTGGGACGCAATGATACTGAACCTACTGAGTGCAAGGGTTGTGATGCAATGATACTGATGATACTAAGTGTGAGTGTTGCGATGCAATGGTACTCATATTACTGAATGCGAGGGTTGCAATGCAATGATACTGACACTACTAAGTGTGAGGGTTGCAATGCAATGATACTGATGCTACTGAGTGCGAGGGTTGCAATGCAATTACACTGACACTACTGAGTGCAAGGGTTGTGATGTAATGACACTGATGCTACTGAGTGTGAGGGTTGCTATGCAATGATACTCACGCTACTGAGTTCGAGGGTTGTGATGCAATGGTACTGACGCTACTGAGTGCAGGAGTTGTGAAGCAATGATACTCATATCACAGAGTATGTCGGTTTTGATGCAATGATACTGACGCTGCTGAGTGTGAGGTTTTGATGCAATGATACTCATACTGAATGTGAGGGTTGTGATGCAATGATACTGATGCTACCGAATGTGAGGGTTGTGATGCAATGATACACTACCAAGTGTGAGGGCCGTGAGGCAATGATACTCATTCCGAGTGTGAGGGTAGTGATGCAATGATACTGATACTGCTGAGTGTAAGGTTGTGATGCTATGATACTGACAGGGGTGAGTGTGAGGGTTGTAAGGCAATGATACTCACAATACAGAGTGTGAGGGTTGGGACGCAATGATTCACTACTGAGTGTGAGGGTTGGTATTCAATGATACTCACGCCACTGAGTGTGAGGGTTGGGAGGCAATGATTCTCACATCACTGAATGGTAGGGTTTTGATGCAATGATACTTACGCCATTGAGTGTGTGGTTTTAAAGGCATTAAAACTGACGATACTGAGTGTGAGGGTTGTGATGCAATAATAGCCATATTACTGAGTGAGAGAGTTATGATGGAATGATAGTGAGGTTATTGAGGGCGAGGGTCGTGATGGAATGATAGTGAGGTTATTGAGTGCGAGGGTCGTGATGCAATGATATTCAATACTCAATGAGAGGGTTGTGATGCAATGATATTAACGCCACTGAATGGGAGAGTTGCGATGCAATAACAAAAATGCTACTGAGTGCGATGATTGTGATGCAATGATACTGACACTATTGAGTGTGAGGGTTGCGATGCAGTGACACTGATGTTACTGAGTGCGAGGGTTGTGATGCAATGACACTGACACTACTGAGGGCAATGGTTGTGACGCAATGGCACTGATGCTAGTGAGGGGGAGGGTTGTGATGCAAAGATACTGATGCCACTGAGTGTAAGGGTTGTGATGCAATGATACTCATGCTACTAGGGGTCAGGGTTATCATGCAATGATACTGATGCTACTGAGTGTGAGGGTTGTGATGCAATGATACTCATACCGAGTGAGGTTTTTCAATGTATTGACATGACGCTGCCGAGTGTGAGGATTGTGATACAATGATACTCACGCTACTGAGTGGGAGGTTTAGAATGCAATGATACTGACTCTACAGAGTGTGAGGGTTGTAATGCAATGATACACTGCTGAGTGTGAGGGTTTTGATGTAATGATACTCATACCGAGTGTGAGGGTTATGATGCACTGATAATGACGCTGCTCAGTGTGAGAGTTGTGATGCAATGATGCTCACACTGCAGAGTGTGAGGCTTGTGATGCAATGATACACTGCTGTGTGTGAGGCTTGTGATGCAATGATACTGACAGTGCTGAGTGTGAGGGTTTTGATGCAATGATACTCATGCTATTGAGTGTGAGGGTTGGGATGCAGTGATACTGAGGCTACTGAGTGTGAGGGTTGTGATGCAATAACACTGGCATTTCTTAGGGTAAAGGTTGTCATGCAATGATACTGAGGCTACTACGTGTGAGGGTGGTCAAGCAATGATATTGACACTACAGAGGGTGAGGGTTGGGATGCAATGATACTGAGGCTACTGAGTGTGAGGGTTGGGATGCAATGATACTGAGGCTACTGAGTGTGAGGGTTGTGATGCAATGATACTGAGGCTACTGACTGTGAGGGCTGTCAAGCAATGAATGATACTGACATTAAAGAGGGTGAGGGTTGGGATGCAATGATACTGAGGCTACTGAGTGTGAGGGTTGGGATGCAATCATATTGACGCTGCCGAGTGAGGGTTGTGATGCAATGATACTGAGGCTACTGAGTGTGATGGTTGTGATGCAATGCTACTCCTATCGATTGTGAGGGTTGTGATGTAATGATACTGATGCTACTGAGTTTGATGGTTGTGATGCAATGATACTGACGCCACAGAGTGTGAGGGTTGTGATGCAATTATATTGATGCTACCAAGTGTAAGGGTTGCGATGCAATGATACTCATACTGAGTGTGAGGGCTGTGATGTAATGATACCGATGCTACTGAGTGTAAGAGTTGTGATGCAATGATACTCACACTGCAGAGGGTGAGTATTATGATGCAATGATAAGCATACCGAGTGTGCGGGTTGTGATGCAGTGATACTGATGCTGCCAAGTGTGGTGGTTGTGATGCAATGATACTCACTCTGCTGACTGTGGGACTTGTGATGCAATTATGCTAAAGCTGCTGAGTGTGAGGGTCGTGATGCTATGATACTGACGCTGCTGAGTGTAAGCATTGTGATGCAATAATACTAACGCTACTGAGTGTAAATGTAAATGTACAGGAATTTATATAGCGCAAATCACCAAGCGGTTTCTAAGCGCTTGCTTAGGGAACCCGTCCTGGTATTCCCCTGTGAGATAACCCCGGCAGGGTATCCGCAAGGTGAAAGCCAGGCATCCCGCCGCGAGGGGCCGTTGTGGAGATTAAGCAAGCTATTGCCCAGAGTCGCAGAGTGTGAACCCGTGAATCGAGTAGGCACCAGAGCGAGAATTGTCGAGTCCATGGACATTTTGGGACTCAAGACCCCGCAGAGCCGGGAATTGAACCCTGGTCCCGGGCTGACCTCTGCTTCCAGGTCTGCCTCCTCTAACCAGTGAGCCACACTTCTCCAGTGTGAGGGTTGGGTTTGCATGGATACTCATGCTAGTAAGTGTGAGGATTCGAATGCAATGATACTCACACCACTGAGTACAAGAGTTGGGACGCAATGATACTGAACCTACTGAGTGCAAGGGTTGTGATGCAATGATACTGATGATACTAAGTGTGAGTGTTGCGATGCAATGGTACTCATATTACTGAATGCGAGGGTTGCAATGCAATGATACTGACACTACTAAGTGTGAGGGTTGCAATGCAATGATACTGATGCTACTGAGTGCGAGGGTTGCAATGCAATTACACTGACACTACTGAGTGCAAGGGTTGTGATGTAATGACACTGATGCTACTGAGTGTGAGGGTTGCTATGCAATGATACTCACGCTACTGAGTTCGAGGGTTGTGATGCAATGGTACTGACGCTACTGAGTGCAGGAGTTGTGAAGCAATGATACTCATATCACAGAGTATGTCGGTTTTGATGCAATGATACTGACGCTGCTGAGTGTGAGGTTTTGATGCAATGATACTCATACTGAATGTGAGGGTTGTGATGCAATGATACTGATGCTACCGAATGTGAGGGTTGTGATGCAATGATACACTACCAAGTGTGAGGGCCGTGAGGCAATGATACTCATTCCGAGTGTGAGGGTAGTGATGCAATGATACTGATACTGCTGAGTGTAAGGTTGTGATGCTATGATACTGACAGGGGTGAGTGTGAGGGTTGTAAGGCAATGATACTCACAATACAGAGTGTGAGGGTTGGGACGCAATGATTCACTACTGAGTGTGAGGGTTGGTATTCAATGATACTCACGCCACTGAGTGTGAGGGTTGGGAGGCAATGATTCTCACATCACTGAATGGTAGGGTTTTGATGCAATGATACTTACGCCATTGAGTGTGTGGTTTTAAAGGCATTAAAACTGACGATACTGAGTGTGAGGGTTGTGATGCAATAATAGCCATATTACTGAGTGAGAGAGTTATGATGGAATGATAGTGAGGTTATTGAGGGCGAGGGTCGTGATGGAATGATAGTGAGGTTATTGAGTGCGAGGGTCGTGATGCAATGATATTCAATACTCAATGAGAGGGTTGTGATGCAATGATATTAACGCCACTGAGTGGGAGAGTTGCGATGCAATAACAAAAATGCTACTGAGTGCGATGATTGTGATGCAATGATACTGACACTATTGAGTGTGAGGGTTGCGATGCAGTGACACTGATGTTACTGAGTGCGAGGGTTGTGATGCAATGGCACTGACACTACTGAGGGCAATGGTTGTGATGCAATGGCACTGATGCTAGTGAGGGGAGGGTTGTGATGCAAAGATACTGATGCCACTGAGTGTAAGGGTTGTGATGCAATGATACTCATGCTACTAGGGGTCAGGGTTATCATGCAATGATACTGATGCTACTGAGTGTGAGGGTTGTGATGCAATGATACTCATACCGAGTGAGGTTTTTCAATGTATTGACATGACGCTGCCGAGTGTGAGGATTGTGATACAATGATACTCACGCTACTGAGTGGGAGGTTTAGAATGCAATGATACTGACTCTACAGAGTGTGAGGGTTGTAATGCAATGATACACTGCTGAGTGTGAGGGTTTTGATGTAATGATACTCATACCGAGTGTGAGGGTTATGATGCACTGATAATGACGCTGCTCAGTGTGAGAGTTGTGATGCAATGATGCTCACACTGCAGAGTGTGAGGCTTGTGATGCAATGATACACTGCTGTGTGTGAGGCTTGTGATGCAATGATACTGACAGTGCTGAGTGTGAGGGTTTTGATGCAATGATACTCATGCTATTGAGTGTGAGGGTTGGGATGCAGTGATACTGAGGCTACTGAGTGTGAGGGTTGTGATGCAATAACACTGGCATTTCTTAGGGTGAAGGTTGTCATGCAATGATACTGAGGCTACTACGTGTGAGGGTGGTCAAGCAATGATATTGACACTACAGAGGGTGAGGGTTGGGATGCAATGATACTGAGGCTACTGAGTGTGAGGGTTGGGATGCAATGATACTGAGGCTACTGAGTGTGAGGGTTGTGATGCAATGATACTGAGGCTACTGACTGTGAGGGCTGTCAAGCAATGAATGATACTGACACTAAAGAGGGTGAGGGTTGGGATGCAATGATACTGAGGCTACTGAGTGTGAGGGTTGGGATGCAATGATACTGAGGCTACTGAGTGTGAGGGTAGTGATGCAATGATACTGAGGCTACTGACTGTGAGGGCTGTCAAGCAATGAATGATACTGACACTACAGAAGGTGAGGGTTGGGATGCAATGATACTGAGGCTACTGAGTGTGAGGGTTGTGATGCAATGATACTGAGGCTACTGAGTGTGAGGGTTGTGATGCAATGATACTGAGGCTACTGAGTGTGAGGGTTGTCAAGCAATGATACTGACACTACAGACGGTGGGGGTCGTGATACAATGATACTGAGGCTACTGAGTGTGAGGGTTGTGATGCAATGATACTGAGGCTACTGATTGTGAGGGTTGTCAAGCAATGATACACTACAGAGGATGAAGGTTGGGATACAATGATACTGAGGCTACTGAGGGTGAGGGTTGGGATGCAATGATACTGACGCTACTGAGGGTGAGGGTTGTCATGCAATGATACTGACACTACAGAGGGTGAGGGTTGGGATGCAATGATACTGAGGCAACTGAGTGTGAGGGTTGTCATGCAATGATACTGACACTACAGAGGGTGAGGATTGGGATGCAATGATACTGAGGCTACTGAGTGTGAGGGTTGGGATGCAATGATACTGATACCACAGAGGGTGAGGGTTGGGATGCAATGATACTGACGCTACTGAGGGTGAGGGTTGTCATGCAATGATACTGTCACTACAGAGGGTGAGGGGTGGGATGCAATGATACTGAGGCTACTGATTGTGAGGGTTGTCAAGCAATGATACTGACACTACAGAGGGTTAGGGTTGGGATGCAATGATACTGAGGCTACTGAGTGTGAGGGTTGGGATGCAATGATACTGATACCACAGAGGGTGAGGGTTGGGATGCAATGATACTGACGCTACTGAGGGTGAGGGTTGTCATGCAATGATACTGACACTACAGAGGGTGAGGGTTGGGATGCAATGATACT
Organism: Lissotriton helveticus; assembly: GCF_964261635.1. Lineage (NCBI taxonomy): Eukaryota > Metazoa > Chordata > Amphibia > Caudata > Salamandridae > Lissotriton > Lissotriton helveticus. The sequence goes on along the minus strand of NC_136072.1, from coordinate 1,113,995,667 downwards.
GAGGCTACTGAGTGTGAGGGTTGTCAAGCAATGATACTGACACTACAGAGGGTGAGGGTTGGGATGCAATGATACTGAGGCTACTGAGTGTGAGGGTTGTCATGCAATGATACTGATACTACAGAGGGTGAGGATTGGGATGCAATGATACTGAGGCTACTGAGTGTGAGGGTTGGGATGCAATCATATTGACGCTGCCGAGTGAGGGTTGTGATGCAATGATACTGAGGCTACTGAGTGTGATGGTTGTGATGCAATGCTACTCCTATCGATTGTGAGGGTTGTGATGTAATGATACTGATGCTACTGAGTTTGATGGTTGTGATGCAATGATACTGACGCCACAGAGTGTGAGGGTTGTGATGCAATTATATTGATGCTACCAAGTGTAAGGGTTGCGATGCAATGATACTCATACTGAGTGTGAGGGCTGTGATGTAATGATACCGATGCTACTGAGTGTAAGAGTTGTGATGCAATGATACTCACACTGCAGAGGGTGAGTATTATGATGCAATGATAAGCATACCGAGTGTGCGGGTTGTGATGCAGTGATACTGATGCTGCCAAGTGTGGTGGTTGTGATGCAATGATACTCACTCTGCTGACTGTGGGACTTGTGATGCAATTATGCTAAAGCTGCTGAGTGTGAGGGTCGTGATGCTATGATACTGACGCTGCTGAGTGTAAGCATTGTGATGCAATAATACTAACGCTACTGAGTGTGAGGGTTGGGTTTGCATGGATACTCATGCTAGTAAGTGTGAGGATTCGAATGCAATGATACTCACACCACTGAGTACAAGAGTTGGGACGCAATGATACTGAACCTACTGAGTGCAAGGGTTGTGATGCAATGATACTGATGATACTAAGTGTGAGTGTTGCGATGCAATGGTACTCATATTACTGAATGCGAGGGTTGCAATGCAATGATACTGACACTACTAAGTGTGAGGGTTGCAATGCAATGATACTGATGCTACTGAGTGCGAGGGTTGCAATGCAATTACACTGACACTACTGAGTGCAAGGGTTGTGATGTAATGACACTGATGCTACTGAGTGTGAGGGTTGCTATGCAATGATACTCACGCTACTGAGTTCGAGGGTTGTGATGCAATGGTACTGACGCTACTGAGTGCAGGAGTTGTGAAGCAATGATACTCATATCACAGAGTATGTCGGTTTTGATGCAATGATACTGACGCTGCTGAGTGTGAGGTTTTGATGCAATGATACTCATACTGAATGTGAGGGTTGTGATGCAATGATACTGATGCTACCGAATGTGAGGGTTGTGATGCAATGATACACTACCAAGTGTGAGGGCCGTGAGGCAATGATACTCATTCCGAGTGTGAGGGTAGTGATGCAATGATACTGATACTGCTGAGTGTAAGGTTGTGATGCTATGATACTGACAGGGGTGAGTGTGAGGGTTGTAAGGCAATGATACTCACAATACAGAGTGTGAGGGTTGGGACGCAATGATTCACTACTGAGTGTGAGGGTTGGTATTCAATGATACTCACGCCACTGAGTGTGAGGGTTAGGAGGCAATGATTCTCACATCATTGAATGGTAGGGTTTTGATGCAATGATACTTACGCCATTGAGTGTGTGGTTTTAAAGGCATTAAAACTGACAATACTGAGTGTGAGGGTTGTGATGCAATAATAGCCATATTACTGAGTGAGAGAGTTATGATGGAATGATAGTGAGGTTATTGAGGGCGAGGGTCGTGATGGAATGATAGTGAGGTTATTGAGTGCGAGGGTCGTGATGCAATGATATTCAATACTCAATGAGAGGGTTGTGATGCAATGATATTAACGCCACTGAGTGGGAGAGTTGCGATGCAATAACAAAAATGCTACTGAGTGCGATGATTGTGATGCAATGATACTGACACTATTGAGTGTGAGGGTTGCGATGCAGTGACACTGATGTTACTGAGTGCGAGGGTTGTGATGCAATGGCACTGACACTACTGAGGGCAATGGTTGTGACGCAATGGCACTGATGCTAGTGAGGGGGAGGGTTGTGATGCAAAGATACTGATGCTACTGAGTGTAAGGGTTGTGATGCAATGATACTCATGCTACTAGGGGTCAGGGTTATCATGCAATGATACTGATGCTACTGAGTGTGAGGGTTGTGATGCAATGATACTCATACCGAGTGAGGTTTTTCAATGTATTGACATGACGCTGCCGAGTGTGAGGATTGTGATACAATGATACTCACGCTACTGAGTGGGAGGTTTAGAATGCAATGATACTGACTCTACAGAGTGTGAGGGTTGTAATGCAATGATACACTGCTGAGTGTGAGGGTTTTGATGTAATGATACTCATACCGAGTGTGAGGGTTATGATGCACTGATAATGACGCTGCTCAGTGTGAGAGTTGTGATGCAATGATGCTCACACTGCAGAGTGTGAGGCTTGTGATGCAATGATACTGACAGTGCTGAGTGTGAGGGTTTTGATGCAATGATACTCATGCTATTGAGTGTGAGGGTTGGGATGCAGTGATATTTATGCTACTGAGTGTGAGGCTTGTGATGCAATGATACTCACACTGCTGTGTGTGAGGCTTGTGATGTAATGATACTAACAGTGCTGAGTGTGAGGGTTTTGATGCAATGATACTCATGCTACTGAGTGTGAGGGTTGGGATGCAATGATATTTATGCTACTGAGTGTGAGGGTTGGGATGCAATGATATGCTACTGAGTGTGAGGGTCGGGATGTAATGATACTCACATCACTGAGTGTGAGGTTTGGGATTCAGCGATACTCACACCACTGAGTGTGAGGTTTGGGAGGCAATGATACTCATGCCACGGAGTGTGAGTGTTGGGATGGGAGGCAATGATACTCATGCCACTGAGTGTGAAGGTTGTGAGTAATGATACTCACATCACTGAACTCGAGATTTGTGAGTAAATGATACTCATTGCTGAGTGCGAGGGTTGCAATTGCAATTATACCTACGCCACTGAGTGTGAGGGTCACGGTGTAATGATACACATATTACTGAGTGTTGTGATGCAATGATACTGCCGCTACTAAGTGTGAGGGTTGTGATGCAATAATACGCTACTGAGTTTGAGGGTTGGGATGCCATGATACTCATGCCCAGTGGCAGTCCATACAGGTAAGCATGGTGAGGCGGAGGAAGGGTGGGGGTTGGGTGGTGAAAGTGACAAACAATGGGATAGCGAATGTAAAACAAATAAAGAAAACCACTTACCTTACTGTGGTCGTATCAGCATAACCCACCCCCAATGTTAGGGATAGGCAAGTCTGCATTTTAGCAGACGTTAGTTTTTGGCGATAACAGCGGTTGTCTCCAAAAACTAACATCTGCTTAAAAGCTGGGGCAGCCTTGTAAATATTGCGATGTGCACGTCAGCGATATTTGCAAGGTTGTACTGCCCAGTGACGCCCACTTTGCATCTCATTAGAAATGCAAAGAGAGGCGTCAGGTAAAAGGGTGCTAACATGCGCTAATGCATGTTAGCACCCACTTCTAAATAGGGCGAAACGATTATCTCCGCTTTTTTGCTTTTAAAGCCAAAAAAGCGGAGATAATGCCATTGTTAATATGCCCCCAAGTTTGTTGCTTGTTTGTCGCTTTTGGATTTGAAAGTGTATTTGGCCTTTGGTATCTTTCAGTTTCACATGCTTGTTGCCTTCTACAAGCAGACATTATCTGACTGTATTAATCTCTGTTCTTGCAGGCTTTTGTTAGTTGCTGCACATTTTTGTGCTTAGTCTCATATGGCATCGCCATGCGTATTTTATATGTGGTTTGTATTCGATTGCATGTGCCTATAGTATTTTCTGCAATATTTGTTCCTTTTTTTCAATATCTTTATATCTTTAATTTTAATTCAATTTGTCTTTAGTTTAAAGATGGTCGTGTTTCATTCGCCCACATTTCTCAAGATAGTTTTGTACTTAAACATCAGTATTAGATCATTCTTGTTTAAAATTGTTAGACGTTTATGATATTTTAAAGATATTGTAATGATTGATCACCGGAAAATTACTGAAAAAATAATTGTAGAGAAAAATGCTACTCAAGAAATTCTTCGATAGATAGCTATCTCCAGACTACATTCTGATTGGATCAATCTTCACTATGGAACCTATAGGAAGGCAATCTATTTTTGTCGGTGAAGTATTTTTTTGAGAACTCATTGTTTCTTTAACGTGGACCCTATATCCATTTCTTACATTGCAACCAAACTTGAACCAAAACCCCTAATTTAAGAGTTATTTCTGTAAAAATGTGTTTTGTGGTGCCACGTCAATACACACTAAACATATCACTGAAAGTATTTCAAACTATAATCCTGTTGTTGTAATCTGACACTAATCTTACCTTATTCTTCCCCATATATAAACTTTGAGCTATTTTTATAAGTCCTGTTTTTTTCTGTGTGGCATGTGGTTTCGGTGGTGGAGTTTACGTCCATGGCCACGTGGATCTGCCTAATCAGAAACAGCATTACTGGCGGGGGCGGCAGTCCGAGAAGCAACACATTGTTTGGTCATTGAAAAGACATCTTTTGTGGCATTAAACATCTTCTCCCTGTCCCCTGAAGCTGACAGCTACCATTGGCACCGTGGAAACTGCAGCTCATGGACAGCGTCTGCTGTACGAATGAATGCTGACTGACCAGGGCAGTCAGTAACCCTTGTATGCTCGAGACTGCCCGAGCAGTCACAATCCATTGATATATTCCTTAAGAGTAAATGGGAATGTCCCTTATATTCCTTATGAGTAAATGGGAATGTCATTAGTGCCCCTCCCCGATGCTTTGCAATTTGCAAGGAATCACAATGCCTAAATTGCACTTTGCAATTTTGATACATTGCATTTTGTTTTTTTTTTGCTCTCAAGGGGTCTGTCATTTTGCACAGCCCTGTCTTTATTAGGGAGTACAACTGTTAATACAAGGGTGTGGCGTGCTGACTTGGCAAGTTGCCCACTTCAGTTGTATGTTCTGAGAAGCAGCAGAGACATGCTGTGAATTGTGATGCAGGATAGAATCAGTTTTAGGAGGGAAGGGAAGGTAATGTAGCCAAACTCGCCATGGTATTGATAGAGCAAGCTTCGCATTGCGACTTGCTCGAGTCATGAACCTCGCCCGTGTGTAATCAATTAATATAATTTGTACGTCTTACTAAACTTTTATTTTTATATACGAACGAAATAGATGAAGCTTGCATATGTGTTTTCTAATACAACTAATCCATGTCCCTAAAACATGGCCGCCGCTCTGAATTGGCTTCTGCGCATGCGTCAGTCACACTCACGTGACCTGACGTAGTTATAAGTTTGGTGGGAAAGGGTGCGCATGCGTAAAACACAGCTTTCGTGAATAACGTGGTGATGCTCTTGTGATCGTGTATATGTTGCTAATGTTTAAACTACATAGTATATTTTTATAATGATAAGTTTAAAGTACAAAATCATGATGCGTTTTATCTGCATTTATTTCTATGTATTAATTTGTTCTCGCTTACTTTTCATGTACTGCGGGAAATGGGGGCCCGAACCGGTTGGGAGCCATATTGAAGGTCCCTTCTGCGCATCCTCGTGGCGCACAGAAAGTGGCAACCTTGGACAGTGGAACTCAGCCAGCTGGCAGCCACAGTCAAGATGCTCATGAGAAAGCCACCTCTGCCCTACGAGAATGGAGAAAGTTGCTCCTTATATGATACATTGTGTGTTGCGCTATTGTTTGCTGTACAGCTTCCCATGGGAACCCCAATCTTGCTAGGCGGTACCCAGAGATGCAAATTAGGCCTCCAAATAGTCTGTTCTGATTGGTGTGTTACCCAAATCCTACCTTAGGACCAATCCAAATTGAGGGATTCTGACACTTTGCAACATTGGGGGGTGGTACACCGTCCCAAAACAGTATATCTACCCTGGGTTCACCTAGGGAAATTGTCCGACTTGTCTGATTTAGCTGACCTGTCACTGACCCAACGCACTCAATAGGTGACTGAAGATACAGAGCGCTGCGGAGCACTCTGTCCGAAATTGACCATAGACTAAGGTTTTACTAAACCTTAAAAGTGCTGGCGGAGCACTTTGCTGGGAGTTCACTGACCCAATCGGGGTCCTGATCGATAGCTGCAGAGAGGGTGGAGCGCAGGCGTTGCTTCCGAACTGCGGGTGCCGGTCCTGTCCTGAGGGTCCTGTCCTGAGGGTCCTGTCCTGATTCTAATCTGGTCTTCCTGTCCTGTCCTGGGTGTCCATTCTGCACCTGCTGTCCATTGAGGGGTATCCTTCCTTGAGGGTTTCCTGTCCTTAACTGACCCGTGGCCAGGGTTTGGTTTCCACACCAGTCTAGGTAAATATCGCTCTGAAAACTCTGAATCTTGCACCTATCTAAATTTCTGTCTTTTGCTTCAATAAAGACATACCTTTGCATATGTTAATTTTCCATGCTTTTCCGCAACCATTGAATCATAAAGTCATTTGCATTTATTTCATAACGTGTTCCTATGTTACCCTACCTGCTAGAAATTATATTTTGCATTGCAGTTTGTCACTTCCTGATATGGTCTAGAACATCCTTACTTAAACTGTCTAAAGAACTTTTGCCTTAATGCATAGCGTGTTTTTCTTCATAATCTCTCCTATAGATATATATATGTGTCCCGAAATCCTGTCTCATTTCCCTTGAGATAATTTCAGAATACTAGTCCTAATCAAAGACTATCCCATCTTTATTGATTCATTCTAAACGTCCTAATTTCTGGTCCTTCATTTTTTGAATGTGCCCTGGTTCCATTAGCTTGTAAATGGTTGCACTGACTTATTTGCTGTTTAGCTATATACCTTCTGTTATTTTGATTATTGATTGCTTAATTACTGTGAATTTGATATTTTCTGAATTTTACTAAATTAGATAAAGACTTTAAAACTTCCAGTTGTCCGTGGTCATTTGCAAAGAGTTTAGAATATTACTTGTTGGGTTTGTATTTTGCTGCCTTTCCTTTTACAGCTAGCTCCCTGATCCATTGTGGTCATAGGTACCCGCATCGGTGGATGGTAAGTGGGGTACTCTAAAGAATAACGAAAGGGACTCACACAATTATTGGTAGTAGACCGTGAGGTCATCCGATCAATGTATATGGTGATTTGAAATATATGGGCCCGAAGCCGGAAGTGGCGAAATTATTGGTCGGGTGACCCACGCGCTCTATCATTAATTTTCTGGTAGCAGAGCTATGGTTAGGGAATAGTTAAAGGTTAGGTAGGACTAGTTAGGCTAAGCCAAGTCGGTAGCTGCTGACATTTTTGCTGCTACAAGAGCGGCCATTTCGGGGATTTGATCACTCTCTTGAGATGCGTTGCTTTGAAATTTATGAATTGTTTTAAAATTGTTATTCTTGCTCTTATATTGTTATATGTATTAATCCATGCGTATGTAAACCGTTTTGTTAAATGTTGTTGGAACTCCCCGGGGAATTGAATAGCGAGTGGTGAATAGAATCCACTTGCCTTGAGGTCGCAGGCTCAAGGAAGGTTAGGTGCAGGTTAGGTAGAACCGGAAGCACTAACTAGGGTTTTTTTTTCTGAATATATGTGTGAATAAATGTTAGTAACGAGGTTCATTGGCAACATTCCCATAGTGGCGTAACCTAGTAAGGGTCACATCGGAAGAGTAGCAGGTTCATCGGAGCTTGGGTGAAAGCAAAAGGGTCCGCTGGGAAACCTTAGACTCGGATATATCCCGGAAAGAGTGGATGGGTCTAGGGAAGTAACAGGTTCACTGATGCTGGAGTGAAGGGTAGGCGGAAGAGATCTACCCGCAGCGTGTGAAAAGTAAATGGAAGTAGTTTACTTGCAGTAAAACAAATCTTTCCTGTCTAGACACTTGAGCACTGTGGCGAATGTGTATTCGTTGTAAATTAACCAAGCATTGAGCACTTTAGAAAGAAAGAAAGTTTCCGTTACCTTGTGAAGGGAGGGAGTCAGTCGCGAAGCAGCTCTGACGTCACTCCGTGCCGCGCTGGGATTGGTAGATACAGCGGGCGGGTAGTGGAGCCGGAATTATAAAGGAGGGGTGAGCGCCGAAAGCGTGAGAACTGTCTCGCGAAAGGGCCGCGCACCCATTGGTCGAAATTATTTGAGCTCGTGCATTTCATTGGCCGCACGAAATTAGAAAGCGTACTCCGATTGGAAGTGATTTATAAACAAGGTCGCTCACAGGAACTTATATGTGGCATACGTATATGCCATATACGCGACCTGATCCAAGGGAGTTGGGCTTTCGGAACGATAAGTGGAAAGGTCGTAACCCTAATATTATGTACGGAACTAAGAGAAAAATGTCCCTTGTAAATAAGGTAAAGAATTACTTCAAAAAGGACAAGCCGATTAAAACTAGAGAGGGCATTGTTATTCCACCACCGAATACTCCCGCCTCTTTCATGATGTTTGACAGAGGGTACAATACATGTGTGTGGTTAGAAAATTGGGTGAAATACACAAAAGATGACGGAATAATGGCTTTCCCGTTAGAAGGTACCTTTAATGGTAGGATCCTATTCAATTTAAGAACCCGAATGAATGAATTACATCCCAGACCGAGACTAACGCAGTATGAGGCATTAGAGGAATGGGAGATTGAGGCTTTCCAAAGGGAAAAGCCCCGAATGGATAAAGGGCTGACAAAGTATTACCCAAAACTGAAACAGGAAACCCGAGACAAAAAAATGAAAGAATGGAGACAGAGCATGATTGTTGAGGGACTGTTTCCCATGATGCCAGCAGAAGATCCTCCTGGGGGGGGGAAAGAACGGAAAAAACCAAACATTGGGGGCCCCTCGGAGAATCAGATGACGAATTGTTAGATGACATATGTATGAAAAGTCCGCCTCCTTATAATGAAGGACACCGACCTGCAAGTGCAGGAGATATTCCCCGGAGACCTCTACATAGGGAAGAGGTCAGGTCCGCAAGTGTAGGAGGGGGTTATCTAATTCCTCCTTATACTGAGAATCTAGGGCCTGTGGAAACCAGAAGTATTTACCCCCGGAGACCTGTAGGTGGGGAGATGGGATATTCACGGGAAGAAGATTTTTGCCCTCGTCCCCCCTACGGAGGTGAGGTGAGGTCCGTGGGTTCAGGAATACCATTATTACAGCCCCAGGATGAGAAAGATCCGAGAATTCTGGGCACAGGAAGTCTGTTTCAGAAACCTAATTATGGCGGAGGACCAAGTGAGACACATCCCACTGCCCCGAGTTATGCTCCCATTCTAACCCCGCAGGTGTGACATGGAAACTCTTTGGACAGGCTATTAGAAGAGAAAGAGCGGGAAGTGCTAGGAAATCAGAGAGCTGAGATAATACGGAAAATGTCACAGCTAAATGCAAGTCCTGAAGCCTTGACGATTCCAGTAACTATCGGACCAGTGGTTCCGTTGTACGGGGACTGTCAAGGGAGTCCGAAACCTCCAGTAATTACTCCTGTCATTGCACCGACCAGACCAGAACCCTTAATTGTAGATGACCAGACAAGTGAGTGCGAGTCGGAGGTCTCGCTGCTAGATCTGCCCGTTAGAAAGACCGGAAAAAGGATACCGAAAGGACATAATACTTTGAATGCGAGGGAAATTCAGATGGAATCGACCTCGGGTACTAGGAGTGTCACATTGGTGACTCCTGAAGAAATCGAAAGATGGAGTCAAGAATTGGAAAAACAAATGTCCCCAACGAAACCTTTAGATCTCTACAAACTGAGAATAGAAATAGAGGAATTGATGGCAGGAAACGTAGGATTAGACAGATTAAATACCTACTCCGAAGACGAAATGCTGTTTATCTGCAAGAGTCTCACCCGAAATACCCGAGTACTTCATGAAAAACTGACAGACACTGCTGCTAGCATGGGAATAGATATTTCAAGATCGAAACCGCTGCAAAAACCATATAGGGCAGATTTCTCAGACAAAGATTTGGAAAACTTGAATGTTTCAGGGAAAAAAGCACAGGTCAAAGAACTATTGACAGTATTGCAAAAATGGGGAGATGTGGAAAGGTGGAAAGCCAGATGGGTCAAGAAAAAGGATGAGGCCAGGTCTAGGCAGGCAACTCCCGAATATGTTCTAAGGGAAGCGGAGAAACCAGAACAGTTATGCCCTATGGGCGAAGTACCAGGTGGAAAATATGTGCACGTTCCATGGTCCAGACAGGATATTGTGTCCTTTACTAACGATTTCCCGAAATTGCGCGAAAAGCCAGTTGACTGGTACAAGCAGGTGGAAAGGTTCGTAAAGGTGCAAAAATGCCTGTGGAAAGACCTGGATGGGTTTTTCGATATAGTTGTCCCTGTGGATCTACGGACCGAGTGTAAAATAGCCATAGCTTGGCCTAGTGAAGAATACCAGAGAGACGAAAAAACAGGGGAACCATCGAAAGAAGTGATGAAAAAATATGAACAAGTAATTCAACATCTGAAAGCAAAAGTGCCCGCAAAGGAAACTGATTGGACCAAGATAGATAGAACCACGCAGGAAAGAGACGAAACAGTGCACTCCTTTTATGAAAGGCTGTTGCAGGTGTTCAAAACATACAGTGGTATAGATAACATCGAGATGAAGGATATGACACATTTTATTTACAGGTTTGTAAATGGTTTAAGACCCGAAATTTGTCAATGGATAAAAGATAACAAGATCTGTTGGCACACTAAAAAGATGGATGAGGTCCTACGGTACGCAAAGTACTGTGAGGACGAAATGGCAGAAAAGAAAAAGGCTCTCAAGGAGAAGGTTATGTGGGCTCAAGTGAAGCTCGCAGAACAGCAGGAAAAGCAATTGAATAAAATGGCTAAATCTAATCAGAACCAAGGTCCTGGGGGTGGGGGTGGAGGAAAGCCCCGGCCCAAAATGAGCAGGGAGGAGGCAAAGAAGAAATTTCCCTGCCACCAGTGCGGAGAAATTGGACACTGGCGAGACGAGTGTCCCTATTTGCAGGATGATAACTCCCAAACACCTGATTTAACTCCACAGACGCAGAATGAAAGACCAAGAAAGACCCAACAACAGGTAAAAACGATTCAGTTGCCCCGAGCACCAAAGCCAGTATTTAAGGGAAAATCCACGCAGGGTGATGACGTAGAAGTCTGGGGGAGCAATGAGAACAGAAATGCAGCAACTTCGCAGTATTTACTAAATGATACCTTCTTTTGTGATGACCAGTACTGACTGGGCCTGAGAGGGGAGGACGAGGAGTGCGTACTTGGCGCCTCCTTGCCGGTAGACCAGTCAGGGCCATACATTGAAGGAAAGGTTGACGGAAATGATGTCACTTTTCTGTTGGACACTGGCGCTACCCGTTCTACTGTGAGAACAGTGGACGTTCCAAACCTACCCCTCTCGGGAGAAGCAATCCAAGTAGTGGGGGTATCTAATCAACTGATTAGTACTCCTGTTATTGAGCCCATGGAGATCTCAATTGGAAACTTTAAAGAAATGCATAGATTTGTCGTTTGTGACACCAGTCCAGTGAACTTACTGGGACGTGATTTGCTGTGCAAAATGAACTGTACCATCTTTTGCACACCAAAGGGTGTTGAAATTCAGACCCCAGATGAAGATGGCATTTATAAGTTAATGTTAATAAGACCTGACTCAGAAATTAAACGAATGACTATGCAAGATTTGCCCAAGGAACTCCAAGAAACAGTGAAGCCAGAGGTATGGGACTTTACCGGTAAAGATGTAGGATTAATGAAAAACGTAGACCCCATACAGATAGCCATCAAGGACAATGCAGTATACCCTAATACTAAACCCTACAGAAGGAATGCAGAAGTGAGAGCCGGTGTTGCCCTGGAAATACAGAAATTGCTAGAAGGAAACATCATACAGGAAGTAATGAGTAGCCCATGCAACTCACCGATTATGGGCATCAAAAAGCCTAGTGGCAAGTATAGAGTAGTGCAAGACCTAAGAAAGGTAAACAAAATAGTGGTTCCTTGTTGTCCTATTGTGCCGAACCCAGCAGTGATTCTGTACCAGATTCCCTGGGATGCTGAGTGGTTCACTGTGATAGACCTATGTCATGCATTCTTTTCCATTCCCTTGCATCCAGACAGCAAATTTCTTTTCTCATTTGCTTTCAACAGTCACGTGTATGTCTGGAATAGGGTCCCCCAGGGGTACACAGAGAGCCCCTCTATCTTTAATCAGATCTTGAAAAATTTTGGGGAAACTCTGGTCTTACCTGGAAATTCTGTTTTGGTGCAATACATTGACGACCTCTTGGTGGCGTCCAAAAGTCATAAGGATTGTGTGATTGACACCATTGCCCTACTGAATCACCTGAGTGAGAAGGGACATAAAGTGGCCCCTGAAAAATTACAGTTCTGTGCAAAATCAGTGAAATATCTGGGGTACCAGATAGAGAAAGGCATCAGGAAAGTAACGTCAGAGAGAGTCAGAATAATTAAAAAAATGCAGTTACCCCGTACTCAGAAAGAAATCAGAATGTTCCTTGGAGTGATAGGATACTGCAGGCAATGGATTGTGGGATTTGCAGTTCTAGCTAGGCCTTTGATAAAAATGACCAAGAGAGGAACACCGGATATCGTAGAATGGGATGATGAAAGCTTAACAGCCTTCACAAAACTGCGAGATTGTCTGTGTACCGCCCCTGCGTTGGGAATGCCAGACTATTCCAAGGAATTTGCCCTGTTCTGTGACACTCGCGATAATTGTGCATTGTCAGTCCTAACCCAAGAACATGGCACAACCAGAAGGCCAGTGGCATATTTCTCTGCCACCCTGGATCCAGTGGCTGCTGGATTACCAGGATGTCTGAAAGCAGTAGCTGCTACTTGCACAAGTCTAGAGCACAGTGAATCCATTATCATGGGACATCCTGTAACTGTGTATGTTCCACATGGAGTGGTGATTTTACTAACCAGAACGAAAACTCAGTATCTCACCCCTAGTCGGCTGACTAAATACGAGAGGATTCTCGTGGGTGCTGCAAATATAACCATTGTCCGGTGCAACATTCTGAACCCCGCCACTCTGCTTCCCAACTCAATGGTTATGGAAGATGGGGAAGAAAATGAGCATAATTGCATTGATCTGACAGAATTTAGCACAAAACCACGCCCAGACATAAAAGAAACACCTCTGCCTATACATGACAAAGAATTGTTTGTGGATGGTTCATGCCTAAGACATGAACAAGGAGGCCTAAATGCTGCCTATGCTGTAGTCTCCTTAAGCAAAATTGAAGAAGCAGGTTATTTATTTGGAGTAAAGTCTGCACAAGTAGCCGAATTGATCGCCATGATAAAAGCTTGCAAATTGGGGAAAAACGAACGCATAACAGTGTATACTGACAGTCAGTACTGTTATGGAGTTGTGCATGACTTTGGCCAATTGTGGCTACAGAGGGAATTCCTGACTTCCTCAGGTACCCCTATTCGAAATGGAAAGGTTGTTCAAGACCTTCTAGAGGCAATCCAGTTACCAAAGGAATTGGCAGTGGTCAAGTGTGTTGCTCATAAGAAGGGCCTTGACCCTGTATCTTTGGGAAATGATTTCGCTGATCGAGTGGCAAAATTATGCGCCACGGATCGACTGATAATCAATCCGAAACGGGGGGGGGGGCGGAAACAGCTGCCAACTTCGAGTGTTTGAAGAAGTGCCTACATGGGATGAAGTGAGAGAATGGCAGCAGGCGACACCCTGGCAAGAGAGAGAGAAGTGGAAGGAAGAAGGGTGTAGACCAAGACGTGAGGATGGTGTCATCTTGGGCCCAAATGGTATGCCTGTGTTACCCAGACACTTGCTTGGCACAATGGCTAGACTGATACATGAGGGATCACACATTGGTAGGGACGCCATGATTCTGGTATTTCAACAGACTTGGTACAGCAAGAAGTTCAGGAAGGTAGCAGAATCCCTCTGCCAGAGGTGCTTGACATGTCAACAGTTCAATGCCGGCAAGAGAACAATGGTGGAACTAGGGAGAATTGGGAGGTCAGGAGGTCCCTTTGTGAGAATACAGGTTGATTTCATCACCATGCCACGTTGTGAAGGGAAGCGATATGTCCTTGTCATTGTCTGCCTATTTTCAAAATGGGTGGAAGCTTACCCTACTCCCCAAAGTGACGCACTGACAGTAGCAAAATGTTTACTGAAAGAACTGATACCTAGATTCGGGGTTCCAGTCACTATTGAATCAGATAGAGGCCGACATTTTCAGAATGATGTGATCGATCAACTCTGTAAGGCCTTTGGAATCACACAAAAGCTTCACTGTGCATATCATCCAGAGGCTTCTGGAGTAGTGGAGCAAATAAACGGGACTATAAAAACAAGACTAGCAAAATTGTGTGATGCATCTGGCATGACCTGGGTGAAGGCCCTGCCACTTGTTCTGATGGGACTCCGAAGTATTCCAGACCGGAAGACAGGCCTGAGTCCCCATGAAATCCTGATGGGAAGAGTGATGAGACAAGCATGGGTACCAGGAAGCAAACTGTTGAGTATTACTGATGATTTGGTGCTTGAATACTGCAAGAGATTAGGTGACCAAGTGCGTTATATCTCTCGCCAGATCGGAGAAGACGCCGTCGCCAATCCAACGACTCCTCTCCACAAATTGGTTCCAGGAGACTGGGTCAAAATCAAGAAGCATACTCGGTCATGCTGCCTGGCACCAAGGTGGGGACTGAAGCGCCAAGTAATCCTGGTAACGACCACAGCAGTGAAGTGTGCAGGTGTTCCCCATTGGATCCACGCCAGCCACACCCAGAAGGTACTACCAGACGAGGAGCCTGGAGAAGGAGGCCGTCCAGTAGAGGGGCCTGCAGAAGTAAGACCAGAAGTAACTGACGACGTACAGCCCAGTACCAGTCAAGCTGAGGGGTCCGCAGGCGTTGGTCCAGCGGTGGTTGATGACGAGCTACCAAGAGTCAAGCCTGCTGAGGGGTTCCCAGAAGTTGGTCCAGAAGTAGCTGATGACGAGCTGCCGAGCATATGGCCAGATGAGTGGATACCCTTGATTGACCTCACCGAAGACCCCATCAGAACAAGAGAGCGAATTTGGGAAGGTAGAGAGTGGAATAGAGAGGAAAAGCAAGGCACAGGCGAAGAACCTCAGACTATTGAGATTCACATCAAAACTGAGGAAGGAGAAGGTCAGACAGGGACTGAGCAAATAATTGATACTCCTCCCCAAACTCCAGAAATAGAAAAACAACAGACTAGACCTAGTAAAGAGATTCGAGCGGAAGAGAATAAAGGGATCGAAGTGCTCGAACAGGATCAGATAGGGTTAGAAGAACGTGTTCGGGAAACAGAAACAGAGACAGTTGAAAAGCAAAAACAAAACTCTCCTGAACAAGGCCAGTTTAGTAACCAGGCAGAAGAAACAGATACGAGCCCTGGAACTAGTCAGATAAGAGGGGAAGAAGAAGAAACAGAATTGCCACCGACTAATGAAAATAAAAGAGCAATAGAAGAAAACGAAATCCCAGTGCCAACTAAAAGACTTAAGAAAAGAAAGCACATTGAGCCTGGATTCATAAAGAAATTGAGGCTGAGGATAAAAACGGTAGAAGAAAAACGTGCAGAAGAAAGGAGAAGTTCTCGCATAGCCGAGCAACCAGAAGACACTTCCAAAAGAAGGAGCGATCGAATAAAAAGACAAAACAAAAAGTACAAGGCTCCCGAATGGACGCTCGTTTTGGAAGAATTTGAAGATCTTGATATAACTGACGAAAGCGACGGAGAACCAGTCGCTGAATACTCTGCCGAAGAAGAAGACGAGCCACCGTGAAATTGCACAAAGTAAGCTACTCGTGTAGAGACACAAAGAGGGGTCGAGAAACTTCTTCTGAGCCAAAATGTCTGATTCAAACGTGAGTGGTAGACCTAGTCGCAGTTGTTGCAAAACATGCTGCAAAGTATGTATATGTAGTATAATTATAGTGATATTAGTTTGGATAGGACTAACAGTTTTCATTCCTTTTGCGGTGAGCAAAAATACTAATATTGACCCTACTGAGATTGTAAATACTGACACTGAAGAACTGACAACACAAAGTGTAGCAAGACATGAGAAAGCACTCAAACAAACAAAACGAGACCTAGAAGCATCAGATGAGGGAGGATTGCATTATCATGGAGTTAAGAATAAGACACATTTAAATGTTTTCGCAAACTTGTTAATACACTATGTAGAGACTATGGAAATTGAGGATTGCTATGTCTGCATGAAGCTACCTACCTCTGTGGCTGAAGGCGTGACATACCATCACCTGCCCCTGACATATGGAATATCCTGTAGCATTTTAGCAAGCTTATTTTACAAAAGAGGACCGTTACAGTACTATTACTCTAACAATGACGTGATCTTTTCTGAACTTCCTATACGTGGGAACCTGAATCCTGTACATACCAAAAGTGACGTTACTCGCTATATGGGCGAATACTTTCTGACTCTAGGTAATATAGACATAGGTGACGCACACAGAGATAACTTGACCTGTTCTTTGCGTGAGCAGGAAAAGATGTTCCTGAACATGGCAGAGAAGAGGAGAATAAAAATACAAAGAAAGGCAGATAATGAGGGACAGAAAACGCCAAAATGGGCTGAGGACATGGAAGGCACCTCAAAGGGTGGGGCGGGACCTGCTCTGTTGCTGGATTTTGAAAGGAAGGGAAAGCTATGTCTTCACCGCGAGAAGACTAGCTACTATAATAGGTGTGTATCAATTACAACGCAACTTTTACGTCGTAATGCTGTTACAACGCAGCTATTACAACGCAGGATCCATTACATCGGATGCCATTACAACGCATGGCATTACATAGCAGATGGTATTACAACGCATACCATTACATCGTAAGTATTGGTAATTATATAATTTTTTTTTATTTTATTTAATATTATATAATTGATTTAATTATTATTAATTATAAATAAAAATAAATAAAAATATTTATTTATGTTTTTAAATATTATAAATTAAATTTATTAATTTAAGTAATTTTTTTAATAAGTATGAGTATAGGAGTATATGTTTTGGGGTACTGAGGTATATGTTTTGGGGTGTTTGGGTATTTTTAGGTTTTAGGGCAGGGTTTGGGTTTTGGGGTACAGGGGTGTTTTTAGGTTTTAGGGTTTTGGGGTACAGGGGTGTTTTTAGGTTTCAGGGTAGGGTTTGGGTTTTGGGGTACAGGGGTGTTTTTAGGTTTCAGGGTAGGGTTTGGGTTTTGGGGTACAGGGGTGTTTTTAGGTTTCAGGGTAGGGTTTGGGTTTTGGGGTACAAGGGTGTTTTTAGGTTTCAGGGTAGGGTTTGGGTTTTGGGGTACAGGGGTGTTTTTAGGTGTCAGGGTAGGGTTTGGGTTTTGGGGTACAGGGGTGTTTTTAGGTTTCTGGGTAGGGTTTGGGTTTTGGGGTACAGGGGTGTTTTTAGGTTTCAGGGTAGGGTTTGGGTTTTGGGGTACAGGGGTTTTTTTAGGTTTCAGGGTAGGGTTTGGGTTTTGGGGTACAAGGGTGTTTTTAGGTTTCAGGGTAGGGTTTGGGTTTTGGGGTACAGGGGTGTTTTTAGGTTTCAGGGTAGGGTTTGGGTTTTGGGGTACAGGGGTGTTTTAGGTTTCAGGGTAGGGTTTGGGTTTTGGGGTACAGGGGTGTTTTTAGGTTTCAGGGTAGGGTTTGGGTTTTGGGGTACAGGGGTGTTTTTAGGTTTCAGGGTAGGGTTTGGGTTTTGGGATACAGGGGTGTTTTTAGGTTTCAGGGTAGGGTTTGGGTTTTGGGGTACAGGGGTGTTTTTAGGTTTCAGGGTAGGGTTTGGGTTTTGGGGTACAAGGGTGTTTTTAGGTTTCAGGGTAGGGTTTGGGTTTTGGGGTACAGGGGTGTTTTTAGGTTTCAAGGCAGGGTTTGGGTTTTGGGGTACAGGGGTGTTTTTAGGTTAAATTAAATTAATTATATTATATTAATTACATTTCTTAATTAAAATAATTAAATTAAATACATTATTTTAAATAATTTAATTTAATTACAATTAAAAAAATATTTAAATTAAATTAATTTAATTATACTAATTAAATAAAATTAATTACAATTTTTATTAAAATTAATTTAAATAAATAGATTTAAATTTATTAAATAAAATTAATTACTATTTTAAAATGTATTTTAATTAAATTAATTAAATTAAATTAATTAAATTAACTTAATTACATTTTTTTTAAAAAGGTATACTTACCTATACTTACGATGTAATGCCATGCGTTGTAATAGCATCTGCTATGTAATGCCATGCGTTGTAATGGCATCCGATGTAATGGATCCTGCGTTGTAAAAATTCCGATGTAACGGAATGCGTTGTTATAAACCGCGTTGTAGTGACACCAATCCCTATAATAACATTTTCATTGGTTCCAGTGAATGTGAACATAATTACAAGGTAATTGGAAGATGGGGTTTCAAAAATGGGTCAGAGCCAGTGTTTCCTGGAATTTATTATATATGTGGAGACAAGGCTTATTTCAAATTGCCGGATCACTGGTATGGAAGCTGCTATTTTGGCATTGTCTTCCCGAAAATATACCATGTGAATGAAGTTGCTGGAAGCAGTGAAAATACTAATGGCTTAGTGCGTAGTAAAAGAGAAAGCGTAGGTGAAATAATGGGTAGTATTTTCAGTGCACTGATACCTGGAGTGGGAGTGGTTCTGAACACTCACAGAATTTGCAAATTGTCCACAATAGTAGATGTGTTGTCTACTGACACAGCTCATGGATTTCTGCTGGTCAATACCGAAATGGTTGCGATCAGATCAATGGTTTTGCAGAACAGACTTGCTCTTGACACCTTATTAGCAAAAGAGGGCGGAGTCTGCCGGATGTTGAAGGCGCAACATTGTTGCACTTACATTCCGGACAAAAGTGTGCAGCTCAAAAGATATGTGAAAAACATTACTAATCTGGAAAAGGAACTCAAACCACTCGAGGTTGATAGTGCCTGGAAGAGACTGGTAGATGGTCTCTCAAATGTAGGTCATTGGCTTGCTAGCTTAGGTAAAAGCTTATTGTTTAAGGTACTGATGCCAATTGGAATTATAGGTCTTATCCTATTTTTCATATTTGTCTGTTGCAAATGCCGTAAGCACACCAGAAAGCATCAAGTGAATGCCAAAGGAGTGAAACGAAGTGTGGATGAGCTTGAATTAGAGGAAATGAATAATCAGATATACAAAAAGGTGAAAAATTCTCACCCTACCAAAAATGAGAAAGAGAAGCTGAATCGCTTGCTGGAAGAGATAGAGTTGTATAAAGTGTGAGAAGTTGGCATCTGGTTCCATTATTTTTGTGATGATAGTAAATATCATCAAAGAGGGGATTGATAGAGCAAGCTTTGCATTGCGACTTGCTCGAGTCATGAACCTCGCCCGTGTGTAATCAATTAATAACATTTGTACGTCTTACTAAACTTTTATTTTTATATACGAACGAAATAGATGAAGCTTGCATATGTGTTTTCTAATACAACTAATCCATGTCCCTAAAACATGGCCGCCGCTCTGAATTGGCTTCTGCGCATGCGTCAGTCACACTCACGTGACCTGACGTAGTTATAAGTTTGGTGAGAAAGGGTGCGCATGCGTAATACACAGCTTTCGTGAATAACGTGGTGATGCTCTTGTGATCGTGTATATGTTGCTAATGTTTAAACTGCATAGTATATTTTTATAATGATAAGTTTAAAGTACAAAATCATGATGCGTTTTATCTGCATTTATTTCTATGTATTAATTTGTTCTCGCTTACTTTTCATGTACTGCGGGAAATGGGGGCCCGAACCGGTTGGGAGCCATATTGAAGGTCCCTTCTGCGCATCCTCGTGGCGCACAGAAAGTGGCAACCTTGGACAGTGGAACTCAGCCAGCTGGCAGCCACAGTCAAGATGCTCATGAGAAAGCCACCTCTGCCCTACGAGAATGGAGAAAGTTGCTCCTTATATGATACATTGTGTGTTGCGCTATTGTTTGCTGTACAGCTTCCCATGGGAACCCCAATCTTGCTAGGCGGTACCCAGAGATGCAAATTAGGCCTCCAAATAGTCTGTTCTGATTGGTGTGTTACCCAAATCCTACCTTAGGACCAATCCAAATTGAGGGATTCTGACACTTTGCAACATTGGGGGGTGGTACACCGTCCCAAAACAGTATATCTACCCTGGGTTCACCTAGGGAAATTGTCCGACTTGTCTGATTTAGCTGACCTGTCACTGACCCAACGCACTCAATAGGTGACTGAAGATACAGAGCGCTGCGGAGCACTCTGTCCGAAATTGACCATAGACTAAGGTTTTACTAAACCTTAAAAGTGCTGGCGGAGCACTTTGCTGGGAGTTCACTGACCCAATCGGGGTCCTGATCGATAGCTGCAGAGAGGGTGGAGCGCAGGCGTTGCTTCCGAACTGCGGGTGCCGGTCCTGTCCTGAGGGTCCTGTCCTGAGGGTCCTGTCCTGATTCTAATCTGGTCTTCCTGTCCTGTCCTGGGTGTCCATTCTGCACCTGCTGTCCATTGAGGGGTATCCTTCCTTGAGGGTTTCCTGTCCTTAACTGACCCGTGGCCAGGGTTTGGTTTCCACACCAGTCTAGGTAAATATCGCTCTGAAAACTCTGAATCTTGCACCTATCTAAATTTCTGTCTTTTGCTTCAATAAAGTCATTTGCATTTATTTCATAACGTGTTCCTATGTTACCCTACCTGCTAGAAATTATATTTTGCATTGCAGTTTGTCACTTCCTGATATGGTCTAGAACATCCTTACTTAAACTGTCTAAAGAACTTTTGCCTTAATGCATAGCGTGTTTTTCTTCATAATCTCTCCTATAGATATATATATGTGTCCCGAAATCCTGTCTCATTTCCCTTGAGATAATTTCAGAATACTAGTCCTAATCAAAGACTATCCCATCTTTATTGATTCATTCTAAACGTCCTAATTTCTGGTCCTTCATTTTTTGAATGTGCCCTGGTTCCATTAGCTTGTAAATGGTTGCACTGACTTATTTGCTATTTAGCTATATACCTTCTGTTATTTTGATTATTGATTGCTTAATTACTGTGAATTTGATATTTTCTGAATTTTACTAAATTAGATAAAGACTTTAAAACTTCCAGTTGTCCGTGGTCATTTGCAAAGAGTTTTGAATATTACTTGTTGGGTTTGTATTTTGCTGCCTTTCCTTTTACAGCTAGCTCCCTGATCCATTGTGGTCATAGGTACCCGCATCGGTGGATGGTAAGTCGGGTACTCTAAAGAATAACGAAAGGGACTCACACAATTATTGGTAGTAGACCGTGAGGTCATCCGATCAATGTATATGGTGATTTGAAATATATGGGCCCGAAGCCGGAAGTGGCGAAATTATTGGTCGGGTGACCCACGCGCTCTATCAGTATAATGGTGCACTTGGAGCCCCAGTGTTTGGGTACAACCATGTGGCTGCTGCATGTTCTCTGACCTTTCCCCTCCTCCATACTTTGAGTTGTAATAAGTCTGCCCAGGCCTTCCCACATCGATGCACAGCCTATCAGACCCCTCGATCGAAGGAGCATTCGAATATGCATCTAACAGGTCCAGATCGGGAGGCCCCTTCTTCTCCTTCCTCGTGGCCAAAGTCTGGAACTCCCTTCCGCTCCACCTCAGACAGACAGCATCGCTCCCCATCTTCACAAGAAACCTCAAAACCTAGCTCTTCAACAGACCCCCTCCTTGATGGACTGACACCTGCACCCCCAGCGCCTTAAGACCCTTACGGATGAGTAGTCGCGCTTAACAAACGCCCGATTGATTGATTGACTGGTATCAAAACATGTGCTTCTTCTGCAAAGGACAGAACATTTGGAAATGACACCACCTTGAATGATTGGTGCGGGATGAAGAGATCCAACTACTTCAGAGCTAATAATGGGCCAAAGTTCCTTGCACTTCCCGAAACAAGGACAGAAATGAGTAAAATTCCTGATGTTGCTAGGAGTGCGGAACAGGTGGTTTTGTTTACTTGTCTAGCAGATCCGCCTGAACTCCTCTTATAAGAACAACTTGCAAATTTTTCAATATGGAAAATGAGTTATATAAAAAGTCTTTTTGGAGTGTCTTGAAAAAGGATTCAATAATCAATCTTTACAATTTCCAAAGCCCAGGAGTCTGAAATTGATGAGGACCAAGCATACAGAAACCACTGAATCCTGCCTCCTACTGGGAGATAGATCTGTTATGTTAGTCATATGTAGTATGTATATCAAATGATCAAATTCAAAATTTGGTGATTCTGAGTATGTGGAGAATAAAAGTAAATGAGTTATTGTATTGCTTTAGACGTTTCATTAAGTTTGGAGCTCTTCGTGGCCTTCAAACATTGTTGACTTGATACAAGATTTTGAAAACTGTGACCAGCCAACACTTGCTTCGCACCAGGTTTTGACAATTTCTGGCCCAGGGCACCCAGTCTCTCGGGGGCCATCAATACTTTTAAGGGGGCCCACCGGGGCACCCACTGCATATTTAAAAGGGTGAGGAAGCACTCTGCCCCTCTCCCTAGGCCAATATTGGCCCCAGTGACCCCATTTCCAGGGGCCCAGCCATTATCTGAAGTGGAAGGGGGGGACACAGTCCCCGTCTCCGGGCCAATATTGACCCAGGCAGACCCCATCCCCAGGGCCATCCCAGTAAATGCAACCAGAAAGAAAGGGATCAAAGCATAAATTCCCGCACTGAGTTAACGTCCCCTATAGGTCCTCAACAAACAAAAATGAAGGTGCTGATAGCCTGAGACACAATCCCATATGTCCCAAGAAGAGTTAGAGAAAGAAAATGTTTCAAAGATCAAAAGATGGCTCCGCCAAACCAGATGACCACATGAACGACGCTACGTGACTATTGCGGTAAGACTGATTCCGATATACCCTTCCAGTATCTTTTGAAATTTAAAATGCCTTCCCAATATATTGCCAAGGGGATTCGATAGACAATGTTTTAAACAAAAATTAGCTGGGCTCAATTGATGAACGACAGGTCCATATACCTTGGACTATTTAAAACTGATTACGCCCTGAAGAAGTCCGGACGAAAATACGTTGGCTATTTTATTGATAAGAAAATTGAATAAAGAATACATTTGAAACTTCAAGAGCCTGTGACTGACTTCACTTTGAGAAAATGGACATGGATCTTCAAATTTGTACACAATAATGCATAATGTTTGATATTTAATAACACACTTAAAATTGGATCTATCAGAAGGGTGCAGAGCCATCTTTTGTGTACCATCCCAGTAAATGGTGGGTGCCCTGGAGCCCACCCAGGGCACCGACTGCATATTTAAAAGGGGAAGGAAGAATGCAGTCCCCCTCCCCGGACCAATATTGACCCGGGGACTCACTCAGGGTACCTCCTACAAATTCAAATTCAAAAGGGGGAGGGGGCATGCATCCCCCTCCCTGAGCCAACAGTGGCCCCAGGGAACCAATCCCCAGGGGCTCATGTAATTAATATTTGGGGAGTGGGGCCACATAGATCACTTCCCTGGGCTGATTTTGACCACGGGGAACACATCACCTAGGGCCCGGACACATTATCAATAGGGAACCCTGGGGATCCCATCATCTGGGGCCTGGCCAGTGAGGTGTGGGTGCCCTGAAGCCTACCGAGAGCACCCACTTCTATTTTGTTGGAAACCACAGGATGCCCCAATGACCCCACCAGCCCAGCCAGTTCCCCACCTCCAGCTGAAGCCAGCATTGCTGCCACCCGCAGTGAACAGCAAAACATGCTGGAGCAGTTTTTTCATATGTTTCCCTGCCGGTTTAACAGCGGGTAGGGAAACAGATGAAAAGTCATCTCTTTTCGGGAGGGAATAATTTTTCCTTCTCTGCCCACTGAGAGCGGACTTAGTGTTTGCTGTCACTTGGCAAGAGCTTTGAAATTGCACCCACCAAGCGAGAGCAAACACAGGTTACCTGCCCACACCAGTGCAGACAGGGAAACCGCTATGTCCGAGGGATAGGCATCCTCGGACATAGCTTGAGCCGTCCTTGAGGGATGGGTTTCCCAAGACCATATTTTTTTGGGGATGGCCAGTCCCTGGAGGAGGAGGTGGTCATTGTCATTGTCTTGGTTTGGTCCTCGGAGGTGGCAGGCCCCAGGGCCGAAAATTGCCCCCGGAGGGAGTACACGTGCCCACCCTCATTGTCTTGGCTGGGCCCAAGGGACGAGGTCCGGAGGCCGAGCTTGCCCCAGGAGGGGGGCCACGTGACCTCTCCCCTTCAAAATATCAGCCGTACCCCGGGGGGTGGTGGTTCACAGGGCACCCTCCTCCTCCCAAATGTACTTAAAAAATCCCCCCAGGACCTGGCCCACCTGGGGGGGACAATTAAAAAACAAGCATAAGAGACCACGCTTGTTTATTTATTCATTTTTACTCGAATTCGCAGAGCCTCTCCATATCTGCGGGAAAAATACAAAAAAAACATTTTTGGTCCCCAGCAGGATCCCTGTGGAACCCCACCACCAGGCCTAGGTGGTTAGGGTATTCATAACCTGCCCGCTTTTATGTTTTTGTGTATTTTCCTAGGGCAAGTCCAAGTTCCGAGTTCCAAGTCCCAAGATGACTGCCAACACTTTCTTGTTAAAGTGTTGGCAGCCAATCAGATCTCACCATGAGATCTGTCAGATCTGCAGGCAATCTACGAACCTAGAAATCTATAAATATTTTTTCATTATTAACTTTAAAACTACTGCACAGATTAGCACCAGATTATAGAAAGGTCTCTCTCTGGACCAAGAGCTAGCTTTCTGCCACATTTGGTGTAATTCTGCCCATGGGTTTGTGCTGTAGTCATGTTCAAAATAACCCTATGGGGAACACCCGATTTGGAACCCCTGCTTTTTTTTCTCAACCCCCGCTTGATGGATCACCCCAAAACTTTCAAGACATCAGCTGAAGTGAGTGGCAAATTCAATTTGAAAATTTCTTGAAGATTCGTCAAACCGCCCCAAAGTTATTTGCAAAACAAAAAACACTTTGGCTATAGAAACTAGGGTGCATATTTAAAAGGCCCTATCGCCACCACAATGTTACTTTTCTTAATGTTATGTTGGTGGTAGGGGCTTCAGCTTAATGGTGCCTTGTAAATAAAGCACCCGTTCACGCTACACTTACCGTGAAAGGGGCGGGCAATGGATGTTGTGGTGGGTGTTCCGCCGCAAAACGTATTGATTTTGACACTGCCCCATATTTACAATGGTGGTGTAGATATGGGGTAGCGCCAAAATTAAGACCAGGGAAAACCTGGTCTTAACCTGGTGCAACGAGGAGAAATGTTTAATTTCTCCTCGTTTTTGCTGTTTCTATGTGTGCTGCGCTGTGCAGCACACATGGGAACAGCAAACCGCCATTGATTGGATATGTACGGGAAGATGTCCGGTGCTGCACATAAATAATCATTAAACAAAAATTACGTTTTGCAACTACTATGTGTGCTGTATTAAGCAGCACACATAGAAGCTTCAAACCGCCATTTCAGATTGTTTATGTGCAGGAAGAGACACCTTCCTGCACAATAACAATAATTCCCCTCAATGCAGGCACCATTGTACTATGGTGCTTGCCTGCATGGGCGCTAGGCAGCTAAATCAGCGCCAGTGCAGGGGGAAACGCAAGTCTGCACCGTATTCTTGTAAATACGGTGCAGCCCTGCTTTTCAGAAGTGGCAAAGCGTGGCAGTAGGCCAAGAAGGCTAATGCCGCTCTCTACCACTAAAGATATGCCCCTCGGTCCTAACTGGAACTGCATACTATTGATCACCAGTAAGTAATATGTATATATATTTTATATGCAGAGAATAAATACAACTTCATAGATTAAGATGAACAATCATTTTTAAAAATCACAGCAAAAGAGAACTAAACATTGAAGCAAAAATGTGATAAATTAACTACACTTTACCGCACACTTTGGATGTCCAATCCATGTTTTTTCAACTCTTCATTTAAATGGTATGGATAAACCATCCAATCTTTAAAACTAACTAAAGCCGCAGGGCCAGATAACCTACCAGAAATGATATTAAAAAATAATACTGACTAATGGGCAAGCATTCTAACTGTGACCTTCCAAAATATTTTAACTTCTGGGATTTTGCCAGAAAGTTGGAAGGGAGCCATTGTAAGGCCAATATAATAATAATAATAATAATAATAATAATAATAAGGGAGCTTATGAAGCGCCTGGTTACGCCCACCGGCGTGTCCCCGCGCTCTAGTAAGTGAGAGATCATAAAACCCCATGCCCAGACTAGAGACGCCCAGGCCTATCAATGAAGGAACAAGTATGTTTGAAGCTCTCTTCTAAACCTGGTCTCGATTCCAACCAAAGCTCAAGAGGGAGTTTGTTCCAGCTCCTGGCCGCTAAGAGCCGAAAAGATATGCCACCCATCCTGGCCCTCTTAACTTTAGGGACAACCAACAGGCCAGTCCCACTAAAAAGGAGGACGCCACACTGGTCCAGAAATATCGCCTTATAAGTCTGCTGGATGTGGTGCAGAAAGTATTCTGTAAGATATTGTTAGGCGTATTGAAGTCCTTGGTAGAACATTACAGTTTGATGCTGATAGAGCAAGGAGGGTTCAAAGAGAGTCATTCTACTATAGACCATTGCCTTAGTTTATGGGCAATGGCAAAAAAGGCAATGGAAGTGCAAGGTAATCTGTTCTGCTGTTTTGTTGATTTCCGAGCTGCCTTCAATTCAGTGGATCATAGTCTTCTGTTGAATATGCTGGCAAAGCTCGGAATCAACGAGACAGTACTTTCACTAATTCAGGAAATGCATTCACTGAATTGGGCCAGGGTAATTTTGGATACCCTTGGAACTTTATCCAAGAAAATTAAGATAAAGAATGGATTGCGTCAGGGTTGTGACTTGGCCCCATTGTTATTCTCTTTGTTCCTTTCCGACTTGCCAAATATATTGAGTAAGGCTGGAGGGTTAAGCCTTAAGATGGGGGGGACCCATATATAATTTCTGCTATACGCTGACAATCTAATGATAACAGACATGACAAAGCTTGCTTTATAAAAACAAACTGGACACTTTCTACGATTATTGTTTAAAGAAACGCCTCACGGTAAATTTAGAAAAAACTAAAATAATGGTGTTGGGGAAAAGAAAGAGTTATTTTTACTGGCAACTGGGAGAGGTCAGAGTCGAAAGAGTGGACAAATATAAATACTTGGGTATGTAGTTCGACAGCAAGTTAAATTGGAGGGATCACATATCGTCATTAAAATCATAGGCTATCTCCTCAGTATGGGGTCCTAAACAATTTTAGCAGAAGAGTGGAGGCCCCTCCCTGTGGCCAATTCTATCAGCTTTTAATGCAATGGTCTGCCCACAATTCCAATATCTTGCAGAGGTTTTATTTAAGCATGGGCGGATTTTGCGGATTCGCAATCCGCGAATTTGCGTATTTGCGGATTGCGAAAATCCGCAAATTCCGCGAATTCTAGCGGATTTGCGTATTTTTTTGGGGGGTGTGTGTTCGCACGGGTTTCTGCTAGTTCGCGAGGGTTTGTACAATTTCGCAAATTGCGAATTACTTATCGGGTCGCCAGTTTTGCGAACTTGTTGTTTCTACGTGCCCAGCCTGTTTGCAAGGCTTTCTTCATCACTGCCACCCTCTGTCACCACTGGCACTCTCTTTGGTCACCCATGCCATCCTCTGGCTCACCCATGTCACCATCTGTGTCATCACAGCACCCTCTGGTTCACCAGTGTACATTATTGGGGCAAAGCAAAGCACTGCCATCCTCTGTCAACACTGGCACTCTGGTTCACCCATGCCACCCTCTGGCTGGCACACCCATGCCACCCTCGGTGTCATCACAGCACCCTCTGATTGACCAGTGAGTGTACATTATTGTGGCAAAGCCAAGCACACCTGCTAAGTGCTTTAAGTTTTGCAAACAACAACACCTGCCCTGCCCCAACTGACATTAATGAAGGCTGGCACCTGCTTGTCTGCTCCCTTTCCTTTTTGTTGCAATAACAGGATGCAATGGCATACTTGTAACTATTCTGTGACTGTCAGAGCAGGGTCACACAATAGTTGCAAGTAGGCAACCGGATTCTGGAGGGCCCCTTCAGGAAGCACTACAGGTAAATGGTTACAAATGATGAGCTCGAACTTTTGCACCTGCTCGTTGGTTTTGCTTTTGCAAAACTCGTTTTTCGGTAATTTTGCCATATTCGCGAGGCGCGGCGTCGTGCAAAATCGACCGTGGAAGCCGCGAACTCGTGCGAGTTACCCCAAGGTTGAGTATGGTCGCCGCCATTTTGTTTGCGTGACGTATTTCCGTTTCCGCCCGCTATGTGTAATCTCGCGCAATGAGCGCCTTGCGAATGCAAGTTCGCACGAGTTCGCGAGAGAAATCGCGTGCAAACTTACTTACACGCACGTGTTCGGGCGGCCATCTTATTTTTCATTCATTCCTATGTGTCTGGGTATGGTGTTTCTATCCTCTGTATATCTCTGCCATCCTTTGCTTGTTTTGATATTTTTTTGATCTATTTAACTTTTTTTCTATCCCTCTATTTTTCTAGGTCTATATTTTTGTGTTTTAGGCTACTTTTGTTTACTTTTCAACTACTTTTTTAAACTTTTATTTCCTTCTTCCCTACTCTTATTCTTTTTTATTTTGTCTTCTTACTGCTAACACCTGCCCAGAACATGGTGAAGACAGCTGTCAAGCTGCCCAAGACGGGCACCGCAGCCCGTGCCCGGCTCCCGTGTGGCCGCTTGAGGGCGGAAATGGTGGTGCCCCGGGAGATCTTCAGCCCTGAGGAGGTGGGCTCACTCGTTTTTTATGTGCAGCGCCGTCTCCCCAGGACCATCGCGGCAGGCGGCAGGATCGCTGCTGGTTATACCAACAGCCAGGAGCGACGGAAGCGGTGGGGGCAGGTGTGCTGGGCCCTTTTTAACATCACGGGGGTCCAGCGCACCTACAATCAAGTGACCCACCGCTGGACCGATATCCTGGACCGAGAGCGCGACCTGCTAGACGTGCTGGGAGTGGAGGTCCCCGGGCTTGGTGAGTAGTAGTAGCAATTTTTTCATCACTCACTACTCTGTTTTTTCTCCTGCTCTGTGTGACTGTGTTATATTGCAAATGTTTGCTTTAACCTTTTTACAAAGAGCAATAATGCTGCTGATTACATTGATAACAGAGGTAAATTAATATTTCAAAATCTTCTGTGCATTTCAGGTGCACTGTTCTCCTTCTCTGTGGCGGTGCCACTGCTTATTTGTTTTCTATTTTGTGTTCATTTAATTGGGCTGAGTAATGTATGAGTGTATTTTACAGAACTGCGTAATGCTAGACACAAAGGGGCAGATTTACAAGCCCCTTGTGCCACGTTTACGCTGCCTTACCTGACGCACAGCGACGTAAACGTGGCGCATCCCTGCGAGTCATGTACAATGTGATGCATCTAGGGAGATGCGCCACGTTAAGGCCTGGGCCTGCGTCACAATGGGTGCGTTCCCACGCAGGGGGGGGTGTGGGGGGTGGCGGTCAGGCAGCTGTGCGCCTCGCAAAAGTGCCTGCGTGAAATCTACAAGATTTAACGCAGGCACTTCCGCGACGCTGCTACGTCAATTCTTTATGCCTGCTTGCTTGAAGCAGGCGTAAGGACTGATGCGGTATGTTGAGTATTGGGCAGCCCTGAGCATTGCTATAGTTTCATCGCGCCTGCGACGCGACTCTAGAGATGCGCCTCTCTTTCGTCACGAGATGCGTCACGCATCTGCCTACCCTTGCGCCAGGGTTTGCCGCATTGTAATTGCGGCGCATCTGCCGTGACGCAAGGTTAGTTTTGCGTTACGCATTTGTTCTGGTGCACATCTGGAGGTGTCCAGCTCAGAACTCGTAAGTATGCCCCTAAGTGTCAGATTAGCAATTACCTGCGCATCCCTGCAAAGTGTGCGGCACGCCAGCACCACCCATGGTGCGCCGTATTTCCAATGCGGCACACCATGGTCCCAAAACGTCACCGAAGCGTTACGCATCGGTGCCGTAAAGGCGGCTCATAGATGGAGTTGCGTTGCAACGATGGCGCAGCTCCAGCAATGCTGCGTCAAGCCGTAAGTCTGCTTCATGCAGGCGCAGGGTTTCAGTGATGCATCATTGTCCTAAATGACTGATTGAAATTTTATATATTCCCCATAGCCACTTTTAGCATGCGTTCCTGCGCAGGAACGCCCTCCCTTGCGCTGGAACGCTCCCTAATGGCGCAGGGCTTTAGAATGGGATGCATCTCCCATATGCGTCACGTTGTTAATATACGCCACACCATGGCGCCTCTCTTGTTGTGGCGTTGCGTCACAAAAGTGACGCAAGAACGGAGCAAAAGAGCTGCAAGGGGCTTGTAAATCTGCCCCTAGAGTAGAGGCTCAGGTGCAGTCCTTCCTTTGTAGCCCTCATTTTGGATGAAATAGTTGGTTCTTGTTCTTTCTAAATGTTTGATTTGGTTGACAAGGACATCGATGTTTTCTGTTCTTTCTTTCATGTTGTACGTCAGGTCCGCCCAGGGGCAAGCGGACAGAAAAAGCGGATGCAGTGGCTCCAAAGGAGGAGGATGCAGGCCAGGGCGGCGAGCGCTCCTTTGCTGGCCCCAGTAAGTTTTCATTTAAATATAGAGGACCTATTGTTGTCCAAGCGTTCCTAATTTAATTTTTTCGAAATAGTGTTTAGATAGGAGCAAAATCAATAATACTACTGTTGCAGGGACAATTCTCCACAAACCGAACTATGGACACCAAAGACCAGAGTAATAATATTTCAGAGTGGCGTGTTTGGCACACTGTATAAACCTGGTAGTGTCAGCGGCACGGAATCCTCCTTGCAAAAATTGCAAAACCTTTCGCTCAGTCACTCTAGTCTGGAGGACCAAAAACCACAGAGTCTATTCAAGTTTAAAAGCTTTATTAAAAGTTTAAGTAAACACATATATTAAAATAAAGTTAGTTGGAAATGGAAAAGTGCTTGGTGCTGAGTTGATGAGTAATGGAACACATTTCTTGTGGTCGAGCCGAGCTTTCACCTGGTTTGAAGTTGATGTTGCTCTTGTCCTTAGAAGTCCAGTTTCTGTCTGTTCAGAGAAAAATGATGTGTGTTAAAATTAATCAAGCATTCATCAATTATGACAAAAAAATGCAGCAAGACAACAACCTTCCCTGGAAGGATGGACATTTTTACTTTAGACTAGAGTAGACAGTCAATTAATTTTTCTGTTGTTTTCACATTTCTTCATTCCTAGACCAAATACTAGTGAGTGGTGTAATCTAACATTCTTAAATCTACTTTGTAGGTGGAACATCTGGCGGCGGGGCCAGCTCGGATGTGGTGGTGATCATTGACTCTGAGTCCGAGGACAGCTATGGGGAGAATGCGGCGCAAGAGGAGTCGGACCAAGAAGTACAGACTGTGAGGAAGGAGACAGTGGCGGTGGCGAGTACAGGTAAGCTGGATCATGGTACTATCTGACTCTTAGATAGGATATGATGTGTATCCAGTGGTGGCCCAGTGACAAATTACAATATGGTAATTACAGCAGGCTGGGAACGACAGACAGATAGAGGCAGAGACAGAGAGAGAGGAAGACAGAAGGTGAGAGAGAGAGAGGGAGGGAGCCAGAGGGAGGGTGAGGGAGGGAGACAGAAAGAGAGAGAGAGAGGGAAACAGACATATCGCCTGGGCCTGGTGCAGATGATACGGTTGCTGGTGTGGTTAACGGTTCAGAGGAAAAGTCACTCACTTCTGCCAGATCTCTTTCATATGAAAGAGCACCAAACCAAGGATACAAGTGAGTTGTGGGAAGGGAAATGGTGATTCAAGCGCCCCCCCTTGCCCCTCCCTGCGGACGCCCATGATACTGGCCTGAATAGTTTTGTACTGCGCTGGCTAGTTGCTAGTTGTACTGTGACACAACTTCCTGCTGAATCTTTTTGTGTTAATCATATACTTAAAGAACATTGGTTACAGATTATGTCTTTCTTTCTTCATATAGTTGGTCATACTAAAACCTCAACACCGAGCAGGAGTATGAAGGCTGTACTGGCCCGGCAACGGAGGCTGGATGCCACTGTTGCCCAATATCGGCGGCTGGTGGAACTGGAGGGGGACGACACGCACTCCAGAGCATCAAATGTAACATCTGCATCCTCCTCCGTGACCCCACGTTCTGCCGGTAAGCGCAGTGCTCCAGCGAACCGGAGCCGTGCTGGAAGACGCCACCGCCGAGCAGCAAAGGCTGCACCTCACAGTACTGTTAAGGCTCGCTTGCGCCGTGCACTCCGCAGAGTGTCCGACCTAGAGGCGGAGGTCCAGAAATGGAACGAGTATCAGAATGTGGTGGAGGGCCTCCGCTTAGATCACGCCACCCTCCAGGAGAAGTACGATGCCCTGGCCCTAAGGCATGATGCCCTGGAGGCCAAACTCAACACCTTGCATCCCTAGAGTGTCCCTTGCCCCTTTTTTAGAGACTTTTGGGGGGTGGGAATTGGGAGTTGGGTTTTTTGGGGACTTTTGAAGGACTATTTATTTGTTGGGGTTAGGGAGGGTCTTGCGGGAGATTATTTTGTTAGGGATATAAATATACTTTTTCAAACTTTATCTGAGCATACCTGTTTTTTTACTACTTTTGAGCTTGGTGGGTGGTGGTTTTGCAGTAAGTTCATTTAACTGAACACTGTCATCGTGTTGGTTCACGTGCAATAGGCCAAATGTTTTCCAAAGTAAATGCCTGTCACAGAGTTTGTTAATTCAAGAGCCCTATGACTTTACTACTAGTACCACTGTCACTGTCTCGCCTCTCCGAACACTCCATTATACTACCTCCCATCCAAACGCTTATCTTACCTGTAATTTGTGTTTGAGGGCTGGCTCCACCTGGAATTCACAGTGTCCTAAGGCGTTCTGCAGCAGGGCCCCAACTGGAGTTTCCCGGCGTGGATTTTCTGCAAAACAAAAGCAATCAACATTAGAAATGTGGCAGCGGTGCTCACACACCACAAAAACCTAGAAGCCCCACAGACAGCACCCCTAAGACAGGCAAGCGAGCAATAATAACGCCTAAACGTTCACGTGTAATAGGCCAAATGTTTTCCAAAGTAAATGCCTAACCAATTTCATCCCTTAATAGACCTTGCCAGCAATGGCCCAGCCAAGACCCGTAAACCCAAGCGCAAACAAGTTTGACACCCCCAAACAGCCAAAAATGCAAATCGGGGAAAAAAAGTCACACTTAGCAAAATGTATTTAAATGAGGACTCACTACTTCCAGTCCCTCTTTAGGGGACTCAATGTAAGTTTCTTCATTGTGCAGAATCCAGGCATCAGCATTACGGGAAATGGATAGTATGAGTGGAGGAGGAGGATAGACGACCAGGACTGAGTTCTTGTCAACTAACTGTTGTGAACATGAGGAATGCTGCGGCATCAAAATCAAGACAGTTCTGCTGATGGGCTTGTTGTTGTGATGGGGTGATTACAGTTTTGTTGTGAATGTGATGAAGCACTTGCTAAACAAAGAAAGACAGACACACAGGAATAAAAGTGAATAAGGAGGACTACATTTACAGTTAATGAATCATTGACTCATTTTCAGAACTCGCTGTCAGGGAAGCAGAACTCGTCCTCATACTCTGCTAATTCATCAGTCGGTAGTACTTCTGGTAACTGAGGAGAACTTTCCTAAGGTAGGTCGGTGTCCTCTTCTTCCTGCGTGCATTCTCGTACTTTGTAATCTGGTGGTATGAAGTGCTGGTTCATCTTTATCACGGTGAGCCGCTCCACAAGTAGTGTGGCTCACTGGTTAGAGGCAGCAGACCCGAGAGCAGAGGACGGCCGGGGACCAGGGTTCGATTCCCGGCGCGGCAGGTTTCTGGACCAGGGTCAGTGGACTCGATAATTCTCTCGCCTCGGTGCCCACTCTGATCAGCGATCACACTCGGTAACTCTGGGCATTAGCTTGCCTCATCTTCACTAACGGCCCCACCAGACCGCCGGGGATGCCTGGTCTCACCCTGGAGATACCCATTAAGGGACCATCTCTCAGGGAAGCCAGGAAGGGTTTCGCAGCGGTCGAAGCGCCTTGGGACCCTATGGGTAAGTAGTGCGCTATATAAATGCCTATACATTTACATTTACATTTACACATTTGCGGGCAAGAGGCGGGACCTTTTGCAAGTCACAATGCCACCAGCAGAACTAAAAACACGTTCTGAAGACACGCTTGCGAGTGGGCAAGACAAGTAATTGATAGCCAGGTTGGTGAGCTCTCGCCATATTTTTCTTTTCCCATGCCAATACGCCAATGGGTCCTCAGTAATATTGACCGCTGTTGAGTCATCCAGATAGGCCTGCACCATTGAAAGAATGTCCTCCCGCATTCCTGTACTTTGCACTTCTGTGTCCTTTCTGGGACAAGGAAACCCTAGCTCACTTAGCCAATCCGCTTCAGACATATCGCCTGGGCCTGGTGCAGATGATACGGTTGCTGGTGTGGTTGACGGCTCAGAGGAAAAGTCACTCACTTCTGCCAGAGGCACAGATGCAGAAGTGCTTTTTTGGGACGCCTGATGGCCTGCTGATTCACTAGTAGTACTGTCTTCTCCTACAGTTTCCTTCCGCTCTCTTTCAAAACGAATGGCTGACTTAGCTAGCCAACCTTTGTACTCTGTAACATCTGATGTTTCAAAAGGAATTATTACTTTGCCAAACAATGGCTTTTTGTAACGTGGATCCAGAATAGTAGCACAAATGTAGTGCTGTTGTTTCTTAATATTTACAAGCCGTTTATTGCTAACTAGGCGTTGTAATAATCTCTGCGCCAACTCATATGCTTCATTCTTTCCAGCATCTTTTAATTGTGAAGACACCACCTTGACTTGGTGCTCGAGCTTCAGCAACAATGGGATAGCTTTGCTCAAAGAACAGTCCTCCCTGCTGACGTCACGCGTGAAGACCTCAAAAGGACGAAGCATGTCTGTCAGGCTTTTAACTAGCTGCCATTGCTCCACCGCTAGCATCATTTCTGTCGTATCACCACCCAGGTTGTAGAAATACTCATTGACTACTGGAAACAGCTCATGCAGACGCTCAAGCATGTAGAAGGTTGAGTTCCAACGTGTTGCCACCTCCTGGATAAGTGCTTTCACTGGCATTCTACGTTCATTTTGCTTGCGCCTCAGCTCCTTCCGGGCCTTAAACGAATGGTTAAAATGTGTGCATATTCTTCTGCAGATGGTCAGTATTTTGTCGACTGCAAGTTCTTTTTTCAAGAACTTTTGCACGACAAGGTTCAAACAGTGCGCCAAACACGGCACTCTGAAATAGAAACCGTCCTCCATGGCCCTAACTACATTGCTGCCATTATCAGTAGAAACATAACCAACCTTGCATTTTCTTGGGGGCAGCCATTGCGAGACCTTTTTGTTAAAGTCATCCAAAATGTTGGCTGCAGTATGACTTTTCTCCATGCCAAACATGGCTAATGTTGCATGTTTACGAGCACCCTTAAAAATCTCGACCAAGTCACCACCTGCATTTATCTGTTTTGTAACCCCTGAAAAAGAGACCCAGTGTGCAGTGATGCACATGTAATCAAGGGCTTGGCAACTGGTCCACATGTCTGTTGTCAGATGTATAGTGTGAACAGCACTCTTCTGCAAAGCAGCCCCAACCAACTCAAGCACCTCTTTATATAGTGCTGGAACAGCAACCCTGGCAAAATAGAACCGGCTAGGAACCTTCCATTTAGGGGCCAGTGTTGCCATGAGTTCAAGGAAACCCACACCTTCGACAAACGAAAAAGGGAGAAGGTCCACCGCTAGCATTTTAGCCAGCTTAGTGTTATACAGGCATACAATTGGGTGGTTGCGTTGAAATTGCACATCTGAGGAGAACATGGCTGAAATGGTGTGCTGGACAAATTTACGGGATGATGCTGATGCCTTCTTCGACCCACTTCTGATCAGTGTTGACATTTTCCGCATTGGTGTGTCTCCCAGACTCTCAGTGTGCCTCCTATGTGTTCCGGAGGGTGTGGTGCTGCCAGGGGTACTGGGTGCAACCGGACACATGTCTGACGCTTCTTCTACCTCCCCGTCATCTTCAGATGAAACACCTAGTATGGGTATATTTTGGCCACTTGCCCTTTGGGATTGCTTTCCCTTGATGTTTGCTAGGTGCGCAAACCATTCGACAGCGTGCCTTCTTTCAAGATGACCTATCTGGCCTCCGGTTCCATAGTTGGTACCAGTCTTACCACGGCTAACGCTAGTCTTACAAATGCAACAAACGGCTATGTTGTCATACTTTGCATGGACACTAAAAAAGTTCCAAACTGGGGACTTGAAACCTCTGGTTTTGGCGCACGAGATGATACTGCCAATGCCAGATGAAGCAGTGGTGGATGAGCCTTGCAGACATCTACTGGGTTGTGCAATTATTTCAGCAACCCTACTTGAGGGAGTCGAGCTGGATGGAGTCCCCCTCTGGGGAGAAAATATGGGAGCTGTAGGTTTTGTTGAACTTGTTGTACTACTTGACTGCATTGGTGGTGCTACCAGTGGCACGTCGCCAGGGTCACGCTCAGCCTGACGTCGGGATAGGGTATAAATGTCTGTCTGCTGCATGGCCGGTGTGGCTGGACTGACGTGTGTGATGACTAGGTCATTGCTGTCATCCTGTTCAACAACATCACAATGCACCACTTCATCAAGTCCGACGTTCGGATCCATAAGTATGAGCTTTCCGGGGCCCTTCGTTTTAACATTTGATACCTTTCGCAGCTCATGGTGTGCCTCCCTCTCAGACGTCGGAGATGGTTGCCAATCTAGATCCAGATCATCATCTGATGGAGCGGGGCTTGAAGAGGAACTTCTACAAACACTCCTTGATCTTTTCCTTGCTGGGGAGCTGGGAGAAAATGATTCATCAGGAGGAGTGCCTTCGTCTTCCTGACATGATACCCCGGCTCCAAAGTCAATTTCCTCCTGTGCCCCTACTTCTGGAAGAACAACCATTGTGGGCACTTGCACCGCTCCATGCGCCGCTACATGGGCCTCTTCACTGACCTCTACTTGCAACTCTCCATGGACCTCTCCTTCTCGGCCTTCTCCTTCTCGGTCTTCTCCTTCTCGGCCTTCTCCTTCTCGGCCAGCTCCTTCTCGGCCAGCTCCTTGCGCATGTACTTGTGCTTGTACTAGTAGCCCATGCAGTTGTTGTTGCTGCTTTGGTTGTTGAATAGTACTTGTGAGATGAGTTACAACCTGTGTTGATGGTGTGCTGCTACTTTCTTGCGATGAGGCAACATCACTGGTCGTTGGTGATTGAACCACTAAACAGGCTACCTGTGCAGCACTCATGGTGGGCCTTTCTTTTTTCCACAAAAATTTAGTGGTGGAGCAACCAGTCTCCTTGGTAAGTGGTGCCACTTGCTTCTTCTTCTCCTTAGTAGAGACATCTTTCTTGCAAGAGGACCTACGGGCACCTCTTTTTGGAGCCATCTTCTTCAGATGTCGGAACAACAGGCCGCAGCAGGACTTCTTCCTGGCACTGATGCTCAACGATGATGCGGAGTTATTGACTTTGTGCACTTAAAAGCAAACGAAGACAGAGGATCATTAGTAAATATATGTTGCATATGTAGCGCTTCAATAAATAGTTTGCAAGTAGGCATTTATGAATACACACGTGCACACCACACAATATGGAAATTTCAAAATTAGGATTTGCTAAATTTTTGGGAAACAAGAATTTAACATTGATCCAAGAGAGCACACACAGAGAGGGTTGTACTTTCATGTACCCCTGACTCCGCCTGGGCACAATGGGTGAAAGCAAGGCAAAAAGGGTGCAGGCCTATGTCTCAAAGCTCACTGCCTGCCTTCCAAATGGCCGCTTGACCCCCATCCACATGGCCAGGACCATGCTTCAAAATGGCCACCACCAACATAGCCAGCCCCCAACCCCTACTCCAAAAAGTCAAAAAACACAACACAAATCAAATCACCACAATCCAATGCCATCCATCAAGTTTCAGAAGGCTTATGCTGCCTGCTGGTGGTTTTCTGGTGCAAAATTGCAATTTTTACAATTTCGCGAGTGCGAGATTGTTGCTTCACGGCGCGAACGTGCCGAAAAACCAGCAAAATCCGCGAACAGACCGATTCTGGGCCCCCTGGCCATAATGGAAGAAATCAGAGCACACTGGGTGCAGGCCTATGGCACAAAGCACACAAACTGGCTTAAAAATGGCCCATAGACCCCCACCCACACGGGACCAGGCAATAAAATGGCCCCCACCCACATAACAAGCCCCCAACACCACCCCAAAAAGTCGTAAAACACACAAAAATCACCACAATCCAATGCCATCCATGCCCTGGCCAGAATAATGTTAAAATTAAAGAAAACAGTTGTATCATGCATGCACCCATAACTAAGCCTGGTAGTTTTCAATTCATGTGCAGAATTGTAATTTTTACTATTTCGCGAGTGCGAGATTGTTGCTGCGCGGGACGCGACACGCGAGCAGTGCGAACACAGGCAAAACATTTTTTTTTAAAATCCGATTTTCGGGTAATCCGCGGGAGTTCTAGGCCCCCTGGGCATATGAAAGCAATCAGAGCAGACTGGGTGGCCCGATTGACCCCATCCACATGGCCAGGACCTGCAGGACCATGCCTCAAAATGGCCTCCCACCAACATAGCCAGCCCCCAAACCCACCCCAAAAAGTCGAAAAACATAAAACACACACAAAAATCACCACAAACAAACAACATCAACTTATCAACTTACTTGTGAAATGAAATGTCGAATCAAAAAGTAATCCAAAAGGCCTCAAAGCCAAATCTCCAGCAGCATCCACAAAAAGTAATCCTTCCCAGTCAAGATCGAATTCAAAGTGGCCAGGAAATGGAGTAAGCAATGGGAGGAGCTTGCTGGACAGGAACAGGAAATTGGAGACTGGGTCACTTCCTTCACCCCACCCCTATGGGAGGAGCTTGCTGGACAGGAACAGGAAGTTGGAGACTGGGCCACTTCCTTCACCCCTCCCCAATTGTAATTTTTGTACTTTCGCGAGTGCGAGATTGTTGCTGCCCGTGCCGCGGACCGCGAGCAGTGCGAACACAAGCAAAAAATCCGCTTCGCGCGGATTTGCGTATTTTCGCCACATCCGCGAGAGTTCGCGGATTGCGGATTTACCGAAAATCCGAAAAATCCGCGAGCGTAACGGATTTTCCGCCCATGCTTAGTTTTATTCTCAGGCAGCAAATTGGATTGGAA
This sequence comes from Lissotriton helveticus, assembly GCF_964261635.1. NCBI lineage: Eukaryota > Metazoa > Chordata > Amphibia > Caudata > Salamandridae > Lissotriton > Lissotriton helveticus. The sequence goes on along the minus strand of NC_136072.1, from coordinate 1,113,956,223 downwards.
TTTAGAGGAGGGTAAATGCGTGAAACAGCTCCTTGCTCTCCCTCCATCAACTAAGATACAGGTAGTGAGAGAAGAATGTCAACTTACAGCCTGGAACTTTCAGGGAATGCAAGCAACATTGAACTTCTGGCAGAGGCTGAAACGAGAAGGTTCCCCCAAAATATCAAACCCTTGTAAAAGAGAAATAGAGGGAAGTGAACTGAACTAGGTGTCATAAGTTATGTGCTAAACTTTCTTTACAACCAGATCCATGGAAATCAGGGCAGCAGATCCCCAAGCATGCGCTACAAGCTATTATAAACACCAAGGGCCAAGAAGAAAATTTATGTCACTTGGGGAGCTAATCGCCCACCCAGTTTTTGGTAAATGGATGGACTAATCATCATTTATCGAGGCCATGTCTAACCCGAAGCTTAGAAATACAATATTAAAATTTAGAGTTGGCCTGAACCCATGTAGCGCAGATAGGAAGATAAAAACTGGGTCTGTGTACATTTGGATTACAAGTAAAATGCAGGCTGTCAGTTTTCTTGCCTCGCTAAACTTTCACTGACAGTAGTGCTATCAGCCTGATTCCTATGGTGACTGCAACAATAATGTCGTAGTGGAACACGGTAGTGGGTTTAAGCAGTCTTCATCACCTGCACCATGCACCTTCACAGTTGGATGATAGATAGTAAACCTGCAAGAGGCACATTGCCATGCAATTATCTCTAGCGACTTATGGTTGGGTGTTTGTAGTGTTAAGAATTCTTCAAGTAGGAAAGTTAATCAATGGTCAGGTGATGGAGCCTGGTTGGTTGATACAGGTTTTCACATTTACCTATTTTTTAACAGTACTTTGTCCTGATAAAATGTAACTTCTAGAGAGTGTTGAGATCTCTACAATTAGGTATGGGACATAATTCAACATATGCCTAAGGCAAGTGTTTTATAAAACTGCTACTATAGTAATGAACCAAATGTGTAAGGAGAATAAATCTGGAAGACATATAACTTACTTTCTTTGTTGAGAAACTGTGTGCAAAGTGTTATGTAAAAATTTAGGGAAGTAAAATTTTAAGAAAAATTAAGAAAGTTATGACAAGTTAACGTTGCAAAAGCTTATTGTTCTGATATTTTATATATGAGTGTGTATATGGTCAAAATCTTTATATAGTTGTGAGCATTTGAGATTGCTATTGTTTGGGGTTAACATCACTATTTTATCAACTATTTTAAAAGTTTAAAAGGTTGTTTGAAGTTCCAAACACCCATGAAATACAAGCAAAATAAAGGTTGATAAACTCGCAAGGACATTGCAAAACATTGTAATGGAGGGAATGCAACCAGGTCTTTCGCGGGGAGAGGTCATATACCAGTGACTCTCCTAGTCCCAATATCTCACTGTTCCTACATCCATACTTATTATTCCACAACCCGTATCTGTATTAGTAGTATGCCCAGGGTCGTGGAACTTCGCTTACACAAATGTCATACTTAGCAATACTCATGAATTTTCAAAGAATCTTGTTGTGGGAATTTCATCCACAAAGTAGGGAAGTCCAAAACCTTCTCACCCCACACCTTCATCCCCTTGTTGCAACTGTAATCCAGTATCTGTCTGATAATATCCCTTTTCCAACCACTCCCCCTTGCCCATCCTACATTTACAACTGAAAAGAATAACTACATGTTGTAGTTCTGCCCATTCTCAGTGAAGATCTCCGTACATATGAAATAGGACATGACCAGCATCTACTCCCATACTGCCATACCTTTGGGAATTGCATTTATAAGTGAATAGGACATGTTACAACGCAAACATTTACAACGCGTTTTTTTACTTCACAACATCCATTACAGGGCATGATTTTACAACGCATCACAACGCATTTTTAGAAACTAAATTTACAACGCATTCCACCACAATGCATACCATTACAATGCATACCATTACAACACATAATACTTTTATTGCAACAGTAGGGTAAGTGTTGGATAGTGTAGGGGTCAAAATTGCTATACACGCCAATACAATCAAAACAGAAATTTGTAATAATATTTTAGACACAAGGTAAAGCTGGTATTCTTGTTCATCTGTATGTTCTTTTATTTCTTTTTAGCCATCTGCCAACTCGTTTCATCGCAGTGGGAATTTTCCCTTACAACTTCCTCAAGGCTATAATATAACAGAAATACCAATTTTGTAGTTCATCGCTGTGGTCCAATTCCGACCGCCGAGGCTGCAAAGTTACCCCTGCATGCAAGCCGAACCTCCGACCACTGTGGGCGGAGTGTTCTCCTTATGGGCCGTGGTGGACTGATTAGCGTTCACATGAGCGGCGGCGGTCAGAATTGTTGCTGATAGGGACTCAGACGATGTCCGGGCTATGCTACCACCACCAAGCAGATTACAATGGAACCACTGTACTGGTGGTCCCTTGTCGGTGGTTTCACAACAGCGCTAGACCGACACGCTACTGCTACCGCAAACCACCACAACAGTGCACATTGGATGCTTAAAAAAAATAACACAGCTGTTGACCATTACCAAAGTGGACACACCTACAAATCACACTATAAAACACACCCCAGCCCAGACCCTCGCCCTTTGCCTCTGTACAGCAGCACAGCAACTCAGAACAGCATCAGTGGTCACATAAGTTATCCCTTTTCACACAATCACATCACACACACTCCACACTTGTTTTTATTTTTTTCTACACAAAATCCACATTTTTGTCACACCTACTTGTCAGCAAAGGTGGATGAAATCATTAGAGTATAGCCACACATTTTTAAAGCCCATGTCCAACAAACTTCTCTCGCTAGAAAGAATGGAATGAGGCAGAGTCCATAAAGTGAAGGCTGTAGGAACCACCCTGCGCACAAAGGAGAACATAAGGAAGAGGTGGCACAACCTGAGGGGGAGGGTGAAGACCCTGGCCACCAGGCTCCACCTTGCAGCCTAGAAGACTGGCGGTGGTCCTCCTGGCCCACCAATAAAATTCACACCCTGGGAGGAGAAGGTGCATGGCATCCTGCATTCTGAGCGCTTGACAGGAATACCTGGAGAAGTGGGGACTGGTAAGTAACGGCACACCAACTGTCACAACATATCAATGTTTTGTTTGCACACATCTCAGCTCTTGCTATCATGTTCCTCATCTACTTTCCCTGTGTCCAGTAGCCAAAGTATCAGAGATGTGTCATTGGCAGTTACAATCAGTATCCCTGCACATAAGTTCACATGTATCAACCTCCATTACATCCCACATATAGGAATGCTGTCTGTAGGTTTATTACCATCAAATCATAATCCCCGGACCCATTTTATGTGCAAATGTCTACCAGTACGGCCCGGTACAACTGCATTTTACAAACAGCTATGTAACACAAACCAGTTTTGCTTTTATTGGCAAGTCAAAATTAAAACAACCACAACTACCGTGAGGCCCTGTTGCTTGAACACTTCATAGGAGGCTCCAGTGCTGCTTGTCCTTACTCACTTGTCGGTCATTTCACTACTGAGGTTTACCTCACAGGCAGTTCACCATTGGTCAAGTGTGGGGTAGGAGTGATTGAAATGACTACAACTACCACCAAGCCCTTTACCTCTGAACAGGAGGCCCCAGTGTTGTTTGCCCTTACTCACTTATCAGCCGTGTCACCACTAATCCCCAGGTGAAATGGAAGGAGCACCTTACACACAATGCTCTGCTTAGGCACATGTCTGCCTACTCAGCCTGAACTCACCCTGGTCTCCATAAAAGAAAAGAAAGAGGAAACAAGTGACACCATATTAAGTGTGTGACTGAAATATCAATAGCGTGTGAAGGTAACCCAGCTGATATGAAATGGCTGTGGACCCACTGACACTGCACAGCACACGATTACTAGTGCTAAATCTAAAACCAAGTAGTGTGTATGCCTGAGTTGTACACACTTAGGACTTGGAATTTACTAATACACATGTAACTTCGACACTGTGTTGGATTCAAGTTATTGGGAGATGTCGTGTCCATCCCTTATGTCAATATAAAGCATATCAGTACTTCAAATGATCAGGCCAATAACACTTCATATAATAGATGTCAAATGAGTCAAACACAACGGGGATAGTTCAATATATTAATATCCAGACCTTTTTGTCTTTCACAAGCCTGAACTCACAGTGTTCCAAAATATGTGGATGTACATACCACACTTACAACTATAACATTCTACACTTATCTGAACAGGCCGATCTGCCACTATATCTGGCCACACTCAGGACACTGCCCAGACTCCACCTCCCCCTGTATAAAGCCTTCAGTGATGCAGAATCTCCTGGATCTATAGACGTGGATGACCTACCTGGCCCATCTGGTCAGCTTGGGCAGACAGAAACAGTGAGTCTCACTGTGCCCACGACCTCACCTCCCACCCCAGCTTCAACAACTCTGGTCACCTCTGCCCCAACAACTCGTGGACCTAGCATTGGCAGCCTGCACCCCTGTCCCACTGCCGGAGGTGAGGATTGTCAACACATTCACTGAGGATGGAGGGGCCAGTGGAAGGGTGCAGGCTGGTCCAAGGTCACATGCCCGTGGGGGCAGGTGTGGTGGGAGGGTAACTGTGCGCCGCTAAGTGAGGCCACTGGTGCCACTGACACCCATGCCAACATCGCCCGACTCATGTGTGCCTATGAGGACTCCCAAGGAGAAATGGCCCAGGTACTGGAGGAACTCCTCGAGATGGTGCAGCTGCAGAGGTCTATTGACAGAGGCTGGACACCCACAACAACTTGGACGAGCTGATAGCGGTGCTGAGGGACATTAACAGAACACTCTGCTGGGCATTTCCCCCTGCCACCTTTCCCTTCCTGTAGTCCATCTACATTTGGCTTTTCTACATCTGCGGCAGCCACAGGAAGGGAGACCCTGTCAGCACAAGACTCCTCAGACACCTCTGAGCCTGCAGTAGCAGATCCCCCAAACTCCCTTGTGGGCTTGGACATCCAAGAAAAATATAGGAGATTCGGCTGGCAAGCACCCAGCACTGCCAGGAAGAGATGTCGCAAATTATGTTCTCCTATGTGTGCAAGACGTTCACTCTATTGACGTTTCCTGTACACGCTTCTACTTCTGATGGGAGGAGTATGTTGGACTTTCGACTTCAGACAATGTGGCTCCTACAACAATGGTTTCATCCACCAACACTGACAACTATACTCCTGTGTTGTCACTATTTCCCTGCATATTTAGTTTTATATGTTCACTTTGTGCACTGCAATAATTTCAGTTGTCACAAAATCATTAGCTCCTGTAGTATCATTCACATCTAAGAAATGAGGAAGTCATCCCCTTGTGTTTTACCAAATGTAAGTAGAAGCTACTTGTGCATGCATGGACATGTGGAGTGTCAACAAAGTGCAACAGAGTATCACAACCATGTCACCCCAACATAGACATAGATGTGTACAGTCTCATGACAACTTTATTCCATATTCCCATCCTTAGGCTGGCATAATGTAAAAAAAAACTGTTACATAATCCATCACAGAAATGATCTGTGTCAGTGACCATAAATGGCATGTGGAGACCTCAACATCATGGTCTGAGGGGATACATTTGACAATGCCAAATAGAGTAGGCATCTGACAATTGGTTCATGGTATCAGCTGGAGCCATATCGACAACCTCACAAAAGGAATCCTACTTCATTGAAAACAAGGAACCAGAACATTGCAGTACAAACGTTTCTGAGCATAGGTCCATTCCAATCCAGTGTTGCTGCATCTGGGGGAAAGTCACACACTTTTGTCATCGGTGTGCCACAACCTCTGTTGCATACAATGATGACACACATCAACAGCTACATTCAGTTCATACACATTGAGGGCTTAGACAATATGAAGAGAGACTAGCATGCTTTGGCTCAACAACATTATGTTGGAGAACATATTGGCACACGTATTGCTAAAGGACCATCACATGACAGGGAACAAGAACACGTCCAATGGAGTATCATCAACTTCCAGTACTTTCAGGCAATGTGACTTTGCATGCTATTGAGAAGGGTGTATTCAGTCAGGTGGGATGCACATGTGCATTTGTGGAGGTTCATTCTGTGGCTGGTGATATGCTGACATGTTGGGCTCATATGTGTGTCAGCACTCAGTAGTACATTGGTATTTGTCTTTTAGAAACATGGATGGTACAGTGAATTCATTTCCCTTGTGGACACGATTAAGACCTCGTTATGGACTAGATATATTCTAAGCTTCATGTGCTTTCTTTCAGTGTTCTATTGGCATTGAGATTTGCAATGTATGTGGGCTCACATGAACCAATCTTGACTGAGGATGTTCCTAGGCAGACTCATGTCCAATGGTTATTTGTGCTGAAATCCCATACCAGTTGGAGCCACATTGTCTCCATTCTATTCTTCTGTGGTACATGTGACACCTAGCTAAACCCCACATGTGGAGCTTTCAACTGCATCCTCTGGCAGTGGCCAGATGTCAAAGTGTCACTTGGGAAGTGGCTACAGTGTGGAATGGGCACTTCCATGTCACCTTCTTCTTGATAGTAACATATTGGTGCGACCTAGCTGTAGCAGGTGCCCAGCAGTTCTACTTGTTGTGGGTTAGGGACACCTGACCATTTGCTGATTGCAGAGCCTTTTTTGGAAAAGTAATAATGCATTCCATGTGACATCACATTTCATGACATCAGGTATGCTACAAGGAACCAAGTTGACAGGGTGATGATTTCTCCTGCTACACATGTGAGGGTGGATTATGAACAAGGTCACACATGCAATTGGAGCCGACTGTGGTTATGGAATTATTATGTGTGACTGTGCACAGTTCATGTAGCATTCATGCATATGCTCAAGGCAATGTTAGAGCCAATCTAGTAATCAATGTACATTTTGTGATCTGTGCAATTGTGTAATGTGTTGTGTTTGGATATGTTTACCCAGTGTGCTCATGCAATTGCAATGACCCTACTTCTGCAATTCTTCCAGCATCAACAGAGAAGGAGACAGGGCCAAGAAGCAGCTATTTATGTGAGGAGATATACACACACCACTGAAATAATCAAACACAGCTTAATGAGTTGAAATACATTGTTGTTTATACTAACAAGTAACTGTACTTAGCCTTCACAATTGTCACTGAAGGCTCTGAATAATTAATTTATATTAATCAAAAGGTTGTTTTTGTTCTCTTCTGAACCTTAACGTATATCACAATTTGTCACTTATATGTATAGGTTCAATTTTCAATTGGGACACTCTACACTTCTTTTCTAGAAATGTATATTTGAATTTGTTAATATAAACAACAATGTCTTTCAACTCATTATGCTGTATTTGATTCTTTCTGTTGTGTGTGTACATCTCCTCTCATAAATACTGCCATTGAGCATAATATCCATTCTTTATCAATAATACCATTATTATTACCTAACTATCTTTCCCACTGGGAACTTTGGGGCATATTACCAAGCATTAGCGAAAAATATCGCTAAGCTTGGTTAGCGGCTATATTTATATCGCCGTGCTTCGCCTATTTTTATCGCTTGGGAGCCTTGATATTATCAAGGTTTATCTCCTAAGCGATAAAAATCGCCCGAAATGCATGAATATCGCTGAAAAGTCCGCGATATTCATGCATTACCGAGCTAATGCTCTTAGCCAATTATCCACCTACCATTGGGTAACATGGCTAAGAACTGCTCTGGGCAGGCGTTAGCTTTTGGAGATAATAGCGCTTAGCGCGATTATTACCAAAAGTTGGTAATAGGAGTTAGCGATGTTAGCGACTGTTTCCAGTCGCTAACATCTTGGCACGCCCACTTTCCATGTCATTAGCGATATATATCGCTGACATGCAAAGTGGGCCCCCAGAAGCTCGCTATCTCCTACTAGCTGTCGCTAACTGGTGTTAGCGACAGCTAGGCAATAGGGCGATTAAATTATCGCCACTTTAGCGGGGAAAATTCCCGCTAAAGCGGCAATGAGGCCCTTGGTAATATGCCCCTTTGTTCTTTAATAGAATATTTACCCTGGTCCCACATGAGTAGGGTCAGGCTTGTTTCTTTGAACACAAAGATCACCTGTGGCATGTGCTTGGGCGCCAGTGGTGGCCCCACATCAAGTACACCAAGCATGGCTGAATGCTGTGCATGACAGGGGTTTGAGCACCCAACTCCACGCCACGCCACGCACAGCAATGATAATCTCACTTTATGTTAAAAAAAATTGAAATTCACTGAAAAAAACAAAGGTTAAAGTGACCAGGCGTGCAGCTTCAGCGGGATGTTTGGAGTGTTACACTCCCCAAATAAATCTATTTTCTGGTAAATTGTTTAATACAGTAGCCTTTAATGAGGTATGGTGAGATGTCTGTTGAATTTCAACAGGAACCTTTACATACACACAGAAATAAACACACACACACTCTCTCCCTCTCTGTTGTGAAAGACCTAAAAAATGTTGGTTATTTTCCAAAATATTGTGTTCTCTCTCTTAATACTCCTGCCGATCCACATTCCTCTCCCTTTCCACTGCCCCTTATCCCCTCTCATGCACCCCATTTGTCATATACTGTATTTGAACGGTATAAATGCCAGCCTGTTTGTTGGAAATCTGAAGCTCACTCTCCCCCCCACCAATATTACTGACCAAGCTATGCCCCCTGAAAGTTCTGTTATAGCTAGGAATTGTAATAATATCTACTTTGCAATTTTAAAAAAACTTAAAAATACACTGAAAAAAACAAAGGTTAAAGGGGTGTTCTAATTAGGTGAAAATGTCAGTTAAAAAAAACACTGAACTTCACCAGTTATCGTTACCTTAAGTAACTATAATGTGTGCCGTAAAGTAACTATACCTCACATCCTCACCATGCACTGCTAATTACCTAACAAAGTACAGCACTCATGACACATTCATTGACATAATTGATAACATCACTGCAACATTTGCAATTATATCATTCATGTCAACACTGTGGGGGCACGATGTATAAGTACTTTATTGGACGAGTTATAGTTACAGTTACTTGAGATACCTATAACTCGTGGATGTCAGTGGTTTTGTATTTAAATCTATATATATGCCTTCTTATGGACTGTTCTGCAGTGGTTTCAAAGCTCACATTTTATATTGTGTGTGATTTGTTTTCTGTAATTCACACAGTGCTGACGTTACTGGTGGGATAATTAGCTTCTCTAAACAAATAAGCTAAACACAACATTTTTCTCTTTTTACCTACACTGAAAGACATGCTTTAACAATGATGGTGCTGCTTTTAAAACATTAATCAGCACACCTGACAAGCTCAACCTTGATGCAAGCACTTACCAAGTAATCCTGCCCCAAGTGTAAAAATAAACATTGTAAACACAGAACCCTCTCAACAAAACGTTGCACTGTTCCAAGTTACACTATATTTGTTCTCATTATAAATGTATTCTTAAGCCTGCTCTATAGAGTTAAAGTACCACAGGAAAATGCATATTTTAGAATACAGGTTTTTAAATACACCAATACCCATTTTGTACATTTTTAGTAATATTTAGTGACAATTACTGTCAATGCGCAATGCTATGTGCATTTTAATTATGAATATATTGTATTATAGTTTTTGATTCAAATGGTTTTAATTATAAATTATTATATGTGACTAATTAAATGACATAGTCAGCCTCTGACAAAACCAGTAGGTCTGCTAAATTTATTTTGATTTCCTGAAACCCTGACAAAGCCAATAGGCCTGCCTTGCATCTTGATGGTTTGAATCTTTGACAAAGCCAGGATGTCTCCCCTTTTTAAACTGACCCCCTGACAAAGTTGACAGATCTGCATTTTATATATTGATTTTTGAACCTTTGACATAGCCAATAGGTCTGCCTTATTAAAAATGACACCCCTTACATTGTGATGACCAGGCCCTGTGTTCTAACCTCATCACCTATGAGCAGTGGGATTTGCCACCACAGGGGGTTTGATGGGTGGCCCAATCCCCTAGGGCAAGTGTACTTTTTTGGGGAGGGGACATGCATCGGCCTACCTCCATGATCGGCTCCACGGACCCCATTTTTGAAGCTGGATCGCAGTTTCTAGGGGACCCCACCCTCTCACAGGCACGAAACACAACTTTGCTCTCATCTGGGCAGGAGCAGTGATAAATGTTGCTTCTGCTTATGTAGGAGCAAAGGAATGGAGCCAGCTCCCACCAGCACCCAGCCTGCTTCTGCCTGGTGAGCCGGACAGGGCCACAGAAGCCACAGGGGCTCCCCCCACGATCCCCAATAATGGGGTGTTGTAGGTGCCATGCAGTGGTCGAAGTGGGGACAGAAAAGTAGGGGAACTGTGGGCGGAGACTCAGGGGGCGGGAATAAGCAGAGGATTAGATTAGTGGGCGGAGTCAGAGGTGTGGCTAAAAATAGCAAAACATACCAATTTTTAGTGCATTTGGCATTTCACTGATCAGTTACAGCTTATAACGTTATTTAATTCAAACAATCAATAAACATGTTCATTTGAGGTTTAATATACAAGTTGTTTATATTTAATTCATTTACAATGTGGGACATGTTTCCAATCACACAATATTCCAAATACGCTTATAAGTGGAATCATAAGCCATTTGTTTCCGAGCCATGCAGTTTCTTTCATTGGCACTTCCTGCATTGCAAATCCCTGGTGAGTTTGCAATGCAAAATGGAGGCACCAATGGGTGAGGTGGACTGGCCTCAAGGGTTCTGTGTATCATCCCCAGATCGAGCCTCCCCTTCCCACCGTCATTCTGGCATCGATCAATGCCCTGCTTTATACATACCCATGTTCTGTCCTCTCTTTGCCACCATTACTTCCTGGCATCGCTCATTACCATACTTCTGGCATAGCAGGGTTGAGCCCTCCTCTTACCAACCTACATCTTGGCCTCACTCTTAACCCTGATTCCAGCAAACCCAGATCTGGCCTTCTCCACTCTCAATTCCTGCCATTGCACATTACTCTGCTTCTAACATACCCAGATCCAGCTTTGCTTTCGCCCACTCTCACTTCCTGGCATTAAACAAAATCCTGCTTCTGGCATAGCCAGGTTCAGCCCTACCCTTGCACCCTTAGCCTCTGGCATAGTCGTTAGTATGCTTCTACCATACTTAGATCCAACCCTCATCTCGTCACCCTTAGGTTCTGGCTTCGCTAACTACCCAACTCCTTGCATACAGGGTATATCCTTCCTGTCACCTTACTTCCTGGCATTGTCCTTTACCCTACTTCTAGCACCCCAGGATCAAACCATTCTGTTGCCACCCCTATTTAAGGCAACACTAATTACTTTACCTTTAGGATGTCAGGAGCCAGCTCTCCCCTCACCATCCTCACTTTCTAGCACTGCTCATTACCATGCATCTAGCATACCCAAATACAGCCCTCCCATCACCACCCTTACTTCCTGGTACTCATTACCTTGCTTCTAGCATACCCAGCTTCAGCTCTTCCCTTACCACCTTTACTTCATGTTATAGTTTATTGCCATGCTTCTACCAAACTTAGATCTAGCCTTCATCTCGTCCTGCTTAGTTTCTAAAATCACTCACTACAAAACTTGGAGGATACCCAGGTACAGCCTTCCTCTGACCACCCTTACTTCCTGGCATTGCTCTTTACCTTAGTTCTAGGAGTGGTTCAGCCCTTCCTGTGCCATCGCTACTTCCTGGCATTGCTAGTTACCTTGCTTATAGCATTACTAGAGTTAAACCTTATTTGCTAACCTTACTTCAAGGTATCCCAAATTACCTTACTTCTAGCATAGCCAGACCCAACCATCCCCTCACTACCCTTACTTTTTAGACATCATTACCCTGCTTCTAGCATAGACAGGTTCAGCCCTTCCCTCGTCCTCTACCTCCTTGCACCGCTTATTATTGCCCTACTCTAGAACACCCAGGTCCCACCCTCGTCTTGCCACCCTTACTGCCCGGAATCGTTCATTACCCTAGGTCTAGCCATAGTTGGATCTCGCCCTCCCTTCGGAACCCCGACTTCCCAGAATCATTTATTCCCCCAGCTTCTAGCTTACATGGTTAATTTCCCCTCTTTCCACCCTTACTTCCTAGCACCACTCATTTCCATGCTTCTTCATACCCAGATTCAGCCCTTTCTTCACCCCTCTGTATCCTGGCATCCCTCATTACCCAACTTCTAGCATACCCAGATCCTTCAATACTCCTCAACCTTACCTCCCGGCATCGCTCATTACCCTATATTTAGAGTACCCAACTCCAGCCCAGCCTCCCCACCCAAACCTCCTGGTATTACCCATTACCTTGCTTCTAGCATACCCAATTGTTCACCCTCACATCGTTCATTACCCTGCTTCTTGCGTCCCAACATTGAACCGTTCCTCACCACCCATGCTCTCTGGAATTACCCTGCTTCTAGCATACCTACACCCAGCACTCCCCTCGCTACCCCTCACTTCCTAGCATATCATTACCCTGCTTCTAGCATACCCAGACCCAGCCCTCCCTCGCCACCCTCACTTCCTGGCAACGCTCATACCCTGTTTCTAGCATACCGACATCCTGGCCTCCCCTCGCTCCCCCTCACTTCCTGGCAACACTCATTAAACTTGTTCTAACATATTCACATCCCGGCCTTCCCTCGCTCCCCCTCTCTTCCTGGCATCACTCACTACCCTACTTCTAGTATACCTGGATCCAGCCCTCCCTCGCCACCCAAACTTCCTGGTATCACCCATTACCTTGCTTCTGACATACTGTAGTATAGCTTGTATATAAGAAATGAAGAAGTAATCCCAATAAAGGTGATTCAGAATGCAGGCTTTATTTCCAGAGTAAGTAACCCACGACCAGCAATGAAGAAGAACTGGATCATAATAACTGTGACATTGAAAACATTACATTCTAAGAACATCTATGACACTCATAAGAACACTCTTGAAAGATTCTTTAAAGTAACAGTATATAATAACATGCATACATACTACACATCCTTCCCCTAATAAATAAACTTAAACTAAAGATAAATACATTCAGGTATATGAAAAGAAAGCAATACATTAAAACAAACAATGCAATAATAAGTGTGAAAAGAAACTCATCCAATAAAATAAATTAATTCAAAACATAATCGTGCAGTCTCAAAGGAACTGATCTGATTCTACGACCAACTCCCATATCATCCCCCTCACCAATGGTATTTGAAACAGGTTGTAAAGTAGGAAGATCAGAAACACTCTTGGAATCTCCCTGAGCCAATAATGAAGAACCAGAATTGACATCTGTAGTAGAATCAACTGGAACAGATGGCATCCTTGAAGATTCACCAACCCCAAACCAATCAGAACCTGAATTATCAACATAGGGCCCGATGTAGGTCGGTCGGTAACGGCCGAAAATCGGTATTTTCGGCCGTTACCGATCGGAATACAGACAACGGGATGTAGGAGGCCGAAATCCAGCGAAATCGGCGATTTTACCGAATCGGAAAGTCACCGAGTCGGTCGGATTCCGATTCGGAAAAAAGTAGTAATCGGAAAAAATCTCCGAATCGGTAGATTACCTATTCGGAGATTTTTCCGATTCCTACATTTTTCCGAATCGGAATCCGACCGACTCGGTGACTTTCCGATTCGGTAAAATCGCCGAATTGATATATATTCCGATTCGGTGAAAATCCGATTCCATGCGAAAACCCTAAGATTGAGATGTAGGTAAGCACAGAAATACCGATTTTGCTCAAAATTCGGTATTTCTGAGTCGGAAATTACCATGGATTGGAATCAGGTGGTAACCAGGTGCAACCTATAAAAAAGGACCCAAAATGCAGTTCTACTTGCAACATGGCAGCTTTCTATGTCATAGCTAGACGGCTACGGCTACAGCAGGAAGGAGAGAGGGAATGGCTGAGACAGGAGCAGGTCTACAGGCAGAGGGTGACCCTGTGCATGCTGACAGATCCAGAGATCCTACAGAGGTACAGGCTGGAGGCAGACACCATCGGAGACCTCATCAGGGACCTCCAACCCCTGTTGCAGCACCCCACCCCAAGGGCACATGCAATCCCTGTGCAGGTGCAGGTGCTATGCTGCCTACACCTGCTGGCGTCTGGCAGCTATCAAAGTGTAGTTGCTGTGGCAGGAGGGGTGACCCAGAGCAGCCTGTCAAGGTTCTTCCACAAGTTCCTTGATGCCATGATCCAGAGGATGGCCCACTACATTTCCTTCCCTTCCACCCATGCAGAACTGGCACAGACAAAAGCTGAATTCTATCAGATGGCAAGATTCCCCCACATCATTGGCTGCATAGATGGCACACACATACCGATTTGCCCCCCTGCTGACACCGAATACGTATACCGCAATCGGAAGTCACGGCACACCATAAATGTGCAAGTGATATGCAATGCCAAGTGTGTGATCACTGACCTGGTTGCAAAGTTTCCGGGGAGTACCCATGACTCCTATATCTTCCAGAGTAGCGGAATTTATGCACGGCTGATGGCAGGGGAATTTGGCGAAGGATACCTCCTAGGTAAGACACAGTGTCAGACCCCCATTACCAAAAAAGCAGTGTGAAATACATGTATGCATGTGAGTAATGTTACCCCTTCTCCTTCTAGGCGACAGTGCATATGCCCTACGCTCGTTCATTCTCACACCTTACCTCAACCCCTCAACACCCAGCCAAAGGAGGTACAACCGTGCCCACAAAAGCACGAGGAACGTAGTGGAAAGGACCTTTGGCATCTGGAAGAGCAGGTTCAGATGTCTGCACAAGAGCGGAGGTGCAAGGCAATATACCCCCATCACCTGCTGCAAGATTATTGCTGTCTGTGCAATGTTGCACAACCTTGCAGTCAGGAAAGGCACTGAGGTAGAGTTATCCGACTACGAGGACCCTGACGATGACAATGCTTTCCCACTACCACTACCTGCTGGAGTCTCTGCACCATCTGACGGCAGATACAGGCGTCAGGAGATCACAGACAACTATTTCTGATGCACAAACAGGTCAATGTATGTGTTCAGAAATTAAATTTAATAATGTTGCATCAATGTTACTGCACTGATGTGCAACAAAAGAAAAGTTAAACAACAAGGAGTAGGAATGTCCAATGTCCGGGTTGCCTCACCTGCAGTGGCAGTCCTATTTTTTGCTGCGCTTAGCAGGCCCACTGGGATGAACCTCACCCCCTTCAGAATGCCCTGCAGCCTCAGCTGAGCGCCTGCTGCTCCGGCGCGGCTCTGACGCAGCGCTGGCCGGGCTGCTGCGGCTGCTGCTGTCCCCAGCCTCGCCCAGGACGGGATTCACTACGGTGTTGGAGATGAGTAGTGTCTCCATGGCTGTTGTTATACGGCCCATGCCCCTAGTGACCTCGGACATGTTCTGTGTGAGGCTGGCCTCCATGTTTGCCCCACGTTGGCATAGCTGGGCAGTCGCAGCCGCAAGGCGGTTGAGTGACCTGTTCGTGACTCTTGCATCCCTGCGACGACTCAGCTCATGGTCATCCAACCTGGTGCAGAGCTGGGTGATGGCAGTGGTCATTCGGCCAATTGATGTTGCTATTTCCTTGTTGCTGTCAACGAAGGTCTTGAAGCCCTGTGTCATCTCACCCATCTGCAGGTTGTGCAGGCGCAACTGGCGATGGCAGGCCAGGATGGATTTCGCCTGCATCCTCTGTATTGTGACCATGCTGGTCTCCAGCCCTGCGAAGACGCTGCCTCCCGGTGCTGGTATTGGGCTGCTGGTAGCACGTGGCCTACGTGGAATTCTGCTGCCCTGCTGTGTGTGCTCTGGTGTCGCTGGTGTCACGGGGTCTTGTGCAGGAGCCTGACCCACTGCCCCCTCCATGATGACTAATGGAGCCACTATTCTCCTCCGGGCCGGGGAAGTGGCAGGTGCAGGGTGGCTCTGTGGTGGTGTGTTGTCCGGGGAGAATACCAATGAGGGCGACTGAGACTGAGACAGTCGGGGGGAGTGTGGAGTTGTGAGGGAATGTCCTGTGTCCTCCTCATTTGCCAGGGCACAGCTGTTGTCCTCCTCCTCCTGTGCTGCTGCACTGGTGCTTGCCACCGCCGCACTGGCTGTTGGTGCTGGAGCTGGTGCTGGAGCTG
The DNA here is from genome assembly GCF_964261635.1 of Lissotriton helveticus. Classification (NCBI taxonomy): domain Eukaryota; kingdom Metazoa; phylum Chordata; class Amphibia; order Caudata; family Salamandridae; genus Lissotriton; species Lissotriton helveticus. Next base: position 1,113,940,094 of record NC_136072.1, on the reverse strand, counting down.
ATGCTGCTCCCCCGCCTGATGGTGCCCCTAGGTACAAAGAAGCATTTGTCAAGTGGGTGCTAATGTGTTCCAGTCACAACTATTAAAGCATTGCACGTCTCATTACAAACACGTTGATGCTGTATTACAGTTATTTATCTCATGCTTCTGCTGTGGCATTTTTGGTAACTTTTGCTGAGTACATTTAGCTAGATGCATTGCTCATGTCTGTTGCTAGCAGTACTGGCCTGGGGTTTGGTTGTGCATTGGGTCTGTAGGGGAGGTGTCTGGTATGGTGTGTCAAGTTGCGCATGCTTCTTACCTGTAGCTGTAGCTCGGGATGAGCTATCCAGGTCCCCAATTCCCACGACACTGGCCCTCTCGATGGTGGTCGCCACTAGTTCCTCCAGCTGAGTGAGGGGTGGCGCATGGTTTGTTCCTCCTCCAGTGAGTCCAGCCTGCTTGTGCAGGTCGGCCAGTTTGCGCTTGGTCACGCCACGGATGTCATAAAACCTCTTCTTGAGGTCGTCTAGGCTCCTGTGGGTGACACCAACTGCATTCACTTTCTCCCCGATGTCGATCCACAGCCTCCTCTTGGTGCTCTCCGGGACAGTCAGGGACTGCCTGCCATATAGCTGGGTGTGCACCCTCACCACCTCCTCCACCAAAGTTTGTAGCTCCATGGTGCTGAATTTAGGATTGCGCTTACGCCCTGCCTTCTGGCTCTCTGTGCTGGTGTCCATGTCTCTCAGGGATCCTGCTCACAATGCTGCTCTCTCTGTGTTTGCTCAGCTCAGGCAGCTTTCCAGAAAGTTCTGATGAGTTGCACCTGCCTGGGTTGCCACACCCTGTGGGGGAGGGTGCTTACAGCTCATTGGCTGATGTCTTCAGTGTCACTCAACCTGCTCGGCAAAACGGCATTCTCCGAATCGGTATTTTCCGATTCGGTATTTTCCGAATGTGTTCGGTAAATACCGATTCGGAATGTATAATGTCTTCCTATTGGCCTTTCGGCCCATGGGGCGTATTTATTATTCCGATTCGGCGTTTACCGATTCGGTTGGTTCCGCATTTTTTTTTTTCCGATTCGGACTTGTCCGACCCGGCCTATACTGAATCGGTAGTTGGCGATTCGGTACGTATCGACTCTCGATACCGAATGCTACCGATTCGGTATTTTTCCGATGATTATTTCCTACATATCATTTTCCGATTTTGAAATACCGATTCGGTACGGATCGGTATTTTAAAATCGGTAAATGCGTTTTACCTACATCGGGCCCTAAATCTGTATTCTGCTTGTTAGAGGAAATAATCCTTGCTTGCTGGTCAGTGATTTTAATGAAGACATTCTTATTCCACCAACCCCTTTCAAACAAGAGAGCTGCAGTTCGAGAAACTTTTACGACTTTCACAGGAGCAGAAAATTTAGATTGACCCTTAGTGATTTTTACAGGTTTTTTTATGATGACCCAATCACCTACAACTAGTGGCTTTTCTGCAACATGCATACGATTGTCGTAATGATTTTTGTAACACTCTTGTTTCATTTTTACACGTTCACGAATTTTAGCTAAATCAACCTTGACCAAAGAACTTTTCATTAACCAAGATGGATTTAACTTAGAAGTTGGAATTCTACCTCGAAGTAAAACAAAAGGAGAAACTCCTGTGGTACTGTGTGGAGTACAATTATAGTTCCAGATTTTCTCACAAAGAAATTCTGTAATATCAAGTTTGTTAGCGCAAGCAGTTTGAACTGCCTCTTTCAACAAACGGTTTGCTCTCTCCACCAGACCATTTGATGAAGGACTGTAAAGAGGAACAAACGTATGCTTAACATCCAATTTGTTTAAAAATACATTTACTTCCTGTGAAACAAAATGTGAACCGTTGTCGGAAACTAATTCATGAGGCGTACCCTCAATGACAAATAAACGCTTTAAAAATGATACAACAGAATCAGAATTCGGACTCTTAACAAAAGAAAAATAAATCCATTTAGAAAAGTAATCAATAGCCACTATTAAAAATTTATATTCAGAATTAAAAACAGAAAATGGACCCGAAAAATCCAAGGCAATTTTCTGCAAGGGGCTTCAGGCCATTCTACTGGTACAAGTGGTGAATTGGACAACTTCCAGTGTTTATCTGAGCATAAACATTGGGGACACTGGTTAATGAACAACTTTACTTGATTGTCTATTCCAGGCCACCAGTAAGTGGTCTTAATTTTATTGGTAGTGCCAGTAACACCTGGATGACTCTCATGTGCCACCGAAATAATAGATTGCCTAATACCAGCAGGCGGGATAAACTTGTCTTGTCTGAATAAAATGTCACCTGAAACAGACAATTCTGATGCAACTTGTGCGAAATGTCTCTCTTCCATAGACATGCTTCTATCCATAGGCCAACCTTTAATCAAAAACCTTTTCACATTTAGTAGGCAAGAATCATTTTCCATACTATGTAACCAATCTTGTTTAGTTATCTTATTTCCTTGAAGAGCATCCTCAATTGCAAAAACACACTCCAGATCAGAATTTACTAACTCTTGTGTGGGTAACGGTAAACGTGATAAACAATCCGCCCGGATGTTTTTACCACCTGGCACGTATTTAATTTCAAAATTGAATTCTTGGAGACGTGCTAACAATCTAACTAACCTAGAAGAGGCTCTATTAGAGGAGCTCTCCCCAAGCATATAAATTAAAGGTTTGTGATCTGTGTATAAAAGAAATCTAGTTCCCCATATGTACATTCTAAATTTTTCCACAGACCACGAGCAAGCCAAAGCTTCCCGTTCGATAGTACTATAATTGAGTTCAGCCGAAGTCAAAGATCGTGAAGCGAATGCAATGGTGCATTCTTCACCCTTAATCATTTGACTCAGTACAGCACCCAGTCCCCGAGAACTAGCATCCACTGTGATGATGCTCTGAACACCATGGGAAAAAGGTTTGATAGCGGGAGCAGACAGAATCATATTTTTTATGGAATCAAAAGCAACTTGTGACTCAGTGGACCAAACATACTTGGCATGTTTTTTCAAAAGATCTCTGAGTGGTTGGACAATTAGCGCATAGCCCTTGACAAAACGAGCGTAATATTCACTCAAACCTAAGAACGCTCTTAAGGAGTCTTTGTCTAAAGGACATGGAGCATTTTTAATAGCCTCTAACAAAGAAGCTTTAGGTTTAATCCCTTCCTTTGATAGATTGTGGCCTAAATAATCAACCTCATTTGTTAAAAATTTGCATTTCTTCTTGTTGATAGTAAGACCATGACTTTGCAATGATTTTAAAACATATTCCATCAATATATAATGTTGATCTAAAGATTCAGAATGTACTAAAATATCATCCTGGAATGCTTGAATTCCCGGACAATTATTAAAAATGGAATCCATTAACCTTTGAAATATAATGGCTGCTGAAGCCAGCCCGAAAGGTAATCTTTTATACATATACACTCCAAAAGGTGTTACAAATGTCGTAAGAGGCTGAGATTCTTTAGATAACGGAATTTGATGATACGCTGAGCGCAAATCAATAGTAGAAAAATATTTGCTACTACCAATGTTGGCCAGCATATCATGGATTTTTGGCAAAGGATGCACATCAATAACAATGTTACGATTAAGTACCCGAAGGTCTGCACATAAACGAATTTCCCCAGAAGTTTTTCGTGCTACGACGGCAGCAGAAACCCATTCTGAAGATTCAACCGGACATATAATGTCCTGAGTAACAAGAGATTCAATGTGCTTCCTTAAATCTTGTCTAACAGATAGAGGCACTGGACGTACCTTCTGGACAACAGGACAAGCCTTGTCTTTTAATTTAATATTATGCTCGAAATTTTTTACCATACCAATTCTGTCCTCAAATACTACTTTGTATTTTTCTAAAACATTGCAGAGAATAGGATCATTACAATAATCAAAAACGGATAGAATAGGTAAATCTCCCAAGGTAACGGGTTCGGGATGACCAGGCTTTAAAATAATACCTAGCTTGGCCTGATCTTGCCAACCCATAATATCTCTGCCATTCAGTGCCACATAAATTTTTGTATATATTACTCGCCCTTTAAAATCTATGTTATCAGGGAAAAAACCACGCATGGTTATATCAAAACCCCCAAAGGCTTTGGGATTAATATCTGTAGTAAGTAATTTTTTGTCATTCCAAGAACACTGAAAAGTACTTTCATCCAAAATGGTAATGGGAGACCCAGAATCTGCCATAACTTGTAAAGATTGTATACCAATAGATATTTTACAAATAGGACCCTTGATACTGCAGTCACATAGAGCATTAATTTGAACAAAGGATATAGAAGAAACATTTAATGCATCACAAATTTCTTCTTCAGAATACACCATATTAACTTTAGTCTTATCTCTAGATAAACGACATGACGCAGCAAAATGACCTATACGCTTACAATTCGAACACCTTTTACCTTGTGCTGGACATTTAGGGTTGTTTCCCACATGAAATTTTGAACCACACCTGTAACAAAATACATTAGATTTTTGTTCATAAACTTTTTTGCCAGTATTGCGGTTAGAAACAACATTAACAATACAATCATCACTAGACGCCTGTAAGACATTACAAACATTTGTAGAGGAGGCATGTTCAGCTAAAATCTTTGAGGAAACTACAGAACACTCGATGCTTTTTGCAATTACAATAACTTCATCCAATGTTGGATTTTTACATGTCAAGATCCGCTCCTGGATCTTTTTGTTGAAACAATTAAAGACTAACTGATCACGTAGAGCAGTTTCTAAATAAGTACCAAACTCGCATTTTGATGCAAGTACTCGTAAAGTTGCTAAATAGTCTTCTATGGACTCTTCTTGTAATTGTTTCCTTTTGAAGAAAACATGTCTCTCAACCATGACTGATGGATCATCTTTAAACTGTTTGCCAAGGCGCGTTAAAGCCTCAGTATAAACATTCCAAGTGTCATCATCAGGTGGAGCTTGTACCACAGCCAAATTATCAAATAATTGTTGTCCTGCGTCTCCTAAGTGATTAAACAGAATAGCTCTTTTTCTTGAGGCAGAATACTCCAAAGCATCTATTGCTTCCAAATAATTGGTGAATACTCGTAACCATTTGTGCCATGGTGTTGGAGGCTTGCCAGGAGCAATTAAAAATGAAGGAGGTGCTACAATCCCACTGTTATTATTGCTTGATGTTGCCATTTAGAAGAAAATTATTCAAATAAATTCTTACTTGTTAGTCTGGTAAGTTCTAAATAAGTGACTTCTGTGTTTTCTTTAATTCACTTTTCTTCTCATGAGAATAATCGTGAGTAAATGCTACCAGCCGCGTTTATCCGACAAAATTGACTTAAAATGGCCGCCTGCGCGATGCCGCTTAACGTTGGATGCGTCATTCAATAAACAATGTGCGTTGTCATGGTGCGCATAGGCTGCAAAGACGTACTGCGCGAGTTCAGGCTGCAGCGATGAGAGCGCGAGAGCAGTTGGCTCGGGTCGGGTCGCGAGCACTGAATCTGGTGTGCGTTTGAACAACGCGACGGTTGTATCCCACAAGAAGGTATTGTGAAATGAGTTTTACTCACAGTTTTTTCGTAGCGGAATGTCTATCTCGGTATAATGATCCTTGGAAGTCTGTAAAATCGCCGTTTTCAATTCAGCTCCGTATCCGCGTTTTGAATTTTAATTTTCGATTTGCTCACGTCGGTGGGTTTGAAGACAAGTTTTCAAAAACGTCGCCAATAAATGTAGTATAGCTTGTATATAAGAAATGAAGAAGTAATCCCAATAAAGGTGATTCAGAATGCAGGCTTTATTTCCAGAGTAAGTAACCCACGACCAGCAATGAAGAAGAACTGGATCATAATAACTGTGACATTGAAAACATTACATTCTAAGAACATCTATGACACTCATAAGAACACTCTTGAAAGATTCTTTAAAGTAACAGTATATAATAACATGCATACATACTACACATACCCACTTGTTCACCCTTACTTCCTCGCATCGCTCATTACCTTGCTTCTAGCGTCCCCACATCGAACGGTTTCTCACCACCCATGCTCTCTGGAATTACCCTGCTTCTAGCATACCTACACCCAGCACTCCCCTCGCTACCCCTCACTTCCTAGCATATCATTACCCTGCTTCTAGCATACCCAGACCTCCCTCGAAACCCTCACTTCCTGGCAACGCTCATTACCCTGTTTCTCGAATACCCACATCCTGGCCTCCCCTCGCTCCCCCTCACATCCTGGCAACACTCATTAAACTTGTTCTAACATATTCACATCCCGGCCTTCTCTCGCTCCCCCTCACTTCCTGGCATCACTCACTACCCTACTTCTAGTATACCTGGATCCAGCCCTCTCTCGCCACCCAAACTTCCTGGTATCACCCAATACCTTGCTTCTAGCAAACCCACTTGTTCACCCTTACTTCCTCGCATCGCTTATTACCCTGCTTCTAGCGTACCCACATGGAACCCTCCCTCACCACCCATGCTCTCTGGAATTATCCTGCTTCTAGCATACCTACATCCAGCACTCCCCTCGCTCCCCCTCACTTCCTGGCATATCATTACCCTGCTTCTAGTATACTCTGGCCCAGCCCTCCCTCGCCACCCTCATTTCCTGGCAACGCTCATTACCCTGTTTCTAGCATACCCACATCCTGGCCTGCCCTCGCTCCCCCTCACTTCCTGGCATCACTCATTACCCTGCTTCTAGCATACCCACATCCTGGCCTCCCCTCACACCCCCTCACATCCTGGCATCACTCATTACCCTTCTTCTACCATACCCATATCCTGCCCTTCCCTAGCTCCCCCTCACTTCCTGGTATTTCTCATTACCCTGCTTCTAGTACACCCAGATCCAGCCCTCCCTCACCACCCTCACTTCCTGGCATTTCATCCATAGACTGCAAACTGCCCAGGGGGCACATAGGGCGAGGGCATAAAAAAGACTTGAAGGGCATCAGCAGAGCCTCGGTACTGTAATTGCAGGTTAAGCTGCACGTCTGGATTGAGATAGGCAGGGACAGCAGTGTCGGGCCCCTACCAGCAGCACAGAGAGCAGTGGCAGATCGGGATAGATGCCCTTCGGTGGAGCAAAATGCCAACATTTTAGAAGAGTAAAGAGGGAGATTTGTTTAAAATAAACAGAAGAATGAATTTTCCCCATTGACTTCTGCAAAAGCAGAGGACGCAGGCTGCAGAAATAAAGCTGGTTTTGGCTTTAAAAGTTGGGCGTCTCCCGCCTAAATCGGGCCTATTGACATGTATGAATTTTAGATGCTCGCAGTGAGCCTGGCATGGGTGGTGCCGCCAACTGCACTGGCTTCTGAGCAGGGCACTACACAGTGAAAAAAATAACATAAAAAAACAGCAGATAAGAAAATTGACATTTTCTGTTTATTAAACAAAATGCACCAGGTATTTTATTCCCCCTACTTACTTGATGTTTGTGGAGTTCGGCTTCAGAGGTAGTCCAGGCTCCCCATGCAGGCCCCGGTTCAGAGAAAGGGCAGAGCTGTAAAGGAGGGGTCGGGGACCTCTGGGCAGGCACGGAGAGTAATTTCCAGGAGAGGCTGGTGGGGCTGGGTCAGCTTTTCAGTGGCTGGCTGGAGAGCAGATTCATAGCAAGTCACCCCCAGGTGGCGTCCGTCAGTCTGCTTGACACCAAAGAATCCTGATGTGACCATTGTCACAGGTTGCAGTGGGGGCAGGCAGGCAGTGTCCTCATAAATGAGGTGTGAATCACGGGGGCAGCCGCAGGGCCATCAGAGGTAGCCGCTTTCGCGCTATGCTACACGGATGGCCCTTTCAGTCTCACTTTTCAGGCCCCTTAGATACCGAGGGGAAGGGGAGGAGGTCCGGCGCCCTGCAGAGGCCTTCGTTAATAATCACGTTGAGTGGAAAAAAAAGGTGTCATTTTAAAGTATGCCTATTCCTACAGTCCCGGTGCTCTTTCAAAACCAAGAAGTAGGGGAACGGACTAGCATCATTTTTAGAAGTAGGGGCACGCCGTGCCCTTCCGTCCCCGCCCACTTCTAACACTGGTGCCATGGCAGGAAATAAAGGCATCCATCAAAAATGGAAATGGTCGGCTCCTGCTAGGAGAGCCAGCTGGGACCTTGGGGCTCCCCCAGAGGCCCCTGACAAAACTGGAGTTGTGAGTGCCCCAGATAAGCACCAGTTTAACTAACAAACATGAGCTTGGGTAGCATGGCTAGCAGCCAAAGGAAATGGCCGCTGCCTAGAGAGGCTCCGCGATCGAAGCAACATCCCCATTAATCCGGAGTCTTGCCGACGCAAAACAACAATTTAAAGCAGCGGATAAGGCGTCGGAAACACCGGGGCACCGATTGAACTTGTAATAAGCCCCGGGCCTTAAACAACGAAAAACCTACATCATGATGAAGAGACGCGGCCTGCGACATACGCCAAAGCCGGGGTATCGCGTAAACTGGTGGGAGAGCAATCTGAAAGTTTTGTGGCCTGGATCCAACGGGAGAAAGTGAGACGATCGCACGTCGTGGACAACAGCGAGTACTGGTGGATGGGGACCAGTTTAATGTTATGTTTTTTCTATTGGCCCAGGTACACCACAAGATTACAAGGTATATACAAAGTGTTTACGTAGTGTTCATGCCACAATGTTCTTTGCGCTCTCCCACTGAGGATGTACTACATGCCACAAGCGGATACCCTGACTGATTTTTTGGCCTCACAGTCTGTGACTTCTAGTAACAAGCATTTACAATGCAATGGTTTCGCCTTTTGAAAAGTTTGAGCTATTGGCATTGTAAATGACAAAATTTGTATTTTATGTTTTGGTTTTGAAAACAGATAAATAAATGGCATTGTCATTTACAATGCCAATAGTTTAATTTCTGGCAAATGCCACACAAAAACACACAGACCCACACACACACACACACACAGACCCACACACAGAGAGAGCCACACACAGAGCCACACACACACCCAGAGCCACACACACCCACCCACCCAGAGCCACACACACCCACCCAGAGCCACACACACCCACCCAGAGCCACACACACCCACCCAGAGCCACACACACCCACCCAGAGCCACACACACCCACCCAGAGCCACACACACACACACTCAGGAGAGCAAGCACAGCGAGTGGGCAGGGAAGCAAGCACAGCGAGGGGGCAGGGAAGCAAGCACAGCGAGGGGGCAGGGAAGCAAGCACAGCGAGGGGGCAGGGAAGCAAGCACAGCGAGGGGGCAGGGAAGCAAGCACAGCGAGGGGGCAGGGAAGCAAGCACAGCGAGGGGGCAGGGAAGCAAGCACAGCGAGGGGGCAGGGAAGCATGCACAGCCAGGGGAAGGGGAGCAAGCACAGCCAGGGGAAGGGAAACCAGGGGGCGGGGGAGCAAGAACAGCCAGGGGGCAGGGAAGCAAGCACGGGCAGGGAAGCAAGCATGGGCAGGGAAGCAAGCACAGCCAAGAGGCAGGGAAGCAAGCACAGCCAGGGGGCAGGGAAGCAAGCACAGCCAGGGGGCAGGGAAGCGAGCACAGCCAGGGGGCAGGGAAGCGAGCACAGCCAGGGGGCAGGGAAGCGAGCACAGCCAGGGGGAAGGGAAGCTAGCACAGCCAGGGGGAAGGGAAGCTAGCACAGCCAGGGGGCAGGGAAGCAAGCACAGCCATGTTTCCAGTGCTTGGCTATTCTGAACAAACCATTGGTATACGGCCTGCCACTCAAACGAAAACAACTCCCAGAATACCTTCTATGAGCATTAGTACCCAGGAACCTGCACTAGCCTAACTGACATGGTGGGTGTGTCTCAAACGCTGTGGGGTTTGGGAAGACGTGTGGAGTAGGCCCTTTTAAAAGCACCCACCCCTCAGACAATATCCACAAATGTGTGAGATAATCAGTGTTTACCTCTTTATTCACAAATGCACTTTCTGGAGCTAAATTCAGCAAATACTGTTCCTATGAGTCAGCACTCAGAATGTACCCACACAAATAGTGTTTGAGCCCACAAATGTTAAACTTCGGTGTGAGATATGGTTTGTGAATGAAGCCATAGAATTCCCACGCCCTACAAGTGACTAGGCTCCAACAAACAGAATCCTAGAAATAGCAGAGAGGCACAACTCATAGGCACAGCAATAAAACTCTTTAAAACATGGGTGGGAAACGGAATGGCAGGAAATGTGGCACAAAACTGCAGACCTATCATTTCACTTTTAGTCCTGACCCATTATTAGCAGGTGAAGTGTGTCTGCAGGAAGGAAACAACTTGCCAGCTCTGTAATACAGATAAACCCTAAACAGAAAGCAAAGAAAACAGCACCATTGGGGAGGGTGCAAAGCCAAAACACACACTACAAAGAGAACGTCAAGACACAGCAACAACCAGTACAAGAAACACCAACATGTAAAGCAAATCAAACAACTGTAAAAGCAGTAATATTAAAAACACGCTGGAAACAAGACAAACAACAGACACGAAAAAGGCAATATAAAGAGTACACGCCAACTGCATATAAAATAAGATAGAATAAAAGGCAAAATAATTTCAACAAAAACAACAAGACATGCAAAAAAGAGAACACATAAAATATGACACGTAAACAAAGTAAGGCGCCAACCACCTGTAAAATGAGGCTGCTCTTCCAATGAGTGCTCACCTGAAGTGATGGGAGGTCGATGTAAGATCCATCTCCTCACACTACATACAAGAAAGTAGAGACCTTGCTTTCAAAGGCCGAATTATCTTAAGACTGGGGACTGGAAAATAATGTCTTACTTTTTTAGAACCAAAAAAAATATTTTAATAAAATGAATTTTATGTTACTAATTGTAATTTGTATATGTACACTTTATGGTTGTGACAAACCAAATAAAGTTAATTTTGACTTGACTTGACTTACACTACATACACTCTATTGAACAGCCTTACTGTGAGGACCTCGAGTGGGAATAAAATAAGTACAATAGGGTGTGTCCACGTACTCATGTTGTTCTTGTAGTTCTTTCACGCTCCTTATCTGCTGTACATCTATTAAAATGCATACCCCCTAGTGCCACCTTACACTGTAGGTCTTCCAAGCACTCTCTCCGAAGCTGTACCTCGCCTGCATTTGTGGGTCGCAGGTGCAAGGCTTGGATGGATTAACCCTGTGGTGTGCCTTCCTTTACACCGTCTCAGGTATAAATCTTCTACAAGAAACTTGCCTGATCCACAAACATACCAGATCTTCTGCAACAACACTTAAACAGTTTTGAACTGGTAGAAGAATTCATCATTGGATCTCTTTGTATCGTCAAACCGACTGTTCCTCTGAGCAATCACCAACATATCACTCTAGCAGTCTCAAGCCCAGTTTTTAATTAAGGACCCCTTCTTTAGATGACTGTTCATCCAAGTCTGGTGTTAGGCAGGCCTTCAGACTTTGCACATCCACTGCACTACGAAGACTTCACCGATCCCAAAGACAAAGGACTTCAGTAGAAGCACCTGGCATGATGCAAACCTAGAAGCCACTCTTTACAAGGTTCTAGGCAATTCTTAATCTTGACATAACTGCTCCACAACAATGAGGCGAGTTGTTCTCCGATCACCTGAACGCCTCCTTTGCCCACTGGGCCACATTCCTGGTCGGCTCACCGCTGCTCTGATCTGGTCTTCTTAACATATTCCCCATCTCAGAGTCCAGCTCTTGTGCAGTTACTTCAGACTGATGTAACCAGAAAGTGCTCCTTTACATTTTTGAATAGAGGTCTGCGGTTTACCTAGCAGATTCTCTGCTCCTTTTTCACACAAATGATGACACTCTTTCCATAGGACTTCTTCCTGACTCCTTCACCGGGCTGATGTTTTCGCCCTCTCTCTTACTTCTTTCAGATTACCTTTGCTTCACCCAAACCATCTTCAAATTCCGCTGCTTTTCTTCCACATGGCCATCCTTGAGAAAGTGTGCCACCATGACATATAATACCATTCTTTATGTGCCAGGTCCTTTCATGCATACAATTCATTAAGAATACAGAGTGAGCATAGCACTACATCAAATCTCTTTCCTCCAGTTCAGAAGCAGCTATAATGGATGCCAGTAGCCCACCCTTCATCTAGCCATTCACACGGATCCTTCAAGATATCCGGCCAGACACATGCATGCCACCTTCCTACTCCCTGGCAACCTGAATGCACCTCAGTGTCCAGAGTGGAAGCCCAAAAGAACAATCGTAAATTCAATTTTCTTCTAAAGTACTGATCAGGTTGATCTGATCTTTCAAACTAACAACATTATAACAGTCACCATAACCTCCCAGTCCTCCCTCATGCTCACCTAAAAGGCGAGAAGACTCCAAACCGCCCTGTACAGATCAAGGGACAAATCACAGTGCTCGCCAGAAAAGAAGTCCAGTGGGATACCAGGAGGTATTAAATGTCAGACACCCTATGAAGCAACCTAAGTCTAGATATGGTGTTATTTTGCACTTGCCATCCACGTGGATCCAGACTCAACAATGGGAACGCCTCCATCACCCCCCTCTCCCCCGACACACACACACACACACCCTCCCAAAATAAAGTTTATTTTCCTGAAGGCAATTAAAAAAGCAGCATCCCACCTTTTCCTGGTTGCTCGAAAATGTGATCCTGCCCCCGCCTTTAATCTTAAAGGCTCTCCCGACACTGACCAGGGCTGGGCGGACTGCCCTTATAAAGCAACCAGGCAGTGCCCCACGAGCGGGTTAGTGTTCAGGCATTTTTTGGATGTCCGCCCGGGACTTGGGTACTTTCCAAAACCTTGAGTTTCATTCACCGCCCTGCCTATGGCACAGGGGCCGCGGAGGGACGTTCTCTATCCCCGGGGCTCCTCCTGTGCAAGCAGATCGACTTACCTGCACCTTGCGACGGCGGCACTTCTCCGGTCTCCCTTTTCGGCATGGGAGACCGGTAACATCGACGGCGGCAATCTCGCTGGCACTTCTCCGGTCTCCCTCTTTGGCATGGGAGACCGGCAACGTCCTCCGCATCTCCCGGGGCTCCCTCCAGGCCATGGGAGCCCCGCGGGCGCCGCCATACTTCTGGCCGTCTTCCTTCTTCCCCCGGGTTGCGGGGGGCGGGCACTTCCGGCCGGCCGCGCTAGGATTGGCCGGCCGGCCGGCCGGTCACTTCCGGGTCGCCGCGGGCAGCGCGGCGGCCCGTCTCTAGCTCAGGCAGGCGGGCGGCGAAGTTTCCCGAGGAGTGGGCTCCCTCGTGGACCAGCAGTGACGTCCACGCAGCTTCACCAATCAGGAGCAGGATAGTCACTGGTGCCGGCAATGCCGGACCAGATTCGGGGGCGTTCCCGGCTTTCGGCTGACGTCGCGTGACGTCGGCAAAAGCCAAAGAATCTCGGGAACGCCTCCGAATCTGGTCCGGCATTGACGGACAGGCCCCTCGTCCAATGGCTAGGCTCCATTTATGGAGCCAGCCAATGAATGACGAGGGCCGACCCAAACCCACACTACAGTTCTCATTAGATTTCTCCTGCGCAAAAGCTGCTTGCGCAGCTTTTTGCAGTCGAAACCTAAAAAGGGCCATCCTCTCTCTTTATATAGTGGAATGTAAACGGCCTTGGTGATAGAATAAAGAGAGGATTGGTCTTACTTTATCTTAAAAGCAAGGCACCAGCAGAATCACATTTAGTAGGCTCTACCTGTAAAGCCCTAGACAGGTGGGGTTTTAAACTAGCTGCACACTCCGAATTCACTTCCGGTTCGCAGGGGGTGGGCGTCCTGGTTAGTAAATGCTTCCCACTTATTGTTATGGGGTCCTGGACAGATGATCAGGGACGTTTTGCAGCTATATCATGCCAATGAGAAGGACGACCATATAATCTAGTTTCAGTACATATCTCACCGGCTTTGCCTCAGGTGGCCCTTGGAAAACTTCCTACTAACACTCCCATAAGGCAAATTGATAATGGAGGCGACTTTAACACCACGGTGGATGCTACCATGGATCGAAAAAAAAACAGGGACCAATGCGGCACAAACCTCCGTTTAGCAGATTTCCTTGAGGCATCTGGTCTCATAGATGTTTGGTGATCGTGGTTACAACAAGAGCGACAGTCCACCTTCTGCTCGGGAGTGCATAACAGCTTCTCATTAATAGACTATGTTTTCGCGCTGGTGACAGGTTTAGAGCGAGTAATAGAGATATCACACCTGCCCAGGTGTATTTTCAATCATTCCCCGGTTTTAATCAAATACACATCTCATGTCCTGGGGGGACGGCGCATCTTTCCCGTCTACCCTGGTTTCCTTAAAACCCCCAAGATATGGAAAGGTCTAATTACAACCACAAGACAGTATTTTGCGAAAAACGAACACTCAGTAACAACCCCGATGACTCTGTGGGAGGCATATAAGACAGTACTCCGAGGCCAAGCAATTTCATTAATCACATGCCATAAACATGACAAACTACAACAATTGGAGACTCTGGAGCGGGAGGTAGGCCAAGCCAAAGATGAACACACTTTAGATACCAATGACATCACGGCACATAAGTGAACTTGGCCAAACAGGAATATAGAGACTATATATGGGAAGAGGCGAAGACTAGGCTTACCAAGACACAGCACACTATTTATGAAGTCGGAGATAAGGCGGGCAAGCTTCTAGCCTGGTTGGATAGATGAGAACATGCTAGTCATTGGGTGGCACAATTGAGCTTAGACACTGGAGCCACCACTACAGACCCACAGCAGATAGTTGACGCATTATCGCTCCATTACGTGACAATATATATACCGACAGCCACAGCCACACTGGCCGACAATCTCGCATTGGACGGAATGCTGACAATGCAAACATTCTCCCCCAGTCAAGAGATCTGGGTTAAATACATTGTTCTTTTGCCCACTACGCCACCTCAGTTTAGACCCAGCCATATGTAAATCAGTCTTGACCCTGTGCCTCATGGGAACAGTCCAGACCAAACTGCCAAGCCAGGTCCTCCCTGAACCAGAAACAAGCATCCAAATCAGTTCTGGCTGGACTGTTCCCATTGGGCTCAGGGTCAAGACTGATTTGCATATGGCTGGGTCCAAACTGGAATGGCATGGTGAGCAAAAAAACATTCGATTTTGGCCCAGATCTCTGTATTGGGGTGAATGTATGACATTGTTCTGCATTCTGTCCATCAATTGATGTTTTTGCACCTTTCAAAATGATGGCACTCCCTAGATTCCTGTACGCCCTACAAAATATCCCATTCCGGGTTCCCCCACCTATTTCAAAGGGGAAACAACCTTTACAACGCAACTTTTACAACGAACTACCATTACAACGAAATTTTTACAACGCAAAAACCATTACAAAGCATGTATTTACAACGCATTTTTTTACAACGCAGGTACCTTTACAACGCATACCATTACAACGTAAGTATTGGTAAGTATATAATTATATTTTAAATTTTATATGTTTGGGTTTTTTTAAGGGGTATTTTTAGGGTTCAGGGTCAGTTTTCAGTTTTTGGGTAAAGGGGTATTTTTAGGGTTCAGGGTCAGTTTTCAGTTTTTGGGTAAAGGGGTATTTTTAGGGTTCAGGGTCAGTTTTCAGTTTTTGGGTAAAGGGGTATTTTTAGGGTTCAGGGTCACTTTTGGGTTTTTGGGTAAAGGGGTATTTTTAGGGTTCAGGGTCAGTTTTGGGTTTTTGGGTAAATTGTATTTTTAGGGTTCAGGGTCAGTTTTGGGTTTTTGGGTAAAGGGGTATTTTTAGGGTTCAGTGTCAGTTTTGGGTTTTTTTAAGGGGTATTTTTAGGGTTCAGGGTCAGTTTTCAGTTTTTGGGTAAAGGGGTATTTTTAGGGTTCAGGGTCAGTTTTCAGTTTTTGGGTAAAGGGGTATTTTTAGGGTTCAGGGTCAGTTTTCAGTTTTTGGGTAAAGGGGTATTTTTAGGGTTCAGGGTCAGTTTTCAGTTTTTGGGTAAAGGGGTATTTTTAGGGTTCAGGGTCACTTTTGGGTTTTTGGGTAAAGGGGTATTTTTAGGGTTCAGGGTCAGTTTTGGGTTTTTGGGTAAATTGTATTTTTAGGGTTCAGGGTCAGTTTTGGGTTTTTGGGTAAAGGGGTATTTTTAGGGTTCAGTGTCAGTTTTGGGTTTTTGGGTAAAGGGGTATTTTTAGGGTTCAGGGTGAGTTTTCGTTTTTTGGGTAAAGGGGTATTTTTAGGGTTCAGGGTCAGTTTTGGGTTTTTGGGTAAAGGGGTATTTTTAGGGTTCAGGGTCAGTTTGGGGTTTTTGGGTAAAGGGGTATTTTTAGGGTTCAGGGTCAGTTTTGGGTTTTTGGGTAAAGGGGTATTTTTAGGGTTCAGGGTCAGTTTTGGGTTTTTGGGTAAAGGGGTATTTTTTAAAATTATTATATTATTTATTTATTATTATTATTATTATTATTATTATTATTATTTATTAAATATAATATATTATTTATATACAGGGTAAAAATTAAATACAATTACATTTAAATTACATTAAATTAAATTGTTTAAATTAAATAAAATTTATTAAATTAAATAAAATTAATTAAATTAAATTAAATTAAATTAAATTATATTAATTTTAATTAATTTACATTAAAAAAAATATTATAAAATTACCGATATTTACGTTGTAAAGGTATGCGTTGTAAAGGTATTTTCGTTGTAAATACATGCGTTGTAATGGTACTTCGTTGTAATGGATCCTGCGTTGTAAAAACTGCGTTGTAATGGTAGGTGTTGTAAAAGTATGCGTTGTAACGTCATACATCCATTTCAAAGCGATTGAAGCTGAAGTTAGTAATCTCCTCTGGGATGGAAAACCCGCCCGCATAGCTATGCAAAAATTGGTGAAGGGCTGGTATGATGGCGGAATGGCCCTACCAAATATAAAAGCATACTATCGGGCTTCACAGCTCACCGTGATAAACCAATGGCTCCACGCCCCACCAGAGGAACCGGTGCTCCTTATGGATAGGTATGTCCTTGGTGCAAAAGGCTTTATGGGAGCACTCAAAAATAAATCTCGGGGGAATGCCCTCATGGTACCAACAGCAAACACTGTACGAGCATGGTTCACTGCACTCCGCGCACTTAGCTGGGAGGTAGTTTTAACACAAGCTGCACCACTCTGGGAAACCCGACGATTAGGCAGATTACGCTATAGCAAAGGCTTTAAGCAATGGGACCTAATAGGTCTCTCAAAGGTAGGAGATCTGTGGAGTAAGGGCAAGGTCATTGCATTCTCTCAGCTCCAAGAAACGTATGGGATGGCATCAACAGAAACTTTTTGATACATGCAGATCAGGCATGCACACATGGGGACTATCCCACCTGGCACTGAGCTCCCAGAGGACTCACCGTTAGAGGTTTGACGGACCACATGACTAAAAAAGCCATTTCTCAAACCTATCACAAAATTTTAAATAACCAACCGGACCTCACAAAAATTCTCAGGGAAAGGTGGCAGACCGAAATTGGGGAACTGGATGAGACAGACTGGCAGGAAGCACTCGCATCCCCGCGAGAAGTTGCAATACCCTCCAAATCAAAATTAGTGCAACTAAAAATCCTCCACCGAATCTACTACACAAGAATAACTATGCACTGAATGGGTTGAACTGACACACCACTCTGTTTGCGGCAATGTGGGGTACCAGGTACCTTTTACCACACATTGTGGGACTGCCCAGAGATCAAACCATACTGGGAAGCTGTCATGTGTACAATCTCACAGGTTAGTGCAGCTAGCATTATGCCGAAACCCAAGAGATGTCTTCTCAATATCTGGGAACCTACGGATCTTAGCCGTACAGCACAAGACTGGGTGACATGGGGGGAGGAGCCAGGCTCGCGTCCGAGATGGCCGCGTTTTAGCTCGGCTCCGTTCACTCTCCTGTCTGCAACAACTATCCTGTACTTTATCCTGCCCCGGGAAGTATTCTACGATGTGCAGTGGAACGGCGATACCTCACAGGCGCTTACCGTTTGCTCCGGTGGTTCCTGGGTGTCGCGGATCCTGAGTTACGCCCCTGTCTGCTTCGGGACCTCCGGAGCGGCCGGGCCTGGCACTCCTTGGCGGCGCCCGGGCTGGACGGGGTGAGGTGGCCGGCCCTTGGTGGTGGTGTGGAGTCGGTCGGAGAGGCCGATGTGCTGATAGACCGATTGCGGCCCCCCGGGCCTGGTCCGGCGATCCTGCGGCCTGGTGTTGGGGCGCTGCCTTCCATGGACGGGGTTAACCGTACATCTGGCTAGTCTCCCCTTTGTTCTCCGACCCGGCCATTTTGAGTTCCTCCGCCCGGGCTCGGAGAACGGTGCCGGCGGCGTGTGGGGTGCCGGCGCATCGCCTTCTTCTGGTGGCCCCCCTTCCTGCCCTGGTGGCACCTCCGCCGGTGGCTGCCGGTATCCTATTTGGCCCCGTTGGTACCCGGGCGGGGGTTGGTGTTGCAGCGGCCCCGCCGGGCTTCTAAGATGGCGGCCGGCCCCATGACTCTCGGCCTTGCTGGGACCGGCGATGCGGATCCGCCGCACGGCACGTTTTCTGAATAATGCAAAGGTGAGCCTACACTTGGCGACATCCTCGCCGCCCTGCGCTCCTGGGGGGCGCCCATGACCGCACCTATCGCTATTCTGGAGAGAGGTCCCTTGGCTGAGCCTGCCGGGCCCCCTCCGGTTTGTGCGGCTTCATCTCTGTTGTGTGCTGCTGGACCTTTCCTTGGGGTCGTGGACCTGGATGCTGCTGTTGGTGTGGACATACGGAAGTCCGCTGCCCTTCTTCATCCTGTGCCTCCTTCTGCTCCGGAGGTTCGCCAGCCGGATCCCGTCTGGACCGACCTTGCTGGGTCTCCTTTTCCTCTTTTGCCTCACATGGCCGAACGAAGATCCTGTGACTGTGCCGCTGGACCGGCTTTCTCCGTGTTCTCTTCGGAACTGTGCCTGCTTTGCCTGAGGTGGTCACTGTGCTTTCTGGATCATCCGTGTCGCGATCGCTATGACTTGAGTGTATTTGTGATTCGACTCCCTGTTATTCACCTCCGTTTCCATGTGCTCTGGTTCCTGCTTTGCTGGCCGACTACAGTTTGCGAAAAACGAGGACAGGGTTGAGCTGATCTTGCCTCTGTGGACTGCTATTTTGTGGTATGGTTGGGTGATCCGTTTATAATTGTATGATTCTGTTTGATATTTCTTAACGTTCCTGGAGCTTATCCGTGTATTTATTATCTTCCCGTGGGCTCTGAGTATTTTCGGGCCGGGGGGCGGGAGCCGAAGGGGTTTTGATTCTGTGGCTCCTCTCCCGCAGTTTTTCCCTGTTTTCCCTCCCCCCCCCCTTTTTTATCTACGTGATTCTTTCTTTCTATATTTCTTCTATATTTCGGGTTCTAATTAGGGCGACAGGCACGCTGCTGGGGGGTAGGCCATAGCCTTCTGCAGGGGTGCAGGGTGGGCTGTGCGGGGTGGTGGGGGGGTTTGTTTTATTGTATCTTCCTTTGTTCCTTTTTTGGTTCTATGGCTCTTATGTATCCCCTAATTTCGTGGCGCGGTGTCGGCACGTCGCCCCCCGGGGTCTTTGTGCTGGCATGGCCCTTTTGGTATGTCTGCTGTTACGGTTTACTATGCATTCGTTTCTCCTGTGGCCATTAGTTCCTTGTGCCGAATTAGTATTGGGTGCTTTGTTAGCCGTGGGGGGCGTGCACTGACGCTGCGCCCTCACTTTCCCCCTCCTTTTTTCCGATGTCCTTTTCCTCCCTTATTTTCCCTTTCCCCCCCCTTATTTTTCTTTTCTTCTCCAGGGTTGCTGTAACGGAGGGCTTTTAGTTTCGTAAGCGTATTTTTCGCTGTTTTACTATTATGTGCCATGGTAGTGGTGGGAGGGCGTTGAGCAACGATTGTGATTGTTATTGATGTGGGACTCACGTTCTGCCTTTGCCAAAATGTGACTGTTCTTTTGGTCTTTTCCTGTATTCGAAACTTCGGCTTGCTCACGGCCCACCGCGGCCCTCTGGACTCTACAGATTGTCATTATCCTGCGAAACCCCCTTTTTCTATTATAAAATTAACCTACTCTTATCCTGTCCGTGATGGCGACTCGAAGACTTGTTACCTTTGCCTTCATATGAGCTATTTGGAAATCCTGTTGTCACTCCTGTATTGCCTCGTATGACATTTTATTGTGGTGGCCGGCCCGGTGGGTTGTAGGCCCGTATCTGTGAGCGCCTTCTGTACAATAAAGGTTTAAAAAAAAAAAGAAAAAAAAAAAAAAGACTGGGTGACATTATGATGATAGCTAAATGAAACATTGCTCAGCAATGGGGAGCGAAAATAATTCCCACCCATCGTCAGTAGTGTTGCGATATGGAAGGCGCAATGATAGCAGAGAAAGTGGTCTATGTACACAGAGGGTGCCCCAAGAAATGGACACTGGTGTTGGGAAAATGTCTTTCAGGGGTAACATTTGTGAACCGCCTCTGGTTGAGTCAGGGTCAGACATCAGTGAATAATGGTTATTGGTCGGGGCACAGTGATGATTTTATTACTCTATATAGTCATGTTGGCAATATATATGGGGAGAGAATGTGACGAAAAGCATAACAATGTAAACAATCACTAAATGATTAATCAATGTACCATGTACGTACCTACACTTTTAAATCTATGTAATCTGTACCAATTAATGCAAATCGCTAATAAAAAATGTTTTTTTTTTTTAACACGAGCTTCTGACAGCACTCATGATGGTTGCTGGCTGTGGGGCCGGCAAAGACCGCGCAGGCTTTAGGGGTCTCCGAACTCCCATAATACCCTAGAGCCTTTATAAATTGTATATTTTCGTGCTGGTGGTGCCACTAGAAGGGACAGAGGCAGGGAGTGCAGCAGCACCCCAGCAACATTAATAAAAGACAAATTAAGTCTTCTGGGCCATTAAATCCATGACCCCATGAGAGCTTACCATAATGTTTAGAACACTCCTAGCTGGAGGTTTATTCTGTTCAAGTGGATTGTAGAACCTTCTTGTGGTAGGTTCTATGGCTGCATTTTGTGGCCTATAAAATGTTATGAGAATGACTCAAAGACTCATTGATGTTTTTTTCTAATACAGTTTTATTAAAATTAATTTAAGACAATCACATTTTTAAACTTTGCAATGTGTCAATTTATAAACTATACAATTGATTATAGTTCTTGGTGACTTTTTGACAAAAATAATAGATTTACTTTATAGCTTTACATATGTTGATATGCTGACCCCATGGTAAAGCCAATAGGCTCAGTAACCTTTTAACAAAGACAATAGGCCTGCCTTACTTAAAATCACACCCTTTGTATTGTTACATCACACAGTCAGCCATATATATCCGTGGGCTTTGCGCACCAACCCCATGCTGCAGCTGGGCCTGACCCTGCATCCAGCCCTGCAACTAGGCCTTGCACACAAACCTAAATTGCGCATTGGCCATACTCTGCATCCAACTCCATGCCCCACATGGTGATGAACAGCTTACTTCACGTTTAATAAACTATAGAAATCCACTGAAAAAATAAAGGTTAAAGTGATGTTATAGTGAGGAATTGTAATTATATCTTACTTAGAAAAAAATGTAAACTTAGAAATTCACTGAAAAAAACAAAGGTTGAAGTGACATTATAGTTAGGTGACAATGACAGTTTTAACATAACGTTTTAAACTGATGAACCAACTGGAATTTACCAGTTATAGCCATTTACTGCTAATTACTCCCCATATTACATTGCTCATGATAATATTCTATGACAACATTCTTAACATGACTGCAACATCTGAAATGACCTCATTGATGACAACCCAGTGCATGATAAAATTGATTAATATGTAAGTTGCTTTAAGTATTTATTATTCTTTTAAATTTTTACTTTGTTTTTAATTTTGGGTTGTGGATTTTATTGGAGAAAGCATTGTACTTTTTGAAAATGTATTTGTATTAAAATTGATATTCATTTATTAATGTATTAAGTAGGCAAGTTGTATAATTTGAAATTTTTATGTTGTGTTATGTTATGTAAACATTACTTGTAAAGCGCAACAGCTGCCCCAGCGAAGGGGCGTCCCTTCTTTAAAGAACTTTAAAGAACTTTTAGGCAACCTGGGGAAGGCGATCGCCAGTGCCAGGGCGTCTCTCCCGTTCTGGACCTCCCTCCCGCTGTCCCCAATGGGTCGGATAGCTATATCCAAGATGCTCCTCCTCCCTAGACTCCTATACTTTTTTACAGTCCTTCCCTATAGATCGCCTCAGAAACTATTTCACTATCTATGGTTGGTCATTGATAGTTTCTCTGATATGGGGTAACTCCAGGGAAAGGGTGGCTCTCTCGAAACGGCATCTACTCATAAACACATCACCACCCCCTCTACCTTACAACCTCCTCTCACAAACAATATGATACAACCAAATCCATTGCATGAAACAAATACACCAGCCCCCCTTTCACTACTCCTCAAAAACAAAACATATCACACACGCCAGCACAAGATCTTCAAAGAGCAACACGTCCAAATACTTACCATCATAGAATACAAACATACACCCACCATTCAAACCACAAAAAGGAACAAACTCCAATGCCAAGCTTGCTCGCTTCCACCACACCTAACACAGATACAGCAACACAGCAACTCTCTTCTAAGCGCCTCTCATCCATTGGACAATTTAGAACCTTACTACATGACCCACATGGAGCACCACCACCCCTGACTCATACACTTTCCGCCATAAACACACGCAAACAAAATAAGCGACGTACCACACCTCACAACTTTGCTTCCCCATGTCTACTGCATGTGAGAAGTTGGCCTGATATATGATGCTCACTAGTTCTAGTGATCACCTTGTATCAGTCCAAACAACCCTTATGGTGATTGGTTGTAAGTCAACCTTATAGACCAGCTATCCTAATGGTAGCATGGACAAAGCAGTCTTAGGCTAAACTCTTTTGGCATGTGAAGCCAGCTGTTTTACCACAATATAACCCCTTGAATACCAGATGAAAGGACACCACACAGGTTGTTATGAAAATAAACAGTATATTTATTAATAACAACACCTCTGAACTCTTTATGAGGTCAGAGGGCTAAGCACATGACAATCTCTTACGAAAAATACTACAAGTTGCACAAAATTACAATGGTGCCCTATGGGCACGACAAACCATATACTAAGTAAGTGGAATGTGAGAGTCGATAAAAGAAATGGAGCTGTCCAGAGGCTGTAGGATCGATGGGATCACGCTACACTTACTTCAGGTAAGTAATAGGAGGCCCACGGAACGCGTGTGCAGAGTGTGAACTCACACGCGAGATGCGTAACAACGTCTATGGACAGTACAGTTCAAGTAAAAGGTAAGTACGGACAATCCTGACTAGGTAGGACAACAACGACTGTGGAATTGGACACTAGGACAGTTAGACTACCCTTGAGCACCGAAATGCTCTTGTTACCTCACCCACGGGCTGCGGGTGCATACGTGCCAAAGTGTGACGGGTTCTCGCGTTGAAGTCAATGGAGCCTGAAAGAAAAGATGCTGCAGGCGACCAGGAGGAAGATGTCCGGTGCGATCCAAGGGTGGATCTGTGAAGAAGAGGACCTGAAAGCAGAGGGGACAGTGTTCAAAGTCACTAGCCAGTGACCGGTGTGGAACCAGGAAGGAACCAGGTGCTGTTGTCGCGATCAGGTGAAGAGGGGACGCTTGACTCTGCAGCCACGTAGACCAGGAGGTGTCTTTGACAACCAGGATGGGGGCATGAGCTGTCCCACGCAGGCTCTCGCTGTCGGCGGTGTCGGATCCAGGATTGGAGTCAACAGACCTTGGCAAAGGCAACCCACTCGGTGAAGGGAAAAGACGTCTGGTGCGGACTAGGAGAGTCCGGGGTGCCCCTCTTTTGGAAGGGAGCAAGGGCCAGTCTGGAGCAACCAGACCAGCAGTGAAGATTCAAAGATTCATCGTCTAGGAGGCCACTAGCCAGCCGACAAGTGACCAGACAACGCGTCAAGCAGCAAACAAGCAGAAGGGCCCCACACAGATCTCGTGTATGCTGGAGGGCTGATCTTTGGTGCAGGGGCTGCTCGGGGCTGGGGCTTCTCAGTCCCCAAAGCACTTGGTCGAGTTTACCTCGGGAGTCATGCTGGAAGCAAAGTGCAGGTTCGTTCAAGATGGCCGGTCCCACGTGTCTCGTCGCACCCACGGGTCTCAGCTTTGCTGCAGATGTGAGTTGAGGTCGGAGAGGTCTGGGAATCCGGGTCTTGTTGGGCTCTGAAGTCTGGATCCTCGAGGGAAGACGACAAAGTGAAGCCGCTGGACGCTTGATGGTGCCTGCAGTTGCAGGGTGCACACTCCTTGTCCACAAGGGAGATTCTTCAGTCTTCTGTGGAGCAGAACTTCGAAGGCCAGAGTTTCTTCTTGTTGAATAGTTCAGGATAATCTAATTTGGAATGGGACCAGCTCCTACCTTTATTCTCCTAAAGGGGGCTGCACTACTGACTAGGTCCCTCCCCTGGGTGGGACCAGGAAGGGGGGTGGCTACACCCCCTATCCTTTGTCCAGTTTCCCGCCAAAGCTGGGGCAGGGATGCCCCAGCAACTGGTTTGAACCGGTGTATGCACAGGGCACCTTGTGTGCCCCAGGCATGTCTCATTCCTTTCAGGCCTCCCTACCTCAATACACAAAATCCTGTCTGGGGTGGTGCTAGCACCTCCCAAGGCAGGAAACCCTTTGTCCAAGCCATCCTCGCTGGAAGGACTCCCAGCAGCAGGAGATCAGACTTGTGTCTGTGGTGGCAGCATCCATTTTGTGATGCTGAGGCTCGAGTTAACTTTAACCGGGGTTCACAGTTACATACATGTCGTGTCCCTCTAGAAGGGTGGAATGCTACCCCCGTCGCCAGAATTGGCGAGGGTTAGTATTCCAAATCGTATGACACCTTACTCGACATGTTTTGATAATGTTATACCAGAGTTAGCATTTAACCGCGAGGTTGATAATGCACTTAAAAGTGTATGGTATAGCGTTATCATGGAACAGCTATTAGGACTTGGTTCTGCAAGCTGCAAACGGGCTCAGCTCATGCCAGAGCACCATCTCACATAATTCCAAGCACTCTGCCTTCAGGATTGATAAGGCCTTCCATAGGAGTGACTGATAGGAATATATGTGTCCATTTTAGGGTTAGATATAGGTATACTATATCTACAGCAAAGGGTGTTTACACCACCTTGCCCCAGCTGTCATGCAGCCAGTTGTGTCAGATTTAGATGGCCAGCCAGGGGTGGCATAATACATGCTTCAGCCCCTGGTAGGCCCTGGGTACACCTATGCCCTGAGTACAGGGACTGATAAGGTGGCCCAGTACCAATTGGTAAATGCACCTAAAGTACATTGTTGTCAATTTAGAGAGAGAACAGCTAGGCTGTGGGTCTGATTAGCAGGCCCACAGCCAGGGAAAGTCGTAAACCAGTGAAGCAAAAAGCAAAAATCTGGGGTGACCATAGGATTGCAGACCCCACTCTCCTACATAACCCCCCCCCCAACTTAGGGACATTAAATTAACCTTGACCAGGTGAGTCTTCCTGTTCCAAGTGGAAATACCTGGAGAGACCATCTGCATTGCCATGGTCAGTCCCTGGTCTGTGCTACACTGTAAAGTCCACCCCTGTAGGGAAATGGACCACCTAAGAAGTTTGGGGTTTTCACCCTTCATCTGATTTAGCCATAAGAGGGGCTTGTGGTCGGTCTGAATTTTGAAGTGAGTTCCAAACAAGTATGGCCTCAAGTTCTTCAGGGCCCAAACCACAGCAAAGGTCTCCCTCTCAATAGCTGACCAACGTTTCTCTCTAGGGGTCAGCCTTCTGCTTATAAAAGCAATGGGCTGGTCATGACCATCAATATTCAGTTGAGAAAGAACAGCTCCCACACCCAACTCAGATGCATCTGTTTGGACAATGAAGGTTTTGGAGTAGTCAGGACTCTTGAGAATAGGTGCAGCACACATGGCCAGCTTTAGGTCATCAAATGCCTTCTGACAGCTAACTGTCCACTGAACTTTCTTTGGCATTTTCTTGCTTGTCAAGTCATTAAGTGGTGTCACAATGGACCCATAGTTTTTGACAAACTTCCTATAGTAACCAGACAGGCCCAAGAAAGCTCTGACCTGTGTCTGGGTGGTTGGAGGAGCCCAGTCCTTTATGGCCTGTATCTTGCTCTCCAATGGTTGAACCTGGCCTCCACCCACAAGGTGGCCCAGGTATACAACCTGACTCTGCCCTATCTGGCACTTAGTGGCCTTGATAGTGAGGCCTGCCTTTTGCAGGGCCTCCAAAACTTTCCTCAGGTGGATCAGGTGATCCTCCCAGGTGGAGCTAAAGACAGCAATATCATCTAGATATGCTGCACAGAAGTCATCCAACCCAGTGAGAACTTGGTTCACCAACCTTTGAAAAGTGGCAGGTGCATTTTTCAAACCAAAGGGCATCACCACAAACTGGTAATGACCTCCTGGGGTAGAAAATGCTGTTTTGGCTTTGGCATCCTCAGCTAACCTGATATGCCAATAACCAGCTGTTAGGTCAAATGTACTTTAGAAAGTTGCAGAAGCCAACTTGTCTATCAGTTCATCTGCCCTAGGTATTGGATGGGCATCTGTCTTAGTGACAGCATTGAGACCCCTGTAGTCTACACAAAACCTCATCTCTCTCTTACCATCCTGGGTGTGAGGTTTAGGCACTAGAACTACAGGACTAGCCCAAGGGCTCTCTGAGGGTTCAATGACTCCCAATTGCAACATCTTTTGGACTTCTTTCTTTATGCAGTCCCTGACGTGGTCAGGTTGCCTGTAGATTTTACTCTTGACAGGCAGACTATCACCAGTGTCCACCTCATGGGTGCACCAGTTTGTCTGACTGGGGGTCAGTGAAAACATTTGCCTGAAGGATTGAAGAACCTGTTTACAATCCTCCTGTTGATGTTCAGAGAGGCTGTCAGAAAAGACTACACCATCTACTGACCCATCATCAGGGTTCTGAGTGAGCAGGTCTGGGAGAGGGTCCTGCCCCTCATCTGTGGCCATGAGCAAGCCCATGTCCTCCCTGTTGACAAATGCTTTGAGCCTGTTTACATGAAGCACCCTGTGGGGGCTCCTGGGAGTTCCCATGTCCACCAAATAGGTGACTTCTCCCTTTTGCTCAATGATGGTATGGGGTCCAGACCATTTGTCTTAGAGAGCTGCTGGGGCCACTGGCTCCAACACCCACACCTTCTGTCCTGCATGATACACAGTTAGGACAGCCTTTTGGTCATGCCAAGCTTTTTGAAGTTCTTGGCTGGCCTCAAGGTTTTTAGATGCCTTCTCCATGTACTCTGCCATCCTGGAGCGGAGACCAAGTACGTAGTCCACTATGTCAAGTTTAGGCTTTTTGAGAGGTAACTCCCATCCTTCCTTCACCAGACATAGGGGTCCTCTTACAGGATGCCCAAACAGAAGCTCAAAAGGGCTGTAACCAACCCCCTTCTGTGGGACCTCTCTGTAAGCAAACAGGAGGCAGGGTTAAAGGATGTCCCATCTTCGCCTGAGCTTTTCAGGTAACCCTTTTATCATCCCTTTGAGGTTCTTGTTGAATCTCTCAACAAGCCCATTGCACTGTGGGTGATAGGGTGTGGTAAATTTATAATTTACACCACACTCCTTCCACATAGCAGTCAAGTATCCTGACATGAAGTTTGCACCTCTGTCAGAGACAACCTCCTTAGGAAACCCCACTCTGGAGAAAACTCCAAGTAGGGCCCTGGCCACAACAGGAGCTGTAGTGGTCCTAAGGGGAATAGCTTCTGGATACCTGGTGGCATGATCCACTACCACCAGTATAAATCTGTGCCCAGATACTGTTGGGGGGTCCATTGGTCCCACAATGTCTATCCCCACTCTTTCAAAGGGTACCCCCACCACAGGTAGTGGTATAAGGGGGGCCTTTGTTGTGCCACCTGATTTGCCACTGGCTTGGCAGGTGATACATGAGCGACAAAACTCTTTGGAGTCTTCAGACATATGGGGCCAGTGAAAGTGTGGGGCAAGCCTGTCCCAAGTCTTGTTCTGGCCTAAGTGACCTGCAAGGGGAATCTCGTGGGCTAAGGTGAGAAGGAAACCTCTAAGAGACAAGGGGATGACCAGCCTCCTGGTAGCACCAGGCTTGGGGTCTCTTGCCTCAGAGTATAGGAGTCCATCTTCCCAATATATCTTATGGGCACCTGTAGCATTCCCTGCAGCCTCAGCAGCAGCCTGCTGTCTGAGGGGTTCAAGAGAGGAACAATCTAATTGGGCCTGCCTCAAGTCTGCCCTGGAAGGTCCCCCTGTCCCAAGAAACTCAACCTGATCAGGTTCAAGCTCTTCTAGGACAGTTCTTTCTGGGATCTCTGGGTCAGCCTCCTGAGAGGGCTGATCCTCAACCTGAGGCAGGGGGGAAGGCTCTGCCTTAACCCTACCATTCCTTCTCTTGGGTAGTGTCTGGTCCATTCTTCCAGGATCCAGCACTTGTTCAGCTGGGCATTTCTTGGCCTGTGACCTAGTCACAGCAAGGACATGTGAGGAGAGACCTAGCATTTCTACATGAGTCCTGTACTCCACATCTGACCACAGTGAGGATTCCAAATCATTGCCCAAAAGACAATCTACTGGGAGGTCTGAACTAGCTACAACCCTTTTGAGGCCAGTTACCCCTCCCCAGGAGAAATTAACAACTGCCATACTGTGATTGGTAGTGACATTGCTAGCATTGGTCACTAGGTAGTCTGAACCTAGCATGATCTGGTCAGGGTCCACAAATAATGGTGTCACCATGGTGACACTGGCACATGTGTCCCTGTAGGCCTGAGCCATCTTTCCATTACTTAAAGGCGTTTGTCTGTATTTGCCCAGAGTACTAGGACTTACAGTAGGGGTCATATCCATGTCCCAAGTACAAACAAGAACTGCCTGAGTAGGAATTCTAACTAAGTCAGAACCCACCTCAGTTCCCAGGGTTAACCCAACTATAACCTTGGGAGGTACACTACCACTACTAACTGTACTAGGGGGTGCAGGTGTCTTAGGGACAGTAGTGGTAGGAGTTTGGCCTTTCTTGGTGCACTCACTAAACCAGTGAGTCTTACTTTTACAGTATTGGCACCATGGTTTCTTAGGACCATCATTCTTCTTCTTTTGGGAAGTTTGGGACCCACCCTCCTTAGGTTGTTGGGGCCCTGTTGAAGACTTCTGGTCATTTTGCTTATTCTCATTACCCTTCTGGTCTGCTTTCTTCTGGCCACCACCCTGGTTCTGGTTCTGCTGCTTGACCCTTGTCCTGACCCATCTGTCTGCCTTCTTTCCCAATTCTTGGGGAGAGGTCAGATCTAAGTCAATCAAGTGCTGATGCAACAACTGGTTCTGACAATTATTTAAGATTTGCTCTCTCATAATTAGATTATACAATCCTGTGTAATCAGTAACTTTACTTCCCAGTAACCAGCCCTCCAGAGCCTTAGTGGCACAATCAACAAAGTCAGTCCAATCTTGAGCCTGAGTTTTCTGGGTATCCCTGAACATCAACCTGTACTGTTCAGTGGTTAAGCCAAACCCATCAATCAGAGCAGTTTTCAAGACTTGGTAATCATTAGCATCCTCATCTCTAACAGTGAGGAGCTTGTCTCTACCTTTACCTTCAAAGGAGAGCCACAATATAGCTGCCCACTGACTCTGGGGTACCTGCTGTACTTTGAAGGCTCTCTCCAAAGCAGTTATCCACTTGTGGATATCATCTCCTGTCATATAGGAGGGCACTATTGTACTCAGGTGTCTATTATCAAAACTCCTGTCTCTATCCCTAGGGATAGTGCTGCCACCAGTGGGGACTAACCCACTCAACTGTTGCTCCCTAGCAAAGGCAAGCTTCTCTTTGGCCAGGGCAAGTTCTTCCCTCTGGATCCTCAGATTAGCTTCTTTCATCTTGGCCTCATGCTCTCTCCTCTGAGGGGAAGTCATCCTCCTCTGAGCAGATGCATGAGAGGCACGAGAGTGCACAGATCTAATGGAGTCCCTAGAATGAGACCTATCTCTTCTAACTCCATGGTTAGGCCTGCTCAGGGTCAGCACTGGGGGTCCCCCAGATCCTTCCCTATGTAGGTCTAAGTTGGCCCTTGTGAGTGCTGACTATCACAGAGCCATTGGCTGCCTCATCCCCAGACTGTTCTTCTTCTTCCTCCTCCTCTTCTATATTCTCTGTTTCAGGGAGGTCTGGATCTCCAAGAGTACCTTCTAAGGGGGGCATGCTCCTATCTGGATTAGAGGGGTCTGTGTTGGCAGCCCTTCTGGCATCATATGTCTCTAAGAGACCTAACAGAAAAGGAGTGGTAGGGTTAGACCCCTGTTTCAATTTCCTGGAGGTACACAATTGTCTCGTCTCCTGGAAACTGAGAGCTGCATATCTGGAAAGGACCTGTGGAGGGTCACTAACCACAAGGGGAGTCACAGAGGTCTCTCCTGTGGTAGACATGCTTTCTAGTGAGGTATAAGTGGTGCACTTACCTACACTATGGGTTTTCCTACTGATCCCTTGCTAAGAGTTGTAGTCAGGGTGTGCAAGGCCCTTTCTACTACAACAGCTGGTTCAGTAGAACTCAGAGTATTTCTAAGCTTGTTATATGTACCTAGGTACCTTATGTGATCTTTCAAATGATATTTCAAGATTATATGTGGTAAAAACAACAGCAAGCTCAAATTCCAACCGCTGCACACCAATGTGAGAAGTTGGCCTGATATATGATGCTCACTAGTTCTAGTGATCACCTTGTATCAGTCCAAACAACCCTTATGGTGATTGGTTGTAAGTCAACCTTATAGACCAGCTATCCTAATGGTAGCATGGACAAAGCAGTCTTAGGATAAACTCTTTTGGCATGTGAAGCCAGCTGTTTTACCACAATATAACCCCTTGAATACCAGATGAAAGGACACCACACAGGTTGTTATGAAAATAAACAGTATATTTATTAATAACAACACCTCTGAACTCTTTATGAGGTCAGAGGGCTAAGCACATGACAATCTCTTACGAAAAATACTACAAGTTGCACAAAATTACAATGGTGCCCTAGGGGCACGACAAACCATATACTAAGTAAGTGGAATGTGAGAGTCGATAAAAGAAATGGAGCTGTCCAGAGGCTGTAGGATCAATGGGACCACGCTACACTAACTTCAGGTAAGTAATAGGAGGCCCACGGAACGCGTGTGCAGAGTGTGAACTCACACGCGAGATGCGTAACAACGTCTATGGACAGTACAGTTCAAGTAAAAGGTAAGTACGGACAATCCTGACTAGGTAGGACAACAACGACTATGGAATTGGACACTAGGACAGTTAGACTACCCTTGAGCACCAAAATGCTCTCATTACCTCACCCACGGGCTGCGGGTGCATTGGTGCCAAAGTGTGTCGGGTTCTCGCGTTGAAGTCAATGGAGCCTGAAAGAAAAGATGCTGCAGGCGACCAGGAGGAAGATGTCCGGTGCGATCCAAGGGTGGATCGGTGAAGAAGAGGACCTGAAAGCAGAGGGGACAGTGTTCAAAGTCACTAGCCAGTGACCGGTGTGGAACCAGGAAGGAACCAGGTGCTGTCGTCGCGATCAGGTGAAGAGTGGACGCTTGACTCTGCAGCCACGTGGACCAGGAGGTGTCTTCGACAACCAGGATGGAGGCACGAGCTGTCCCATGCAGGCTCTCGCTGTCGGCGGTGTCGGATCCGGGATTGGAGTCAACAGGCCTTGGCAAAGGCAACCCACGGGGTGAAGGGAAAAGACGTCTGGTGCGGACTAGGAGAGTCCGGGGTGCCCCTCTTTTGGAAGGGAGCAAGGGCCAATCTGGAGCAACCAGACCAGCAGTGAAGAATCAAAGGTTCGTCGTCTAGGAGGCCACTAGCCAGCCGGCAAGTGACCAGACAACGCGTCGAGCAGCAAACAAGCAGAAGGGCCACACGCAGATCTCGTGGATGCTGGAGGGCTGATCTTCGGTGCAGGGGCTGCTCGGGGCTGGGGCTTTTCAGTCCCCAAAGCACTTTGTCGAGTTTACCTCGGGAGTCGTGCTGGGAGCGAAGTACAGGTTCGTTCAAGATGGCCGGTCCCACGTCTCTCGTCGCACCCACGGGTCTCAGCTTTGCTGCAGATGTGAGTTGAGGTCGGAGAGGTCTGCGAATCCAGGTCTCGTCGGGCTCTGAAGTCTGGATCCTCGAGGGAAGATGACAAAGTGAAGCCGCTGGACGCTTGATGGTGCCTGCAGTTGCAGGGTGGACACTCCTTGTCCACAAGGGAGATTCTTCAGTCTTCTCTGGAGCAGAACGTCGAAGGCCAGAGTTTCTTCTTGTTGAATAGTTCAGGATAATCTAATTTGGAATGGGACCAGCTCCTACCTTTATTCTCCTAAAGGGGGCTGCACTACTGACTAGGTCCCTCCCCTGGGTGGGACCAGGAAGGGGGGTGGCTACACCCCCTATCCTTTGTCCGGTTTCCCGCCAGAGCTGGGGCAGGGATTCCCCAGCAACTGGTTTGAACCGGTGTATGCACAGGGCACCTTGTGTGCCCCAGGCATGTCTCATTCCTTTCAGGCCTCCCTACCTCAATACACAAAATCCTATCTGGGGTGGTGCTAGCACCTCCCAAGGCAGGAAACCCTTTGTCCAAGCCATCCTCGCTGGAAGGACTCCCAGCAGCAGGATGACCTCCCAGACTTGTGTCTGTGGTGGCAGCATCCATTTTGTGATTCTGAGGCTCGAGTTAACTTTAACCGGGGTTCACAGTTACATACATGTCGTGTCCCTCTAGAAGGGTGGAATGCTACCCCCGTCGCCAGAATCGGCGAGGGGGTAGTATTCCAAATCGTATGACACCTTACTCGACATGTTTTGATAATGTTATACCAGAGTTAGCATTTAACCGCGAGGTTGATAATGCACTTAAGAGTATATGGTATAGCGTTATCATGGAACAGCTATTAGGACTTGGTTCTGCAAGCTGCAAACGGGCTCAGCTCATGCCAGAGCACCATCTCACATAATTCCAAGCACTCTGCCTTCAGGATTGATAAGGCCTTCCATAGGAGTGACTGATAGGAATATATGTGTCCATTTTAGGGTTAGATAAAGGTATACTATATCTACAGCAAAGGGTGTTTACACCACCTTGCCCCATCTGTCATGCAGCCAGTTGTGTCAGATTTAGATGGCCAGCCAGGGGTGGCATAATACATGCTTCAGCCCCTGGTAGGCCCTGGGTACACCTATGCCCTGAGTACAGGGACTGATAAGGTGGCCCAGTACCAATTGGTAAATGCACGTAAAGTACATTGTTGTCAATTTAGAGATAGAACAGCTAGGCTGTGGGTCTGATTAGCAGGCCCACAGCCAGGGAAAGTCGTAAACCAGTGAAGCAAAAAGCAAAAATCTGGGGTGACCATAGGATTGCAGACCCCACTCTCCTACACTGCACAACAATGTTACACCACGAAAACAACAAAGCACACCAACTCACTCTCAAACACCATCTCCACCACATACACACGCAGAACCATCAAAATGCATTCTTAGCGTGCTGGATGAGGAACACGATACAGAACAGCTACACAATGCTATCCTAATACGGCTAATGCAGCACTAAAAACACACCTGCTACAAACAGACACAATACTGTTCTCTATACTACAAAACAAAGTCTCACTATCACCAAAGGTCATTCTCTAAACTGTCTACTAATAAATGCTTAATCCCTCTCTAAAAACAAACATCACATCTACGACCTTCTCACAGATGCAAAACCAGCCACACTATTCATAACTGAATCATGGTTGGGGGATGATATGGCTCCAGTCCTGCATGAAGCCATTCCTCTAGGCTATCAAACGATCACCCAAAATCGTATAGGCAAAAAAGGAGGTGGTCTAGCTGTTGTGTTCAGGCAAACACTACATATCACTAAAGTTGATGACATCTCCATAAAGAATTGTGAGGCTCTTCTAACAAGATGCAATACTACACCGTCTTCATCCTGTAACTTCCGGCTCCTTTACAGACCTCCACCTAGCAAGGCGACATTCCCAGACGCACTTCTAGACACAGTTTCAAACCTGATAAGAATACACTCCAACTTATGCATTCTGGGTGACCTCAACATTTGGTTTGACAAACCCAATTTGACCCATCCAAAAACAATATTCACTGGCCTAGAGGCACTGTACCTGCATCAGATTGTCCACAAACCCACACACATCGCTGGACATATCCTAGAAGTAATTTTTGCTAATACTGAACTAGAGACCTTTCAAACTATAACTCCAGTAACTTGGTCAAACCACCACTTGCTTGCTTTCCAATATGAAACAACACAAACTGACTCACCTAAAGCTACCTTACATCCATCCACCTATCGGCAGTGGAACAAACTTAAATTGGAACACATAGAAACACAACTAATATCAAGTATAAATCTGGAAACAATAACTTTGGTTCAAAATCTACTACGCTATCCAACACTTTCCCTACTGTTGCACTCTCTGAAGTGGGAATAGTAATTTTTACCCCTACGCTATCCAACGTTTTCCCTACTGTTGCACTCTGGAGTGGGAATAGTAATTTTTACCCGTACGCTATCCAACGCTTTCCCTACTGTTGCACTCTCTGGAGTGGGAATAGTAATTTTTACCCCTACGCTATCCAACGATTTCCCTACTGTTGCACTCACTGGACTGGGAATAGTAATTTTTACCCCTACGCTATCCAACGCTTTCCCTACTGTTGCACTCTCTGGAATGGGAATAGTAATTTTTACCCCTACGCTATCCAACGCTTTCCCTACTGTTGCACTCTCATGGAGTGGGAATAGTCATTTTCACCACTACGCTATCCAACGCTTTCCCTACTGTTGCACTCTCTGGAGTGGGAATAGTAATTTTTACCCCTACGCTATCCAACGCTTTCCCTACTGTTACACTCTCTGGAGTGGGAATAGTAATTTTTACCCCTACGCTATCCAACGCTTTCCCTGCTCTAGCACTCTCTGGAGTGGGAATAGTAATTTTTACCCCTACGCTATCCAACGCTTTCCCTACTGTTGCACTCTTTGGAGTGGGAATAGTAATTTTTACCCCTACGCTATCCAACACTTTCCCTACTGTTGCACTTCCAGGAGTGAGAATAGTAAGTTTTTACACTCCCGCTATCCTACGGTAATAATATTGTGTATTTTTTATTAATATTATGTTAATATATATATATATATATTTTAACATATATGATTGTATGTTTTTTTTAATAAGTTAAATTAATTATTTAATAATTTAAAGGTAATTTAAGTATTTTAACTATATTTTAGCTATTTATTTTTTATATTTTTTTAATTTTACATTATTTTTAAGAAATTTGATATTTTTACAAAGTATATATTTTTAAACGATATTTTGGATTCGATATTTTGGTACTTACCTGTTTGTAGATAAGAATTCGATATTTTCTCTGTCGATATTTTGGCATCGATATTTTGGGTAGTCTATATTTTGTCCCTCGATATTTAGTCAGTGATCCGAACTGGGATCACCACCTAGGGTATCGAACGAAGTAATAAACCTCGGAATGACCATGGACTCCCAGCTGTCGATGAATGCCCAAGTGGACAAACTAGCAAGATCAAGCTTTGTCAGTATAAAAACGCTGCAACACATTTTCCCTCATTTGGGATTTCCACACAAGGTCCAAGCTACCATCTCCCTTGTTCTGTCCAAACTCGATTACGCCAATAGCCTCTACCGT
The DNA here is from genome assembly GCF_964261635.1 of Lissotriton helveticus. Lineage (NCBI taxonomy): Eukaryota > Metazoa > Chordata > Amphibia > Caudata > Salamandridae > Lissotriton > Lissotriton helveticus. Next base: position 1,113,904,233 of record NC_136072.1, on the reverse strand, counting down.
GGATCACCTTTAACGACCATGAAAGACTACAACGGATTCAGAACTTGGCTTCCAGACTACTTTTGCATATCAAACTGCGAGACCACATCTCACCTGCCTTGAAAGCCCTGCAGTGGTTACAGGTTGCCAGAAGATCCACGTTCAAGCTACTTTGTATCACCTACAAAGCAATACATGGAATGGGACCGTTCTTCATCAGGAATAAAATCACGAAACACATTCAACAAAGGAACCTACGCTCTAAAGGGGCATCTTGCCTCAAAATCCCAAGATGCAAAAAAACCAACATGGGTGGCACATCCTTCTCTGTTCAAGCAGCCAAACTATGAACTCGTTACCCCCCAACATAAGATCCAACGACAACCACCTTATCTTCAGAAAACTACTCAAGAATTGGCTCTTCCCCACATAAGCACCATACGCAAACAGAAATTTACAGCATATTCCTCTGTATATAAGCATTTATTTTCACTATAGATATGTACCTATTTTTGTGTATTGCTTTGTATAAACATGTAGAGTAATTATGTTGTTGTAAATAAATAAATAAATAAAAATCATCTTTGGTCTACATGTACTTATTTCCATTGTGCATCTATGTACCTTCCATGTACTTGGATCTGTGTGTCTGTTACCTTTCTCCTGAAAAGCATATCCAATGCACTACCCTATTTATCATCCTGTACCTCTATCAATATCTTTAATCTATATATACTTACCTCCTTTATGCATCTATATTCTTTCAATGTACTTATGGATCTAAATATTTATCACTTTCTTATAATTTAGCATTTCAAATGCACTACCCTGTTTCTCCGCCTATACTTCTCTCAATGTATTCTCTGGACCAACCTTTCTGACTCATCTCAGACTTCTTTCTACTACACTTTCCAATGCACTACCCTATCTCTCACCCTATGCATCTATCAATATATCCTCTACATCCACTCTCTCATTTATCCCAGACCCCATACCACTAATATGATCCCCAAAATAACTCTTTCTAGACTCTCTCCTACTCTACCCCTCCTTGCATCATCTGACACCTCTTTTTACTATACCGATCCCCCAAAACAAACCTTTATAAACTCTCCTCTATGACTCTTCCCCTCAAAAAACAATTTCTACTCATCCAAAAACCTCCTCGTACTGCTATGTCCTAAATAAAAACCTCACTCTTCTGTCCCTCCACTATCCTTTTCAATCAAAATTACAGACTAACATGTTCACTTCTCAATTTCCATATTCCACTATACTAATTCACCACTAATCCTTTATGGGTTCCAGAGTAGCTTGCTACTCGCCCCATCAGGGTTACCAGCACTATATAAAGGCAAACCTTTTCCATTTTCTACCCCTCCCCAACCCTTCTCAATCAAAATAACTGACGTGATAATCCACCACTCAAATTACTTTCATGTTTCGCCATACTAATTCAACAGTAATCCTTATGGGTTCCAGAGTAGCGTGCTACTCGCCAATAAAGTGCTTCAAAACCCCATCAAGGGGTAGCAAGCACTATATAAATACAAACCTCTTTCCCTCTTCTATCCTGCATCCTACCCTTCTCTATCCAAATAACTGAATAACATATCCACCACTCAAAAAACTTCATACTTCACTATACTAATTTTCAACACTAATCCTTTATGGGTTCCTGAGTAGAGTCCTACTCGCCAGAAAAGTACTTCAACACTCATCAGGGGTAACAGGTGCTACGTGTATGCAAACCTTTCTTACCTTTTATACCTCCGCTACCCTTCTCACTCCAAATAACTGACAAATAGCCACCACTCAAATTACTTTCATATTTTACCATACTAATTCGGCACTAATTCTCTATGGGTATCTGGAGTAGCGTGCTTCAACACCCGATCAGGAGTAACAAGCGCTATATAAATACAAACCTTTTTTCCTCTTCTATCCTTCTGCTATCCTGCCGTATCCAAATAACTGACTAACCTATCCACCACTTAAAATTTACTTACATGTTTCACTATACAAATTCAACACTAATGCTCTTTGGGTCCTGGAGTAGCATGCTACTCGCCGAAAAAGCGCTTTGACGCCTCGTCAGGGGTAGTAAGCACTATATAAATGCAATTACAATACAATGCAATACAATATCAGAGGGGTGTCTAGGAGCACCCGATTACGAGCTCTACTACGCAGCCGCTCAGCTCCAGTGGCCCATGTGCTGGTTTGCAAAGAAGAACCTAGCCAAACTGGACATCTGGGCAATGGCGTTATCACAACCAGACCTCCTTGAGTGGCTATCAGGCACCAAAACTCAGCTTCAGAAGACTAAGGGCTGCACTTTACTAAGGGCAGCCCGCAATGCCTGGTCGCATTACATAATAGCCAAACATAGCTCCCCACCGAATGCCCCAGACCTTCCCATCGAGACGTGAGCGGGGTCCTATACCTGCCTAAAACGCCCAGAGTTGTCCGAATGGCAGGCAGCTGGCTTGACAACATGGGGTGACTTATTTATTGACTCCGCCCTCTGCAACTTTGACACTCTGTTAGACGATTATCTCTACGTGGCACTTTCACATCAGGCAACACAAATCTGGGGGGACATAAGCGTGGTACCACAAACTTTCGAAGCCCTGTAAACACTACTGACACATGGGTCAGGTAGAAAAACCATCACGGCCATTTACAATTCACTAAGAGCGGACACAGCCCTCTCATTGTACCCATTAAGCGAATATTGGACAGCGGCACTCTCTACTGAAATCACTGACAAGCAATGGAAGCAATGCGTGGGAAATCCCAAGATCATCTCATTGAATGCCAGACTGAAATTCACGCAATTCAACTATTTGCACCTCACATACTTAACCCCGCACAAATTAGCCCGAATGTACCCGACCTCCACCGATGTTTGCCCCAGGTGCCCCGAACCGGGAGCTTACTTTATACACATGGTCTGGACGTGTTCTCACATCATTACATACTGGGAGAAAGTATCTGATATATTAGCCGTGGCAATGGAGTGGAGTGGCTCACTAGTTAGAGGCGGCAGACCCGGAAGCAGAGGATGGCTCGGGACCAGGGTTCTATTCCCGATGCGGCAGGGTCGAGGATCAGGGTCAGCGGACTTGATAATTCTCGCCTCGGTGCCTACTCTAACCAGGGATCACACTCGGCAACTCTGGGCATTAGCTTGCCTCATCTCCACAACGGCCCCCCACATACGCAAGGATGCCTGGTTTCACCTTGGAGATACCCAGTAGGGACCATCTCACAGGGAAAGCCAGGACGGGTTCCCCAGCGGTCTACAGCGCAGAGATACTCCTTCGGGAGTCGATTCTAGCGCTTTAGAAACCCACAATTAATTAATTAATTAATGGGAGCCACAATCCCAGCTCAGGGCACACACTACTTGCTAGGCATTACAAAACAGAATGCATGTCGTACGAGCATCAACAAATTTATCGCCCTAGCACTGGTTCTGGCCAAACGCCCTGTGGCCATGGCCAGGAAGTCCCCAACAGGCCCATCCATTAGACACTGGCTAACTGTCCTTCGATGTGTCCTGGTGGCCGAACACGAGACACTGACATCTCAGCCCCCGCGTCCAACGGCTCTGGTGCAACCTGTAGGCTGGCAACACTATGTAACTACTATAGAAGGGAGCCTTCATGTATCCAATGACCACGGGGGGACAGGGTATCAGTACTGTAGTCATAACTGGATGTCATAACTGGGGCACCCCTAGCACCCACACGTAGGCATGCACACAAGTAGAGCCATACTAGACAGCCATAGCTATTTCACACTTCCAGCCTGGCCTGATTGCGCTCATATACAATACGACATCTGAACTTTCGAATTCCTCCCCCATTCTACTCACATTGCAATACCCATCACCGCAGGATCCTGGTTGCACGTACTCCGTACAAGAGGCACTCACCGCGGACATATCTTTATGTTGAACATAGGACATGCACACTACTTAGGTGGTATTATGTTTAATCTTTTTCTTTTTTTTTCTCTTTTATAACACGTCTTGAAGCAGTTTTGTACAGTAGCATCTGTTGACAATCTCTGAAGGGATCAGTGTCGTTATTGATTATTAGTGATTTTTATTTATTTATTTATTTGAGGTTTTATATAGCGCGAACATAACCCGTTAGGGTATCAGAGCGCTTTACAGGGATAAACACGTTACGTACAGGTTAGGCATAGGCAAAATACAAGGAAGGGCAAAGGGAAGTGATTACAATAGGACAAGGCCAGAGTTATTTACAATGATCAGTACAGTACCAAAATCAGCGTAAATGAATTGACTACAATAGGACAAAGGCTAGAGTTATATACAATAATCGGTACAGTACCAAAATCGCGACATGTCAGCGATAGAAGGAGAAAACCAGCAATTGTAATCGAGTGAACCAAAAGCAATCAAATGGCTGAGAGAGCTGGCAGAACATTAGAAGACAGGGAATTGGTACACAGAGAGGGCCAAGCATTACAGGAGCTTATGCACAGAAACCAAAGCTGAGAAAGAGGCGGGGTGCACAACAACAGAAAATTAAATCAAGCATAGTGATTCACCGCCCCCCCCCTCACCTAGTGGGCCCAATAATGCAAATGGAGATGTACTACAATATCTACTTTACTGTGTCGCATTTATAGCTGTATGTTGTTTTGTGCATACATTGAATAAAGATTATTTAAAAAAAGAACTTTTAATGCATTTTTAATTGGTTGTGGAATGTATTGATTAAATGAATAAGTATTGTTTTTTATTAAAAATTGAAATATCAAACATTTAAATAATTTAAATTTTTTTGCTTTAAAACTCATTTTTCAATGTTCTAGCAGTTTTTTAGATTTCTGTTTATATATGCGAGTTTGAGGGATCCGTTTTTTTAAACTGTTGAATAGTTAAAAAAAAAGATTATTTTGGAAATAATTATTTGTTCCTAATTTTAAGATATTTTCATGTTTCATTTTTTAAACATGTTTAACTACTTTCTCAAATAATTTTAATAGGTACATATACTTTTCATTATGCACTTTATGTTGAACGCCCATTTTTTCAATGTATGTACTTCACTTTATGTTTTTTAGACTGGAGTTAGAGTAGTAAATATGACCCACCTACCCCTTTCTCCCACTCCCGTCCATAATGTATGCCTTTCCCTCAATGTTTGTAGGGCTGGAGTTAGTTTATTAAATCTGCCCCCCGCCCCCTGATACATATGTTGCCCAATATGTGTTAGAATGGAGTAACAATAGTAAATAGGACCCATCAGTGTATGCAGTTTTAAAAAAAATCAGTTTAATTTGAGTTAAAATAGCAAATCTTATTCTGCCCCTCCCCCCATATTTGAACTTTCTCTACTGTTTGTTAAAGTGGAAATAGAATAGTAAATCTGTATTTATTTACTTCCCTAACTTTTCTAAGGCTGGAGTTAGAAAATTGTAAATCTGACCACCCTTTAAAGTATGTACTTTCTTCAGTGTTTGTTAACCTTTAATATGAATAGTAAATCGAACCCTGTCCCCCAGTGTGTACTTTACCCAATGTTTGTTAGACTGGAATTGGTGAAGTAAGTCTTACACACCCCATGAATGCAATTTCCCCAACATTTTGTTAGACTGGAGATATAATAGTATATCTGAACCCACCAATGTATGTATTTCCCCCAACATTTGTTAGAGTGGACCTAGGATAGTAAATCTGCTCCCTCCTCCTCCATGTATGTAATTAACAAGTCTATAATGTCACTTGCTGTTAAGTTGAGAACAAAAATTCCTTATGCACAACGTACACTTTTAGTTGTTCCATTTGTTTTAATCCAGGTATCTCCATTAAATATTAATTGTGTCATAATTGCTTGACATTATTTTGTATTATTCAATTTCATATGTTGTGTTCCATTAAAATCTTGCATGGATCCAGTTCATTAGCTTTATGTATGCAAACACGTATTTCGTAATACTCATCATGTTTTTCAAGACATCCAATTAATATTATATGGACACGATTCAGAATAAAAAAAAATCTATTTATTAAAATTGTTGTTACATTTCAAATCCGGTCCTTCCGACTGCTGTGATAAGCTCTATTTCCATTATATGTAAGTCATACAATGGAAAGTGAGCCACTTGATACAGACTGCACAAGAGGTGATCCTAAAATGTATTTTTAGTAATTGACATCACCAGATGCATCAGCTGCGCTAATTTCGGTCAGTGTTACTGTTATACCTGCTGCTCAGCCAGTGTGACTGGGGTGTGTAATGTTGGTGTGTGGTGATGCTGTTGAATGTGGTGGTTTGAGAGAGTCAGTTGGAGTACAGGCTGAGCAGTAGGAAGGCTGCTCCTAGTGGGGCTCTTCATGATAACTACATAATAAATCTTCCTACCTAATCTACTCCTGGACTTATGGACTATGATTTATTACAACATTTTAGCGACAATTTGATGAACAAGAACCTACATATGTAAGCTGAATCAAAGAAGATATCAGACAAAGGGGGACCAGAGAAAGTTAAAGGATGTGCAGCTTCAAGAGAAGGTTCAGTAAGACTAACTGCTGTGACTGTTGGCAACTACAGATCAAGAACTTAAAAGAAGAACTGTACGGAAGACGAAACTTTAGAAACAAGATTACAAGTAATTAAAGCAACCCTGTAGCCCCACCAGTGATCTTTACATCGGTCAGCCCCAGCGAGGTGTGCTACTGTCAATTGCATTGAAGGGAAATTATTTGCAGCATACAGCTAGGGCGTGATTCTATGAATTACTGTTGTGATCATCTGACACCGGTAGACTCATGACACGGACTGGGTTCTAATAAGGATTAGCTGGCACATGCATCAACATAGGCTTTTGCGATTCCTAAATAGCGATTTTTAAGGAATCGCTATTTAGGAATCGCAAAAGTCTATGCATGTAGGAATCGCTATAAAAATAGCGATTCCTAAACATTCCTTAAATGCTACTCGCAAATTGCTAGTCACAATTAAGGAATGCTGTCCCATTCATTCCTATGGGCCTACAGGCCCATAGGAATGAAGTGGAGATTGCATGAGCAATTTGCGAATACCAGTAGGTACTCCCAAAATGCTCATGCAATTTCAAGGGTGCACTGGTGTCAACATGACATCCTGTTGGGGGGCGTGACTAGCCAGCCACGATGGCAGTCGGCTGAAGCTTGAGCTCCGGAGCCGCCTGGGGGTAATCATCCTGACTAGCGCTTCTGGAGGGTCCCTGGCCGCAACCGAAATCGGCACTCCGCGGCAGACCCCCCCGGGAGCCCCCGTGTAGGGACAGACAACACGAGAGACGGCGCGGTGCCTGTGCGGACCTCGGGCCTGCTGCGGCCTTCTCCCGAGTCAGACGCCGGGGACTGGAGAGTGGGCTGGGCCCGTATCGGCCCAGAGGAAGGCGACCGGAGGAGCCGGTATCTGGCCCGGTGGCCCCGTGGGGGAGCCCGGTGTTCCGGAGGCCTACTGTTGGACTTTGCCCTTCTGGCAGGTTCACCCCTGAACTTTTTGCTTTTAATTGTGACATGGTATTAGAGATTCTTGGTTTCTGCGCACTTTCACTGTGTCCCAGTGGAAAGTGCGCGCGCACTCTGAGTGCATGTGGTGAGATAGGCTGCCCTCCCATAGGAATGCATGGGGAATGTATGTGTCCCTGGTAGTTCCTGATGCGTGGGGTGTGCAGGCTTGAGTCTGGTATGCGCGGACTCGTGTGATTGAATGCTGCGCAAGGATGCGTGCAGCCTGTTTGTGTCTAATATGGAAGAGCCACTTCTAGAAGTGTGCCTGTCTGTGCAGTGAATGTGCTGGCGTGTGATTGGCTGGAGCTGGTTGGGGTGCCAGGCTCCATGAGTCATGATGGGTCTGCCCGGTGGTGAGTGTTGAGATTAGCATGTGTGATGTGAGGGAGTGGTGCACCTGGGACCTGAATAGGGCCGAACTTTCCACACACAATGCTGGCTTCGCCCCCTGTGGTGCGACTGATGACCCTAGCCTGCCTGGTGAATGGAAAGGGTTGCTGGGGAAAACAAAGTACTCCAAAACCAGCTGCGACTGGTTTCTCCCCCACCCTGCACCCTGAGACAAAGGAATTCACATTATAAAAAGGGGCTGTGTCTCCTTACACAATGTTCTAGTTTGCCAACTTGAAACTACCAGGGGCGTGCTGCTGCTTGGGCCCAGGGGAAGGCTTGCCTCCCTGGGCCCTGCCCAGCCCCTGGATGCCTTCTCCCTCTGGGGTCTTTCTGACTTTTCTTGATGCCCTGGAGGACTTTTCTCTGCTGTGCTTGTCCCTGGACTTGTGGGACTTCTTTGGCCTGCCAGCACCTCGAGGAGCGCTGGCCTCCTCTTTGAAAATAGCGCTCTGCTCTGCTGAAGCAGCGATCCCTATCTGATGGATTCCCCGGCATGGGGTTCCCCTTCTGCTGCGTGTCAACGGGGTGTCCACCCCGCTTACTTGCCCGTATTCTCTATTTTCTTAAAGCGGGCAGGTGCCCACCCTGCTTATTTGCCGCCATTTGTGCCCGCTTTTATTTATTTATATCGAGAGAGCCTACCCCTCGTTTCTGCAGCCTGAAGATCACCGCCGCAGCCCGGCTCGCAAGGAAGTCAGGCAGCCTCTGGTGACGTGAGCGGGGCTTAAGGGCGACCCGGAAGCTGTGTGGGCCGTCCAATCACAGCGTGGCCCAGGAGAGAGAGCCCCGCGACACAAGAGGAAGTTTCCCTGCCTGCGCGAAGGAGGAGCTGCCGAGCCGCCCAGGCTACACCCTGAGTCCCGGTCCCGAGATGAGGGACCGGGTGAACATAGGCACTGTCGGGCGGGGCTCCCAGGGGTCGGGAGAGCCCCGCTGCCACGCCGATGGATGACTTCTGCTTGCGCCTCCCCCCAGCCGGTGAGTCAGCCAAGGAGCCCGGAGAGGCTCTGGGGCATTAGTATTTCGAGCCCTGAGAGGCTCCCCCAACCCGAGGCATTGTTGTTTTAGAGCCCAGAGATGCTCAGGGGGCAATCATTTGGTTCAGAGCCTGGCAGGCTCCCACGTGGCCCCTTCATTGTCTACACAGCTGCCCAGCACTTAGTGGGCAGCTGCCACGTTTAGGCCCCTGACTTTGGGACACAGGGCATCCTAGCCCCAGAGAGGCCAGTTGGCCTAGGGACTGCCACAAGTGGTGGCTTATGTGAGTACTGCGCAATTGTTCTTACACCGCTGAATGTTTTTAGGCATCATGTGTTTTCTTTCCCTGCACCTCTGAATGTGTTTTGATGCGTCATGTGCCTTGTCCTTACACCGCTGAATGTATGTTTATGCATCATGTGTTAAATGTTCCTATGCCTATACCCCTACATGTATTGTGATACTTAGGTGGTTGTTTTTCTCCTAGTACAGGTGTTGCTAGTGAGGTCCTGGTTCCTTGCGCAATATTCTCCTAAGGTGGTTAGGGTTGCGTAGGTGGTACTTACCTCGTACCAGTAGTTACTGGTTGTGTGCTAAAGTGATTATTATTCTATGATCTACAACATGCTATTTCTAACAGTATTTCTAGTTCTAAAAGTGCTGATTCCTGACAGTGGTCCAGGTGGCCCTGTCTTGTACATATCCCCTGTAAATTCTGCCCGTGCCTGTTGGCACATAGTAAAGTGTGTGTTTTTATCTAATGTGTTTTGGGGTAATACAAAGGCTATTTTTATACATAACCTTGTGTGGAGTTTCCTTTGTGGTGGGCCTTGGGTGTTGTTGCTGGGGGTGCGTGCGCAAACACTTAACTCACATTGCCTCCGAGTTTAGCCTTACTGCTCGTGCTACGTTACCACGGGGGGTGAGCAGGGGTTATCTTGGCGTGTAACTCCCTTGCCCTGACGTGGAAGTGGTGGTCCATGACTGACTTTGGCGCAAGCCCTGGCCAGCCAGGGATCCCATTTCTAACACCTGCCTACAGACACCACTGCTGACCGGGGCACGGGCCCCGCCCGGAACTGTGAAGAGCGGGCAACAATCCTGGACGGCTGACCCGGAGGGCTGAGGGTGGCATAAACAATCGGCCTCGCAGGAGCGGGGAGCTCCCAAGTCACATTTCACATTTGAAGGGCCCCGGAGTGCTGGATCCAGAGGTAAGGAGAAGGAGGCCGATGATACTGAGGAGGGGGGGTACTCCATTCTTCTCCTCTGCCCCCCTGCCCGCGCCGCGACTCTAAGTGCACCCAGCGCCCGGAGAATGGCGCGGAGACAGCCATATTGAGGAGGCAACCACCCAAAGAGGAGCAATAGAGTGACGGATATTACAGGCTACGCTCGGGAGATTCCCCTCCCACGATACGCGGTGGTGCACCCAGAGGGGGCGAAGACCCGACCCCTTGCCAGGCAGTACCCGAAGAGCGAATAGGTGGCCCTGAGAAGGCGGAGTGTGGTTTCGGGGCCTAGGTCACGTGGAGACGTGGTTGGAGCGGGGCGGAAGACCATAGCGGCGGCCCCTTCACTGGAAATTACGCTGGGCCCTACGGGCTGGTGGGACAGAGCTTACGAAGTGGCTAGTGCTAGTGGGGGTGTTGGGCCCCACGGAATAGCTCAGGCTACAGGGCCTGTGCTGGGCAGCACGCATGCGAAAGGAGTGGACAGTCCCTGATATACCTGGCCATGGTCCGGAAGGGGGCAAAGACGCTGGAGGGCCGGGATGGCCCGGCCGCTGTGCAGCAGACTCAGGACGCCGAGGATGGAGGGGCTATGTCGGGGAATGCTGAGCTGAACCCTGTCGGAGGACACAAACTGACAAACTGGACTTGATCCTAAAAGAAATTAGGGATTCCAGGTCAGCAATGGAGATGCAACTTGGGGCCCTTACCACCAACCTCTCCCTGCTTAAAGCAGCCCATAATAAACTGGCTGACACGGTTAAGGACCAGGGCCGGGTGATGGCAGACTTCACCCCAACGGTGGCAGATCATACTACCTCTATCCAGCAGTTGCAACAGCAGATTGCCTCCTTAATGGACCGTGTGGAGGATGCAGAAGGCCGCAATTGACGCAATAACATCTGCGTCATTGGCCTTCCGGAACGTTGTGAGGGGACCCACGCAGAGGACTTTATGGAACAATGGTTCCGAGACCACATCACCATGGACGGCCTGTCGCCACACTTCTGTGTGGAAAGAGCACATTGCATCCCCACTGGCAGGCCTAGACCAGGCCGCCCGCCCCGCCCTTTGATCATACGGATATTAACTTATCGGGACAGGGATGTCCTTCTGCAAAAGGCGAGAGAGAAATCCCTAATACAATTTGAGAACCGCCGAATATCGCTATACCCGGACTATACTAACGTGGTGCAAAAACAAAGATCTTCATATCTGGAGGTGAAAAAGAAACTCCAAAAGGCCAAGTTGAAGTATGCGCTGCTATTCCCGGCTCGCCTAAAGATCGTGTATGACAAAAAATGCATTTTTTCGAAAGTCCAACGGATGTGGAGGAGTGGCTGAAAGTGTTGGGCATTGATGGCAGCCAGGTGGCAACTCAAGATACATCTGCTAGCAGATCGAGGAGAGGTTCAGGACAAAACGACGGAGGCTCGCCTGTCTCGGGGAGGTGGCCGGGACGACACGGACCTCCGCGGGAACAGCAGAAGGAAGACCATCTGGGAGCTGTTGCACTAATGGGCAACTTCCGGGAAGATCAGGAGAAGATCACTATGGACACGCACACCAGTACGATTCACTCAGACTCGGACTACAGCGAGATTTTATTCCCAACTGTTCACCTAGGGCGGCGGATGATATGCTGGACAATTGAGAGACCAAGAGACATGGCCCGAAGTCGATGGATCGCCTGAAGAATTTGATATCCTTTTGTGACATTTGGCTGATGTTTGTCATTATGGCATGCGGGGAGGTACTGGGGGGACTGGGGAATTGTATTTCTTGTTGATGCATGGAACGGGGTCTAGAGGGGATCCGATTCACTGCCGACTTGGAGTTGGGAGCGGGGCCAGTTTGGATTGCTATACCCCGATGGATCCTTTTGTCCCACTGTCAGGGTCCTCCAGAGAGTGCCTGAGAATAAGTTCCTGATTAGTACCCCCAGGTCAGTGTGCCGTTGAGCCAGCGGCATCCGGCAGGACAGTTAGGATGAAGAGAACAGTGCTTGGCCACCCCCCCAAAGGCGCATGCACCTGTGTTTGGATTGTTATGTTTCTAATGTTCTTGTTCGGCTCAGCAATGTTAATATGCTGCGCCAAGTTAGTTTTGACATTGGGAGGGAAAGAGTACGTCTCCTGGCTACCATTTATATTACGTCTTAGAGGGGGCATTGTAACACTTCGAGATAAGAGCGTAGGTGATTATGGCTGACATAATAGGGTCTTATAACTTAGCTACCTGGAATGTGCGTGGGCTGGGTGCACTACGAAAAAGACACCGGATTCACGCATTTCTACTACGGCACCACACACAGATCGCTTTCTTGCAGGAGTCTCACCTAACAACCTCCGAAGCTCATACACTAAGGAAAAGATGGAGAGGCTCTATCTATTCCACGTCCTACTCCGCCTTTTCCAGGGGGGCAACCGTATGGGTGCGCCACGGGACACCCTTTGTAGAGTTAGAGCGGAAGTTGGATGATCAGGGAAGGTACATCATGGTGAAAGGCACACTGGATGGCACATTACAGGTGCTTGGTAGTATTTACGCCCTGAACTTTGACCAAGATACATTTCTTTGTAAGGTGGGACCGGCGTTGTCTGAATGGGTGGATATCCCCTGGATTCTGGGTGGTGACTGGAACATGGTGCTGGATGAGGGTTTGGACAGGTCGCAACCCCCCCTCCAGATGGCTGGAGTAACCAAAATGGCTGAGACGTTTAAGGCCTGGGCTGAGGGTTGGGGACTGGTGGACACTTGGCGCGAATTAAACCCGGCCCATCTGGAGTAATTTTAGTTTCAGTTTATAAACTTTATTCGATGATTCATAAAAACATCATAAAAGTATACAAGATCATATAAAGTGACATTAAAAATAGAGAAAGGGGAACAGTGGACTAGCAGCACAGATGTGAACCAACATTAAAAAACCATAGTTTTTCTAGCCCCGACTGATTTAAGAATATAAGTTGCAATAAAAAAACAGATGTCCGGGGTAGCAAGTGTAAATAAAAATCTCATGGCATTAGCAGTAGTTAACAAAGAATTTTTTTAAAACAACGGTTTAAGGTATAAAACTCGTAGAGATTTGTACAAAGGGCATATCAGCATAAAGTGCAACGTGCTTTGCTTCGTGATTCCGTCACACGGGCAGGGGGTAACAGAGTGGATGTTTACACTTGGGTATGCAACCAGGTTGTGCACAATGCCTAATCTCAATCTAGTTAAAACATATTGATGAGATTGTCTAGTAATGACTCTCAAGTACATAGGGAGCCCAGCCCCTTCATCCAGGTTGGAGAGATAAAAGGCATGTGTAGAGTAATCAATAGATTGAATTCTGCGGGTATTACGTTTGTGACTCAGGAAGACACCTTTAACCTCCGACTTTGGAATATCCACAACACATTTAGGGTCTTTAAGAACATCCATGTCAAAATAGTTCATTGAAGGTTGAGATGATGTATTTTAGCCACGGAATCCGGAGGGCATTATCCAGGCGTAGACAGTCTTGTATTAAACGCCTGGTAAAGACGGTCTTATCTTTTAGCCAGATGGATCGCCAAACCAACAGGGGTCTCAGTCCAATCAGGTCGGTTATATGGTCCAGCCCTAGTTCTTTATGAGTCAATTCTGTGGAGGCCGAGGATGGAAGGCATAAAAGTCTCTTAAGAAATACATTTTCCTGAGTTTGCACATCTTTGTGAGGCGAATGGCCCCAAACCCCCGAGCCATAGAGGGCAATAGAAGCACACCTGTGACGGTAAACATTCAACATATCTGGTATGCGGTGGCTTCCTAGTTTAGCAGCAAAACAAAATACACTTAGGGATGCTTTGCCCATCCTGGATTTAACATTAACAAGTTTGGGGACCCAAGATCCGCGGTTATTAAAGGTAATGCCCAGATAACAAAAGTTATTCACCACCTCAATACGGTTATCTCTAAAATAAAATGATTTAAGATTATTTACTTTTTTACTGCAAGCCATGATGTAGGTTTTAGAATTATTGATTTTAAGTTTCTTCCCCTGTACAAAGTCATAAAAACAATTCATTTCTGGAGGCCTAGTGGGGTTCTCGAAAGTAAAACAGTGTCATCTGCATAGAGCAGCACCGGGGTAGGGTGTCCCTCCACTAGCGGGGCGTCAGCTTGTATTTTTTTCAATTCAGACTCCATAGAATATATAAACAATGAAAAAAGCAAAGGGGCCAGGACACAACCCTGTCTAATGCCAGATCTTACTCTGATTTTCTTGGTACACTCTCCCTCCTGACCGAAGCGAATCTGGGCTGATAAGTTGTTATACAGTCTAGCCAGAAAATGGATTATCGCTGCCGGGGCACCCATTCCGATTAGGGTAGACCACAACAAACGGTGGTCCACCAAATCGAAGGCGCTGGAGAGATCAGCAAAACAAAGGAACAGGGAACCCTGCTTGGCTTTGGTATATTTCCCAATTATAAGGTTAAGATTAATGCCCTGCTCGATGGTACCAAGACCCTTCCTGAACCCGTATTGTGAATCTGCAAGGATCTTGTTGGTATCGGCCCATTCCTCGAGTCTAAGTAGCAAAACCCTGCTCATGATTTTAAGTGAGGAGTCCAGAAGGGAGATAGGGCAGTAGTTCTTGGCCTCTCCTCTATCTCCCTTCTTGTAAATGGGTAAGATAACAGATTCACTCCACGTAGAGGGGGTGGTGTCATTAACAGCGGCATTGAACACTTGTGTTAATAGGGGGCTCCACAAAGTCAAATCCGATTTGTACAGATCGACCGGGACCCCGTCCGGTCCAGGGGCTTTCCCTCCTTTACTACTTTGTATTGCCAGGTCGACTTCCGAGATGGTAATCCCCAGACATACATTAGAGTTAAAGGAGTTTACGCCAGTGTTATCCAGTGCCCTGCTGGAGGGATCAAAAATCCCTGTAAAGTATTGAACCCAACTGTCCTCGCTTACTTGGGCGGTCAGTACTGGAAAATCCTCCTTCTGGAGGAAGGGACTATTAATGGTGCTCCAGAATAGCTTACAATCCCGTAGTACTCCCGTAGTACTCTTACTATTCCCCAGTACATAACCTACACACACAATTGGATAGATTCCTGTGCTCCAGATCCCTGTTGGCCAAGATTAGTACCTCGGAATACTTGGCCAAAGCTTTCTCTGACCATAGGCCTCTGACACTTGGCCTCTAATGGGGTAGGGTGCCGTCTCCGGTGCCCACCTGGAGACTTAATCCATTGCTCTTAGAGGATGGCCCTTTTCATACATCCCTGTCTGACACCTTAAACAATTATTTTGAATTGAATTGAATTATTTTCTTGAAAATTGGGACTCTGCGACGTCTAACCTGGTGGTGTGGGATGCTATGAAAGTAGTGATGTGAGGCGCCGCTATTGGGCAACTGGTGGGGGCCAGACAAGAAATTCATAAGAGACTCTGTGAAGTTGAGGACAGATTGAAAAAATTAGAGGGGGAGGCAAGTGTAGACCCAGGAAAGAAGGGAGAACTGCAAGCAGGGAATATTGATCACGCAGAATTTTTAGAAACTCTGAGGATCATTGACCATAAAGACTACTTACGCCGTCAAAACGCCAAAGCTGACCGGTTGGGCGCTTTACTGGCCCGACTGGTGCGGGACAGACCAGACCCTCTGGTGGTCACACAGATCCGTGATGGGTCAGGCGACATAGTACATATGCAGTCCGAGATTAATAGGGCATTCCACGATCACTTGCAAGCACTATATGCTCCTTTCCCTACGGAGGCCCCAGATCGGATGGCGGAGTTCCTTTGAGATCTGCCATTCCCAGCTCTATCACAAGAAATCCAAGAGCAGGTAGATGGCCCCATCACACAACGGGACATTCGGGCTGCTATCCGGTCCCTCAACCGAAACAAGACACCGGGTATGGACGGGTTCCCAGTAGAGTTTTACCAGACATACTCTGACACCCTGGTGCCCATCCTCGAGAAAGTATATATGACAGCATATGAAGAAGGTCACCTACCCGTATTGACGATGCAAGCCCTAGTCACGTCCATTCCAAAACCCGGAAGAGATACGCTCGAACTGACTAACTACAGGCCCCTTTCAATGCTCTCAACAGAGTATAAGATACTTAGTAAGGCTATTGCTTTACGGATACAACCCCATCACTCCGCTCTGATATACCCGGACCAATGCGGCTTCCTCCCAGGTAGGAGTACATCACAGAATACGCGGAGACTCCATGCCCTTATGTTAGCCACGCCGCAGAACCTTCTTCAGGCCGGATGTATAGCGCTGGACCTTAGGCAGGCGTTCGACTCTCTGTCATGGACATTTATGTTTGAGGTATTGCGGCGCTTCGGTTTTCCAGACTCCTTGCTAAAATGGGTGTGTCTACTATACACGGATCCCTCGGCCCGAGCGCGTACAGGCCGGTACATTTCAGATAGCTATCCAGTATACAGAGGCACCCGGCAGGGTTGCCCCTTATCGCCCATATTGTTTGTTATAATGCTAGAGCCCCTTGCTATAGCCCTTAGAGCTCGCGAGGAACGAATAGGTATCTCGAACGGAGGGGCCCATAACCTGATTTCAATATACACAGATGACATTTTATTATACTTTCGCGACCTGGAAGAAGATCATTCGGTTATAGCGGACATCTTTAACTGCTTCGAGGAAGTGTCCGGTCTTGCCCTAAACCCTGTAAAATCCACTGGCTTTTACTTTAGAGATCTACCACATCCTCCTCTCCTGCAGTTTGGGAGATACCAGATCCCGGTAGCCCAGACCACGTTCAAATACCTGGGTATACAAGTATATAGAACACCCGATGATCAGATTGAAGGCAATATTAAAAGGGCCATCGCTGGCCTCCGTGGCAGTGTAGGGTTCTGGACGTCCTTGCCCCTATCCGTCATGGGTAGAATCGCTGTGTCCAAGATGGTTCTGCTTCCCCGCATGCTATATTATTTTGTTAATCTCCCGGTCATCCTCCCACAACAGATATTTAATACATTGAATACGATATTGACAACTCTTATTTGGGGGTCCGGGCGGAGACGGATTAGCCTCCGAAAGCTTCAAATCGGAACTAAGCTGGGTGGCCTCGGGGTGCCCGACCTGCGTGGATATTACTGCGCCAGTCAGCTCCAGGGGCTGGCACGATGGGTAACAGGCAGGAACTTACACGAGATTAATTTCACAGCGGAACAACTAGCACGGGGAGAATTGCATTCTCTGTTGTTGCCCAGGACTAGGATCTCTCGGGATTGCCACCCTCTCCTGAGAACAGCACTGACGTGCTTGAGGAAGGCAATAGCATATACATCTAGGGCAGTGCCATTTGCAGAGAACTTTCCATTGTTGGGCATTCCGACACCACAGGGTAAACTCAGTCAGCGTAGGTTGCAGCCCTGGATAGAGGCTGGGGTAGAGGATGTGGGGGCCTTTTTTGGGGATGACGCTCTACTAGATCACGACTCCTTTTTACAGGCCACGGGGGCTCCCCAGAGGTTATACCTGCTACACGCTACAGTATCGCACTACATAAGACACACCTGGGCTCCACAGAGGCTTAAACCTGCACAACATGAATTAGTTCACTTATTATACCATATAGGAACGGGAGGCCATTTAGTGCGCTGGCTTTATGTTGCGATTAGGGAACATGCGGCTACACCGCTCACTGCACTCAGAGATACCTGGGCACAAGACACCGGGGAAGCACTATCGGATAGGGCCTGGCAAGTGGTTCTTGAACACCCACGGAAGGTGTCCAGGAACGTTAAATTTAAATTCATCCAAGTTATGGTGTTGCATAGGGCGTATCTTACCCCCCAAAGGCTGCATAGAATGTTCCCAGACTCTCCCCACAATTGCCCTCGTTGTAAGGAGGACGAGGCTGGTTTTATTCACATGCTATGGGCCTGCCCGCGAATAAGAAGTTACTGGAGGGAAATATGTTTTATACTCCGTACAGTCACGGCCTTGCCGGTGCCGGAAGATGCTCTGTATTGTATGGTGGGGCACCGTAAACGTCCTAAACAACATAAGGCTCAATTGAAACTCCTGGACTTGGCGTTGTTATTAGCAATCCGAGTTTTAACAATGAGATGGAAGTCCCCCAGACCTCCTGGAATAGCAGTGTGGCAATCAGACCTGTTGAGATGGGGTAAGGCGGAGGGAGCGGTCTTGTGACGGGAAGAGGAGAGAGGACAACGGAAACATCCGATTGCACAAGAATGGGAAATTATGATGTTAGCGCAAGAAGATATGGAATTGTTACCATCACAGACGGATGGAATGTGAAAGTGAAGGGACTGTAGGGAGTATTAGCGTGGGTAGGGTAGGAATACAAGATCCCACAAACGCACAGATTTTTTTTTTTTTGTAAATCTTCATTATATGCCTAGTTCACTCAATATTAATGTTAAGAAGTGTTATTCCTTGTGAATCAGTATGACCAGGAGACGTACAGGGTTGGGGTGGGAGGGTTACGGGGAGAGGGACAGTTTAAGAGATTGGCTAACTATAATTGCACTGATTTAGGCTTATTGGACAAGAGGTCCTGCATAATGATGTTTGCACAATGGACAGGGCTAGATGACATATCTTTAAAAATATGAGATATTATGTTTTCTAATCTGATTTAAGAAAGGATACAGGTCAAGCTGTAATTATTATAGGCTGATGGAGTTCAGTTGGGGAGAAAAGAAAGTTAAAAAATGGCTGTATTATATACTATGTGAACGTGATGTGATACAAGACATACTGTGCAGTCTGAAATAATGAGTTTTACAAAAAAAATATGACATCCTGTTGCACCCCTGAAATTGATCTCTGATGATGCATCCCAATGCAAAAATACCAGTGGCAAAGGGGCGGATTCTGATAATCTGCCCGTTTGTGACCGGTATTTGGTTTGATGCATGGGGCCCGTGGTGTTGTCTGCAGCAAGGTGGATTTGGATTTAGATGAGGAAGAAACCAACAGCAGCACAAACTTTTTAATTTTTTTACTATTCGATGAAGCTGGCTGTTAAACCAGCATCATGCTTTCAACTGTTCGCTCATGTGCTTTGTCAGTGAGCGACGCTGTGCTGTGGGAATTAAGACTCTGAAGGCATTTCCAGTTTGTTGTTATAGTCTCTGGCATTTGAATGGGCTGCGAGACCGGTGTTCGCCAGCGGAACGCGGATCTTCACCTGGTCATTGGTGTCGCGTGAAGTTCCTGTGAAGTGTTCGCGGTGTCTTGGATGGCATCCTGCAATGCAATGTTTTGATGCATGTGAGAAGTTGGCCTGATGTATGATGTCTCCAATTCTGGGGGCACCTTATATCAGTCCAAACAATCCCTTATGGTTGTGGTTGTAAGTCAACCTTATAGACAAGCTATCCTAGAGGTAGCATGGATTAATCAGCCTAAAGGTTTAACTCAAGAGGACATGTGAAGCCAGCTGTTTTACCATATGCAATCCTGTAATATCAAATGAATGGACACCACACAAGTTATATATTATAAAAATATATGTATTTATTCTTAGAATAATCCCCACTACTCTTTATGAGTAATGAAGCACAAGCGTTTGAACAAAAGCACAATATAACATATACAAGTTGCACAGTTATGGATGAGGCTGGTGGCCACTCAAACCAGATATCAAAAAAGTGGTATAACAATCACTAATCGATCAGGGGTAAGGCCTGGGGCCTTGAGAATCGCTGGGACTACACTGGACTAACAGCAGTTAGGACGGGAGTAGCCCGCGGGATTCGGGTGCAGTGCAGAAAGCACACGCATGCACCAATGCAAAGTCAATGGTGCGTAAAAGTTATCGAGTTACAGTTTTAAGAGTCTTCCGACTGGACTAGAAGGACAAAACTTTAGACTTAGACACTAGAGATGTTAACCACTACAGGAGCACCGGCGTTCAAGAGTTACCTCACCCACAGGAAGTGGGTGCACAGGTGCAAAGATGTGTCAGGTTTCGTCACGCAGTTCTAGGGTGCCTGGATATGAAGATGCTGCAGGCGTCCAGAAGAGAAGTGTCCGGTGCGATCCAAGGGTGGATCGAAGTTGTAGAGTACCTGAAAGCAGAGGGGACAGAGTCTGGGTCACTAGCCAGTGACCAGGAAGGAACCAGGAAGGAACCAGGCAATGTCGGGCGCAATCAGGTCGTTGTCGTGAAGCTTGTCTCCGCTGCCACCTGGTCTCTGGGGCACCGAGGATGCCCTGGAGTGAATCACAAACTGTCCCACAAAGGTTCTCGCTGTCGGCGGTGTCGGCTTTAAGATCGGAGTCCACAGGCCTTGGCAAATGCAACCCACGCAGGATTCGAAGATCGCTTCTTACTCGGACCAGCAAGGTCTGAGCGGGTGCTCCTTTTCAGGCGAGCGAGGGCCAGTCTGGAGCAACCAGACTAGCAGAGCAAATTTAAATGTTCGTCGGTACTAGGGCCACTAGCCAACGGGCAAGCGATCGGACCAACGCGTCAAGCAGGAAAATGTAAAAGGGCCCCACGCAGCACTCGTCAAGTGTGGAGGGGTGAGCTTCGGTGCAAAAGCTGCTCGGGGCTGGAGCTTCTCAAACTCCAATGCACAGCTTCGAGGGAGCCTCGGATGCTGCACGGTCAGCGCTTCGTAGTTTTTCCAAGATGTCCGGCCCCACGCTTCAGGTCGCCTCCACGGGTCTCAGCTCTGCAGGGACTGTGGATCGGGCTGTTAGAAGGCAGGCACGCTGGGTCTTGTCGATCTCTGTCGCTCGAGTTCCGGCGGGAACTGCAACAAAGCAAACGTCGAGGTGCTGGATGGTGCCTGTTTGCACAGGGTGGTCACTCCTTGACCACAAGAGAGATTCTTCAGTCTTCCACGTCGAGTGGGATGTCGAAGGGTCCAGAGTTTCATTTCATAAGTTTCAGTCAGGATAATCTGATGTGCATCTGCACAGCTCCTACTTTTATTCCAAATCAAGGGGCTGGATTACCTGCTAGGTCCCTCCTATGGGTGGGACCCAGGAAGGGGGTGGTTACACCCCTTTTCCTTTGTCCAGTTTCGCGCCAGGACTGGGGCTGGATGACCCCAGAACCGGTTTGACTGGAATCTGCCCAGGGACACCTTGTGCGCCCCAGGCAGTGTCTAGTTTCTTTCAACCCTCCCGGCTACAATCCACTATCTCCTGTCTGGGGTGGTGTGACACCTCCCTGTGACAGGAAACCCTTTGTCCAGGCGTCCTCTGCCAAGTTTCGGTCAGCAGCAGGAGGCCAGACTCGTGTCTGTGGCAGCAGCATCCATTTTGTGATGCTGGGGCTCTGGTTAGGATTAACCGCGTTTTCAGTAAAGTAACATGTCTTCTCCCTCTAGAAGGGGGGAATGCTATCCCCATCACCAGAACTGGCGAGGGGGTAGGATTCCAAAGTGTATGACACCAAACACAACATGTTTTGATAAAGCCAAACCAGAGTTGCAATAACCGCGAGGATTATAATGCACTTGAGAGTATATGGTATGGCAGTATCACTGGAACAGCAGTAAGGAAATGGTTCTGAACACTGCAGACAGGCTCAGCTCATGCTAGAGCACCATCTCACATAAAACCAAGCACTCTGCCTCCAGGACTGTAAAGGCCTGCCATAGGAGTGACTTATAGGTATATATGTGTCCAGATATAGGTTTAGACATAGGTATACTATATCTAAGCAAGGGGTGAGTACACCACCTTGCCCCAGCTGTGTGAACAGCCAGTTGTGTCGATTTAAGTACCAGCCAGGGGTGGCAAAAGATATGCTGCAGCCCCTGGTAGGCCTTGGATGCACCTATGCCCTGAGCACCTATAGTGCATGGTACAGGGGCTGACAAGGTGTCCAGTACCAAATTGGTGATGTACCTATAGTACATGGAGTCCATTTAAAGAGAGAGCAGATAGCCTGGGGCCCTGATTAGCAGGATCCCAGGCCAACTAAGTCGAAAACCAGCTAAACACAAGGCAAAAAATCTGGGGTAACCATAGTCAGGTATCCACCTTCCTACATAGTCCCCCCCCCCCAAACGAAAGGAGATAAGGCTATCCTTGACCAGGTAAGCCTATATTGCCTAAGTGGCCATATAAGGAAGTAACTGCACTAGCATGGTTACCCCCTGTCTCATGGTCCACTAAGCAATCCCTCAGCCTAGGGGTATCAGAGGGTCTCCACCATAGGGAATCACTACCTTTGGTGTGTTTTGGCAAAGTAAAAGGCTGGTGTTGAGATGGAGTACTGAAGTGAGGCTCCACTAAGGTAGGGCTCAGCTTCTTCCAATCATCTTCCACCATGTGTGCCTTTCTTTCCTTGACTGAGTTGCACTGTGCTCTCAGGGTCAACCTCTGGCTGCCTACAGCTGGAGGCTGGGTCCCTTCTGTGGGCTTACAGGAGGGACATATCAGGTTTGGGGCCTTGGGGTCCCAGGTTTGGCTGTGCCCAACAGTGTCCATTTGGGGGAGGTCCCTAACTAGTTGTAAGGGGGATTCCTCAGGAACTTTTAAAGTTGTTACCTTGCTAGGGCTGCTAGCTTTGGTGCCCCTAATCTGCTGATGGGGGTGTTTTATTTGACAGGGGGAAACAACATGAAAGGGGTGTTCCCAGATAACAAGGATCAAAGTTTAATTAATATTAACAGTATACCTCACACACCACAACAAGAATAAATTTATTCAAAAGAAGTTTTTAATTTTCATTTTGACAATCAACATGATTTTTTTGTATAATAAATAAAGTGATTCCATTTGAACAATACATGACATTTAGAAAAAATATACATAGTCAAAAACATGCAAAAACAGTCTAAAAACTAGGACACGCAGAAACACTTCAAACCGGGCAGCAAAATAAATCCACTCATACATCCAAACATCCCTTTTATACAATCAAATTCATACTCAGACATTCACATCCATATCACTACACACAAGGACAAGAAAAGCGCCGACGCGCGTTTCGGACAAGTGCCAATAAAGGCTTCCTTCATCAGGGCGCACTTCAAATATTGTACAGACAAGCAGAATAGATAATGTCTGTGACACGGTCCTGACAAGCAGTCCTAGTAGCAGCAAAGCTGTGGGTGGGTATTCTGTGGGCAAAAAGGAAAAATTAGGGGCAATTCGGGAGAGAAAAGAATTTTTTTCAATAATTGAAACATATAATGGCCTGAAATTAGAGTCAGCAAGACAAAAGGGTTTCAATCAGTCAGGGACATGCACATCAATAAAGATAAACTCTCCTTATATCCCCAAAGTTTATAAACACCAATAAAGGTATATTCAGGGATTAAAAAGAAGTGTGTCAAGAATATCAGAACTTACATAAATGGGTAAAGAAAATTTAAGGAAACAACATGAGTCGGTCGCCCAAAAATTGGTGCACCTGTAACCAGAGACCAAGTTTCAAGTAATGGTAACCTACCTAAATACCCAACAATAACGAGGCCCCTTTAAATATGCGGTTCGCAATCCCAGGGTTTCACCGGTCATAAATAGCGCATTTTAGAATAGGCCCACAAGGGATCCATATGTACGAGGAAACCAGGTATAAAAGCAATACAATGAAAAAATTTCCAGGTATCTAATGGGAATATAAAAATAGAGACAGGGGTAACACATCTATACATCTAGCATAATGACAACGCATAGTGAAATAAATGTGGTTTAAAGAAGGGCAGAACTACCTCAAAAAGAATAGCCAGCACTGATGCAGTACAGTTAGTGACACCGGGGCTAACAATGAAAAACGACCTGTAAAGCAATGAAAAACCGCAATAAGCTACACAACTCATGAGGAGGTCGTGACTCTAACACGAAACAGAGTTAACAAACAGCGAACTGAAACCTACCTCAATACAACAGAATTGTGCCATCCTTTGAATGAGGTGGGACGAACACCAAAGACATCATGATTTGGCACAACTTCAATCCCGGGGAATAAGGGACCTGAAGGGACAGAAACGGCAGAGGGATTTTAAGTAAGGCTACAGGGTGAGATAAGTTAGGGAGAGGTTGCGTGAAAAGATGGATCGAGGGGATGGAACACACGGGGCCCGCAAGAGGAAAACACAGGATCCGATTGCACTAACCTGAAAAACGGCCCGGCGGTGCTCGTAAAATGGTGTCCTGGGTCGAAGGAACCGGGTGACTCCTTCACCTGCCAGCGATACGGTAGGTCGGTAGGGGAAAGCGGAAGGGAAGGTGGAGTTATATACAGATGCTGGAGGGGAAATACAGCGCACCTGGGCACAATAGAGCACGAGGAGGGACTACGACGATGACGTAGGGTAATAAAAATAGACAAAGGGCAAAAAATAAAGAGCTCCAACGTAGGAGACAATGAAAACAGACTATCCGAACCAGCTGAAGAGGAGGTATACATGTCAATAGACCACAAGGCACAGTCCAAGTCATAAAACACTAAAGGTAGGGCAGGCACATAAATATAATATGATAAATAAAAAAGAAAATAAAAAGCCACTAAAATAAAAAAACCAGGAGTGAAGGAATAACCGAAAACCAAATTTTATAAACACAATCAAGAAAAGTGGGATAAATAAGAATCAACTAGAACTGTACAAAGAAGCGATTATAACAAATGAAGCGAACCAGAACACTCTAACTTCA
This sequence comes from Lissotriton helveticus, assembly GCF_964261635.1. NCBI lineage: Eukaryota > Metazoa > Chordata > Amphibia > Caudata > Salamandridae > Lissotriton > Lissotriton helveticus. The sequence continues at coordinate 1,113,879,470 of NC_136072.1, read as the reverse complement.
ACAGAACTTTTCTCCAAAATAGGTTTCGAACAGAAAGACTAAATGGATGTGAGAGAACAAAATGAAATGCTGCATCTCAGGGTCATTCAATGAATGGCATTCTCCCAGGGTATAAATTCGTTTAATCCTGAGACAGCCGTCCCAAGATAAAAAATCCAGAAGACTTCTCTTTTAGCTCTGATAGCATCAATGTTGCCATCCTTCGGGTTTTTTATTTTCTCCAAGATAAGCCATTTAAGATCTTCCAGGGTGTGATTAAGGGCTTTCCAGTGCGCAACAAGCGGGGCTCCAGGGCGTTGGTTTCTGATGCAGGATTTATGCTCCGAGAACCTGGTCCTGAATTCCCTACCAGTTTCCCCTACATAGCCCTTGGAGCACGGACATGTAATGAAATATATGACATTACTGGTTCTACAGTTTGTCATATCTTGCAACGTGATTCTTTTTTTGTTCCAGTTCAATTCAGGGACAGTCATGATATTATCACAAGCGTGACATCCGCCACACTTATGACTCCCATAGATGGGGTTAGTCCCTTTAATGCTGCGTTGACTGACCATGGGTACGTCAGGGAGGGAAGCTCTGACCAAGACATTCCTGAGATTCCTATTGCGACGAAACGCAATAATAGGTTTCTCAAATTTCTCCATATTTTTGTCTAGGTTAAGCAGATGCCACTGCGAATTGATGATGTATCGGAGTTTCTCATTAAAGTTGGAGTGAGTAGTAACTAACACCAACTTATCTTCAGGTTTTTGGATTTTTGATTCTAAAAGAGCCTCTCGGTTATAATATTTGGCTCTTTTGTAGGAATCCCTAATAAGCCTATTAGGATATCCCCTGTCGAGAAATTTCTTCTTCATAGCAGTGGCATCTGTTTCAAAGTCCCTCGGGTCAGTACAATTCCGACGGAGCCGAAGGAACTGGCTGAACGGTATGCTGTTTCGTTGTGTACGAGGGTGGAAGCTATCGTACATCAAAAGGGTATTCCGTGCTGTGGGCTTGGTGTAAAGGGAGAATTCTATATGTCCATTAATAGCCTGTATCCAGGTGTCAAGAAATTCAATTTTCGAGGAGCTGATGTTCGCTGTGAATTTAAGATGGGAGTCACAGAGATTTATCCATAGGATAAATTCATCAAGTTGGTCTCGTGTCCCCCGCCAAATGAAAAAGATATCGTCTATGAACCGGTTGTAGTTCGTGACGTTTTCAAAAAACGGGGCCATCTCATTGTAGATGTGTTTCTCCTCGAAAACCCCCATGTAGGTATTGGCCACATTCGGAGCACATGCCGCCCCCATGCTGATGCCAAGAACTTGTTTGTAGATGGACTTGTCAAATTCAAAATAATTCTCCTTTAACACAATACCTAAACATTCGAGGACAAACAGTTTCTCGGAAGGACAATCAGAGTCTCTGAGAATTTTCTTGACAGCTTGGAGGGCACCTTCTTGGGGGATATTTGAATAAAGTGCCTCAATATCCATAGAGACAAGTAGGTCGGAATTAGTATTGAAATCAAGTCCCTCAATTTTAGAAATAAGATGTCCGGTGTCACGGACAAATGCAGGGAGGCCACTCACAATTGGAGAGAGACAAGAGTCTACAAATTTCGAAAGCGGTTCGGTGAGAGACCCGATGGTCGAAACAATAGGCCTAAAAGGTGGACATGAAAGGCTTTTGTGCATTTTAGGAAGTCCATAGAGGACTGGTATTTTGAAAAAGGATTTATTCAGAAAATCAAATTCCTGTTTACAAATAGACCCACGTTGTAAGGCACTATATGTAACATTAGAAATCTCAGTCATAATTCTTTTGGACGGGTAGTTAGCCACTCTAAGGTAGTGTTCTTGGTTACTGAGCATGAGTAAGATCTGTTCCTTATAGTAATCACTATCTAAGACAGTGATACCGCCCCCTTTGTCGCTCGGTTTCACAATAAGGGTGCGATCAGTCGACAGTTGCTTAAGGGCCTGATATTCATCGTAGTTGAGATTGTAAGGGGGCTTTGGAACGAACTTAGTGAGTTTAGAGATTTTAGAGCAGACACTTTTCTCAAATATTTCCACTTCAGGCCCAACTTGCTCAAGGGTGGGCGTGAAGACTGAAGCAGGTCGAAAACCAGAGATATTGTTCTCTCCTTCATATTCTCTACCCATGAAGAACTTTTTAAGGCGAACTTTACGAAAAAAGGCCTGTATATCCCTGTTAAGTTCGAAAGCATTGAAAGGGGCACTCGGGACAAAGGATAATCCACGAGAAAGAACTGCTACTGTACTGTCTTTTAAAGGTTTTTTTGACAGATTGAAAATAGGGATCAGAGACTGATTAGTGGGTGTCTCTAGTTTCTCCAGTACCGATTTTGTCTTGTCTCCAGAAAACGTGGCTGGTTCTCCGTCTGGTGAAAACCTGTATTCTGGAAACGTCCCCTTTCCGATGGTCTGAATCGAACACGATTCGTCCCTCGGCGATTCCCTAAAAAATGATGGGATCTTTGAGGACCGTCAAAGTTGTTCCTTCTATCCGGGGGATTTTCATTAGAGGTAGACCCACCTTCATCAGATTCAGATGTATTTGAAAAAGTCCGAACTTGCTTATTTGACCAATATTGTTGGTCATTTTGTTGGTATGAATCCCGGGTGGTGTAGTATTGGGCATGTAAGTAGGGGTATACTCTTTCTTCTGAAAAGAATCTGATGTCTTTTTTGAGTTTCTCTGCCTTTCTTTTAACTATATACTCATTGAAGGAGTCAAGTTCTAGGTTAACTTCTTCAAGTTTGCGTTTAGCATCGCCCACTACATCATTTTTAAGGAGTGATTCCTCCATCTCTGTAATTTCTTTAAGCAGCTCAGCTACTACCTCTCTAGCTGTCTCAATAATAAGTAGCATCAGGTCTCTAGAACAACGATTGGCAATAAGAGACCATCTTTCCAAAAAAGCGCGCAATTCCACGAATAAGCCTGGTATATTTCTAATACGCAACCCATTGGGTATGACTCCAGCTTTAAGATATTTAATCATGAAGTCTGCATGAGACTCCGTCCTTTTTGATTTCTTTTTCAAGTTGAGAAGTTTAAGCCATTCATCATTAGTACCTTTGTTAAGTGAGAAGGGTTGGTCGGAAGAGATGGTAGGTCCAAGCAACCTGGTGAAATCTTCCTCACTAAAACCAAAAGTTTTAATGGCATCCATGATTTATTGTCTGTCACAAGAAATAAGAAATGAGATATCAAAGAATTAGATGAGAAAGAAAGAAAATGTGCATCAACAGAATATTCTTCCCCACCAAGGGAAGAAGGAGAGAAAAATGAAAACCAAGAGGACACAATAATCCAGATATCCAAGGACCAGAGAATGATCCCACACGCAAACTCGTCTTGCTGAACTCAAGGCCAAAGGGAGGGACCTATCTAACCCTCACGGCAAAAGTGCCGGGAACCAATAATTAAACTGAAGAGGGGCCCTGAATCTAAGAATACACTACAAAGGGGGAACAACCCGCCAGGGCGAGAACAAGAGGAAACAACATGAAAGGGGTGTTCCCAGATAACAAGGATCAAAGTTTAATTAATATTAACAGTATACCTCACACACCACAACAAGAATACATTTATTCAAAAGAAGTTTTTAATTTTCATTTTGACAATCAACATGTTTTTTTTGTATAATAAATAAAGTGATTCCATTTGAACAATACATGACATTTAGAAAAAATATACATAGTCAAAAACATGCAAAAACAGTCTAAAAACTAGGACACGCAGAAACACTTCAAACCGGGCAGCAAAATAAATCCACTCATACATCCAAACATCCCTTTTATACAATCAAATTCATACTCAGACATTCACATCCATATCACTACACACATGGACAAGAAAAGCGCCGACGCGCGTTTCGGACAAGTGCCAATAAAGGCTTCCTTCATCAGGGCGCACTTCAAATATTGTACAGACAAGCAGAATAGATAATGTCTGTGACACGGTCCTGACAAGCGGTCCTAGTAGCAGCAAAGCTGTGGGTGGGTATTCTGTGGGCAAAAAGGAAAAATTAGGGGCAATTCGGGAGAGAAAAGAATTTTTTTCAATAATTAAAACATATAATGGCCTGAAATTAGAGTCAGCAAGACAAAAGGGTTTCAATCAGTCAGGGACATGCACATCAATAAAGATAAACTCTCCTTATATCCCCAAAGTTTATAAACACCAAAAAAGGTATATTCAGGGATTAAAAAGAAGTGTGTCAAGAATATCAGAACTTACATAAATGGGTAAAGAAAATTTAAGGAAACAACATGAGTCGGTCGCCCAAAAATTGGTGCACCTGTAACCAGAGACCAAGTTTCAAGTAATGGTAACCTACCTAAATACCCAACAATAACGAGCCCCCTTTAAATATGCGGTTCGCAATCCCAGGGTTTCACCGGTCATAAATAGCGCATTTTAGAATAGGCCCACAAGGGATCCATATGTACGAGGAAACCAGGTATAAAAGCAATACAATTAAAAAATTTCCAGGTATCTAATGGGAATATAAAAATAGAGACAGGGGTAACACATCTATACATCTAGCATAATGACAACGCATAGTGAAATAAATGTGGTTTAAAGAAGGGCAGAACTACCTCAAAAAGAATAGCCAGCACTGATGCAGTACAGTTAGTGACACCGGGGCTAACAATGAAAAACGACCTGTAAAGCAATGAAAAACCGCAATAAGCTACACAACTCATGAGGAGGTCGTGACTCTAACACGAAACAGAGTTAACAAACAGCGAACTGAAACCTACCTCAATACAACAGAATTGTGCCATCCTTTGAATGAGGTGGGACGAACACCGAAGACATCATGATTTGGCACAACTTCAATCCCGGGGATTGTTAACTCTGTTTCGTGTTAGAGTCACAACCTCCTCATGAGTTGTGTAGCTTATTGCGGTTTTTCATTGCTTTACAGGTCGTTTTTCATTGTTAGCCCGGGTGTCACTAACTGTACTGCATCAGTGCTGGCTATTCTTTTTGAGGTAGTTCTGCCCTTCTTTAAACCACATTTATTTCACTATGCGTTGTCATTATGCTAGATGTATAGATGTGTTACCCCTGTCTCTATTTTTATATTCCCATTAGATACCTGGAAATTTTTTCATTGTATTGCTTTTATACCTGGTTTCCTCGTACATATGGATCCCTTGTGGGCCTATTCTAAAATGCGCTATTTATGACCGGTGAAACCCTGGGATTGCGAACCGCATATTTAAAGGGGCCTCGTTATTGTTGGGTATTTAGGTAGGTTACCATTACTTGAAACTTGGTCTCTGGTTACAGGTGCACCAATTTTTGGGCGACCGACTCATGTTGTTTCCTTAAATTTTCTTTACCCATTTATGTAAGTTCTGATATTCTTGACACACTTCTTTTTAATCCCTGAATATACCTTTTTTGGTGTTTATAAACTTTGGGGATATAAGGAGAGTTTATCTTTATTGATGTGCATGTCCCTGACTGATTGAAACTCTTTTGTCTTGCTGACTCTAATTTCAGGCCATTATATGTTTTAATTATTGAAAAAAATTCTTTTCTCTCCCGAATTGCCCCTAATTTTTCCTTTTTGCCCACAGAATACCCACCCACAGCTTTGCTGCTACTAGGACCGCTTGTCAGGACCGTGTCACAGACATTATCTATTCTGCTTGTCTGTACAATATTTGAAGTGCGCCCTGATGAAGGAAGCCTTTATTGGCACTTGTCCGAAACGCGCGTCGGCGCTTTTCTTGTCCTTGTGTGTAGTGATATGGATGTGAATGTCTGAGTATGAATTTGATTGTATAAAAGGGATGTTTGGATGTATGAGTGGATTTATTTTGCTGCCCGGTTTGAAGTGTTTCTGCGTGTCCTAGTTTTTAGACTGTTTTTGCATGTTTTTGACTATGTATATTTTTTCTAAATGTCATGTATTGTTCAAATGGAATCACTTTATTTATTATACAAAAAAATCATGTTGATTGTCAAAATGAAAATTAAGAACTTCTTTTGAATAAATTTATTCTTGTTGTGGTGTGTGAGGTATACTGTTAATATTAATTAAACTTTGATCCTTGTTATCTGGGAACACCCCTTTCATGTTGTTTCCTCTTGTTCTCGCCCTGGCGGGTTGTTCCCCCTTTGTAGTGTATTCTTAGATTCAGGGCCCCTCTTCAGTTTAATTATTGGTTCCCGGCACTTTTGCCGTGAGGGTTAGATAGGTCCCTCCCTTTGGCCTTGAGTTCAGCAAGACGAGTTTGCGTGTGGGATCATTCTCTGGTCCTTGGATATCTGGATTATTGTGTCCTCTTGGTTTTCATTTTTCTCTCCTTCTTCCCTTGGTGGGGAAGAATATTCTGTTGATGCACATTTTCTTTCTTTCTCATCTAATTCTTTGATATCTCATTTCTTATTTCTTGTGACAGACAATAAATCATGGATGCCATTAAAACTTTTGGTTTTAGTGAGGAAGATTTCACCAGGTTGCTTGGACCTACCATCTCTTCCGACCAACCCTTCTCACTTAACAAAGGTACTAATGATGAATGGCTTAAACTTCTCAACTTGAAAAAGAAATCAAAAAGGACGGAGTCTCATGCAGACTTCATGATTAAATATCTTAAAGCTGGAGTCATACCCAATGGGTTGCGTATTAGAAATATACCAGGCTTATTCGTGGAATTGCGCGCTTTTTTGGAAAGATGGTCTCTTATTGCCAATCGTTGTTCTAGAGACCTGATGCTACTTATTATTGAGACAGCTAGAGAGGTAGTAGCTGAGCTGCTTAAAGAAATTACAGAGATGGAGGAATCACTCCTTAAAAATGATGTAGTGGGCGATGCTAAACGCAAACTTGAAGAAGTTAACCTAGAACTTGACTCCTTCAATGAGTATATAGTTAAAAGAAAGGCAGAGAAACTCAAAAAAGACATAAGATTCTTTTCAGAAGAAAGAGTATACCCCTACTTACATGCCCAATACTACACCACCCGGGATTCATACCAACAAAATGACCAACAATATTGGTCAAATAAGCAAGTTCGGACTTTTTCAAATACATCTGAATCTGATGAAGGTGGGTCTACCTCTAATGAAAATCCCCCGGATAGAAGGAACAACTTTGACGGTCCTCAAAGATCCCATCATTTTTTAGGGAATCGCCGAGGGACGAATCGTGTTCGATTCAGACCATCGGAAAGGGGACGTTTCCAGAATACAGGTTTTCACCAGACGGAGAACCAGCCACGTTTTCTGGAGACAAGACAAAATCGGTACTGGAGAAACTAGAGACACCCACTAATCAGTCTCTGATCCCTATTTTCAATCTGTCAAAAAAACCTTTAAAAGACAGTACAGTAGCAGTTCTTTCTCGTGGATTATCCTTTGTCCCGAGTGCCCCTTTCAATGCTTTCGAACTTAACAGGGATATACAGGCCTTTTCTCGTAAAGTTCGCCTTAAAAAGTTCTTCATGGGTAGAGAATATGAAGGAGAGAACAATATCTCTGGTTTTCGACCTGCTTCAGTCTTCACGCCCACCCTTGAGCAAGTTGGGCCTGAAGTGGAAATATTTGAGAAAAGTGTCTGCTCTAAAATCTCTAAACTCACTAAGTTCGTTCCAAAGCCCCCTTACAATCTCAACTACGATGAATATCAGGCCCTTAAGCAACTGTCGACTGATCGCACCCTTATTGTGAAACCGAGCGACAAAGGGGGCGGTATCACTGTCTTAGATAGTGATTACTATAAGGAACAGATCTTACTCATGCTCAGTAACCAAGAACACTACCTTAGAGTGGCTAACTACCCGTCCAAAAGAATTATGACTGAGATTTCTAATGTTACATATAGTGCCTTACAACGTGGGTCTATTTGTAAACAGGAATTTGATTTTCTGAATAAATCCTTTTTCAAAATACCAGTCCTCTATGGACTTCCTAAAATGCACAAAAGCCTTTCATGTCCACCTTTTAGGCCTATTGTTTCGACCATCGGGTCTCTCACCGAACCGCTTTCGAAATTTGTAGACTCTTGTCTCTCTCCAATTGTGAGTGGCCTCCCTGCATTTGTCCGTGACACCGGACATCTTATTTCTAAAATTGAGGGACTTGATTTCAATACTGATTCCGACCTACTTGTCTCTATGGATATTGAGGCACTTTATTCAAATATCCCCCAAGAAGGTGCCCTCCAAGCTGTCAAGAAAATTCTCAGAGACTCTGATTGTCCTTCCGAGAAACTGTTTGCCCTCGAATGTTTAGGTATTGTGTTAAAGGAGAATTATTTTGAATTTGACAAGTCCATCAACAAACAAGTTCTTGGCATCAGCATGGGGGCGGCATGTGCTCCGAATGTGGCCAATACCTACATGGGGGTTTTCGAGGAGAAACACATCTACAATGAGATGGCCCCGTTTTTTGAAAACGTCACGAACTACAACCGGTTCATAGACGATATCTTTTTCATTTGGCGGGGGACACGAGACCAACTTGATGAATTTATCCTATGGATAAATCTCTGTGACTCCCATCTTAAATTCACAGCGAACATCAGCTCCTCGAAAATTGAATTTCTTGACACCTGGATACAGGCTATTAATGGACATATAGAATTCTCCCTTTACACCAAGCCCACAGCACGGAATACCCTTTTGATGTACGATAGCTTCCACCCTCGTACACAACGAAACAGCATACCGTTCAGCCAGTTCCTTCGGCTCCGTCGGAATTGTACTGACCCGAGGGACTTTGAAACACATGCCACTGCTATGAAGAAGAAATTTCTCGACAGGGGATATCCTAATAGGCTTATTAGGGATTCCTACAAAAGAGCCAAATATTATAACCGAGAGGCTCTTTTAGAATCAAAAATCCAAAAACCTGAAGATAAGTTGGTGTTAGTTACTACTCACTCCAACTTTAATGAGAAACTCCGATACATCATCAATTCGCAGTGGCATCTGCTTAACCTAGACAAAAATATGGAGAAATTTGAGAAACCTATTATTGCGTTTCGTCGCAATAGAAATCTCAGGAATGTCTTGGTCAGAGCTTCCCTCCCTGACGTACCCATGGTCAGTCAACGCAGCATTAAAGGGACTAACCCCATCTATGGGAGTCATAAGTGTGGCGGATGTCACGCTTGTGATAATATCATGACTGTCCCTGAATTGAACTGGAACAAAAAAAGAATCACGTTGCAAGATATGACAAACTGTAGAACCAGTAATGTCATATATTTCATTACATGTCCGTGCTCCAAGGGCTTTGTAGGGGAAACTGGTAGGGAATTCAGGACCAGGTTCTCGGAGCATAAATCCTGCATCAGAAACCAACGCCCTGGAGCCCCGCTTGTTGCGCACTGGAATGCCCTTAATCACACCCTGGAAGATCTTAAATGGCTTATCTTGGAGAAAATAAAAAACCCGAAGGATGGCAACATTGATGCTATCAGAGCTAAAAGAGAAGTCTTCTGGATTTTTTATCTCGGGACGGCTGTCTCAGGATTAAACGAATTTATACCCTGGGAGAATGCCATTCATTGAATGACCCTGAGATGCAGCATTTCATTTTGTTCTCTCACATCCATTTAGTCTTTCTGTTCGAAACCTATTTTGGAGAAAAGTTCTGTTGAAGTTAGAGTGTTCTGGTTCGCTTCATTTGTTATAATCGCTTCTTTGTACAGTTCTAGTTGATTCTTATTTATCCCACTTTTCTTGATTGTGTTTATAAAATTTGGTTTTCGGTTATTCCTTCACTCCTGGTTTTTTTATTTTAGTGGCTTTTTATTTTCTTTTTTATTTATCATATTATATTTATGTGCCTGCCCTACCTTTAGTGTTTTATGACTTGGACCGTGCCTTGTGGTCTATTGACATGTATACCTCCTCTTCAGCTGGTTCGGATAGTCTGTTTTCATTGTCTCCTACGTTGGAGCTCTTTATTTTTTGCCCTTTGTCTATTTTTATTACCCTACGTCATCGTCGTAGTCCCTCCTCGTGCTCTATTGTGCCCAGGTGCGCTGTATTTCCCCTCCAGCATCTGTATATAACTCCACCTTCCCTTCCGCTTTCCCCTACCGACCTACCGTATCGCTGGCAGGTGAAGGAGTCACCCGGTTCCTTCGACCCAGGACACCATTTTACGAGCACCGCCGGGCCGTTTTTCAGGTTAGTGCAATCGGATCCTGTGTTTTCCTCTTGCGGGCCCCGTGTGTTCCATCCCCTCGATCCATCTTTTCACGCAACCTCTCCCTAACTTATCTCACCCTGTAGCCTTACTTAAAATCCCTCTGCCGTTTCTGTCCCTTCAGGTCCCTTATTCCCCGGGATTGAAGTTGTGCCAAATCATGATGTCTTCGGTGTTCGTCCCACCTTATTCAAAGGATGGCACAATTCTGTTGTATTGAGGTAGGTTTCAGTTCGCTGTTTGTTAACTCTGTTTCGTGTTAGAGTCACGACCTCCTCATGAGTTGTGTAGCTTATTGCGGTTTTTCATTGCTTTACAGGTCGTTTTTCATTGTTAGCCCCGGTGTCACTAACTGTACTGCATCAGTGCTGGCTATTCTTTTTGAGGTAGTTCTGCCCTTCTTTAAACCACTATTATTTCACTATGCGTTGTCATTATGCTAGATGTATAGATGTGTTACCCCTGTCTCTATTTTTATATTCCCATTAGATACCTGGAAATTTTTTCATTGTATTGCTTTTATACCTGGTTTCCTCGTACATATGGATCCCTTGTGGGCCTATTCTAAAATGCGCTATTTATGACCGGTGAAACCCTGGGATTGCGAACCGCATATTTAAAGGGGCCTCGTTATTGTTGGGTATTTAGGTAGGTTACCATTACTTGAAACTTGGTCTCTGGTTACAGGTGCACCAATTTTTGGGCGACCGACTCATGTTGTTTCCTTAAATTTTCTTTACCCATTTATGTAAGTTCTGATATTCTTGACACACTTCTTTTTAATCCCTGAATATACCTTTTTTGGTGTTTATAAACTTTGGGGATATAAGGAGAGTTTATCTTTATTGATGTGCATGTCCCTGACTGATTGAAACCCTTTTGTCTTGCTGACTCTAATTTCAGGCCATTATATGTTTTAATTATTGAAAAAAATTCTTTTCTCTCCCGAATTGCCCCTAATTTTTCCTTTTTGCCCACAGAATACCCACCCACAGCTTTGCTGCTACTAGGACCGCTTGTCAGGACCGTGTCACAGACATTATCTATTCTGCTTGTCTGTACAATATTTGAAGTGCGCCCTGATGAAGGAAGCCTTTATTGGCACTTGTCCGAAACGCGCGTCGGCGCATTTCTTGTCCTTGTGTGTAGTGATATGGATGTGAATGTCTGAGTATGAATTTGATTGTATAAAAGGGATGTTTGGATGTATGAGTGGATTTATTTTGCTGCCCGGTTTGAAGTGTTTCTGCGTGTCCTAGTTTTTAGACTGTTTTTGCATGTTTTTGACTATGTATATTTTTTCTAAATGTCATGTATTGTTCAAATGGAATCACTTTATTTATTATACAAAAAAATCATGTTGATTGTCAAAATGAAAATTAAAAACTTCTTTTGAATAAATGTATTCTTGTTGTGGTGTGTGAGGTATACTGTTAATATTAATTAAACTTTGATCCTTGTTATCTGGGAACACCCCTTTCATGTTGTTTCCTCTTGTTCTCGCCCTGGCGGGTTGTTCCCCCTTTGTAGTGTATTCTTAGATCCAGGGCCCCTCTTCAGTTTAATTAATATTTGACAGGGGGCCCTTTGGGGCTCACTGACCTCCTTGACCTCTGCAGCCCTGGGCTGACTGAGGCAGGCTAGAGAGGGGCAGGATACCTGCTCTAGACGGGGTCCCACCTTGGAAGGGTCCACTGACATCAGGGGCTCTGCCAGGCTAGGCCTGACTACCTCTGGGGCAGTTTCTTCACAAGGGGTAAGATCAGTTCCCTGAGGAGGCTGATCCTTTCCTAATGTCTGGTAGGAGGGAGATTTCTCTTCCTCCTCAATGCTCTCTGTTTGTGTGTAGTGATCCATAGTTTCAGGCTTCACAACACATGAATCAGTTTGAGTTTGGGCTGTGGCCATCACAGCCCCACCAACCTTTTCAGGAAGGGACTCAGTTTGGGTATGGGCTGTTACCATTACAGCCCTGCTAATCTGTTCAGGAAGGGATTCTGCTGAAGATTGGGCTGATTCTTGCACAGCCCTACCAACCTTTTCAGGAAGGACATATTGGATTGGGACTGTGGCCATCACAGCCCCACTAACCTTTCCATGGACATTTACCATTTTAGAATGGGTTTCTTGTTCAACCTCAGCCCAGGCTGCGATTTCCAAATCATTCCCAAGAAGACAATCTACAGGCAAGTTTGCTGACACTACCACTCTCTTTGGGCCAGTGACACCTCCCCAGCTGAGATTTACTACTGCCATGGGATGATTTCTCTGCACTCCATCAATGTTAGTCACCTGATATGTGGCACCAGGTAAAAGTTGCCTTGAGGGGACTAGGTTCTCAGTCACCATAGTGATACTAGCCCCTGTGTCTCTGTAGGCCTCAACTTTTTGACCATTGATGATGGGCTCCTGTCTATACTTGCTCAAAGTGTTTGGGCAGTCAGTGAAGTTGGCAAGCCCCATGCCATTTTCATAGACAAGAGTATCTGAACTAGGGGACTTGGTTAGGCCAGAATCCACCTGAGCTCCAAAAGTAAACCCACCCAAATTCTTGGGGGTGCTCCCACCACCTGGGGGATTACTGCTGACAGTAACAGGAGGTATTGGAGCTTTACTTGGAGGTATGTTTTCCTTATTGTTATTCCTGGGACAACTGATATCAGTTTTCCAATGGCCAGGCTGTTTACAGACATGGCAATAAGGTTTCTTCTGGTCAGAGGAAGTGTTTTGGGACCCACCCCCACCCTTGGAGTTTTGGGGTCCTGTGGGAGATTTTTCTTTAGATTTATCCCCACCCTTCTCCTGAGCCTTGGAAGTATCTTTCTTTTGTTCATTACCCTGATTCTTAGGCCTAATCCTGGTTCTGACCCATTTGTCTGCCCTCTTACTCAATTCTTGTGGAGAGGTCAGATCTGAGTCCACCAGGTGCTGGTGTAAAAGCTGGTTCTGACAATTACTTAGGATCTGCTCCCTCATGATCAAATCATACAATCCTATATAGTCATGTACTTTGCTGCCATGTAGCCAACCTTCCAGAGCCTTAGTAGCACAATCTACAAAATCAGTCCAGTCCTGAGTCTGAGCTTTTTGGGTATCCCTGAACAACAACCTGTATTGCTCAGTGGTTAAGCCAACCCCATCAATGAGAGCACTCTTCAGGACTGTATAGTTTTTAGCATCCTCAGATCTAACTGTGAGGAGCTTATCTCTCCCTTTCTCAGAAAAGGAGAGCCACAGGATTGCTGCCCACTGTTCTTGGGGGACCTGCTGTACCATGCAGGCCCTCTCCAGAGCAGTTATCCATTTGTGGATATCATCCCCATCTCTGTAGGGGGGCACAATCTTACTCAGGTTTCTATGGTCATAGGACCTGTCTTTATCCTTTGGGATATTGCTGCCACCAGTGGGAGTCTCTCCACTCGACTTCTGTTCTCTTGCAAAAGCAAGTCTAGCTCGGGCCAAAGCTAATTCTTCCCTCTCTATTTGGAGATTTACAGCTCTCATCCTGGCCTTATGCTCTTTCCTCTGAGGAGAAGTCATTCCTCTCTGAGATTCTCTTGAGGCACTAGAAATGTGAGAATCCCTAGAAGGTGTTCTTTCTCTCCTATTGCCTGGGAGAATTCTGCTATTGAGTCTGGGGAAGTGTCCTTCTCCATTCCCATGTAGGGCCAAGTTGGGTTGGCTATGATTTACAACTGGCACCTGGATATTCCTATGTTCCTGATCTGACTCTTCCTCTTCTGATTCAGGGTCCACCTCCTCATCTTCTACTTCTGGGGCAGTGTTCTCAGTATCTGGGGGATTCACTCCTTCTCCTGACCCTGAGGGAACTATTCTAGCTTTCTCAAGATCATCCTTTTCCAGGATGGCTATCAGGATGGGAATGGTAGGGTTGTGACCCTTTCTCAGCTTCCTTGCAGTGCACAAGGCACGCAAGTCTCTGTGGCTGAATTTGTCATAGCTGGAGGTTGCCTGTGGAGGGTCAACCATCACAGGTAGAGAGCTTGCAGCTTCACCTGTGCCAGACATGACTCTAGTGAGGTGTAAGTGATGCACTTACCTACACTAAGTGTTTTCCTACTGTACCTCGCTAGTGAGTTGTAGTCAGGGTGTGCTAAGCCCTTCTACCTACAACTACTAAGTTCAGTAGAACTTAAATATGCTACGCTTTTATTTATATGTACCTATGGTACTTAATGTGATCTTTCAATTTGATATAAGATTGCAAAGGTAAAACAACAGCAAAGCTCAAATCCAACCGCTGCTCACCAATGTGAGAAGTTGGCCTGATGTATGATGTCTCCAATTCTGGGGGCACCTTATATCAGTCCAAACAATCCCTTATGGTTGTGGTTGTAAGTCAACCTTATAGACAAGCTATCCTAGAGGTAGCATGGACTAAGCAGCCTAAAGGCTTAACTCAAGAGGACATGTCAAGCCAGCTGTTTTACCATATGCAATCCTGTAATATCAAATGAAAGGACACCACACAAGTTATATATTATAAAAATATATGTATTTATTCTTAGAATAATCCCCACTACTCTTTATGAGCAATGAAGCACAAGCGTTTGAACAAAAGCACAATATAACATATACAAGTTGCACAGTTATGGATGAGGCCGGTGGCCACTCAAACCATATATCAAAAAAGTGGTATAACAATCACTAATCGATCAGGGGTAAGGCCTAGGGCCTTGAGAATCACTGGGACTACACTGGACTAACAGCAGTTAAGACGGGAGTAGCCCGCGGGATTCGGGTGCAGTGCAGAAAGCGCACGCATGCACCAATGCAAAGTCAATGGTGCGTAAAAGTTATCGAGTTACAGTTTTAAGAGTCTTCCTACTGGACTAGAAGGACAAAACTTTAGACTTAGACACTAGAGGTGTTATCCACTACAGGAGCACCGGCGTTCAAGAGTTATCTCACCCACAGGAAGCGGGTGCACAGGTGCAAAGATGTGTCGGGTTTCGTCACGCAGTTCTAGGGTGCCTGGAGATGAAGATGTTGCAGGCGTCCAGAAGAGACGTGTCCGGTGTGATCCAAGGGTGGATCAAAGTTGTAGAGTACCTGAAAGCAGAGGGGACAGAGTCTGGGTCACTAGCCAGTGACCAGGAAGGAACCAGGCAATGTCGGGTGCAATCAGGTCATTGTCGTGAAGCTTGTCTCCGCTGCCACGTGGTCTTTGGGGCACCGAGGATGTCTTAGAGTGAATCACGAGCTGTCCCACAAAGGTTCTCGCTGTCGGCCGTGTCGGCTTCAAGATCGGAGTCAACAGGCCTTGGCAATTGCAACCCACGCAGGATTCAAAGATCGCTTCTTACTCAAACCAGCAAGGTCTGAGCGGGTGCTCCTTTTCAGGGGAGCGAGGGCCAGTCTGGTGCAACCAGACTAGCAGAGCAAATTCAAAGGTTCGTCGGTACTGGGGCTACTAGCCAACGGGCAAGCGACCGGACCAACGCGTCAAACAGGAAAATGCAAAAGGGCCCCACGCAGCACTCGTCGAGTGTGGAGGGTTGAGCTTTGGTGCAAAAGCTGCTCGGGGCTGGAGCTTCTCAAACTCCAATGCACAACTTCGAGGGAGCCTTGGATGCTGCACGGTCAGCGCTTCGTAGTTTTTCCAAGATGTCCGGCCCCACGCTTCAGGTTGCCTCCACGGGTCTCAGCTCTGCAGGGACTGTGGATCGGGCTGTTAGAAGGCAGGGACGCTGGGTCTTGTTGATCTCTGTTGCTCGAGTTCCCGCGGGAACTGCAACAAAGCAAACATTGAGGTGCTGGATGGTGCCTGTTTGCACAGGGTGGTCACACCTTGACCACAAGGGAGATTCTTCAGTCTTCCACGTCGAGTGGGATGTCGAAGGGTCCAGAGTTTCATTTCATAAGTTTCAGTCAGGATAATCTGATGTGCATCTGCACAGCTCCTACCTTTATTCCAAATCAAGGGGCTGGATTACCTGCTAGGTCCCTCCTATGGGTGGGACCCAGGAAGGGGGTGGTTACACCCCTTTTCCTTTGTCCAGTTTCGCGCCAGGACTGGGGCTGGATGGCCCCAGAACAGGTTTGACTGGAATCTGCCCAGGGACACCTTGTGCGCCCCAGGCAGTGTCTAGTTTCTTTCAACCCTCCCTGCTACAATCCACTTTCTCCTGTCTGGGGTGGTGTGACACCTCCCTGTGACAGGAAACCCTTTGTCCAGGCGTCCTCTGCCAAGTTTCGGTCAGCAGCAGGAGGCCAGACTCGTGTCTGTGGCAGCAGCATCCATTTTGTGATGCTGGGGCTCTGGTTAGGATTAACCGTGTTTTCAGTAAAGTAACATGTCTTCTCCCTCTAGAAGGGGGGAATGCTATCCTCTTCACCAGAACTGGCGAGGGGGTAGGATTCCAAAGTGTATGACACTAAACACGACATGTTTTGATAAAGCCAAACCAGAGTTGCAATAACCGCGAAGATTATAATGCACTTAAGAGTATATGGTAGGGCAGTATCACTGGAACAGCAGTAAGGAAATGGTTCCGAACACTGCAGACAGGCTCAGCTCATGCTAGAGCACCATCTCACATAAAACCAAGCACTCTGCCTCCAGGACTGTAAAGGCCTGCCATAGGAGTGACTTATAGGTACATATATGTCCAGATATAGGTTTAGACATAGGTATACTATATCTAAGCAAGGGGTGAGTACACCACCTTGCCCCAGCTATGTGAACAGCCAGTTGTGTCAATTTAAGTACCAACCAGGGGTGGCAAAATATATGCTGCAGCCCCCGGTAGGCCTTGGACGCACCTATGCCCTGAGCACCTATAGTGCATGGTACAGGGGCTGACAAGGTGTCCAGTACCAAATTAGTGATGTACCTATAGTACATGGAGTCCATTTAAAGAGAGAGCAGATAGCCTGGGGCCCTGATTAGCAGGATCCCAGGCCAACTAAGTCGAAAACCAGCTAAACACAAGGCAAAAAATCTGGGGTAACCATAGTCAGGTATCCACCTTCCTACAATGCACGTACACACCTGGAGCCACCTGGCACTGCCTCAAGCATGTGCCCCCATCTTTCCTTGGTGCAGCGTAAAAAGGGGCTTTCTATTGTTGGATCCCGGAGTGCACTGCCACGGATTACTTCGGGTAAATTGTGGGAACCACGACGCGATGCAGGAAGCGCTTTCCACTGGTGAGTGAACTGCAGCTTGTTCAAGGGAAGTGTGTTCTCATCGTTTTTGTTGACGGAAATTGACTGTTCGCAGGAGGCAGAAACATGCTGGGAAATGGACATATTGTACTTCATCCCTGTTCTTGATAAGGCGTTAGCAAGCCTTGGGAAGCATATGTGACATTGGATAAGTTGTAATTTCCATAATATGGCATGATATTATTTGGATGGTGGTGTTTAGTCTGTACCTCCTGCCTGATGAGGTAATGTTTTAACGTTGGTGTCATGTGTTTGAGTGCTGCGAAACTGTTAATAGTCTTGTATCCTTAACCTCATGGATTATCTAATTTTGGGAGGCATGAGTGGTTTGAGTTCACTGAGTGAGTTAAGTCACTTAGATCTACCACTGGTTTTGTGGTTGTGGGATGTTTGGAGTTAAATCACACACTCTTGGTGTTGTGTTTGTGATGGCTTTATGAGGATAAGGCATTCAGGTCTACAACTGCAACGTGGTTGTGAGATGATGTAGGTACATCACCCACATCCTTTTGGAGTTATGTTTGAGATGACTGGTTGAGAAGAAGTGAGAAGTTTTCTACTCACGTCCACCATCTGTGGTGGTTGAGGGTGGATCACAGCGTAACCACCCGCATATATAGGCAGTGGCTGAGATGACTGTATGGGAATAAGTCACTCTTGGCTACCACTGTTATGTGGTTGTGGGATGGTCGCATGTGTACCTCTCACTTGTAAGTGTAATGGTGATGCTTTAGTGTGCTGTGATTGAGAGGGCTTCCCACCTGTGTTGTTTTTTTCATTTACTATGGGGTGGTCTCTACTGCACCTTCGGTGGTTGGTTCCCTGCGTGTTGTCTTCCATGTCAGTCTGGCTAGTTGGCATGTTTGTGGCATTAGGGGTTTCGTAGATGTGCTGTGGAAGAGTGTATGTTTTTTTTATGGAAAGGGAGAAGATGTGCAAGGTGTGTATGTTTTATGTATTGAGTGTATGATCTTAGTGACATGTTGATGTGTACCAACGCTCTATATTTATAATGACAATTTGCTTGCACTCAACAAGTTGCTTACATGTATTCTTATTACATTTATATCTTCATTTTTATTTACGGTGATTAGCATGAATGATCGTTTACAATTAATAACTTACATACATGTTCTAATTACATTTGATATTGTGACATGTAGCATCTCTATATTTAAAATTGCAATATGTTTACTTAAACTGAGTTCAGCAACATAAGTGCGACTTCTTTCCACCTGTTATTTCCATGTACTTTTCTGGCCTCTCGTATTGGCTATTTTGTAGACATGCATGGAGTAGTCGCTAATGGTATTCTAGTGATTGTAAAGAAGGGAGATATGTTATACCTGCTGCTCAGCCAGTGTCACTGGGGTGTGTAATGTTGGTGTGTGGTGATGCTGTGGAATGTGGTGGTTTGAGAGAGTCAGTTGGAGAATGGGCTGAGCAGCAGGAAGGCTGCTCCTAGAGGGGCTCTTCATGATAACTACATAATGATTCATCCTACCTAATCTACACTTGGACTAATGGACTTTCATTTATTACAACAGTTACCCATTGTTTTTCACTGAAGGTTACGCAGAGAATTTTGTTAGGGCCAGGCTCTCAATGGAACATATCTGTGCAGTTCAAAAAACTGCACTCCCTAAACAAGTCAATTTTCTGTGTGGTGTTTAGTTTAAGCTATATTTATATTAGAGAACACACACATTGTGGATTTGATTTATGGCCCCTCTACTTTCCTTTATTTGAGAGGACACTGATTATTTTTGTGTTTTTTCTACAAAACTATGCAGGCAGCGGGCACTGCAGTGCCAAGGCACAGCTCGGAACCAGCATTCAAATGTGATCAGGGGTTGAGCCAGATATTATGCTTGAGACAGTCTTTGCCCATGTGTCATACTGCACATTATGCTCTACTCTTAAAATGTATATGGGAAGTTGAAGTGCATTTGTGAGATGTGGCAGTGGCTGCTTACAATGCTGCTAGCACAATTTAGCCAGTGGATTAAGAGTAACAGGTCTCTGTTGTCATAGTTAAGGGCGTGCATAATTTGTGTAAATTTAATTTGCGTAGTTATATGAATTTGTTGTAAAAGTATGCATAAAAAACGTGAAATGCACAACTGGCTTTTTGTGCTATATTTTATCAGGAAATGACTCCTCACATCCATTTTGAATGCAAGGATACATTTTGTGCTAAAAAAAGTATAGCAAAAAATGGAAACACCCCAAACCGCAGCCGCTCACGTTCCGGTTGCTTGTGTTATTCCTGTGCAAACAAGCTAAATTTTACACTGTACAACATGTAATTTTATTATGTAGCATAATGATTTAGTTTGGGGAATTTCGCAAAACAAGCGTAAAATGAAATTACAGTAGATGAAGCCGTCATAAAGGAAATTTCGCTTCTGCCTAGTCACAATGTCTCTCTGTGCTGTGAGCCCACACTACAGACCCAGTACGAGATCTAAAGGCCTTGCTTTCAAAATGTATGTCTTCCTACAAACCAATATCATGGAAGTGGCATTAAACTTAAACAATCAAATTAATGAATGAATAGAGTATGCATACATATGGTACTGCTGAACCACAGTTGTATCTAGAAGTTAAATTCACTGTCTTAATTTTACATTTCTATACCTCTTTTCACAGAATGAGTTTTACAGGATGTGGAAATATGGGAAAGTCCTCCCCCTTGCAGTGCCAGGATGTGTGTACAGCTTGCTTGAAATGTCTGTCTCTATAAGTTTGCATGGTATTTGGATCCTGATTTTAAGTGTTGTGATTGAACGTTCTAGCTGCCAGTATGTTGGAGGAAGCAGATCTTTGAAAGTGTAAGCTTAATGTTGATGGTATTTTATAGTTTTCCACTATGGATGGGTGACTTTTTTCTATGAGACATTTACGGGCATATGAAAGGAGCCACCTTGGGAGAAAGATTCTTTAATGTTTAATGGAAGAAATTGCATTAACATTTGGAGAGGAAGATGAGTAGTACCCACCTCAAGGAATAATCACAACCCTTCTGATGGTGAACCTTCAAAGTTACTAAATTAACCTGACCTCAACCTCCTAGTAACTATGACACGGAACAGACAGGCTTAACTTAGGGCAATGTGTGAAGTGTTTAGGCAGTACCAAAACAGCGATAAAGTCAAAATGCAACTATAAAAATCCCAAACCGAAAACTAGAATACAAATTTAATAAAGAAAATGATACCAAAATGACAAAATTCTTATAGGAGATATGAGTTTAAAAAAAAAAGTTTTTTTATTGATACAACAACTTTGTCTTAACAATAACTTAATTTTACATCACAATTATATAATGAAATATCATTTCACTAGTGGTAATGTACTGTTAATATACAGCAGCTGATTTATCTCTCTTCACCCCCTCCTCACTCTTTCATCTCATTCATCCAGACATTATTGCTTCTCGATCTTGTCTTAGTCTCTCAACCAGTCTACATATCATCCCTCGATAGTCGTTCCACTTCCCCCAGATTTTTGTCCATTTGTGTGGTCTACTCTCGTAAACTGCTCACTCTGCAAGCATACACCAATTCATATCAATCTTCCAGTCATTCAGTGTCGGGGCTGACACTGCTCTCCATATTCGTACGATATTACGTTTAGCTACCTTGAATTCTAGCGCCATCAATAGACGTTACCTGTTGGTTCTCCCCATGTATTCAGTAGACACCATCTTGGCGACTTAGTCCCCTCAACCTTACATACTTCTCTCATATTTGCCAGTATCGTCTCCCAGTACTCTTGCGGAGTGGGCAACCCCGTATTATGTGGAAGAATGTGCCGTCCTGTCCGCACCCCCTAGGGCAGAGCTGTGAATCCATTTTCCCCATCCTCACCAGGGTGGTGCACATAAAGTAGGCTCTGTGTAGGCTCTTTAGGTGCACCAACATGAGACACAAGCATATGGCCACCTCTTTAGAGGAAGCCACTGCTCTGACCATTCCTCGTCTTCGAGGCAACCTATTTCCCCCTCTCACCGAATTCGGAGGACTGACAAGGGTTCCGGGACATTATTCATAATTTTACGGTGCACCAGGAAGATTGCTTTCTTGTCTTGATAGTCATCTACCAATCTATCCTGCAACGGGGATGATTCAGCTAGTACGGACACCTTCGGTATTGCTGCTTTCAGCGCAAGGCTGATCTGGAGGTACCTGAAGGTCTCTGACTGCACCATCTGGTATTCTTTTTACAGGTTTGAGAACGTTTTAACATCTCCTCTTTCCCACAGGTCACCCAACCTGGAAATTCCAATCAAGTCACATTTTTCAATCCCTCCGCCTCCTTCGTAAGACCTTCAAATGGATCCCCCTCGAACACCGAAAGACAGTCACTCACGCCCTGGTCACCAGCAGACTCGACTACGGCAACGCACTCTACGCCGGAATAAACAAAAACCTCATCCGCAAGCTACAGAACATTCAGAACGCCGCCGCAAGACTGGTCCTCAACCTGCCAAAACACTGCCACATCTCCCAGCACCTGCGCACACTCCACTGGCTCCCCGTCAAGGCGAGAATCACCTTTAAGATGCTCACCCACGCACACAAGGCCCTCCACGGCACCGGACCAGCATACCTGAACAGCCGACTCAAATTCCACGCACCCCAAAGGACCCTACGATCAGCCCAGCTCTCCTACGCCGTGGTCCCCCCCACCAGAAAGTCCAGATCGGGAGGCCGCTCCTTCTCCTTCCTCGCTGCCAAAGCATGGAACGCCCTTCCGCTCGACCTCAGGCAGACAACATCGCTCCCCATCTTCGCAAGAAACCTCAAAACCTGGCTCTTCGACAGACCCCCTCCTTGATGGAATGAAACCTGCACCCCCCCACCCCTAGCGCCTTGAGACCCTTACGGGTGAGTAGTCGCGCTTTAACAAACCCCTGATTGATTGATTGATTTCTGTTGCACCAGTAGATCCAATCTTGCGTAGTCCCACAGCGAAGTCATTTGGGTAATCTTATTTTTCCAGCCCAGAGCTCTTGTTCCCTCTTGCCAGATTTGCAGTGTGGTTGAGGTTGGTAAATGGAACAAGCTGTCTTTTCCCCCCATAGATCATTCTAAGGTAGCCTCTGGGCTGCATATTGTGATGGGCCATTATGTACGCATGCTCGTCCTGGGGTCTGTGTACCCAGTGAATGATCACAGTAAGATGAGCCGCCCAGTAGTATCTAGAAGAGAGGGAAGCGCTATCCCTCCGTCATACCAACCCCTGCCTGGCCAATTTTTGAAGCACCACCTCCCTCCCAAAATACGTGTCTCATGGCTGCGTCTATTTGTTGTAAATTGGCAGCAATGGATTAGCATTAGCAGAAGCCATCCTGTATTTAGAAGTTATCTTATCCGCTTTGTGAGAGCCATTTTGCATTTCGGGCAGCCATTTTGTTTGCCATATGCTCGCCATGTGATCTGTCCTACCTTTCTGTTAACTGCTCTTGTAGTCTGCCTAGAGACAAACTATGTTTAGCATCTTCCACCTTCGCACATGCCTGGAAGGGCCTAGCCAGTAGAATGCACCTGCTTCTCTAGTATAACTGTCAGGCTATTTTTGCTACTGCATGGAGAAGTAACTCTCCTCCCACTTTGTTGAGCAAGCAGATCTTGCATGCCCATCTTAGTCATTTTTGCATGTTTACATGAGCCAGGACTGCCCCTGGGTCTTATGCTGAGTATGTAACCCTAAGCATTTATAAGGCCTCTTTTTTCTGCACTCCTCAGACTGCCTCATTCAGTTGCTAAGGCTTCTGTGTGACAAAGTCTCACTCATTTGAGGATAATAAAGAGTCTCTTTTATATTTCAGCTTCTGTGCCAATTTCTTCTTTGTGAGTTTAAAAGGACTAAGTATCAGTGGGACCACTGAGAAGTTTTCTTTGTTCAACATATTTGCTGAAAGTAGGGTGCGGGCACCACATAGGGTGTATTATGAAGTGCATATAGAAACCTGGGCAGTGCCATAATTTTGAAAGCGCCGCTCTACCCAGAGGGACAGTGGTAATGATCGCCAGTGCTGGATGTCTTTCCTCAGATGCTCCAGTGGGTGTGCTAAATTTCGTTCATAGAAAGTTGTAGGATCCCTAGTAATGTATATTCATAGATACCAGAACTTGTTTGCATCTCCCCATATCTCGCATTGTCTGAGGACTCTGGGTGGGTCACCTGCAAGAATATTTATCACTGATTTCTCCCAGTTGATAGTGTAACCCTAGTTTTTGCGGCAGAGGTCGAAAATATGCAGCATCCTAAGAAGCGTAGTATTGGGGCCCACCACGTACATTAGAATATCGTTGGCATATAAGGAGATTCTGTCTTCCCACTTTGGGGTTCAACACAGTCCCGGAATCATGGGATCACCACGTATCCATAACACCAGGGGTTCTAATACCAGTGCAAATAACAGGGGGCGGGGCGGCATCCTTGCCTCTTTCCTCTCTGCAGCATAAAGACCCTGAATACGGTATAATTCAATGAGACGTGTGCTAGGGGTTCTGAGTATAGAAGTCTAATCCATGCTAGGAACCGTTGCCCAAAACCATGTTTTTCCAAAACTGCATATACAAATGACCATTCTACTGTGTCAAATGCCATACGGGTGTATAAAGATACTACAAGTGCATCTTCACAGATATTCGCCACCCTGCCTCTGACTCCATGTAGCCTTCTAAGATTGAGGGCCCTATTTTGCCCCGCATGAAGCAGGACTGATCAGGATGAGCTAATGTTTGCATCACCACTGTCAGGCAAGTTGCAGGTAACTTGGCCAAGATTTTTATTCTTCTGAATTTAGTAAGGAGATTGGTCTGTAAGAGCCGCATTCATTGGGGGGTTTACCATCCTTATGTATTACCACAATGTTAGCTATTCATTGATCTCTTGGGAGTATCCCTTTGTCACAGCTTTCATTAAACATTTGTCTGAGAAGAGGTGCTAATTTCGTAATCGTTAAATTGTACATTACAATTAGCAGGCAGTTGGGGCCGCTCGCTTTCCCAGAACTTAGGTCTTGGATCACTCGAATTATCTCGGTCTCCGTCAGCTCCTGTTCAAGGAGGAACTTATCCTCTGGGCCAAGGCAGGGTATTTACAGAGTAGCAAGCAATTCCTAAGTATCTTCAATTGAGTTTGTAGAGGCCGATGTGAACAGTTGTTCAAAGTGATCAGCAAATGCTTCTGCTATATTTGCCTCCTTACAAACTGTGGCACCATCTCTCTCCTTCACTTCGAACACCCATCTCAATGCTGTTGTCCTCTTTTCTAACCAAGCCAGGAGCTTGCCTGGTCTATCCCCTACCTCGTAGAGGTTGTATTGTTAGTTTTTAAAGTTTTAAGTAAGAATAGCGCCAAGAAGCAAAAAGTGCCGACAATAGTCAATGGGCATGTTTACCTGGGACCAGGGTTGGACTGGGCCAGAAAATTGATAGCTAGGCGCCGTGCATAAGAAAAAAAAATATTAATGTGTCCTCATGTAGCGCCACTGGTGCTATGTAAAGCGCTCTGTTACCCGATACCGGGTCAAGTTTACGCCATATAAAACTCTGTAAAAATGTGTTTTTTTTTTTTTTTTTTAATAAATGAATACATAACTTTTGGGTGCTATTCTCTGTAAGGGCTTATTAGCATAACATTTCTACATGCCCTACTTTGAAATAGAAATATAGAAGTGCACTTACTCTTTGTCCGGGAGTACCTGTTTACTATAAGAAGTGCCATGACTCTCCCATTAAAAGCATTAGAGCAGTGCTGAAAAGTGCTGGTACTGTCTCTTCTAAATTACAGAGGTGCAGCTACTGAGTACTTGATAGGACGTGGCCATTTAAAGCACTGGTCCTACTTTTAGCTACTATGCACTCTGCCTTGTGGGAGACATGGCCTACATAGGAGTCATTTATTAATATTTTAATGGGAGGTTTTGACCTGTCAAAAGGGTTTAGTTTGACTGGTCGAATTGCAGTGTTTAAACTTCCACAGTCAGGCTAACTTGGCAGCCCTGAAGCCATGTTTTACACAGTCACTGTGGTGGATGGCACAATAGGTGATGCAGTCCACTGGTGACATTTAACTTACAGGCATTGGTATATTTTGTTGTTAAATTCTTTGGGACTTATATGTAAGTTAAATATACCAGTTAGGAAAATAGTAATTCAACCATGTTTAAAGGGGGAGCACCTGCACTTTCTTACTGGTTAGCAGTACTTAGAGTTCTAAAGCCAGCAGAAAAATAAGGTTCAGCAAAAGGAGAAAACCATCTGGGGTGACCAGGTAAAAAAGGTGCATTTCCTACAGCAATTTTATCATGCCTCCCAAAATTGCTGTTATCTAATGTGGGAATTGGTCTGAGGCACCTACAAAGTAGATGCGTGTCCCACAAAGGTATGTGCCATGTTACACTGTTGCATGGTTGCAATAGCTGTGTCCCCTGCTCCAGGCGGCATGCCCTTGTTCTGCTGACTCCTCTCTGCCCTGCCTGCACATGCCGTGGTAGCTAGGCTGTAGTGGACCTGGTTTGACTGAAACCCACCTCAGAGGAACATGACTCACTGTACTGATCTCAATGGACAGGATCAGTGTAAACAGGTGATCTTTGTGACCAACAAAGAAGCCAAGATTTGGGCGATCTTAACCCCTTGTAACCTAATAAAATGTGTTATGAAGAAAAGAAGACAAAGTGTGTGACCAAAGGCACGGCCACTGTAATCAGCTGAACAAAGGAGTTGTGTTGGCTGACCTCACCCTCTCCTGAGATCAGCTCGTACAGAAGAGAGCTGAACCCCAGTGGAGGTCCTTGATTGGCTGGAGAGAAGTCACATTCCCGGATGATGTTACGTTGTTGTATCTCTCATTCCTTTGGAAGCAGCGAGGCTGAAAACATTGTGACTGGTCGATATCTAGAGTCAGAATGGTACCTAGGGAAAGAGGCACTTAGACGCAACTGTACGTTTCAGGTGCTGCTCCAGTTCTGTTTGGATGGTTGGCCTAATGGAAAGTGGCATTGTTGGTAACTATCAGCTGGCCCTCTGAGCCAGATGTTCACATGCTCCTTTTGTCTATAACTGTATCAGCCCGAGGAAGGATTAATTCAGAGATAGGAAAGAAGATTGACGCATTGCGGTGATGTGTAGACATAAGATGTAAACTGCTCATGTGCTGAGCCACTTCTCTACATGGATCAACTGCATTCAGTGCTGCAATAAGGACTTATCCAAGGCTTGAGACCTCTTGTCCCTGCCAAGCCTCTTGATGCCCCGAAACCGGCCCTGGGATGCTTGTTTACGGTCGAGGGATAACTTGGCTTGGCAGTTCAGTCTGGACTGTTCCCATGAGGAACAGGGTCAAGACTGATTTGCATAAAGCTGGGTCTAAACTGGGGTGGCATGGTGCGCAAAAGAATGATGGATTTAACCCAGATCTATTGACTGGGGGAGAATGTTTGATTCGCTCTGCATTCTGTCCATCATCTGTGTGTCTTTTACTTTCTCGCCCTAAGTGCGCCGGGTATGCCCAGACATGGTTCCCGGGCTCACTGTGCCACTGGATTCAAGGTAGCCTGGCTGATGAAAGGTGATGCCCCGAAACTGCCCCAGGATGCTTGTTTCCGGTCCCGGGATGATATGGCTTGGCAGTTCGGTCTGGACTTTTCCCCTGAGGACCAGGGTCAAGACTGATTTGCATAAGGCTGGGTCTAAACTGGGTTACTTTGAGGGAGACATAGGTCCTGAGCACAACTTAGGTAGTGAGACAATGAAGTATAGACCACAATAGGCTCTATATAACACTTTTCCTTGTCCAGCCGGACAGGAAACTTTAATAGTTAATTTGATGGCAGTCTTATTTACAGTATAAACATACAGCAACGAATCATTGCAGTATAGCACACTCCTGTGCCATACCATGGGGAAACAGAAGGAAAAATAAGAGAATAGGAAAGGGTGTATCAGGCAAAAGAGAGACAGGTCACTATTTTAAATCAGAGCAATTTGTTAGTGTAACCTGAAGCGGCGCATACAACAATAAATGTACAATACATCAAATGTATGCCCACTCAAAAGAGTCGACGTGGCACCCGGCAGCGTTGGTGCTAATGGTTCCAGCAGGGCACAATTTACGGTGTCCTCTGTATCCTTTAGTAGTATTAGGAACAGTGCCAATCCGTGCAGAGGTACCTCTGCACGGATTGGCACTGTCCACACAAGCGGATCGCCGAATTTCACGACCGCTGCCGGTTTTGGCCATCAAGCCTCACCGTCCCCATTAAATACGTAACCCCCTACCAAGGGTTCCTAATACTACTAAAGGATACGGAGGACACCGCCCCACCAGCGCCACACACGGCACTGACGACCACAGCGGGCATACGTGCTCACACTCCATCGTGGCCAAGTGTATGCTTCATATCTGAGCATTAGCACCACGTAAATTGTGCCCTGCTGGAACCATTAGCACCAACGTTGCCGGGCGCCACACCCCTCCTTGGTACATTACTTCCAAAGGCTATTAATAATGTTCTAACCAGGCAAACAATTAACTAAGTCCTGAAGATGATCCCTTGATATTTTAAGTGCGGGATCGAAACGTCGACTCTTTTGAGTGGGCATACATTTGATGTATTGTACATTTATTGTTGTATGCGCCGCTTCAGGTTACACTAACAAATTGCTCTGATTTAAAATAGTGACCTGTCTCTCTTTTGCCTGATACACCCTTTCCTATTCTCTTATTTTTCCTTCTGTTTCCCCATGGTATGGCACAGGAGTGTGCTATACTGCAATGATTCGTTGCTGTATGTTTATACTGTAAATAAGACTGCCATCAAATTAACTATTAAAGTTTCCTGTCCGGCTGGACAAGGAAAAGTGTTATATAGAGCCTATTGTGGTCTATACTTCATTGTCTCACTACCTAAGTTGTGCTCAGGACCTATGTCTCCCTCAAAGTAACTATTACCCATGGTCCTCTGCCACCCGTTGGGTTCCCTTGTTTCCTAGAAAGGGTCTAAACTGGGTTGGCATGGTGAGGAAAAGAACAATGGATTTAACACAGATCTATTGACTGGGGGAGAATGTTTGATTTGCTCTGAATTCCGTCCATCATTGGTGTGTCTTTTGTTTCCTCCTTGAAGCAGCATCAGCTGCAAATTGTAATTGGACTGTAAAGTAATAAACCTCTACGTCTATGTAGCTCCACTTCGCCATACATTACATCATGTCTATCTTTACTCTATTTCTCTTTTTACCCTTACCAGTACTGCTATTGTGGACTTGAAACCTTTAAAGATCTCCACAGGACTGGACACATGGTACATGGAAATAAATATAAGCACCTAGGGAGCATTCGATTTTTAGGTATATCCCAGGTAGGGGTAGTGGTAATAATATTTTAAAATCTACTGACTTTTAATGTGATGTAGCAGATTATTTGATGTTTAATGCATGCCATTTGTTCCTCAAGTGTCACATTGTTACCTAGGTAGCTAACCAAGTCTTTCACCCAAAGCCCATCCACCTCTGGCACTGTTTCAAGGTATCTCAAGCAATGGTCCCCTAATGGGAATGTTTGTATTTTTTGTTTATTGTTTTTCAACCTTGCCTGATGTTCAAATCGTTCATCAGTCCTGCTAGACTTTCTAGCTTCACTGATGGTTTCGTCAAAGATATTAATAGCTCGTCTGCATACAGTGACACTACAAGTTTACAGCCTAATTTCTGTGGTGCATTCTTGGAGTACATTATGTAACTGACAGGCGGAGTCTTCATTCACTAGGGCAAAGAGTAATAGAGATGGGGCAGACCTATCTCGGATACCTCTCCAATTTCCATTTCGTTGAGATTACGCCATTAGTTCGACTCTCACGATGGGTTGTGTGTATAAACCATTAACCATCTTACTGACCATAGGACAAAAATACATGGCCTGCAATACCTCAAATACATATTGGTACATCGCTCTGTCAAATACCTGTTGTGTGTCTAATACCACTAATTCCATTTCCTCGTTATCGTCCCCATTTCACCCATAATATGAGCAAGGCATCTTACATTAAGGGTTGGTCTTCTACCCAGAATGAATCTGCATTGGTCTCCATGTATCAACTGGCTAAAAAGCCGATGTGCTAGTACCATGTTTAGGATCTTGTCTGTATTGAGCAACGATAGAGGCCTATATATTTCATAATCTAGTAAGAAGTGACTTCAACAGTAACATAAGTAATGCCTCCTTCATGGATTTGGGTAATTTTCTCTATGCTATAGCCTCTTGGTAAATGTGTAGTAAGTATTGTGGCAGTATGTGTGGGAGCCAAACTCCAATAATCATCTTAAACCAAATATTTTGATCACCACAATATTTACCAAAACAATTTAGCTCCAGAATCTTCAATTGATTTAGCGCTTAGAGACTTCACTCCTCATCAGAGTAAGAACATTTTAGCAGAGTTGAACAGAATAAAAATATATAAGATGCATAAAAGACTGAGGGGCATATTATCAAGGGATTTATCTCCGCTTTTTTGGCTTTAAAAACCAAGAAAGCGGAGATAAAATTATCTCCCTATTACCTAGCTGTCGCTAACAACAGTTAGCGACAGCTAGTAGGAGATAGCGACCATCTTGGGCCCCTCTTTGCATGTCAGAGATATTTATCACTAATGACATGCAAAGTGGGCGTGCCAAGATGTTAGCGACTGGAAACAGTCGCTAACATCGCTATCTCCTATTACCAACTTTTGGAGATATTCGCGATAAGCGCAAATATCTCCAAAAGCTAACACCTGCCCTGAGCAGTTCTTAGCCATGTTATCCAATGGGAGGTGGATAACATGGCTAAGAGCATTAGCTCGGTAATGCATGAATATCGCTGACTTTACAGCGATATTCATGCATTTCGGCCAATTTTTATCGCTTAGGAGATAAACCTTGATAACAGCAAGGCTCCTAAGCGATAAAAATCGCCGCAACACGGCGATAAAATTATTGCCGCTAAGCCAACATAGCGATAATTATCGCTAGTCGTTGGTAATATGCCCCTGAGTTCTAAATCAAAAATAGGCACAAAGAATTTTAATTCCAAAATAGTTAACAACGGTACACAGCAGAATAAGCATACATTTGCCATAAAGGCCACAGCAGAGGTATAAGAAGGACACCTATAAGGAAAATGGAAAAGCATGCCCAGCAATGACAAAAGGGTAAATAAGCCCAAGGTTTATTTGTGAACAGGAAAACAACTACAGAACCACAATAAACCTTAGTAATCAATTAACCCCCTTGGCTGTTTACCATTGAACGGAAAGTCAGATCAGTGTTTTACAGTACAGAGTACTCTAAACCGAAAGGAAAAAGAAAACTCTACTCTGAGCAAACAAAAGAAAAAAACTGCCAAGAAAAGAATCTCAAAACTTTCCAAATCTCCTGTACTACAACCTGTGAACTAAGGATAAACATAGTAACCCAAAGTTAATCTCTGAACATAGAAAAGACACTCAATAAAATTGAACCCCATCAATGTGTAAGCTGCGTTCGCTTTACACAACACAATACAGACAAGGTAATAATTTTGCGAGATCTTGGATTTTCGACGAAATCCAATAACAAACATAGGGCCAGATGTAGGAAGGCAAATACCGGTCGGTAACGGCCGATTTCGGGAGTTACCGACCGGTGTTTGGTTTTTGAGATGTAGGGGGCCCAAATTTTAACGAATCTGTAAATCTAGATGTAGGTGGCACTTAAAATAGTGCCACAGGCCCTTAAGAATTCGTTATTTACCATGCAATACTATTACATGGTAAATAACGAATTCCGGTGTACATGCACATCTGTACATGTACACCTGTGCCATGTGACACACATACAAGCCAGAATCAGGGGTGCAACAGGGTGTCAAAGTGACACCCTGTCCCCCTTGACAATTCAGTAATTTTAAGGCCCATAGGAATCAATAGCAATTACCGAATCGGTAAATACCGATTCGGTAAATACCGAATCATACCGATTCGGTAAATACCGAATCCTACCGATTCGGTATTTTTTGCCGATTTTTTACCTACATTGGATTTACCGAATCATAAATACCGAATCGGTAAAATTCGGTATTTATGAATCAGTAAATCCAATTTACCTACATCTAGCCCATAATCTTCTAAAAAATAACATCAAGTAGGTTCACAAAAACAAATAATACATTAAAACAGTAATCAACCCACCATTCATAGTCACAATCATAATTGCATAACAAAAAAACTCACCACGAAAACAGAAATCCAACTTCACAAACACACTTACTCCTACATTAAAATTCCTCTATTTATACTTGCACTGAAAATTGGTTCAGAACCGCGAGGCAATATATATAGCTTGTCACCCCAGCAAAGGACACAGCACCAGAAAATTGTCAAAGCTCCTTTCTCCTTCGATTTGAGCATCAAAGACTAAACAATTCTCCAAAATTCTTTTGGGCCCCTTGAAAGAGGAGGTGCTCTAATGCTAATCATCCCCTGCTATCAACTTTACGGGAGCTGAACCACAATAACCGTCTGTACCCCAATATTATGATCACCCCAATATTTACCAAAAGACTTTAGCTCCGGAATCTTCAGTTGATCTAGCGGTTAGAAACTACACTCTCCATCAAAGTATTAACTGTTTAACAGAATCAAAAAGTTATTAGATGCATAAAGGACTGAGTTCTATATCAAAATAGGCAAGAAGGATTTTTATTCCAGAATAGTAAAAAAAATGGTAGAGTGGAGAATAAGCACACATTTGCTTTAAAGGCCAGAGCAGAGGTACAATAATTCAGCATAGCATAATTAAGGCCCATTGTCCCTGTCCTGGGGCAGTTCACATTTAACCGCTGGTGAGCCATTAGGCCTTTTAATACTTACAGAAAGGCCTCCAGAGGCTTTATGCAGGCAAAAGGTAACTTTCTTTAAGTACCCTTTCTGTAAAAATTAGCAAAATTGGACTTTACCATTACATTGGATTGTATTTACATATTAGAAAGCGTTATTGAAATGTTTCTCTACCTAGGTGTTATAAAATAATCTGTTTACGTATGGAAGCAGCCCGCTGTGCTATCGTGAAAACAGCTTTTATACCTTTTCACTGCAAGGCCAGGTGAAATATTAAACTTTTATATGTCTAACTTTTAAATTCAATGCACCCTACCCTTTGGGCAATTGACCTATCTTAAGGGTGGCTTATTAATATTTACATGGGATGCTTAAGCCTGTCAGACGGATTTATTTTAACAGGATGAATTATCAGTTTAAAACTGGACAGCCAGGCTACAGTGGTAGGCCTGGGGACATGATTTACTCTGCCACTGTAGTGGTTGGTACAATGAGTGCTGCAGCCCAAAAGTGACATTTAACTTAGAGACCCTGGGTACACTGTGGGGATCATGTACTAGGGACTTTTAGGTATGTAGCATATGCCAATCATTAGTATACCAATTTTACTACCTTGAAAGGAGGAGCACAAACACTTTACTACTGGTTAGTAGGGATAAAGTGCGAAGAGGTCTAACCAGCCAAATAGAGTTAAAGAAAAATGGGAAATGGCAGGGTGACTCAGCGCAAAGGGCCCATTTCCAATAGTTTGTAATCTACCATTCGTTCTTGCCTCCTAAAGGGCACCATATCTCAGCGTGAAGTTTCGGAGGAGAAACTACTTGAGTCTGGGAGCTCCCCCAAGCAGCAGCTGCAGCCCTAGCTCAACGTACACTCTCTTGATCGAGAAAAATGTTGACCGGCCACTAGGTTAAACTTGTTTGAGTATCAGTTGTTCTAGGAAGCACCACAAACTAACCCTCCTTCACTAAGAAAGACACACATGTCAGATATTCTTGCAATAGGGTCTTCCTTCTGGGTCTTCTGCTCTTGTTGTCAGCTGTTTGGTCCTATTTGAATGTTATCCAGTTTCTTCTAGAAGGTTCACACCACTTGCTACTTTTTGAAGCCATCGTTTCCACTTGAGTGACAGGGTCTGTAACATTGTGCAAATTAGCCTTCACCAGGTTCAGGTCCAGTGCTACTGCATCAACTTTGGTTTTCAATGAAGCTCTAGTTTCTTGTTTGGCTTTGATGAAATCTGACAAGTGAGCTCCATGTGTCTCTAGGTTGACCCTTCTGGATCCTGCTGGTGTGTGATACTTGTTTGTTGTATCTGTCCATATTGGTTTGATATCTCGCTGAACTCTGGATTTTTTCTTAGGCCATTGTGACAATTTAACCGTGCTTTTAAGTCTGCCATCCTGCCTATTGGTCACAGTCAGATCTTTGACAGTTATCTTGGAACCCTGTATGGTGTTGGGAGCCCAGTGACCACCTTGGGGATAGACTAGTGGTGACTGGGAATGGGTTTTCGGGGGTTTGGGTAAATGTTCATCTAATGGACGGGTTCCAGCGAGGCTCAATCTCCAATGCCCCCAGCAGACGCCACACCATATCAGGCAGGGGGTAATCCCCCAATGTTATTAGTAAGGTGCACCACAGTGGCCCCTCTCTTCAACTGCACTGAGGTATATTTGCCATCTTAGTTATTATTGATAAGTTCAACAGTGCACTTTATCTCACACATGCAGTCTGATGATGTGTAGGCATTAAAACAAAGGTATCAGATGCTTATTAGGCCTCCACCCTACAGGACTTCATGTGCGTGTATGCATGTCCCGTGTTTTACCCTCTGTGCGGTCACTTTTATGAATCATTCCCAATCTAGCTGCCATTCTGCCACTGATTGCTTCCACCTTGCAACCAATCCCAGGGGCCACAGTTTGCACTCTTCCACTATTCCTGGTCAGGAAGGGGCTTGCCCATCACTCCTCTATTCATCCAGCGTGTCAGCCTCCTGCCCCAGTGAGCCACTCACACTCTGTCGCCTCCTCACTGTATCTGTGCACGGATGGTGCCACTCGGGTGAGCCTGTAGCCACTGCTCGCCTCTCACTGATGCACTATAGCAGGGACTCGGATGCCATTTTCCATATCGATTGTATTACTACTTCCAACATTTTGGAAACCCGCCTGTCCCATGTTGGGGAAGGGGACTGTTGACCCAGTTGTATTTTCAGCATTATCAAGCCAACTTCAGGATAAGTGTTTGGAAGCAACAGATGAGAATTGGTTCCTTTATTGTTTGTGGTCCATTAGCCCGTGTGGGGGGGTATTTGCCTGACGATTTTCTCAGGAGATTTAATCAGGATATTTGACCACCTCAAGAGAGCTTACGTGGATGCGCCCTCGCTGCATCACAACAGGTCATGTCCAGAAAGTACCACTTTCTTTACTACATAATTATTGTTCTTGTCTGTTTTTTTAATGAAGGCAACATTACTCCATTGGGGGTTGTGCGTAGCAGGGGTTGACTGACCACACAGAGTTTTTTTGCAGGACTTGGATGGAGGCCAGGTCCATCAGCCATCCCCCGCTTCACACCAAAGCCCTTGCACGGTGGGTGTTGGGGGCTCACAGTAGAAGGGTCCCGAGGCAGGCCGGAAGCAAAGATCTGTACTCAACTTGCTACAGATGGCCAAAGGCTGTGCGCAGCAGGGGTTGGCTGGCTGTGAATCGTTGGGTGCAGGGCCTGCGTTAATACCCAACCCTTGGCTTCACACGACTGAAAGGGCACAAAAAGGGGGGGGGGATGCCCTGATCCCAGGCTCATTTTGGAGCTTTCAAAGGCATCACTCATATTTAAGTAAAAAAGAAATACAGATTTTGCCAAAAATGTGTGCATTGTCTATATTTCACATTTCCCTATGAGATATGGATTGTTATATCACTGCATTTTGCTCAATAAAAGTACATAAAGACGATAGGGTTCCCAGGTGGGTAGTAGCAGGTCCTGGCCCTGTGGCCAACCTCTGCTTCCCATTGCAGTGTGTTGGAAGGGGTGATCTCAGAGGGCCAGGTTATGCTCACCCGACCACCCCAGGACCCACCTCTCCCACAAGTACTGCCGAGTCTTAACGTGAGGTCCTCGCCGGGGAGGACTTCGGGCCTAGGATCGTACACACTGAGCTCACACCACACTTACAAACGGACACCACACCGTAGGTTTTCAGTTACAAGTTCTTTATCAACAGTAAAAAGGAATCAGCACTCTTATTTACAAGCGATCGAGGGATCGTAAAGTCTCAGGAATTCGGGAAGAGGGAAGCGGGACAGTCTCAGTCTTTAGGCCAGTACGAAGCGTACCCTGTGCACAGCTCTCAATCCTCGAGCCGGGGGATACGAAAGATGATGGTCGTACTGGCTGCTTCACTCACTTCGAGCCGACTCAGGTCGTGTTGGTAGCGTCAATGGTCCAGCCGGACCAGAGTACTCCTCGAGCCGCGACGAGGTCAGCAGGGCTCGATCCGGAGGTGTTCTTGAGGAGCCGCGACAGCGTCAGCAGGGCTCAGGAGGTTTCACGAAGATCTCTTTAGAGTTCAAGCTCGAGCCGCGACGAGGTCAGCAGGGCTCCGAGGTTCTAGTTCCGTCTTTACGAGGACGAGCCGCGACAGCGTCAGCAGGGCTCCGATGTTCCAGTTCCGTTGTTACGAGAAGGAGCCGCGACAGCGTCAGGATTCGTTTTTTTCGCCGGAGCTGAGAAGTCAGGATTACTGTCGGAGAAGGGAGTGGAACGCCAATGAGTAAAAGATAGCCGGGTGAAGACTGCTTATAAAGGGCCATTTAGAAAGCTGATATCATCTTGAGAAGCCCGCTACCGATACCACTTCCTATTAGGAGGCTCATTCAATTTTAGAAGAGATAAACCAGGAGGCATCTTATTGAGACGGATAACCCAGAACAAAGAACTAGAGCCCGCCAGGGAGAATACAAATTAGGAAGACAATATTGAGACTAGTGTTCACGAAACGAATGAACCCTAATGAACCCCAAAGACAGGCGGACCCGAGGAATCGTTATTCTTTACAATAAGATTGCTGATTTAAGAGGAAGTATATGTCCGGAGTGTTTAGGATGCGAACGAACCATTTAGAATTCTAACTGTCATGTAAACAGGAGTATATTGGACAGTGGCAACCATCCAGTGCCCAGACCATAGGAGAGACTAATCACACAGTCTTGAAAAAGATGGCAGTGTATCAATAATTAGCCATCGAAACGCGTCGACGCAGCAAAAAAACACAATCAAGAGAACCAATCTAACCTGGAAGTCTAGAAGATATCGGGCATAGGTTTAGATTTCAAGAATATTAGGTGTCTCAGATGTGTCACTTTGTATGACTAAAATGTATGTCTTTTGTTTGTCTCTCCCCCAATGTGGTTCTTTTTCTCTGTTTATAATTCAGTGCAAAAATTTTACTATTGCGCTTTTTAATTATTTGAATGTATTGAATTGTGTTAATGAATCGTTTTTAATACTGTATTGTAACAACGATATTTGTGTCAATGTGCCAAGTAACTACGATAAATAGTTTTTTTATGGTTTGACCCTGGGTGTATTCTAGTAATAACACTTGTTTTTTTTTAAATAAAAAATTGCAAATTTTAATAATTGATGTGTGGACAATTTGCAACGTATACAGTTTTCTATTCATATGAGAACATATGTGCATGTGTATGAGAACAAAAGTGTGTTAGCCAAGGGATGATCTCTTTTATACAAGCGAAAAGACCACATTCCAGAAAGACCTTCTGGAAGAGTATACCCACCGAGAACTGAAGCAATTCTGCAAAGATTTCCATATCGCTACCACTGGTTTAAGTCCCAAAGAAGACTTCCAAAAAGCCCTGACAGCATGGGTAGAGGCCAGAGCCCATCTTCCCCCGCCAGAAGGAGACGGTGGAGAGGGAGGGCCACCGACCGAAACCCACGTTCAAGAGGGTGAGGGAACAGATTCCCTGACACGGAGTCCCAGCACGGAGAGAAGTCTGTCCCCGGAGGAGATGACAGACCGAGAACGCAATCGAAGTCACGAGCTAGAGCTGGCACGCCTTAAAATGGAAGGAGAGCTCAAGTTGGCCGAGAAGAAACTGGCCATCGAGCAGTTACGGCTGCAAGGAGAACTGGAGGAGAAGAAGCTCCAGAGGGAACACGAAGGCAAGAGACTCCAGCTGGAGCACGAGCGCGGCCTGAAAGAGATCGAACTAAAGGCCCGGAGTGGAGACAACCGAACCTCGGAGAACCGAGAAGCCGTTCCCCCGGCAGAACCAAAAGTCCACATCCCCAAGGATGTGGTAAAAGAATACTACAAGAACGACGATATCCAGCAATGGTTCATGGCCTACGAAGTCGCCATGACCTCCCACTGAGTTCCTCAGAAGGATTGGGGAGCCGGGTTGTGGGGTCGTTTCCTGAGCGAGGGGAGGGACACCCTACTCGATCTACCGGCCTCCGAGCAAACCTCCTACAGCCACATGAAAGAGGCCCTCCTCACAAGGTACGGGCTCACCCCAGAGATGTATCGACAACGGTTTAGAGACTGCAAGAAGATCCCCGGCACCACATGGGTAGAATATGTGAATTTCTACAGCCGGGCCTTGGAAGGATGGCTCAAGGGCAGCAAGGTGACCACTTTTGAAGGACTCATTGATCTCATCGCCTATGAACACTTATCCACCAATTGCTTTGTGGAACTGAGACAGCACCTTCTGGACAGCAAGTTGGCAGATCCCCGGAAGCTGGCTTTCGAAGCAGATCGCTGGGTGAGCACCAGAGTCCCACGGGGGCTCGTGGGAGACTATGGCCGAAATGAGCAAGGATCTTCCTGCCAGAGAGGAGGGGGAGGTCAGGGTAGACAGAGGGGGTCCCAGGCAGGGCCCCAACGAAGCCCCCCCAGAAACCAGTCCGGAACATCTCCTCCCGCAGCGAGAGCAGGGTTCCCCCCAGCTAGGCAAGGACCCAGAATCAGCACAGCCTGCTACAGGTGTCATTATGCCAACGACCACCAGTGCCCCTGCTCAAGAAACCCACTGCTGCAAGTCCCCCAGCCCACCAGCTAGCCACAGTAGCCTTAGAAGAGGAAGAGATAGAGGACCCCGAGGGGTGGGAACCAGCAGCCATGACTTTAGTCTCCCTGGGTGATAGGGAAATGGTCCCTGGAGCCCCCTTGCCAGACAACACTGAAAAGTACCGACAGCAGGTGACCGTCAACGGCCACCGCATAGGGGCGCTCCGAGACACAGGGGCCAGCATTACTGCAGTAAGGTGTCACCCAGTCACAGAAGACCAAATTGTACCCCACGCCTCCTGCAGGGTGATCTCAGCTGACAATTCCATCCGCACCTGCCGAATAGCTTAGGTCCCGTTCGAGTGGGAGGGCGTCTCCGGGGAGTTACGAGTAGCGGTCCACACCGACATGCCCGTGGACTGCCTACTGGGTAACGACCTGGAGAGATCCCCGTGGAAGCAGGTAGAGCGAAGAACTCACCTGGAGATGGTGGGCCTGCCCGAGTGGGCCTGCGTGAACACCCGATCCATGACCGCCCGACTGTCCACCCCCGAGGGGGTGGAACCCGAGAACCCTCGCCCGGTCTCTGAAGACCCGGAGGGCAGCGGGCAATCCGAAGTCCCCGAGCTTCCCTCCAGTGAGAGCATTGACCCCAACACAGGTCCCCTAGGCCCTGTCGTCGAACAGACCCCGAAGTTGGACGACCTTCCTGAGTTAGCCCAGTGGCGCCAGGAAGGAGGACCTTCCCGAGAAGAATTCTGGCTGGAACAGACCTCCTGTCCTTCCCTGGTTGGGTCGCGGCAGCAGGCCGCCGCCCAGGCCGCTGGTGACCAGTCCGGCTCCCACCTTGTCTATTGGGAAAACGGCCTCTTGTACAGTGAACAGAAGTCCACCGAGCTAGGGTCAGCCCGGGTGCTGGTGGTACCCCTACGCTTCCGCAGCTTCCTCCTAAACCTGGCCCATGATGTGCCGCTGGCGGGACACCTGGGACAGGACAAAACCTACCACCGCCTGGTCACTCACTTTTACTGGCCCGGCATGCGCTCCGATGTAGAGGCCCACTGTAAGTAAGTCCTGCCCCACGTGTCAGGCCAGCGGGAAGAGCGGAGGGAGGCGCAAGGCGCCCCTCCAACCCTTCCCCGTGGTCAGTACCCCCTTCGAACGGGTGGGAATAGATATCGTGGGGCCTCTAGACCCCCGGACCTCCTTAGGCCACCGGTTTATCCTCGTCCTGGTGGACCATGCCACCCGATACCCCAAGGCTATTCCCCTCCGAACGGTGACGGCTCCCGTAGTGGGGCAAGCCCTCATGGGGATCTTCTCCCGGGTAGGATTCCCGCGAGAAGTGGTGAGCGATCGAGGTATGAACTTCATCTCCAAGTACATGAAGTCCCTCTGGCAACAGTGTGGGGTGACGTACAAGTTCACCACCCCATACCACCCCCAAGGTAACGGCCTGGTTGAGCGATTCAACCGGACCCTCAAGGGAATGATCATGGGTCTCGAGGAGCCCCTGAGGTGCAAGTGGGACGTCCTCCTTCCCTGGCTCCTGTTCGCGTACCGAGAAGTCCCCCAGAAATCCTTGGGGTTTAGCCCCTTCGAGCTGCTCTAAGGGCACCCCGTCCGGGGGCCCCTCAGCCTGGTCAAAGAAGGTTTGGAAACAGCGGCCCCGGAGCCCCCTCCAGATGTGTTTCGATACATCCTGGCCCTCCAAAACCAAACTCGGAAGTTCCGAGAACTAGCCGAGGCAAACCTCGAGGCCAGTCAGGAAGAAATGAAACGTTGGTATGACCAGAATGCCACTCTGGTCGAGTTTCAGCCCGGACAGCAGGTCTGGGTGATGGCCCCAGTGGAACCTTGTGCCCTGCAAGACAAGTGGACAGGGCCCTTCAAGGTGGTGGAACGCAAGAGCCAGGTTACCTATCTCATCGATGTGCAGTCCCCCAGGAACCCCTTGAGGGTCCTTCATGTGAACCGCCTCAAACCCCACTTCGTGCGGTCCGAGTTGAGTTTGCTCCTCGCCACCGACGACGGAGCGAAGAGGACACGGAGCCTCTCCCCGATCTCCTGTGTGCGAAGGAAAAAGATGGCTCCGTAGAGGGGGTGAGTCTCTCTTCCTCCCTCACCCCCGAGCAGTGCGAAGACTGTCGCCATTTACTGGGACAGTTCTCTGACCTTTTCTCTCTCGTCTCCGGTGTCACCAGCTAATGCGTCCACGACGTGGACACCGGGGACAGCCCTCCGGTACGGCACAGAGCCTACCGCGTCCCTGACAGAGTCCGGGCCTGCATCAAGGAAGAAGTCTCTAAGATGCTAGCCCTAGGAGTGGTCGAAGCCTCTGACAGCCCATGGGCCAGCCCCGTGGTCCTGGTTCCGAAGGCGGCCGCCCCCGGCGCTGTTCCTGAGCTGAGGTTCTGCGTAGACTACCGCGGGCTCAACGCAGTCACCAGAACCGACGCCCACCCGATTCCCTGAGCAGACGAGCTTATTGACAGTTTTCCCAAAGGGTCAGCCGCGATGAGATCAGCAGGGCTTTCTTGTCCAGGATACAACTGCCCGCTAGTCCTCGGGCGGGCCTTGATATAGTCCATTGGCCCTTTGATGTCCGGACCCTCGCAGGCGGAGGTCTCATGCCTTGGGGGCTGGTCGTTGGAGAGGTCCGGCGGTTGGCCCTTTGATCTCTTTGAAGATGCGTCCGGGAATTCCCAGACGCCCTGCAGGGTCTGGAGCCAGCACTCGGGGAGGCCAGAGGTGTGATCGAAACCGGCCCTCAGGGGGAGGACAGAGGTGTGAGAGAAACCAGTCTCTCGGGGGAGGCCGGAGGTGCAATCGAAACTCCCTGTCTTATCTCACTCGGGGAGCCTTTTACCCCCCAGCCGGGACTGGCGCGTCTAGAGCCTAAGTTTCGCTGGGGCGGGGGTCATGCTAGGCCCAGGGAGTCAGGGGCCTCAGGAAAGGAAAATGGCTGCGGGCCCTGTGGGGTGATGCAGGTTCTGGGCGCTCGGAGCCGTGAAGTAGGACGGGGGCATGCGGGGCTGGTCGTCGGTTGCGGGTTCGTGCAGGGGGTTTGGGCATACAGGGAACAGGCCGACCAGGGGATTCTGGGTGCAGGGCTAGGCTAACGGGGTGCTGAGGAACGGGGGGAACCATGCCATGAGGCCAGGTCCAACACAGTGCAAAGCAGGAGTTGATTGTCAGTGTAGTTGGAGCTGGGCCTAGACAAAAATATATATACATTTGCTGTACAAGTTATGATTTGAATGGTTGTTGTTCTAAGTTATGGATTATGCTCCTAACCAGAACCATCCTTTGCAAATGTCATTATCTTTTTGTTTTTAATTTATGATCTTTACTGCATTTTACCTGTGTTTTTAAGGTGCATTTATCAGATTTTTTAACATACTTTGAAGTGTTATAACCAACACTAATATAGGTTCACTTTAACCTTTGTTTTTTTCAGTGATTTGGTTTAGCAAATACAACATCCAAGAGTTCCCTGTGACAAGTCCTCCACAGGCAGCCATCGCCAGCGGCACACGGCCTTTGGCTGTGCACAGTAGAGGGCTGACCTCCACCAGGCCCTGTGCCTAAACCTCCATAGGATGCCAACACCCACACCAGACAGCTTTTGTCTGTGCATGGTTGGGGTTGGTCTCCATGGGTGGCCAGTCCTTTCTGTGCAGAACTGAAGGCCATGTGCAGCAAGGTTGGCCACAGGCCTAGCCTACATGCACTACCCTCACCCTCTGCCAGAAGCCAACATCGCTGCACACAACGTTTGTCCAAGTGGAGTGAAACTGGCTTCAGGGACTATTCTCTGGCCAGCTCCTACATACAACTCATCGTGAGCGGCCAACACCCACAGCACATAGCCTTCCGTACTGCATGGTGGGTTAGGCACAGGGCCTGGCATCTGGCCAGCCCTGTACCCAGCCCATGTCTATCCCTCTGTGTGCATCAGGGGTTGGATAGAAGGTTGGATAGAAGGTTGGTTGGAAAGAATGCTCCACTGAGCATTGCATGGGCAGCCAACCTTTGCTAAATATGGCTGAAGGCTGTACGCAGAGGGACTGGCATTGCTCACACCCTACAGGCACTGTGCCCCACCCTCCGCTGGTGGCCCTCAGCTGTGTGCTGCGGAATTGGCCACAGGCATACCGACAGCCAGCCCTGCACCCAACTGATCGTGGCTGTTCAACACCCTCAGCATACAGCGTTGGCATTGCACCAAAGGGTTGACTGCAGCACCTGCCCTCTGTTAGTAGCCAACCTTTGCTGTGCACAGCCTTCAGTCATGTACAGTGGAGTTTGCTCATCTCATCTGTCCAAATCTCTGTTGGAGGCCAACGCCCACTATGCATGGCCTCCATCTGTACCCATAAAAGTTTGGCCATATGTCCGGCTCTCTGTCCAGGCCCCGTGCCCAAGGCTACGAGGGGACCAACTCTCTGCACATGGTTATGTGCAGCAAGTTTACTCTTGGGCCTGACCTCCTTCTCTTTTACTGTGTGCAGTGAGATTACCTTCAGGGT
Source organism: Lissotriton helveticus (assembly GCF_964261635.1). Taxonomy (NCBI): domain Eukaryota; kingdom Metazoa; phylum Chordata; class Amphibia; order Caudata; family Salamandridae; genus Lissotriton; species Lissotriton helveticus. Next base: position 1,113,836,614 of record NC_136072.1, on the reverse strand, counting down.
CTGGCCACTCGGGCAGCCTGTGCGCCAAAGTCTCCATTGGTGGTCCACATCTGCAGCGCATGGCCTTTGGTCATCCAACCGCAATCTACACCCAACACTCCATGGGGGGCCAACTACAACAGCGGACAGATTTCAGCCATGAACAGCAGGGGGTTGGTCGCAGGCCCTGCACCCAACTCTTCATGGGCAGCCAGCGCCTGCAACATACGGCCTTTGGCCATGCGCCGTAGGGTTTTTCCAAAGGTACTGGCCTCCTGCCATGCCCTGCACCCAACCCACCGCAGGCTGCAGACCCAAGCCCTGTGTCCTTTAACCCGTTTCCTGCTTCGAACGTTCAGCGCCAGTGCTGAACGTTCGAAGAAACGGGTGCGGCCGCGTCGGCCGTTGGACGTGCGCAGCACCAGGGAGGTAGCTCGCGCGACGTCCAACGGCCGATGGCAGCAGCGAACGGGTTAATGATGGCCACAACATTTTTATTGAAGTTCATCCATTTGTGGATCTGCAAACCTGAAATGGCCTACAGAAAATAAGCTCTCCCAGCTGAGCAGATTCAAGAATTTTTTTGATTTTTTTGATGCACAGATGTCTGCGAATCTGGGTTTGTGGGCCGCTGCAAAATAATGGTGCAGATAGCGCCAACATTTAACCTCTTCATGCTCAGTCCAGGACACTTTTTAAATGTCAGTTTTTCAAATATTACTGAACGGAGAGTACATTTCTTTCATGTCATTGTTTATTTATCGAGGACAAAAGTGGCAAATGCCACTTACAGGATCCCCCATGTTTTGTGCCCCACTGGATGGATCTGGATGAAACTTGCCATGAACAATGCAAAGTGGATGGACATTTGTTTTTGGAAAGTTTCTTGCAGATCCGTCACACGGTACCAACGGTATTAGCAAAACCAAAAATCGGACCAAACCATAACTACAAAGATGCTATTATTACCCGTGTAATATATATAGGGTTGTATGATAGAAGCGCGAATGGTTTCACCATGCAAAACTTAACCACGCAGCCCAACTACCAATGCATCTTACCCATGCATTCCTTTACCACACATGCCTTTACCACCATTTTTCATGATATACGCATGAATGGTAATGGGGTATGTGTGGCTAAGGTCACCAATACCACATCGTCCCCAACCAGCCCCACAACCCTGCCACCACTTTAAGCACCCCGACCCCTTCCACTACCCTAAAACCTACCCCGACGCCTCATCACTAACAACTACTCCCACTGCCCCAAAGCCTAAAATCGTACACTACCCCGACCCCCTGCCAACTCTTAAACTACCCCAACCTCTTTCACTGCTCTAAAACTTCCCCCCCATCCCCGCCCTAAAAATTAACCCTACTACCCATTCCCCTCCCACTGTCCTAATGCTAAAACCCTGCACCCTAATTTACACTACTTTGACCCCCCACACCCTTGTCGCTGTCCCTTAAACTACCCCAACCCCTTCCACTGCCCTAATACATACCATGACCACCTCCCAGCCCTAAAAACTACCCCAACTACCCATTCCCCTCAAACTGCCTTAAGGCCTAAAACCAGACACTACCCCGCCCCCCCCACCCCCGCCCCTTGCGCTGTCCCTTTAACTACCCTAACCCCTTCCACTGCCCTAAAAACTACCCCGCCCCCACCCGAAAAACTAACCCTACTACCCACTGCTCTAAGGCCTAAAACCCTACACCCTAATTTACACTACCCCGACACCCCAATCCTCCAGTGCTGTCCCTTAAACTACCCCAACTCCCTCCACTGCCCTAAATCCTGGCCCGACCCACTCCCAGCCCTTAATAAATAGACAGTCCCACTTACCTCACTGCGGCCCCTTCCTGCTTCCGTCTTCCTGCAGCTAGACCATGCACTGCCCTAACCACTAAGGGTGGGCGTAGTTCGCGAAGTAGCGCTACGCTAAGCTACTCGAAGTGCACTTCGCACTACGCGAACTTCACGTAGCACTACGCGAGCTGCGTAGTAGCATGTTCGCACTGTGCAAGATGCGTTTTGAATGATTGCACAGTGCGGACAAGCATCCGGCACTGTGCAAGCATTGAAAACGGCATCTTGCACTGTGCGAGCTGTAGTTTTCTGCTGCTCGAGGAGATTATTACTCGAGCGGCAGCTTTCTCAACGCGAACAGGTAGTTTCTCATTGAGAGCGGTCGCGAGCATGCGCAACCACTCACAATGAGAAACCTGACCTCCTCGCGTTGAGAATCTCGCCGGGATGTCATTTTGCTTGCTCGCGGTCGCGAACATGACGTTCAGGACCGCGAACAAGCAAAAAATTAGCGCTGCACTACGCTACGCTGCACTACGCATGTTCGCACTGTGCTACGTGCCGCTCGCGTAGTGCGAAGTTGCAAAAACTTCGCAAACTCCGCGAGCGGAGCGTAGTGCTTCGCCCAGGCCTACTAACCACGCATTAAGGCATATGCGTAGTTAAGGCATGTGTGGTATAGCTTGCGTAGTTGCAACACACGTGGTTCAGACAGCTGTGTTCTGTTTCCCATATATACAGTATTAATTATTGGTTTGAACATGTGTTGTTATTTAATAATGCATGAAGTCCTACATATTGCTTTTCGTGTGAGCAAAATCTTTGTGAATTGTCAGTGTGATTTGCACCCAGCTGTTACTCAAGAGTGTAAATATATTTATAGGTCGCGTGCACGGAGGGGCTGATCTAACCGCACGTGAATTTCCAGTGAAGCTTATTGTTTATATGGCCTTTGTTCACACAAAAACATGTATACTAAATCAAAAGCGGTCTAAATATTTCGCTCGACTGAACCGCCTCGCAGGATGTGCGCCCGCGTGTTCCGAGGTCGGCGGGTAGGGTCACGAGTGGCCGTCCCCGTTTTGTGGTTAAGGAAAAACTCAGGATTTCACAACTCCCTGGCCTGAGGTAAATAAGGCTTTGTTTACGGAAAAGGGCACGCGACTTCCACGGCGCCTCGGCCCGGAGGTGTTTTCCCTACTGTGCAAAATCACTGCGTATACAAGGTCACAAGTTAAAATAGCTTTTTTATGGAACCGCAAACAAGAGGCTCACGTTGTAGCGAAAGGAAATAAAAGGGTCAGGGGGCCTGTTTTCCGTCAGACAAAGCCCTGTGGCGGAAGAAAGAAATAGCCCCGACTCCTTCTCCATTTCAAGACCTCCGAAACCATCCCAAACATGTCAACTGATCACGAAGTAGTGACCGCAGTGATGCTAAATTAAAAGCTTAAGTACTCTTGTTAAAGTTTTATTATTTGGGAATATTTCCTCCTTACTCAGCATAACCCACTCAGTTTTTTTAGAATGGAATCTAACAGGCAATTACCATTTTCTTAATGTACTCAAAGCGGTATTCGGAAAAGCGCCTTGAGACCCTTGCGGGTGAGTAGTGCGCTATACAAGTATCGATTTACAAAGCAGACCCATGGGCTTTTACGTTGCCGATTGTACACACAGCTATCCCGGGCACCAGGGCTGCGCTATATTTATTGATGACCTGAAAGCACCTTACAACCGGTCTGAGGGCCTTATTTATGAGGCCGTGCAAAACATTCGCGCCGCTGTTGCATCACTTTTTGTGACGCAGCAGCGGTGTAAAAATGCGCCATGTTGCGCCCTGTTTACAAAGTGACACATCTAAGCAGATGCGTCACTTTGTAAAGTCCTGCGCTACATTATACCTGTGTCAGGTATAAAATATGCAGGGTGGGCGTTCCCCTGCAAAAAGCCTCGTAGAAGTGGCGTAGTGAAATCTATCAGATTTGACTGCGTCACTTATAGGACGCCACTGCGTCAAAATCTTACGCCAGCCTCACAGCAGGCGTAAGACTGACGCAGGCACATTAACATGGGACTTGCCCATGTGTAATCTTACATTACTGGAGTCGCATCACTTTTGCAACACACTCCAGCAATGCGGCATTACTGCGCCTACAGACACGTCAGAAATATTGACATATCTGTAACTCCATGCGACATGGAGCGCCGAACATTAAATACGGCGCATCCATCATGTCGCAAATAGGGTACACAGAAAAGTGTTACATCGATGTTTTCATGCAGCGATGCAACAGTTTTCATAAATGAGACCCTGTGCTTCGAGAGTGGGGTTTTGTAGGCTTGGAGGAGGAGTGCATTGAAATCAAAGAATAGGAAACATTTTCATACCTTTTCTGAGTTTTTTGAGTTCATAAAACATTTGGTAGTACATCTACAAATCTGTGCCGGTCGCAGCTTTCCAGGCACACCGTCAAAATTAATCTGATTTTCCACATTCCACATTGGGAAATGCAGCCTGCTTTACAACTGCAAATCCACTACACTCTTCAAAAGAATTTGACTGTATCAGTTCCCTTCTCTTCTTGCAAAGGGACTTTTCCCAATCCGAGAAAAGATTAATTAATTCCAGGATGTGACAAAGTTGGGGAGGAGTTTGTGAATGCTCATAAACTGATATGTTTTTAGGTGTCCACAAATGTACACAAAAATGTCCACAAAAGCAAACCATGGCTTGGTCCACCCACTCACCAACCCTTGCATGTGATATACTCCTTTACCAAAATACTGGGGTTTGTGGAAGTGACATATGCCCTTTGACCTTAGTGACATCGTAGGAAGTGGCATCATATGATCTATGATTACGAACGATTCCTCCCAAAAAGTGATGATACACCACCATCATCCTGACAGCATCTACGATAATTGACATTGAAGTTCCATAATAACTACATGATTACTACAACAACACCACCCAGACAAATTACCATTTTAGATAACAACTATTTTAGGGTCCTGACCTAATATTTGAGAGGGGTAGGGTGCAATATGTGTCCTGATTAGGAGCAAAGGAGCGAAGCAAGTGAGTCCGGCTTCTTCTAGGTAGGCTGAAGGAGGTTCTCCCCCGAAAAAATTAGACAACTACTGGGGTCACATAGAGCATTTTAAAGCACAATTTTCAGCAAATTTGGCAAATAGTCATAGGCTCTGAAAGGGCATGCAATAAATATTAAAAGTCCTTTCAGGGTGTGCCAGGCTAATGAAACCTGATGCTTGCCAGAAGCTGATCCCATTTCTTTTCCCAAAACAGCTTTACGTGTTCCCATATATCAGAAAATTACCACTACTGTGCTGGGGACATCATTTTGTCATGCTTGCCACATATAATAAGGATGCTCCTTGTGCCACATTTTACATTCAATATGCCTGTGTCAGAGGTTTGCTGTCGATGCCGCCCATATGCCCCTTTGTGACCTTTATTTAAAAAATGATGTCTAGTATGCCAGAGCCTCTCTCCTGTACGCCCCAGTGCTCCTCCCTTATGACAAGAATTACCCTGAATGTGTCTGCACCTGCATTTTCCATGGTTTCCCCATACACCAAGAATGACCTCTAGTAGGTCAGTACATGTATTTTACCGTGAGTGCCCATTATGCCAAGAACTACCTCCCCTATGCCACTACCAGTGTTTTGTCACATGTGCCTTTCATGCCAAGAATTGTCTCCTGTATTCCAGCTCCTGTACTTTGCCATGGATTCCTCTAAGAGCCAAGGACGGCCCTCAGTATGCCAGGGCCATTTCTAAACTCAGAAGCATAACACCACACTCTAACTTATGCTCACTCACATTCACTCACCTGGCTTTTTAACCTCTAGTCGCCCAATACTCTCACCTTACTGCCATCCAACCAGCGCCAAGACACCCAAGGGTATTTGAGCGCTTTAGAAACATTTTAACATAACATAACATAACTCACTCCCACTGATTCTCACTCACTTTCATTCATTTCCATTCCCTTACACTCATTCATTCTTAGTCATTATTACCCACTCACGTGCACACACTCTTACTCATTCTCGCTCATTCACACTCACTTTCACTGATATATTACTCTGAGTAACTCATAATTACACATACTCACCCATATTGTAACTCCTTCGTTGTCACTCACTCTCACTTATTTTCACTCTGATTCACTCATTATCCCTCATTCATTCACTCACTCGTATTCACTCTTATGCTCACTAATGCTTCTTCATTTATTCATACTCTTCTCATGTATTTGCACTCACTTTGATCCACCCATTCTCACTCGCAGGTGTACTCACACACTGGCACTGACTCCAACTCCTGCTAACTCACTCTCTAATACTCCTTCACATTCATTCTTATTCAATCTCACTCATCCATTCTCACTCACTAGAAGTTACTCTTACTCTCACTCAGTCATTCTCAACCATTGTGACGCATACATACTAACTGACACTCAATCTCACTCACTACCTGCCACTGACTCTCCCCCACACACTTTCACTCACATACATGCTCACACATACACACACGGTCACACATACACACAGTATGTCTCATACAAACAAACCCTGAGCCAAGCGAACACAAACAACATACATTTAAAAGTGTTTTTCTACTTACTGTAACTGCCAGCAAAGTGTTGTTCCAGCTCCAGGAGCTCATTTTTGTCATGCTCTAACAGTGAATAATACTAATAACTGAATGGGTAAAAAAACAAGAAAATCAGAGGCCCCACAACCATAAGAGCAAGCTGCCCTTGTGTTCGTCAACTGTTTTTACCACCTTTCAAACCAGGGGTCGCAAGCGGAAAGCCAGGCGTCGCAGCTGTGACTCCTGGCGACCCCTAAATGATGTCCATGGCAATATTACACATCTGTGGGTTAATATTGCATGTGGATATATGGATCCACGCCGAAATGTTGGCTGTTTTTCTTTGTAAGATCACTGTCAGTTTGTCGATTTCCTCATCTCGTGCAGTAGTTGTGATACACCGTCCAATTACCTCCTTGGCCTTCCTTTGTGTTCGCAGGTGGTGATATGTGCACATCTGTTACCGGAAGATAGTATCACCTGGACATAGCTGACACCTATCACCTGCACTGTGTGAGTAACCCCCTGCCAGGAACGGCTGAATCAGCATGTGTGTTTGTAATAACAACTGCTCCAGGCTTCTTTTTTTCATTTCAGTTTTTTTTTTCATATAGCGCGAACTCGGCTCTAGGGCTTTGGGGCGCTTTATATGAGCACCAGTTACATTACACAAGGTCAAACTCATTTTTTTAAGGCGGGGAAGATGAAGCGATTTGCCCAGCCTCACAGGATGTTTGGCCGACGCCGGGGCTCGATCCAGGCTCCCCAGTTCTAAAGCTCTGGCCGCAACGCCACATCCTCTAAACTCACGTCGCTTTGGTTTCCAGATGCATATCTCCCTGGAAGTTTGGAGATTTCCAGATAGCGGCGATCGGCGCTCTTTGTTGTCCTGGCTTTGATCTCGTGGTGTGTGTAAGGCTCTCTGACAGTGATCTGTGTCCTGAAGCCTAATGTGTTCATGCGCTTGACGTCCGGCTCTGTTCCCGCACACTCAGTGTCACAGCTGCACCGGGCAGGGCTGGGCTAGAACCCGCCAAAAGCGGCGCAGTCCCAGGGGGATGGTAAACGCTCTGTTCAGCAAGAGAATGAATGGACTTTCTTGTATAGCGCACACCTCTCAACTCCAGCGCTTCAGTGCGCGCCAAGCTTTTGAAAGAAAAGCGAAATCAAGGACGTGAAGTGATTTACCAAGATCACGCTTTTGGTCGAGTGGGGTAGCCAGGATTGTAATACACGGGTCTTGGCCGTAACCTCTAGCCCACTCTTCTCAAGAGAGACTGGAGAGCCACTCGACTCTTGACTGCTATTGGACAATGACAACCAGGCATCAGAGGGGTCAGCATTCGCCGTCCTCTGTTGGTGACTTAGGTGGCATATATGAAACGGCAAGGCATTCCTAGCCCCGACCTCGAATCCCAAGTCTCCATTCTGCAGTATAGCTCAGTTGGTTCAGCACTCACTGCAGAGGTATATTATATTGTAATTGCATTTATATCGCGCTTACCACCCCTGATGAGGCGTCAAAGTGCTTTTTCCGCTACTCCGGAACCCATAAAGGACTAGTGCTGAATTTGTTTAGTGAAATATGAGAGTAATTTGAGTGGTGGCTATTTTAGTCAGTAATTTGGATTGAGAAGGATAGCGGAGGGATAGAAGAGGAGAAAAAAGTTTGCATTTATATAGTGCTTGCTACGGCTGATGCGCTGTTGAAGTAGGTCACTGGTTTGATTTCTCACAGGACTGGCTCATCTTTTATCCTTCAAAAATAGTATGATTTTATGCTAATGAAAGATGTTAGTTGTAGGGCCCAGAGACTAATAATGATGGTGATGATAACAACAACACAGCGGATGGTCAATATTATTCACAAAAAAGCATCAGCTGAGTTGGTGCCTTTTCTGACAGTCATTGTTCAACTGAACCAGAAGTGTGACTTTACGCATATGTTCAGTTGCACTTTGATATCAGTTTGCTCGCCTTTTCTTGGAATCCACTGAGCCATGGTTACATCCTTCCCATGAAAACCCTCTGACATACCTTCAACAAAGAGAAGCAATCATGTCGCATTGCTAGGATAGAAAGCAAGGCAGTGTCAATCTGAAAACTATTGCAGTTAAAAGGACATATTTTAAGAGGTATAAAAGCATAGATATAAAAATACACTGTGACATACTACCGGAGAAAAAAGTTCACCTAAAGCTATCATTCCCCAGGGTAAAAACAAGAACACTTTTAATAGAGGCCTTAAGGAAACCGGAACCAACTAAACAATGTGGATGATATCCCACCCAGAAGAAGTATCATTTTATTAACAGTCCTTGCCGAAACCCACATGCCCTCCAGTAACTTCTAGAAACATTTCAGTCTTATGAATTTTTCTTTTTCTTTTTTTTTTATTTGCATTCTTTTACTGAGTTGAGAGCAACGCTCCTGGGCCCAAGAGCCGCTCTCTTGGCAATATCTGGCTTCACTCTACAATGCAGTGTAACTCAGTCTGCATCAGCGAGTTTGAATGATAGCAACTTGATCATGTGGTTGCAGCAGCGAAAGAAGTGTCCACATAGCCGGTTAATTTGTGATTCGCTGCTTCAGCTATCCTATCTGTAGTGCGATCTGCTTTTACTAAGAGGGTTTCTTTTTAAGTCAGCTCTGTGTTTAGAATTGTCTCTTTCGGTATGAATAATTACAACGGCTGGTACAATAAATGGTTTGTGAGTGCCTTTTTTCTGTAAGAAGGTTTCCTCCCTGCTCAGGCAGACTCAATTTATTAGATGTGTTTCTCCCTGGTTTGGGCATCCATTTCTGAATTCTGGCCTCTGCCAAGTTATTTCAACATAGTCTTACTATCCATTGTATACCACCCCATGCTTGCGGTTTGTTACTTTAGGGCGCCTGTTGTTAGGTGCATTCAAGACTCCCATGCTACAGAGCACCTGAAGAAGGCCTCCGGCTTGTTTCCGCTCCATGCGCGATCTCTAGAATGCAATCATGGACATCAGTTCACCATGTGGCATCAGACACCCTTTGACCCTGATGACATCCCAGGAGTGGCCTCTTGTCTCACCCATAACACACCAATAGCCTCCAATTTGCTGCACAGGTACTGGGTTAATGGACAGGGTTTTGTGTATCCTCTTTACTTTTATGTTCCCGCTCGCTACTGACTTTGTGACCCCTCATACCAGGTGTAGCAAGGCCAGTGTCAAGGTTATCCATTGGCAATCCAGGGCTAGCAGCTGCTACTCCCGCTACTTCTAATATGTGTCTGTGCATGGGATTTGTATCACAACTCTTTGATTAAAAGGAAGTTCCTGAAGATGTGTTTGTTAAACAGGCGGGGTCATCTCTGAAATCGCTCTTAAAAGTCAGGATTTCAATTTTATCTTATGTGATTCCGTTTTTCTACATTAAAGTATCAAGTGTGCATTAATTATTTGGACACTTGGTACAGTCGGGGGGTCTCAGTTTAGTCTACAGTGTGCAAATGGTGGGTTTGTTCAGTGGACCAGGTTCTGTAGTCATCAGTTCTTCTTGGGCAAGGCTCTCTGAAAGTGGTTACATATTGCAACTTTCCCCCTGCATGACTACTGTGACATTTATTGCTGCTGGTTTGTAGGTTTTCTATCATCAAATACCGGTGGGTGTGGGTAAAGGTGCGGGCATGATGTCAGTAGTTCCAACGAGGCGTGCCCATAAGAGAAGGCTTGGCCTTACCTCCTTCTTTTAAACCTGAGTCGGCCTTCAGTGAGTCATGTTGTTGTACACAGGTCATCTATCCTGTGTGTGATTGTGTGTAGGTTTGTGTTGTGTGTGTGGTGTGAGGGTGTTTGTTCTGATCTGTCATTTAGTCAGTGTGAGGGAATTTGACATTACTTGCCCATATGCTGTTATATTCCTTTCCATTTTCTTCTGGTTTTTTGTGGGATACATCCCTGACCTATGGACGAGAGAGGCAAGGGGGATTGCATTGAAAGGAGCAGGATGGACCATAGATGTTAAAGGAGAGAGAGTGGACGGTGGTATCTGCTGCAGACAGGTTTGTAAGCAAGGGGAATGGAGAGGTGGTTGAGTTAAGGGCTGGTGGTGGCAGACATGAGCTTCTTTGCAAGTTGTAAATTGATACTTGTATAGCGCACTACTCACCCGCAAGGGTCTCAAGGCGCTTGTACGAATACCGCTGTGGAACCCATCCTGGCTTTCCCTGTGAGGTGTCCACTCTTGGGCACCCCCAAGGTGGAGGCCAGGCATCCTTAGCGTTGTGGGGGCCGTTGTGGAGATTAAGCAAGCTATTGCCCAGAGTTGCAGAGTGGGACTCCATGATTGGAATAGGCACCGAGGCGAGAATTATCAGGTCCGTGGAATTTTTGAGCCCAAGACCCACGAGGCGGGGAATTGAACCCTGGTCCCGGGCTAGACCTCTGCATCAGGGTCTGCCGCTCTAACCATTGAGCCACACTTCTCCACTGATCCTTCTGATTTACGTTTTCTACAAATGCTAACAACCGTGAAACAGATAAAGTCCTAAGCCACATGCTGCCAGGACTAACATCCAGATATTATGTACACAACATGGAAAGGCCAAAACGGACATGTGCAACAGATTATTCTTGCATGCCCAGTTTTCTTCCGGCCCCGGGACTTAACAATAGTGCACAACTTTGTAACAGATTACCCTTGCATTCACGGATCCCAGAAAAGAGATCAATTTGGATTGAATATAGACAAGACGTAAGTCAACCTATATGGCCAATCAACACATCTGCTTTCCTCATCAGATGTATCAGGCGCTATATAAATGCAAACCATCCCCTCTTCTATCCCTCCACTATCCTATTCAATCCAAGTAACAGACTAACATGTCCACTGCTCAAATTAATTTCATATTTCCCTATACTATTTCACCACTAATCCTTTTTGGGTTCCGGAGTAGCTTGCTACTCACCGAAAAAGCACTTTGACGCCTCTTCGGGGGTAGTAAGCGTTATATAAATGCGATTACAATTACAATGGAATGTCCATATTCTCTTGGAGCGATTGCACAGCAAATGGGAGAGAACCCCAAGATTAACAATGCCCCTCCCCCCCCCCAGGTGGAGATCTTCTTCAGCCCCGTTCCTTTTGACTCAGCATCACAGAAAGAGAAGCTCCATGCTTCAATGGGAGGAAGGCGAAATTAGGGGCTACCAGCAGCACGGAGGTGGTACGGCTCACAGCCAGCCACGCATCTTCTGTCTTCAACATCCTGGCATGTTTTATACTATCACTTGATTCTAATGTGGTGAAAGATCAGTGGGCTGCTGGTAGATACTGGTATTCTGTCACCTGATTGTCAGAACCACCACCTCTACCTCTGTCTTGTAGTTGGTGACCAGGGCATGCGCTAGAGCATGGCAGAAAAGGCTTGGGCAAAAACTGCAAGGTGTGCATATTGCAGAAGTGTCTGCTTGTGGCTATCTAACCACCAACAACATTGTCTGTGGTCAAAATAGACATGCTTTCCTGCAGCTTGGGCAACAATGTGATTAAACTAATATCATAGGTGCAGAGGAATGAGTTTCCTATATCCTGTAACTTCCCTCCACGCAGATGACATTATATGAAGTGACTTCACACAAACTGTGATTCCACTACGCATTACATCAAGCAATTTCTATTAAAAGTTTAAGGCTTCAGCATGTTAATGAGCAATAATAGACAGGTGTAAAGATAACCCTTTATTACCCACACAAGAACCTTCCTTTTGAGACATCACAGTAGTTATTTATTGTGGGTTGTTAAGTAAACTAAAGGGGTTTTTAAGCATGGACATAAGGTTTGCAACTGCTTCCCCCATATATGGGGAACCTCTGTAACTACTTTTCCATAAACTTTTTGAAATAGGAGGCAAATAGGAGATTTTTTAATTTTTATACAAGAGAAACCCAGTAATCTTCACAATCCGGGGCAATTGGTAGAACAAGGAACAGCGGTCCCTAGTTAAAGGAATATACAGAAATGATGTGCAGTCAAATGACAATGGTAATCAAATAAATAATTAAAGTTATAAAACCTGCAGAGTGAGTACCAGTGCAGAACGCGTGCTCGCTGCTCCTTCATAAGTGACCCTCAGCTAGGAGTACAGTCCAGAGAGAGGCGAGCTCACCCCAGTACAGCATCTGGGTCTCATGGACTTGCCTGTGCCTTGCAGTACACCTAGGGTAGGGGAAGAGCCAGTCCCGCGTTACACTGCTCACATGTTGCCCTCTCAATGCTCCACCCCGCACTTCCTGTTTTTTAGAGATACAAGTCTGTTGTGACATCTACAGACAGAGGTATTTCACTAGTGCAGCATGTGCAGTGCCAGTGAGGCTAGGGGTGTGAGCGGGCCATAGTATCAAGTGATGAGCTGACCGGGGGCAACCGTACATGGAGTTTTCTGCCGCTTCATACCTTTTGACAGGTGAGTCTCAAAGGCCTTGAGCGGAAGAACAAGTAAGTGTTTACAGTTAATGAATTTATCAGCCCCACGACCACCAACCACCACGTCAGTGACCGGACTCTTCCCAGAGGATTGAATCAGTTTTAGCCAGGGCTCGAGTGGGGGTACCACGCGGGTGGACGGCTTCCCCCCACTTATTTCACCAGGACGATAACTGGAGCAAATGGAGTCACACATTCACTCTTTGGCCTCTCTGGGGCGAGATCGGAGCCCATTCAGAACGCTGCTCACACGCCGGCTTCTCTGATGCATTCGCATCTAAAGGGTGAGCGAGGGGAGGCAATGAGTCTGATGATGCAAGCCACCTTTCGTGACGTCACTTCATGTCGTGATGTCAGCGTCCCCCCACTTCTTTTTTAGGACTGGTGCCCTGGTTTTAGCTCGTGCCCTGTTTTATTGAATTCCTTTCCTTTTATTAAATGCGGTCCTTTTCACTTGCAAGGCCTGCACCGGAAGCTCTGCTCACCTGCCGCGGCACTGGCTCGCGGCCCCGGGGGGTTCTGGGTAATGGCCTGACGCGGCCGCTTCCTGTTCCTGGCTGCTCCCCTTCACTCCTGCGGGTTGTTGATGGCTGAAGGCCACCGCTGGCGGAGGGACCGTCTCCCCAGGCTCCGGGTGATGCTGAGGGATGGATGGAGTGGACCGAGGAGGATGTTGGCAGCGGAAAGATTTAGGATCCGGGCGCGTCAAGGGGATCACTCACTGCGTCAAGGGGCTGGCCCCGTCTCTCTGCCTCGGGCGGTTGTTACTCAGGGTCATGGGAGAGCAGCCCCGCTACAGGAGCGGCAGTGGAGGAGGGGAAAGGGGGCGACCAGAGTCCAGACGCCCTTCCAGGCCATGTTGGACCCAAAGCTACAAGGCAATAGCGTAAGGATGGGACCACCTTACAAGATTTCTGAGGGGTCCCTAGAATTTCAATGAGGCTCGCCGCTCACAGGTATACAGGTCACACCGAGATGTAGGGTCCACAACACCCCAGGGTGCCTGCGTGTGACAGCGATGGCCCACAGCCCTGTTACCAGGCCCCCGCTCAAAGGCAGTGGAAGTACATGTGCCAGTTTTTCCAGGTTCTTGCGCCAGAAGCTCACCCAGTCCAGCTTTTTTCTTTCCATTCTGGACAGCAGTCTGAGCACTGAGAATAAATAAACCTGGATAGGAGGAGCCACCACGCATGGAACTGGGGAGTGCGGGTGCTGTAATTGAAAGGCTCAGTCCTTTGGAGTCCCCAGCATGCCCCTACGGCAAGGAAAGCCACCCTTGCGCTTTTACACTTCCTTATGGCAGTACTGGCTGGCGCTTCGAGAATTTCCCTGTATTTATAGCGAGAGACGACCTCTCCGACAGGCTGACTGGGGTGGGGCGAGGTACTCTCCATACCTGTTAATTGCTGCAACCAGGTAACCCAATTGGGTCTGCCACTCGTACTCCTGGTCGTGACAAGCAATGCTACAAGGTATAGCTTGATGTAAGGGTGGCAGCTGACTGAGTTTCAGGGGAGACAGCCGCAGAGGCCCTCGAAGGCACATAGCTCGCCCCTTTAAATTGAACAATTCATGCTAATGTTGGGGTATGTTGCATGGTGATCTCACAGTGCCACCATTGCTCAACACTCAAGGGCGAATGGTCCAGGTGTCTGTATATGCATTGAATGGTCCAGCTGTCTGGATATGCGTCCCCCATGCTACCCTGTGTTGTATTACTTTTGGTTTTATTGCAAGTGAGCAAAGAGGGGCCACCAGTCAGACCTCTGTAACACTGTGCCCTGCCCACAGTAGAGCTCATATGTCCCGCACAGACAATAACTTGGAGACATCAAGTAAATGAACTCTGAGACAATAAACGTGCTTTGATAAACTAACACTTCTTGTCAGGATGAACCCTCAGAGTCACTAAATTAACATGAGCTCAACTCCCTGGCTGCTTTGACACAGAGCAGACAGACCTAAGGCAATGTGTTAAGTATTCATGCAGTACCAAACAGTATTGCACTAAAAACACCAAGCAATGCAAATCCCAAACTAAATTAGCAAAAATAGAGTAAAATTTAATGGCACTAAACTGACAAAAATCCAATAAGGGGAAGCGAGCATATGAATTTTGAAAGTTTTAACTAGAATAGCTCCAAAAAAAAGCAATTATGATAGTCTGTGGAAGTGGCAGACTGGGAACTAGGCTTGATTTGATACCGACTGCAATTGAGCATTGGTTGGATACCCCTCATGGACTGGCCCCAATCAAAAGTTTGAAAGTAAAACAAATCGATAACATTTTTAAATCCCACTTCAGAAAGGGACGTTTGTCAATTTTTTAAAGAAAAAAATTAACATTTCTTCTAATCCATAATGCAGAAAGGGACTTTGGGCCATATGTATGAAAATGTCCAGTTGCGATTCTCAAATAGTGATTTTTTTTGTGAATCGCTATTTGAGAATCGCAAAACGCTATGTATGTTGGATTTGCAATACATTTTGCGAATCCTACATATTTCTTAATAGCGACTCGCAAGTTGCGATTTGCAATTAAGGAATACCTCCCCATTCATTCCTATGTGCCCAGAGGTCCATAGGAATGAATGGGAAGACATTCTCAATTTGCCGATCTCAATTAGAGAATTGTAAATTGAGAATGCAATTTCAATGGTGCCAGGGTGTCAAAAGGACACCCTGTTACACCCCTGAAATGTGCATGTATGTGCGCCGCATGGCACTTTGAAAAATGCAAAAAAGTGCATTTTTCGAAGAAATCGCAAATTACCACCAACTTGAAGTTGGTGGTAATTTGCGATTCCTTAAGGCCAAATCGCACTTTTTCTGTGCCTCTTACATTGCATTTAAGGAATCGCAATTTGCGATTCCTTAAATGTAATCGCAAAATGGGGAATCGCAAATTTTGCGAATCCTTATTTTGCAAGGCAGTTTTTCTTTAATACATCCCATTAAGCCCAATTGTGATGGCAAACACCGAAATTCTGTACATTTCGGCATTTGCTATCGCAATTTGTAATGATACATATGGCCCTTTGTCACGTTTTGAGAATAAAAATTCTCCCCGAGCAGACAGCTACTGAAATTGTAGCTTCCACTGTGGAACCGATAGCCAGATACTTGATGCAGGTTGGCTCTGCTTGGCGCTTTGGAGATTTCTCGCTGGAAACGTCCTATGTCCCAACACTGAATGGGACTTAGTTGTTTTTTGGCAGTGCTGGAAACCTTGAGCAGGACGAAGTTGAAATACAATCCAATGCTGTGTTACTGCTGGTGGGATACTTTTTCCTACAGGTCCCGCAGGAGGAAAAATTAAAACAAGTTTTTTAACTTTCTTCTGGAGTAGACTTCTAAGGACCCCAGAACCTATGGGGAAGCCACTTAGAGACTCTCTGGGTGTCAGGCGGAGACCAACAACATGGTAGAGTTACCACTGGTCAGCTGAGCACTTTAGGAAAAAGGCCTCCTGCAGCTTTTGTGTCCCAGTAATCAGCCATGAGATCAGCCAACTGACCGTTGGAGTCCAATTCTTTGTCCTGGATACAAGCGAGAGAAGGATCTATCATAAAGGGCTCCTCTCACATCACAGACAGTAGGCCCAGTCCTCTTCTCCTGATCCAGAAAGCATTCTGCGGAGGAGTCCTGTGGACTCTACATGTAGGAAAATCTGCATTTGCTGTGTAGTCACCCCATATTTTTCACCTATTGCTGGACACTATATTGTTTGCTGCTGTTAAAACTGTGTGCACTTTACTCATACTAACCAGACGTAAAGTACCCTTTTCCCAACCTTTAAACATGGTTTAATTGTTATATTCCTAATGGATATATTTAACTTATCTATAAGTCCCTAGTATAGGGTGCAAAGTGTACACAGGGCCTGTAAGTTAAATGTCACTAGTCTACTGCAGAAGTTATTGTGCATTCCACTGCAGTGATAGTGTAAAAGTGTCTTCTGGCATACAAGTGGAGCCTGCTGGATCAGTCTAAAAACTGCAATTCAACCTGTCAACCACTTTTGACAGGTGTAAAACTCAATTGTAGTCCACTAAACAGGATGCATGCTATTTAAAAGCATGACATGTAGAAATGTAATGTTAACATACCCATACAGTGACTAGCACCTAAAAGCAATTTTCTCTGTGGCAGGCCTGGCTGTCTTAAGTAGACAACCAGAGTACATATTTAAACCCCAATTCTGTATCTCTGGAATTGAAGTAGCTAGACAAATAAACAACTATTTTAATAGTTATTAAATTTAATGGTAAAGTCATCATTTTTAAATATATAATAAGGAAAAGTAACCTTTAGAAGTTACCTTTTCCCTGCCTGAATTTCCTGGAGGCTAAATTTACAGCTTTCCCACTTCTGCCAGCCAGTAATTAGATGGCTGAATTCATAGGTGTGAAGAAGGTCAAAAGTGCTTCCCGGGGGCAAACAATAGGCTGTCCAGTATGGGCAGAGATGACTCCTCTTACCATGACAGAATATGCAGGGTGGTACTGTGAGCATCCTTTTTAACATTATAGTGTCAAATCCTGCTTGAATGTTAAATCCTGTTTGACAGGTCTGCTGTGATTACATATAACCCTTAGTGCGCACTTGAAAGGAAGGGAAAGATAATGGCAAAATAGTTCTTGTGTTTCCACTATCTGTTTGCTGAGAACCCCGCTTTGTTCTACTATACTTCTCTCTCAGCGTTTATTTTGGGTACAGTAACTGTCCCTAGCTGTATTTTAGTTATAGATCTGAAAGGACACTAGGGTTACCATAGTGTACCCCCCACACACACCCAGCCCTCAGAGTCCAAGTTTAGTATGGTCGAAGCATCCCACCATCTTGAAAATGCCTAAGTGGGTAGAATTAGCCCAGGAACGTTTACTCCAATGGTTAGGGCATACCCAGCAGTAATTTCCACCCACTAGCTGGAACCAGACATAAATGTAGCATCTGCATGCACCCACTTCAGAACACTCCAGGACCTGAGGAACATCAGAAGAGGACTGAACCTCCTCTCTGTGACCTGAGATTAGCCTTGAAGGACTGGATCTGCTCTCTCTTGTACCGACCACAAAGAAGTAGACTCCAAGGGTCATAATCATGACTCCTGTTAAAGCTAGAGGGACACAATAATCTACAATAGGCATTTCCCTGCAAATGCCTAGCTCCAGTGGCAACTACACCTGGACTGTACCCTGCAGTTTGACCTGTCCCTGACAGCCTGTGAGTCTCTGGCTGCCTCCCCTGTAGACCAGGGAGCGTTAGAAGTGTACGCCTGTGATGGATTGCGACTTAAAGGACTTAAGTCAGAAGGTAAAATCTTTGACCAGTATGAACCTGGTTGGTTTATTCATCTTACGTTCCACCACAGTCAGTGTCAAATTTTGGCCATTGTCCCAGATTTCTGTGAAAATATTGATTATCATTGGCCCTTTATGCTTCTTGTCGATTCTGCTACTTAAAGCTTTAAAAATACATATCTCTGGTCTCTCCGATTTGTTATTTTGTTATCATTTCGTTTATAAAGTTTTATTCCATTTTCTGATTCAGCTTGAGATTTGTATTGGGCTGCATTTAAGCTCTTATGACTGTTTTGGTACTGCATAAATAATTTACACATTGCCCTAAGTTAACACAGTCTGGTCTGTACCATAGCTACCAGAAGGTTGAGCTCAGATTAATTTAGTAACCCTGACAATGGTTGTGATTATTCTTTGAGGTGGATTGTCACCCACCTAAAATAATAATCAAAATTCTTACACCACATTTATGACTGTCACTAGCTAATGGGTGGGTGAGGGTGACTCCTGGGCACTCCCTAACCAATAGTGTAAAAGTCCACAGAGGCAACCCTACCCACTTTTTCTGTAGACCCTGTGCCCCAAGCTCTGAACATTCAAGATGGGGAATCCCTTCTCCACTTGTGCAGAGCCGGTGTGCCCAGCCAGAGGTGTGGCCAGGGTAATGAACAGTTTCCTCCTCTGTGGTCACTGAAAACCAGTTCTAGGGATAGATTTCCTTCCATTGGATTTGGTGCCAGCCTAACTCGTGAACCAAGGCTTTGGCCAGTCAAGGTGGTTCATGATATTTACTTGTGACATGGCATGCCCATTTGAAGGTAATTAAGATCCTTTGTGCACCTCAACTGGTCTTCTTGCCAGGGGAAGAAAAACACCTCCTCACTCCCAGGCCATTGTCCCTGCCTTTGGTAAAGCTTCCACACACCTTTCACACCTAATTCAAGCCAAGTACAGACTGGGCAGTCGCTGGAGAACTTATGCAAATTAGCCTCCAGCAGCTTCTGGCATGGTAAAGGTAATTTATCTAAAGGTCAATTTTCCAATATATCTAATACAAATCTGAATTCACCATTAGATTGACGTTTTATTAAATATAAAAATTAGGGGGTCATTAAGATGTCGGGTGGATTGCCACCGCCAGCCTGGCGGAGGCAATCCGCCCGACATCCATCCCTGCATTCCCCCCGCCACATTTCAATGGAGGAGGGGACCGCAGCGGAGGAAAACTCCGCCTGCCTGTTTTCCGCCCCGGTCGCTTTGCGGCCGGGGCGGAAAATGAATAATATGGTGGCGGTGTCTATCAGACACCGCCAGCCATATTATCATAGGTGTTTTGGCAAACCTTTCCGTGGCGGCAATGCCGCCATGGAAAGGCAGGCCGTCTTCACTCTGGGGGCCCCCTGCGGTTCCCCAGAGTGAAGGTGGGTAGGGGCTTGCACACGGGGGGTACCTGTGGTACCCCCCCACATTTGCATGAACAAAGCGGCAGTGCCTGCCGCTTCATTGATGTAAATGCTGCTATGCAATTTTTGTATTGTGGCGGGCGGTGCAGAGAGCTCCGCCCGCCACAATACAAAACATACAGGATGTGCCCGCCACTGTGGAGGGCACATCCTAATGTCCCCCACGGGACCCCCGCCCTTATGGCGGGCGGTCCCGTTTACCGATGGGATGGCGGGCGGGCAAAGCCTGCCCGCCATCCTAATGAGCCCCTAAGTCTTTGAATGTAGTCTTTTGCTGCACAGGTCAAAAGTTATAAATTAAAGTGTATAATCTGTACTTTGACTTTTGTTATATGCAAGCTACAGCCTGGCCAGCAACAGTGTCATTTTGGGCCGAGCACTGGGGGAACATGTCATTTGTAATGTCACAAATGTTCCACTCATAAATATTATGCCCCCTACCTTGTAGGCATCATGGTATCAATCCTTAGGGGTGACTTAGATAACATTTAAAGTCAGGTTTTCTTACCTGTCAAAAGGGTCATTTTGACATGCCTGTGCAGCATGGTTCAAGCTACTGCTGTCAGCCTACACAGCATATGCCTGAAGCCGTTTTTTGTACTGCTACTGTGGTGCATGGTATAATGGGCACTTCAGCCCAGTGGTGTCATCTAATTTTCCATGCCAGGGATGTATTTCTAAGCCATATAGTATGGCTTTAAACAAAAGTTAGTAGTGCCAATCAGGTTGAAGCCAATTTTCACATATTTAAAGGAGGAGCACAGATGCTTTACTGCTGTCTAGAAGGGTAAATGTGTGATGTTCCAAGTGCAGCAAAAATAGGGCTAGAACAGGTTAAACATCTGGGGCGACCACGCAGAAAAGGCGGATTTAATACAAAAAGTAATTTGGAGGAATGCACCTAGCAGCACTTACCGCTAGCTTGGTCGTTGCCATGAGGGTGCCTGAAGGTTTAGCTGGTACGTAAGTAAGGAGTGACCCATGACTTTCCAGACTTGAATCTTGGCCTTCCAGTGGTCACACCAGCTAAACTGGTGCAAGCAGGGCTCAAATAATATTATTTAAAAGTAGGCTAGCCTCTATACTAACTACCAGGAATTACTTTCCGTGGCACTAGTAACACTGTACACCTATGTACATAAATATACAACCTGGTGCTCAGAGAAGAGCTTCTCTTACTCCTTGACCTAAGACTTTGTGCGCCCCCGAAAACCGAGGGTTGAGGAGAGGAAAGATGGATACACAGCTACCTCTAATCCAGCCTTTGGAGGGAAACGCAGGTGTGTGTGTGTGTGCCGGTCTGCCAGAGTCCTTATGGCCATCTGCCACTCCATCCTCCTTTAATAACACTGCCGGGGGTGAAAACCTACTTGATTTTCTTTAGGGGGGAAAACAAGTGGGACAAAAGGAGGGATTTCTGCAAGACCCCACAGCAGCGACATAGCCTTCTATGTAAAAACATCATGATTCCTTTGCTGTCTGACTGTGCTGCTGCAGCGGCCTCGGATATGCTCATTTATTCTTTATCTGAATTCTTACTTGTTTCTTATGATAATAAATGTTATG
Organism: Lissotriton helveticus; assembly: GCF_964261635.1. Lineage (NCBI taxonomy): Eukaryota > Metazoa > Chordata > Amphibia > Caudata > Salamandridae > Lissotriton > Lissotriton helveticus. Next base: position 1,113,815,408 of record NC_136072.1, on the reverse strand, counting down.
AAATGACTCCTCTTACTCCTTTAATTAAGGGAGCGTAACAAAACATCACACCTGCGCTTCATATAATCCAAAAATCAATCTATTGCAATCTAGTCATATGTTATATATGAAAAGATTGTCACGTTAAAAAAATATACTCAAAATAACATAGTGCTTTTATATTAATTGCCTCCACCCAAACACAGTATTTAAGCACATCAGCCAGAGAGGTAAAAATGTACCACTACCTCTTATTTTATGCAATATTTCCACTGGAGATGAGGGTCAAAACAATTCGAGAGATATTCATTGTGCCATAGAGTCTTTAAAGTACAATTGTTCAGGAATATGTGTGACTTTGGGAGACATCGGTTTCATCTCCTATGGTCGTATGTCGTCAATGTTTCGGTCCCACAAACTGCTTCGGTGGCCTTCCTCAAGGCTCACTATTTCAGTTAGTTATCAGGGTACTTCTTTTTGTAAAGCTGTGCTCTTGCAATGAAAGGATATGCAACGTAACTCGAAATAACAGTTCTCTCTAAATAACAACTATTTCTATTAAACTAAACATTTTTGAAGCCTTTTAAAACATTAAAGCACCTCCTGCTTTATTGCATAGGTGCCACAACAAATAATACAACCATAAATTAACACGCAGATAATACCATAAGACATATATTTCTTTCACAAGTTCTAAAGAAAAACACTTCATTGTATACGTGACCTGCAGCAGGGGACTTAAATACCCAGCAAATCAATACATTTGCAGGTTGTGCAATGGCAGGGTTAATCATTCTTCTGCCCAAAAAAGAGGAAAAAACATCAAACACTCAGCAAGTGTTGTTTGTCCATATGTAGATGTGAGCAAGGATAAACAGCTATTCCTCCTTTCCCAGCTTCTCATATTCTTTTTTGTCACCTTATTTTAGGATTAATTTACCGACCGATGGCAGTTTAAATTTGCCCTCTAGTTGCACGGAAGTGACAAAGATCACACCGGCTGCCACAAATGCAGCTCATAGACCCAAGAATGCACTCTGCGTTTCTTTGATCAAACCAGAGACCCTCATCTTCACACATGCTGTGGAGTGATAAGCGTTCGGCGCTGCTGGATCTGTGTGTGGCAGTATGTCAGCCGGACCATGAGGTCTGACCACTAGATATGGCTTCCCCACCTGATTGGACACAACTTTTTGTCCTTACTGCTGTCAAGTGTGACCCAGGCACCAATGATAACGCTGTGACTGTGAAGCCCACATGACCTTCCCCCCACTGGACTATCCATGCTCATTCTCTGCCTTTCTGTGCATGTTAAGGTGGGAGAGGGTAAGGGCTTGGCCAGTAGTAAAGAATGACTGTAAGGATTTTTTGCATGAGGATGGCCTGTACCAAGCAGCTTTGGTTTGTTTTTGATGACACAGTTTTTGATTGTGAGACAATGATCAATGTAGAACCCCAACGAGTGTGTGGTGGTGGAAGATTGTGAGACAGTGATCGATGTAGAACTCCAAGGATTGTGTGGTCATTGAGGATTGTGAGGCAGTGATCGATGTAGAACCCCAAGGATTGTGTGGTGGTGGATGATTGGGAGACAGTGACCGATGTAGAACCCTAAGGATTGTGTGGTGGTGGATGATTGTGAGGCAGTAATCGATGTAGAACCCTAAGGATTGTGTGGTGGTGGAGGATTGTGAGACAGTGATCGATGTAGAACCCTAAGGATTGTGTGGTGGTGGAGGATTGTGAGACAGTGATCGATGTAGGACCCCAAGGATTGTGTGGTCATTGAGGATTGTGAGGCAGTGATCGATGTAGAACCCCAAGGATTGTGTGGTCATTGAGGATTGTGAGGCAGTGATCGATGTAGAACCCCAAGGATTGTGTGGTGTTGGAGGATTGTGAAACAGTGATCGATGTAGAACCCCAAGGATTGTGTGGTCATTGAGGATTGTGAGGCAGTGATCGATGTAGAACCCCTAGGATTGTGTCGTGGTGGATGATTGTGAAACAGTGATCGATGTAGAACCCTAAGGATTGTGTGGTGGTGGAGGATTGTGAGACAGTGATCGATGTAGAACCCCAAGGATTGTGTGGTCATTGAGGATTGTGAGACAGTGATCGATGTAGAACCCCAAGGATTGTGTGGTGGTGGAGGATTTTGAGACAGTGATCGATGTAGAACCCTAAGGATTGTGTGGTGGTGGATGATTGTGAGGCAGTGATCAATGTAGAACCCCAAGGATTGTGTGGTCATTGAGGATTGTGAGACAGTGATCGATGTAGAACCCCCAGGATTGTGTGGTCATTGAGGATTGTGAGGCAGTGATCGATGTAGAACCCCAAGGATTGTGTGGTGGTGGAGGATTGTGAGACAGTGATCGATGTAGAACCCTAAGGATTGTGTGGTGGTGGATGATTGTGAGGCAGTGATCGATGTAGAACCCCAAGGATTGTGTGGTCATTGAGGATTGTGAGGCAGTGATCGATGTAGAACCCCAATTTATTTATTTATTTATTTCAAAGGTTTTATATAGCGCTGCTGGACCCGAGGGTATCAGAGCACTTTACAGGGAAGGTAACACATAATGATAGCAAATAACAAACAATTAGACAATGTGCAGCGAATTTACAGGGGATGTAGCAATGCATTCAGGAGAGCAAAGAAAAACAAAGATAGAATTAAAGGGGAAGATGAGGTTTTAAAGATAGGAGAAGGAAGGGGGTGAGGTGGAAGGGAGGGAGAGTGGGAGGTGGAGAGGGTGCGGGGAAGGAGTGGGTAGGGGAAGATTAAAGCGTGAGCAAGTTCAGGATCGAAGGCATTAGGTACACCGATATTTGTTGAGAAGAAGTTCTTTGAGTTCCTTTTTGAAGAGAGGGTAGGAGGGGTTGTAGCGAAGATCTTTGGGGAGAGAGTTCCAAATCGTAGGAGCGTTACCAGAAAATGCCCGGGATTAGGTCTTTTTACATTTGAGTCTAGGAGGGATTAGGACAAGGGAGTTTGAGCTCCTCAGGGACCTGGAGCACCCTGCTTTCTGTAGTTTGACTGCAAGGTAAGAGGGAGTGTTTTAGTGAAGAGCTTTATGAGTGATGCAGGCAATCTTGCAGGTTGATCTTCCTTCTATAGGGAGCCAGTTGAGAGTTCTGAGGACGGGGGAGATGTGGTCAAATCTTTTACAGTCAGAGATAAGTCTAGCTGCTAGATTGAGAACAGATTTAATCGGTGCAAGATGGACTTTAGGTGTGCCGGCAAGTGTGGCGTTGCCATAGTCAATCCTGGAAAGGACAAGCGATTGGACAACGGTTCTAAAATCATCAGCTGGAATTAAAGGTTTGATTTTTTTGAGGTGGTGAAGGGTGTAAAGAGCACTTTTGGCAGCATTTTTTATGTGGGGGATGAGGTTAAGATTGTGGTCAATGCTGATGCCTAGGAATTTCACAGAATTTGAGGTGGAGAGGGTGCAATTAAGTGCTTTGATATCGTTGATCCAGAGTTGAATGGGAAGGGAATTGTTTTTGGGAGTGAAAAGGATGATTTCATTTTTTTTCGGATTCAGTTTTAGATGATTAAGATGGAACCATGCTTGAACTTTATTCAAGGTGTCATTGAGGTGAAGAATGTCATTGTGAGATTTGATCTTGTAGTATAGCTGGGTGTCGTCAGCATAAAGGTGGTAACTGATTTTGGCTTGTTTAAGAATGAGAGGGAGTGGTTCCATGAAAAGATTAAATAGGGTTGGGGAGAGGATGGATCCTTGAGGGACACCGAGTCAGACAGGTTGTGGATTAGAGAGGAAATGGTTTAACTTGATTTGCTGTGATCTGTTTTGAAGGAACAAGGAGAACCAATTGAATACAGTGCCTTCAACGCTGAATCGATTTTTGAGAGTGTTGAGAAGGGTGGGATGGTGGACAGTATCAAAAGCAGCCGAGAGGTCAAGTAGGATCAGTGGCGGCTGGTGACATTTGAAAGTGGTGGGGCGGAAACAGATATTCATACTGCACCTTAGCGAGCGAGCGTAGCGAGCGAGCCGGAACCCCATAAGGAGGGTTCGGGGGGAATTCCCCCCGAGAAAATTTTGAAAAAATAGTGGAAAAATTGTGCATTTCCAAGCAAATCTGAGAAAGCAGGAAGGTTAATAAAGCAATTGTGAAAGGGCAGGGATTACATTATTAAAGAGCTGTCATATGACATACTAGGTAGCTGCTTATTCAGTATAACAACAGAGCTTCATCACAGACTTCAAGATACAATGCTGAGAACCTCACAGATTGTTTTTATTTAAACTCCAAACAACAAAACAAACAACTTTTTTGATTTAAACTGCAAACAACAAAAGAACCAACTAAACAGGTCACAAACTATCACCATTCAACAGTATGCAGTGATGAGATTCTTTACACAGTTACAGAGGCCATTATATAGTCTATTTTGGTGTTCTATAATCACATGAGTTGTTATACGAACACCACAACCCTTTATGATGTCACACCAGATTTAAAACAGCGACCTACCCTTTATACATTTTGAGAGGAGGTTGGACATTCGGGCAACATTATACAATGACAGGTACTATAGCAGTGGAAAGTAGGTCTTGTGGACGGTCACTGTCGGGGTGTAGTGCAGGTTTCACATTGCCAGTCATCGCTGTCGACTGGAAGAGCAGGTCTAGCTGGGCTTTCACTTTGGAAATCATCACAGGTGCAGAGCTTTCGCATGAACAGGCCCGGTTACAGTCATGCAAAGCCCAACTTCAGGATGTTCACCTTATTTAATAGGAGGGACCCTTATTGATGCACGATTATGGTCCAGGAAGGACCTAGGGAGCACGTCTTGGGGATTGTCTTTTATAGATGGCAATACACAATCACGTAAAAGTCACGTGCTAAGTATCATTTATGTATCAACGTTCGTACCTCAGCTTTGGCTAGAAAATATACAGTCGTGCAAGTTAGGAAAAAAGTTGTCTTGCATATTTGTGAACCGTACTAATTTAGTCAGGAGCAACTGATTATTCTGCATTACATCAATCAAGTTGAGTGCTCCCTTCAAATGTGTTTTGTGACTTTTTCAAAGTGTCTCAATTACTATAAAGGGGCAGCACACTGCTCTGTTTTAATGTATAGATAGAGCTACTGGTGTGGAATTGGAAAGACTCAGGTTCAGTCTGTTCTCAGTATTGCGTTCACAGATCAGATTGAAGTGGGTTTTTATTAGAAAATGGGTCTGCTACAATAACTGTAACATTTTAACATAATGAAACACATTATGTCAGACATGAAAATGACAAAAACAACATCATCTATGTTAAGGGCCAATGAAACTGCATGTAACTTATTGTATCCAATATGTCTTGTTCTTCTGATTAGCTGTAAAGTAAGTGTCTTGTCTCCACCCTCCAGCTTTAGGAATGTCAGCAAAACACTTACACTGTCTGGGAAAACAATCTCACCTCCATCTTGTGTACCGGAGCAGATTTGGGGCTTCCAGAATGGAATCCAGAGGCATCCATTACATGGGCACACTTGTGTACATATTGCATGTACCAAACAAGACACAACATAAACACACACAGCATATATTTGGAATGTTAGCAGAAGGGTTAGGATTAGTGCACTGAAGCAGAACTTCAGATTGGTGGGGCCTCCGCTCCAGTGACACAGATAAAAAGGTCTGATCATGACTATGCATTCAACAAATACAGTATGCTGTGCCGTCGATCTACATGCTTAACCCGTGGCAGGCTGGTAGTCCACTATCAGGACAAAGAGGGCATGCTTGACATGTACCTCCAGGTCACAGGACAGGTCCATGACCTCCATCACGTCAGGGGAAAGCATAGGCCTTTATGCACTAGATTACCACAAGGCTAGGGCCAAAATTAAACAATCTCTGGGAACCCAGCTACTCACAGTCGAGTTTTCAAGATAGGCAACCTGACATACCTCACAGGGGACATTCCAGTCCCAATAACATGTTCACGCAATATTCTGTTTTCCTAAATTAATATTGCTTCCTGTATGGTCTTTCCACTATGTAGTTGTAAATCTGATGTTTTGTGGATTCTAAACAAGTGCACATGTGTGTCTTAATGTATAGTCACTGGTCTAAACAAACATTATTTCTATGCACACATGCGGTAATAGCCGCTCTGCAGCCTGTAAACGGTAAACAATGTGGAGAGCTGCTGAGTGGCATGCTGAGTGGCATGTAAACCTGATGAGGGGCCTGTAAGTCACAAGCTACAGCCCCTCTACACGAGTTCAGAACAGAAAGGATCAGCCAACCACAATACCTGAAGTGGTAGTACCTAAGGACAGCTTGGTTCCTTGGCAACACACTGAAAAGGCCTTCAGACCCCTGACCCTGGCTGTCTGCAGGACATACCTGAAATAATTCCCACTCACCCGTGTCAGTCTTCCTCCTTTGCCTTCCCACACACACAATTCTAGCAGCACAGCTCAGTTCACCAGAAAACAAAACATGAAAGCAATTACAATTAATCACCTTTAACCTTCCTAACCATAGAATAATTCATCAATGCTGAAAACTCTTGCCTTTGGGATAAGTCTGTCTGCTTGTGCCTAGCTACCTAGGTGTGAGCAGGGGTTATCTTGAGTGTATATCCCCCTTACCCTGACTAGAAGCAACGGTCCCAATTTGGACAAAGGTACCTACCCCTGCCAAGTAGAGAACCCATTTCTAACAATAAAGTAACATGTCATAAATCGAAATACTCATGTGCGGCAAAAGGATCTAACACTGCTATGAACAATTTGGCCTTAGTAGCTAGCCCGCCACATAACTCAACCCTAGGGAGGAATATAGGGGTAAACATGGACTCCAATCTTTCAATCATAATCAGATTGGGTTTGTCCAATGGGTCAAAACTACAAAATGTGTCACTTCTTTCCCTCATATTGTCTATGAAGATGGCTCTACCCACATTGCCTGAAATTCTTGGCCTGCACCACTTTTGGGAAGTGTTAGCCCCCCTTCCCTGACGCCCCCCCCCCCAACGGTTGGGTCTTGTTGCTCTCCTAACCTGAGCACAGGTATCTTGCAGAGCTGCCAAGTTTTCCGGGTCCATCCGTGTTGTGCTGCTCCAGTCCACGTTTTTTCCTGGAATTCTAGGACTTGTAGTCTTGTTTATTTCATTATAAAACAGGAATACACGTCCCATAATTCAGAGGAAAAAACCTGGACTGGCGCGGCACATCACACAATGACCGCAGAAACTTGGCAGCTATGACTAAGACTCACAGGGAAAGTAGAAGCACCCCGGAGCAACACACAGTAAAGATTGTACTAGAAATTCGCACAAGTGAGACCCCATTACGAGCCTGGTGAAGAATGAGAGCTCCTGCTGTGAATGGTGTACCGTCCACGAGGGGAGACCCATCTATCAGCAGGGACGCAAAAACTGCACCCGGGTGTGATTGATTCGAAGTTATCTCACTGTGACCAATGAAGAGTGGCCCTCATTGGGCTCTCTTGGTAAAGTTCATAATAAATTGTAGCGTATGACCCCCCCTATGTGAGTGACTTTGCACGTGCTTGTATGGATGTGTGTGTGTGCAAGTTGTGACAGCCTTAGGGTCGCGCCTTCCCAGTAGCAGAATCCTGTGGAATGAACACCTGTGACGTGCCATGCAATCCGCTCTGTGACGTCACTAGGTCGAGGCCAGCACCAGCAGGGGAATCCTGTGGATAGAACACCTGTGAGGCGCCAGGCCCTTCGCTGTGATGTCACGAGATCCAGCCTAGCACCAGCAGGGAAATCCTGTGGATGGAACACCTGTGACGTGCCAGGCCCTCCACTGTGACGTCAGGAGGCCCAGCCTAGCACCATCAGGGGAATCCTGTGGATGGAACACCTGTGACGTGCAAGGCCCTGCACTGTGATGTCACGAGGTTCAGGCCAGAACCAGCAGGGGAATCCTGTGGATGGAACACCTGTGACGTGCCAGGCCCTGCACTGTGATGTCACGAGGTTCAGGCCAGAACCAGCAGGGGAATCCTGTGGATGGAACACCTGTGACGTGCCAGGCCCTCCACTGTGACGTCAGGAGGCCCAGCCTAGCACCATCAGGGGAATCCTGTGGATGGAACACCTGTGACGTGCAAGGCCCTGCACTGTGATGTCACGAGGTTCAGGCCAGAACCAGCAGGGGAATCCTGTGGATGGAACACATGTGACGTGCCAGTCCCTCCACTGTGATGTCACAAGGTCGAGACTCGAGGCTAAGTGCAGAGGGGAGGCTTCCGCCTCAGCAGAGACAAGGAGAGGCCACTGTGGGGGGAGAAGGTCGGGCAAGATTAGATCGTCTTTGAGGCTCCTTTTGTGATTAAATAGATTTTTGCTTTTTTTTTAGGTGATTGAATTAAAACCGTGCCTCGCCTGCTCTCCCCCCCTTACACTGCAACACCTGTCATCGCCCATAAACCGGTGATGCATGATGACAGGTTGAAGTTTTCTATTGTGACGTGTCCGTGGTATACAAGGCTGGTAACCAGGCAGCCTCGGCATTGCACTCATGAGCACCGGACGGAGAGGACCACTGATGGCGGCTGGAGCCGAGGCCCCCGAGAGGGAGAGACCGAGGGGGCCGGGCCGGGGCCTCACAGGCTCCAAAAATAAATGGGTGGGGCTGGGTGAAAGGGACGAGATGAGTATAGAAACCAAATGAAAACCGAACTTGAAACTGAACTGAAACCAAACTTTAAACTAACTGACTTGATACTGGCTTGAAACTTCCCTTCCCTTTTCCTTTCTCTTTCCCATTTTTCCTTCTCTACCTTACATTCCTATCTCTCCTCTCATATCCCCTTCTCCCCCTTTCTTTTAAGTTCCCTTTTTCTCAATCACTCTTTAATCCTCTCCCCTTCTGTCAATCCCCTCCCCTTCCCATTCAATTCATTCCGTCCCATCCTGCACTCTATTCCACCTCAGCCAGTTAGATCACGGGCCTCACTTCTAGCGCGCGCACAGGGTGATTCTGAGTGATCAAGACAAGTCCTTATTCAATTCCGCTATTATCTTTATTATCTTATTCGTCCCCTCCCCCTCCCGTCGTGCTTAATTACAAATTTAAAAATAGTATAGTGTATTAGACACACACACAAAATCATCACACACGTAACGGTAAATTATTGGTTGGTGGCAGCATAACTTACGTGGGGGGGGGCGCGGTCTCGACGATGTCAACTGTCACACTCAGGTCCAGGGAGGCGGTCCAGTGGCAGACACCAGTGCGCTGATACACACACGTCTGGTCACGACTCACGAGTCACGACGTGTCCAACAACAACAGTCACGCGCCCACTGTATGACTCATCGGGAAGACATCATCACTTTCACTTACTGTTGTTGACTGCCTTGTGCCATGATTCCAGCACGCACAGTTTGGCCAATCACTGGTGACATTGCCTTACAGCAGCCAACACCACGCGCGGCACCATCCAGCTGGAGTAGCGAATCCTGGCGCGGCGTTAGCAGCGCCACTGCGCCAGGATTGGCTAAAGAGCAGACTGATATCTGCCCATTTTTACACCCGGGGCCCCAGCTCCATGCCTATGTCCAACATTACTGTAGAGGGGAGGAGGGGGAGGTCTCAAAAGTGCGCATGCGCGGGCCAGTCGTAATCTCGACTACTCCGGCCTTTTGCATGCGCACAGATCTGCTGTGCTGCCTGCTGCCTGCCTGCCTGGCTGTCACTCTGACACAGCCCCGCCCCCCACGCCGCCGGCCCATTTCCCTAATGTAGTCCCGATCCTGTCGGGCTTTTCCGGGGCCTGAGTGCGCTCTTGTTCCACTTTTAATTTATGTACAGTGACATACAGTGCAAATACTTTTTTTATTCAGTGCGGTCGGTCAGCGGTCGGCCAGGCTAGTGGGGCAACGCCCCAACGCCCCTAATGGACGCACCGCCACTGTTAGTAGGGATGATTCACCTCTATCTAAGGAGCGATGAATATCATCTGTGATGTTTAACATAGCAGTTTCGGTGCTGCATCAGTTTCTAAAACCGGATTGGAAGGTGTCCAGGAGATTGAAGGAGAAGATATGGTTCTCTAATTGGGACAGGACACATTTTTCAAGGGCCTTAGATAGGAAAGGAAGGTTGGAGATGGGGTGAAGGTTGTTAAGGTCATTGGGGTCAACCGAGGTGTTTTTAAGAATGGTGGAGATTTGGCCAAGCTGAAGGGAGGCAGGGACAACGCCAGAGGAAAAAGAGGAGTTGATAAAATTGGTCCAGATGGGGGCAATGATGTGTTTGAGTTCTTGAACCAGATGGGCGGGGAGGGGATCTTTGGTATGGGAGGAAGGTTTAAGTTTAGAAATGATGTTGATAATCGTGGATATAGAAACTGGACTGAATTCACTCCATGAGGCGTTGTTTTTAGCAGAGTGGACCTTGGGAGAGGAGTCAGATTGTGGGAGAACGGGGATGGATTGAAGGGGTCGTGAAGTGTGGGAAGAGAGGAGGAGGAGGAGAGAGAGTTAGGAGAGTTAGCGAGTGTGTGTTGGTTGAGGGGAGGTTGGGGTGAGAGTGGGGGGAAGAAAATGATAGTTCTATCTTGTTGATTTTTTTTTCGTGAAGAAGCTGGCAATTTCTTTGCATCTTTCCATAGAGGCTAATATTTTAGGAGGGCCAGAAGACGTTTGTTTTTTAACGATGTTAAAGAGTTTTCTGGGGCGGTTTCTAGCCTGGTCAAGTTGTGACCGGAGAAAGGAGGCTTTTTTGTTGAAGATAAGTTTTTTGTATTGAGCTCTAGCAGTTCTTAGGAGAGCCAGATTATATGCAGAGGGATGATTCCTCCAAACACGTTCAGATTGTCTGAGGGACCGTCTATCATTATTGAGTTCAGAATTGAACCAAGACTTGGGAGGGTTGTATTTTTGTTGCTTGAGTTTAATTGGAGCAATTTGATCGAGGGCTTTAAGAATAGAATTATTATAATGCTTGGTTAAGTTATTGGTGCTGTCAGAGAGAGGGGGGAGAAGTAGGCAAGTTTTAATAGAGGATTCCAATTCGCCAGGTGGGATACGGTGAAGGTTGCGTGTTAGTTTAGAAGGTAAAGTGTTGATGGGGGCAGGGCTAGTAATGGAGCTATTCAGGGTGAAGAGGATAAGGTGGTGGTCGGACCAGTCAACAGGAAGTATATTAGAGAGAGAGGCCAGATCCTTGCTAGTCATTATAGCATCAAGGGTTGCACCTTTGGTATGAGTGGGGGAATTACAGAGTTGGGTCCAGTTGGTGATGTCCATGGCATCCTTAAATAGGATGACAGCAGGTTGATTTTTTTATATTCCAGTGGATGTTGAAGTCACCAAGGAAGAGATTCTTGGAGTGGGAGAGCGATGATTGAATAATAAGATCAGACATCTCTTCAGTAAACTAGATACTATTCCCAGGGGGGTGGTAGATAGTGTGCAACCGAATGGAGGGGGAGTTAGGAATGATGAGATCGGTGCAGAGATATTCAAAGAATGAGGGGTCTTGCAGCTGTATAAGCGAGATGTTAAGTTCATCTTTAAAGATTAGTGCAAGGCCTCCTCCTGTTTGCTCGACTCTATCTTTCTTGATGATAGAATACCCTGGGGGAATGAGCAAGTCGAGGATGGGGGTGGATTGGGCGGTGAGCCAGGTTTCAGTTAGGAAAGCGATGTCTATGTTTTCATTGAGAATGGTTTCCGCAATCTCAGTTGCGTGGCATGAAGCGGATCGGCAATTGATCAACATGCAGCAGAGGGGAGTAGGGTCTGGTAATTGGGTGGGCGGACATGGGGGGATGGGTCTAAGTTGTTGGGGTGGCCTAAGTGAGGGTGGATGAAGGGGGAGTCTGCTCGTTCCTGTGAGAACTGGGATCGTAGATTGAAAAGTAAGGGGGATAGAGGACGAGGATGGTGAGGGAGAGGTAGGTAATTCCGTGAGAGAGTTAACTGCCGAGGTTATCGGGTAAGTATCAAGTAGGTGCGGGAAAGTAGTGTTGGTTTCCGCAATCTCAGTTGCGTGGCACGAGGCGGATCGGCAATTGATCAACATGTAGCAGAGGGGAGTAGGGTCTGGTAATTGGGTGGGCGGACATGGGTGGATGGGTCTAAGTTGTTGGGGTGGCCTAAGTGAGGGTGGATGAAGGGGGAGTCTGCTCGTTCCTGTGAGAACTGGGATCGTAGATTGAAAAGTAAGGGGGATAGAGGACGAGGATGGTGAGGGAGAGGTAGGTAATTCCGTGAGAGCGTTAACTGCCGAGGTTATCGGGTAAGTATCAAGTAGGTGCGGGAAAGTGGTGTTGGCGTGGGGTGGGACGCTTAAGGAAGGTTGAGCGGGTAAGGAACTGGACGTGTGATTACTAGGGAGAGGAGGAGTGTTGAAGTTGGTGATAGCACTAGGGCAGTTAGGGGGTGGATTAATATGATTGTTGATGGGGTCACAAGTTGGGCAGTTAGAGGGTGGATTGATATGATTGTTGATGAGGGATGGAAGAGTGAATTGCGGTGGATCAGTGTGTGGGCGTGAGCTAAGGGGTGGGCTTTAGAAAGGAGTGATATCTCGTTTCTGAGTGAAGAGAGTTCTAAGACGAGGGATGAAAGGAGAAGTTCAATATTAAGGAGTGATTGCGTGTGAATTGATGGGTGTGGTGGATCTGTAATAAATAGGAGGCTGGTTGGATAAGTGTTGTCAAGAGGGTTGTTAATGTGGGAAGGACGGGGGGGAAAGCCAGCGGGGGGGAAGGGGGAGGAGTTGTAGTGTGGGGGAGGATCATTTTTGGAGAGAGGGGGTGTACAGGAGGTAGATATAGGAATAGCGTTATTTGTAGGTGGACAGTCAGGTGGAAGTTGCTTAAAGTCAGTAAGAGTTGGCGTATCGGTTGAATCAGAAGGAGAAGTGGTATGGAGGTCGGAGGGAGGGCGGTGAGTAGAAGAGAGTGTATTATTAGGAAGGAGGGATAACAAGGGGTAGGTGGAGGGGGCTATAGGCGTCATTAGGGGGTTGTATAGTGAGGAGGATGAGGTCGGATTGTTGAGTAAGGGAATCAAAGGAGAGGAGGGCTCAGTAGAGCATAGCGAAATCGGGGTATGCGGGGGAGCGAGATTAGGTGTGAGGATAGCATGAGAATTAGAGAATATTGAGGAATCACGAAGGGGCGTGGGGGAGTCAATTGTGGAGGCGGATAGAGGGGGCATGAGAGTATTAGGGGACAGGGAGACAGGGGGGTCACATGTTAAAGTATTGAGAGCGAGGGTGGTAGATAGAGAATGAGAATGATCAACATGATTGTGGGAGGAGGAGGAGGGGGTGGGAAAAGAGCGAGGGGATAATGTGGGAGGGGGTGAGGAGAATCAAATCTAGTGTTAGTGATGAAAGCCGGGGAGGACCGTTGTGGTTGGGAGGGGGAAACCGTGTTGGGAGTAGGTAGGGTGGAAGGTAAATAAGGAAGGGGATGAGGGGGATCAGAACTAGTATTAGTGATGTAGGCAGGGGAAGTCAAGTGTGGATGAGAAAGGGTGGCAGTGTTAGGAGTATGAGACGATAAAGGTAAATCAGGAGGCGATAGGAGGAAGGAGAAACGACGTGTGAGGCAGGCAATAAAAGATGGGGTACAAAAGGGATAAGAGATACGGGTGGCGGGGATAGGACGGGTGGTGAAGAGTCTGGTGAAGGGTTCAAAGATTGTGTGAGGGATTGGGATATGGAACTGAAGTGGTGTTGAAAGATATCAAGGTGTTTCTCAGATGCTTGGATGAGAATGGTTCCAGATTTGAAAATGGAGATATCTATTTCTCCTGGAAAGGAAGGAGATGGGGTGGTGGAGAGTTTCAGACCATATGGAATATTGCGTGACTTAGAGATAGGGAGGTGACGTAGAAATAGGCTTTTCCATTTAGAAGTGCATTTGGTGAAGAATATGAAATTAGTGATAAGTGAGGAGTTAAGGTTGTTATGATGATCCGCAAATAGGGTTTCTGGGTGTAGACAGAGAATTTTGAGTTTGAAGTTTTTCTTCCCATGTTTGGTAAGATGGGAGGGGTAAAGGATGGACCAGGAGTTAGGTCCGAGTTTCGAGATTTGAGACGAAGGGTTCGAGGGGGGAGGCGTGAAGGGCGGCATGATTCGTAGAATGGGGAAAGAGAGAGGGAGAACAGTAGATTAGATTGCCATTGACCACTAACAGAATAATGGAAGCTGAAATAAAAGAATATTGGAAGTTGAAATAAAAAAGGGGGGGGGGACTGTGGGACGGGTTAGGTATAGCCAGAGCAGGTTTACACAAAGAGAAGTGTGGGTGCGAATAGATGAGGGAGTGGAGTTACATTTAGCCAGCAGCACATATACCGGTAGTAATGAATGAGGGTGGACTAAACAAAGGGACATCAGGTGTAGTGGAGCAAGAAGCTACACAATAAAATGCAAAATATATAAAATAAAATACAAGTATAAAAATAGAATAAAAATACACAAAAAAATGCAAAATATATAAAATAAAATACAAGTATAAAAATAGAATAAAATATAATCCAGGCAGACTCAAACAGTGAGGGGTGTGGGTGAAGCCAAACTGAGGACATCATGAGGTGGGGCAGGATAATCAAATAAAATATACAGCACAATTTATAAATGAACAAACCAATGCGAATTGTAGGAGGAGTTAGAGAAAGGGGGAGTGGAGTTACGTTTAGCCGAACGCAGGTAACAGCGATAAGATAAGAGGGTGAACCAGACAGAGGAACATGAAATGGAATAAATCAAACAGATACAAAATACACAATAGAAAACAGTATAATCAAATAAAATGTATAGCACAATCTAAAAATGAACAAACTAAAGAGAATAAAAGGAGGAGCTAGGAAAAGGTGGAGTGAAGTTACGATTAGCCGAACACAGGTAACAGCATAATCAAATAAAATATACAGTGCAATCTAAAAATGAACAAATAAAGAGCACAACGATAAATAACAAATTAAAAAAAAATTAATAAAGTGCACAGAATAACGTAATACAGTGTAGGAATAGGTCGATGGACAGCCAAGATTGGGGTAAAGTTCAAAAGTGGTATAAGGTGTAAGTCAATATTCAATAAAGAAGGGGGTAGAGTTGAGAGGTAACATAGAAAAGGGTATAAGTGGGAAGGAGTAGTAAACAAGTAGTAGTAAAAAGGGAAGCGCAGGCAAAATGAGGTGAAAATGAATAGAAAAGAGATGGGGAAAAGAAGTAGAGGGAAAAATGTAATTTAAAGTGACAAGATAACAGGCTGGAGTTACATAAGGCAAATTGTAATCAGGGCTCCCACGGAGGTGGGTGTAGACATCATGAGTTATTGTTTAGATCCAAACCACTTTGCCCACATCCATGAGACCTTCAGGAGTCCAGGGCACTTACTGTCATTAATTGCATAGTTTCCGATCCCTAGGAGGGCGGCCTGAATTCTAGGTTGTGTTGCAGATTCCAGGTATCTATGATGGCACTCTGTCTATGTTTCCACTGTTCAGGCTACTATCAGACAGCAGGCAGGTTGAAGGACTAGGGAGACCGTGCCCATGCCAAAATTGCCACTGATCAGGGTCGAGTTATCCTCTTTCGACTAAAACGAGGAAGAACTGTAGAGGACCTCGTCTAATTATGAATAATTAATACAGTACAGGGAGCTATAGGATTTCAGAACCAAGGGGCGAGCTCCAAGGGGTCGGCCGGATATGGGGCGAGATTGCGCCCTGATACTAGTGTGGGAGGCCAGTTCTCAGCATCACTTCGGTGACAGCACGAGGAGGTTATGTCCTCGGTGGGCGCCATCTTGGAGTCAGGCACCGCCGATTTATCAAACCGGATCGGTTTAAGTAAGTTGATAATTCCAAGAGAGGGATCCGCCCTAGAAGGAAACAGCTTTTAAAGCTGCTGCTGCTGCTGGAGAGCCATTTCAGGCCTGTATATTGGGGGGTTGTGAATATCCCCGATGTGAGCCATGTCAGCATAAATGGCGGCGATCGAGCGACCCGTAATTGCACCCAATTCCCTCACCGAATCACCGGAAGGTACTCAAGCCTCAGTCAACCCAGGGGGAAGGGCTGCTCTGAGCTGGGATCGATCGACTGGCATCAGATTGTTCAAGGATCGTAAATTCCACCACCCTTGTCCTCAGACCGGTCTCCGTTTGGACCACCGGGTCGAGCGGTGGAAAAGCACCCACCTGCATCCACGGCCCTCCAGCGTCGAGATCACCAGGAGTGAGGTTCACCGGGGTGCAAGCAGTAGTGAGGCTAAGGTGAAGTTAAGGTGAAACACTGCCTTTTTTCCGGACTCGTCTTGTCTCTGTCACAGGCTGACCAGAAAGGGACGTTGGACTGACCATCAGGTTTCAGGTGGGCATTATTTTCCGATCGATCTCCGTTGTGGTTGCCTTGAAGGAGTCTATGCGTTGCTGTGAATTTCACCCGTGCAGGAATGTCTGGCAGGAGGATGGATGAGGGGCATATCCAGGGATTTTCACAAACTTGTGATACCAAGCCCCGGAGCTCCTTAGCAGAGCTCTTGTCCAGCAGCCATCTTGATTGACGTGATTGACAGGATTGTGTGGTGGTGGAGGATTGTGAGACAGTGATCGATGTAGAACCCTAAGGATTGTATGGTGGTGGATTATTGTGAGGCAGTGATCGATGTATAACCCCAAGGATTGTGTGGTCATTGAGGATTGTGAGACAGTGATCGATGCAGAACCCCAAGGATTGTGTGGTCATTGAGGATTGTGAGGCAGTGATCGATGTAGAACCCCAAGGATTGTGTGGTGGTGGAGGATTGTGAGACAGTGATCGATGTTGAACCCCAAGGATTGTGTGGTCATTGAGGATTGTGAGGCAGTGATCGATGTAGAACCCCAAGGATTGTGTGGTGGTGGATGATTGTGAGACAGTGATCGATGTAGAACCCTAAGGATTGTGGGGTGGTGGATAATTGTGAGAAAGTGATCGATGTAGAACCCCAAGGATTGTGTGGTCATTGAGGATTGTGAGGCAGTGATCGATGTAGAACCCCAAGGATTGTGTGGTCATTGAGGATTGTGAGGCAGTGATCGATGTAGAACCCCAAGGATTGTGTGGTGGTGGAGGATTGTGAGACAGTGATCGATGTAGAACCCCAAGGATTGTGTGGTCATTGAGGATTGTGAGGCAGTGATCGATGTAGAACCCCAAGGATTGTGTGGTGGTGGATGATTGTGAGACAGTGATCGATGTAGAACCCTAAGGATTGTGTGGTGGTGGAGGATTGTGAGACAGTGATCGATGTAGAACCCCAAGGATTGTGTGGTCATTAAGGATTGTGAGGCAGTGATCGATGTAGAACCCCAAGGATTGTGTGGTGGTGGAGGATTGTGAGACCGTGATCGATGTAGAACCCTAAGGATTGTGTGGTGGTGGATGATTGTGAAGCAGTGATCGATGTAGAATGCCAAGAATTGTGTGGTCATTGAGGATTGTGAGACAGTGATCGATGTAAAACCCCAAGGATTGTGTGGTCATTGAGGATTGTGAGGCAGTGGTCGATGTAGAACCCCAAGGATTGTGTGGTGGTGGAGGATTGTGAGACAGTGATCGATGTAGAACCCTAAGGATTGTGTGGTGGTGGATGATTGTGAGGCAGTGATCAATGTAGAACCCCAAGGATTGTGTGGTCATTGAGGATTGTGAGACAGTGATCGATGTTGAACCCCAAGGATTGTGTGGTCATTGAGGATTGTGAGGCAGTGATCGATGTAGAACCCTAAGGATTGTGTGGTGGTGGATGATTGTGCGGCAGTGAGCGATGTAGAACCCCAAGGATTGTGTGGTCATTGAGGATTGTGAGACAGTGATCGATGTAGAACCCCAAGGATTGTGTGGTCATTGAGGATTGTGAGGCAGTGATCGATGTAGAACCCCAAGGATTGTGTGGTGGTGGAGGATTGTAAGACAGTGATCGATGTAGAACCCTAGGGATTGTGTGGTGGTGGATGATTGTGAGGCAGTGATCGATGTAGAACCCAAAGGATTGTGTGGTCATTGAGGATTGTGAGACAGTGATCGATGCAGAACCCCAAGGATTGTGTGGTCATTGAGGATTGTGAGGCAGTGATCGATGTAGAACCCCAAGGATTGTGTGGTGGTGGAGGATTGTGAGACAGTGATCGATGTAGAACCCTAAGGATTGTGTGGTGGTGGATGATTGTGAGGCAGTGATCGATGTAGAACCCCAAGGATTGTGTGGTCATTGAGGATTGTGAGACAGTGATCGATGTAGAACCCCAAGAATTGTGTGGTGGTGAGAAGGAGCAAGTAAAGCCATCAGCTGTCACCTCGTTCAGCTGTGTAATGGCCCATGGTGAAGGTTTGCCACCACTACTGAGAAGATGGCCAACAGGAAGGCTGCCACGGCTTGAAAGAAATCTAAACAAACCATCCTGAATTACCAGATTTAAGTCTTGGAAGATTCATTTCCCGCCTCCCATCAAGGGTATTTCTATGCAGCTGCTATGTCTTGCAAACATCTCTTTTATGTTGGAACCCCCAACCCTGCTGTATCTCTGCACTATCCACTCATTTCCATCCAGACCTGGACGTTCCATCCTCGGAAGACCAGCATCATTGATTCCACTGCCATGGAGCTAGACCGCCTGCGTCACCTTGTACTCCTGACAATGCAGCCTCCTAACATCCTCAAAACCCACCCCATGCATGCAAGGAAGTCCTAAGAAACACTGTCATTCTTAGTTTGTTCCCCAGCCCAGTTCTCGTAGCGGGTTTTTTAGGGGCATGTTGTACCTCTTGCCACCTCGTGTGTGTGTCTTCCAGGAGTTTTCCATTTAAAAATGTTTTTGGAGCCTTCTATTAACAGTTTCAAACACTTCACGATGAGATTTTAAAACATCCTGAGGATGTGCTGGTATGTGGCCGCAAGGGTGATAAGTATTTGTAAGTAACCGGCACTATGATAAAATACTATACTATTGTTTGACAGTTACTCGCTCCAGATCTCAAGAGTTAGTCCAGCAAGGCTCTCACCGTAATTGTAATAAGAACCTGCAACTGCTCCAACGTAACCTCACTCAACAAACAGTGTCTTACTTATGCCCTCAATACATCCATCTTGCCTTGGTTAACCCTCACGTCTGCTTCCTGTATCTAACCCTATTAACAATCCTCAAATATGTCTGCTTCCAGCAGGATTCCCATCCGGTTTGCCATATTGGAAACTGGGTAGTCAACATACTGCAGTCTCCCGCCTCTCATCAAGAGCATTCTATAAATCTGCTATATCCTGCAGACATCTCTTAACTATTGAAACATGCCATTTCTTCAACCTTTGCACGATGAAAGACGGTATCCACTCGTATTTCTATCCAGACCTGGATGTTCAGTCTCAGAAGCCCAGCATCATTGATTTGTCTGTCGCGAAGCTAGCCTGACTGCGTCTCCTGCACACCTGTCAATGCCACCTCCTAACATCCTCTAAATCAACAGACAAGATGTCTCCAAGCCAATGAATCGCCCCACCAGATGCACTTTCATTTTACCACCTGCTTTCCATGAACAAACTGAAATGTTTAATCACAGCACATTCTGTAGTAGGGGATCTCTGTGTATAGTCATAATCTAGTGAATAGTCCCGCCCATGTGCGTGGACCCCGGAGCAATCAAAAATAATCTCTTACAGTGTCAAAAAATGCAGAAATGCATAGACACTTAAGAGAGAATTTAAAGACAGATAATGCAGCCAAAAAGGCTACACTGTCCAGTACTTCAACTAGAAATTCCACCACAAAATCCACAAAACAGCAAAGCCTGTACAGATTTCCCCTGCTTAACAGCAAAATCCCTCAGGAATGATAGAGAGAAGAACCTGGACAGACAAGCCCCATAGGCTGCCATTATGTGGCTTAAATAGGATACTGTGCCTTTAAGGAACCTTCCAGAACCTTCTCCCAGTATCCCAGAATGCATAGCAGGTCCAACTTAGTTTCAGTTCTTTTTTCCGGCTCCTGCAAGCAGGACCCTGGAGCATTGAGCTCTCCCTTTTCAAGGGTTTTGTTGGTGTTTTTACACTAAATTCGATTTTTGGTGCTTTTAAAGTACTTTAGTGACTTTCTTCTTGGGTTCCTGCACTTCTTTATTGTCCATAATGCCAGCATTATTTGACAAATGCCCGGAGTGCTCCAGGAAGAAGGCCAAGTCAGACCCCCATGAGGTCTGTATCCTCTGCCTTCCCTCTTCCCACATCCCTGAGGACTGTGTGATCTGTAGAGGCTTCTCTGGAAGGACCCTGAAGGACAGGAGAAAAATCAGACTTCAGGGACTTGAAGAAAGAAGATTAAAGGCACGAGGTGGGTCAGGAGGGGCTCCTTCTGCCCATGCTGAGGCCTCTGAGGGGCTCCCCAGGGGCAGGAAGCCCAGCCCGCGCCCAAGATCTCCGTCTGGGTCAGTTGCGATGACCACGACGTCGAGAGGGAGGTCCACGGCCAGTTCCCGGTCTCCCCAGGGCTCTGGGTTGAGAAAACGTCGCCCGTCGACGTCGAGGGACGTGTTCCGGCCGCCGTCGAAGCCGGTGTCGATCTCCTCGTTGTCGCCGTCGGCGTCGAGTGGTCGACATCGGAGGACCCGGCGTCGGCGCTCGCCGTCGAGGCGACACCGCCGTTCGCCGTCAAGGACATCGTCGTCGAGGGGATCCTCGTCGTCGAGACCGCCGTCGAGACGGGAGAAGTCTCCGGCGCTGAAGACGTCGACGTCGAGACATTCAACGTCTAGACGTTCCAAGAGGTCGACGTCGAGACGATCCAAGAGGTCGACGTCGAGACGTACGAAGAGGTCGAGGTCGCCGTCGAGGCACCATCGCCCGTCGTCGAGATTCCGTGGCTCGTCCATCTGGTCGGGGTCGACGTCGAGACATCGACACCGTTCGACGTCGAGGAGTGGGAAACGGTCGACGCCGAAGGGCTGCTCGACGTCTAGGGACCCAGGCTCGCCGTCTGGGCACCGATCTTCGGCGTCTGGAGGTCGAAAAGACAAGCCCAGGACTGTGGGGGGCTCCCCATAATCCGGACAGGATGATGGCTCGCCGGGAACGGCGTATTCCGAGGTATATACCCCGAAGAAGCCTTCAGCGCCTCCTTCTCTGCCTCCTTTACCAAGGGGTCCGCCTCCGAAGGCTCCGAACCCCCCTTTGCCTGCTCGACCGGCTCCGCAGGCCCCGCTTCCAGTGACTCCCCCACCCCCGGTTCCACCGCGGGCGGTGTCGATGCTCAAGTTTCCGACGCCGCCAAAGAAGACTCCTAAATCGAAGCCGAAGCCTCGGACTCCGGAACCGGGGAGGCCGGCGGACCGTCCCAGGCCCAAGAGATCGAGGTCTCGCTCGGGGAGACGGGACAAGTCTAGGAGTGGACGCGGATCTTCATCGAGATCCAGGCATCGCCATAGGAGGCGTCGGTCCAGGTCTCGCTCATCTGGGACCCGTTCTTACTCGCCCACGCTGTCTGATTCGCCGGAGACTAGGGTGTCCCCGATAGACGATATCGGCACATTCCAAGAGGTTCTCCTGCGCGGAGCGGCGAAGTTGGGGATCAAAGTTGAAGCGCCTACACCTTCGACTTCTGTCATCTTTGAGACGTTACACAAAAAACACATGTCTCGCCCCCTACTGCCTTTGGTGCCGGGGCTCCTCGAGCCGGCTGAACAGCTTTTCCTGACGCCGGCGGTTGTGAAGTCTGCGCCTTCCAGGCTCCTCAAGAAATACAGAGCTCCGGACTCGGACCCAGCCTTCTTGAGAAAGGACCCGGCGCCGGATTCGGTCATTGTGACGGCGGCCCGGAAGCTTCATGCCACCTCCCCTGCATCCACGGTGCCTCCGGACAAGGAGAGCCGCTGGATCGACTCTGCTGGGCGAAAAGCGTGTGGTACATCCTCCTCGTCAATGAAGGCTGCCAGTGACTCGGCGTTGTTGGGACGATACGACCGTGCACTGTGGGACTCAATGGAGCAGTTTGCGGACCTCGTTCCTCGAGACCGCAAAGAGGACTTCATGGAGATCGTCCAGGAGGGGATGCTGGTCTCTAACCAGGCCATTAGCGCCGCGGCGGATATCTCCTTGCTGTCTGCGCACGGATACTGCCACGGGATTAACCAGAGGCGCCATGCTTGGCTCCGGTTGACGTCTCTTAAGCCAGAAGCACAACAGCGTGTGGCGAATCTCCCGTTTTCCGGAGATACACTCTTCGGAAAACACGCGGATGACGAGATGGCCAGGATGAAGGCCGAGGCAGAGACCCTGACGGCGGTGGGCTTGGAGAAGCCCAAAGAGAAGAAACCCTACTGCCAGTTCCAACGGTGGTTCGGGTCGCAGGGTCGTGGAAGGGGGCAGTCTGCCGGACAACATCAGCAGCAGCCACAGCAGCAGCAGTACAGGAGGCCCTTCCAGAAACGCCAGGGGGGTAGAGGTAAACAGCAGTCCTCTACCGCTTCCAAGGGCCCGGCCGGGTCTCGACCCTGAGCTGTTACTTCCCCCTCGTCCGTTACCCGCTCCGGTGGGGGGAAGCGTTCAATTTTTTCTGGCAGAGTGGAGAAAAATTACTCAGGACAAGTGGGTGCTGAATATTGTTTGCAATGGATACAGTCTGCGTTTCACCAGCCCTCCCCCATCGATTCCTCCCGTCAGCTCGCAGTATCAACTGCGCGAGCTTCAGGCGGAGGCAGACATTCTGCTAAGGAAAAGGGCGATAGAAGACGTACCTCTGTCTCAAAGAGGAAGAGGTCTTTACTCTCGGTTCTTTCTTGTCCGCAAGAAGGACAAGAACGAGTTCAGGCCCATTCTGGATTTGCGACAGGCAAACAAGTGGATTCGCAGAGAAAAGTTTCGCATGCTGTCGTTGCATCAGATCTACCCTCAGTTGCAACGAGGAGATTGGATGTGTGCCATAGATCTACAGGACGCATACTTCCACGTGCCGATTGCATGCAAACACAGGAAGTTTCTGCGCTTTCAAGTCGGCACCAATCACTATCAGTACACGGTGCTGCCCTTCGGGCTGAAGTCTGCACCCAGGACATTCTCGAAATGTATGGCAGTGGTAGCGGCTCACCTGCGGAAGAACAAGGTGTTTGTCTACCCGTACCTGGACGATTGGTTGATCAAGGCCTCCTCCTTCTCGGAAGCTCAAGCACACTTCCAGAAGACGTGCGTTCTCTTGAACAAGCTGGGGTTGCACATCAACATGTCCAAGTCGGTCCCGATTCCGGTCCAGCGCATCCAGTACTTGGGAGCCTCCATCAATACGCTGTCAGCAAGCGTGTCTCCTTCGGAAGAGCGACGTTTCTCACTCCTTCGGAAGGCTCAGGCTCTCATGTCTACTCCATCCACGACAGTGAGGACGGTGTCTTCTCTGCTGGGATCGATGGCCTCGTGTATCTTCCTGACGCCACATGCGCGGCTGCACATGAGACCGCTGCAGGAGTGCTTGGAGGATCAATGGGACCAGAGGAGAGGATCTTGGGACGACAAGATACGACTGTCTCTGCATGCTCTTCAGTCTCTGAAGTGGTGGTGCTCGAAGGAGAATCTCCTCAGAGGGGTTCCCTTCCACAAGGACATTCCCACACAGACTATCGTGACGGATGCTTCTCTCCAGGGCTGGGGAGCGCACTCCGGAGACCTACAAATTCAAGGGACGTGGTCCCAGATGGAGTCCACGTACCACATCAATTTCCTGGAACTCAGGGCTGTGCACTTGGCACTGAAGGCTTTTCACCCGTCCTTTCAGACCAACTCTCTGCTTGTTCAGACAGACAACACGACAACAATGTATTACCTCAACAAGCAGGGGGGCTCGAGATCGCGTACTTTGTCGCAGGAGGCGCAGACGATCTGGCACTGGCTTCTGGCTCGAGAACTGTCGATAGCGGCCGCCCATCTGCCAGGTGTGCAGAATGTTCAGGCAGACGAACTGAGCAGACTCATTCAGGAAAACCACGAATGGGTCATAAACGACAAAGTACTAGGAGAAGTCTTCGCAAGGTGGGGTACTCCAGACGTGGATCTGTTCGCCACCGCCGAAAACAGCAAATGCCGAGGCTTCGCCTCCAGGTACTACCAGCCGGGGATGCTGGGGAACGCGTTATGGATCAACTGGTCGAACAGCTTTCTGTACGCTTTTCCACCAATTCCCCTGATTCCGGCAGTTCTCATCAAGCTGTCCCAATCCAGGGCGAGAATGATTCTGATTGCCCCGGAATGGCCCAGGCAGTGGTGGTTCACGGACCTACTTCACTGCTCTCTCCTTCCTCACATGAAGCTGCCGTGCAGGCCGGACCTTCTCACGAAGTTCGGGGGGCGGATGGTTCACCCCAACCTCTCGTCTTTGAGTTTGGCGGCATGGCTCCTGAAATAGTGCAATATGGCCATCTGAATCTCCCAGAGGATTGTATGGACATACTGAAGGAGGCTAAGCGACCTTCCACTAGGACTTCTTATGCTTACAAGTGGAAGAGGTTTTGCATCTGGTGCAAGTCTAAGAACTATGACCCTACGACATGCAAGGAAGATGTCATCCTTCCATATCTGCTACATCTGGCGCAGTCGGGCCTTAATGTCCATTCCATTAAGGTTCATCTGGCTGCTTTGACTGCCTACAGGAAAGGCCCTTCACAGACTTCCTTCTTCCAGATCCCTGTGATCAAAGATTTTTTGGAAGGCTTGAATAAAGTGTTCCCTCCTGTCAGGCTTCCTTCGCCTTCGTGGGACTTGAATGTGGTGCTGTCCAGATTGATGAAGGAGCCTTTTGAACCCATTCATAGGGCTTCGTTGCAGCACCTGTCCTGGAAGGCGGCGTTCCTCGTGGCCATTACATCGGCCCACAGGGTGAGTGAGATTCAGGCGTTGTGTTGCCAAGAACCTTATACTGTCTTTCATGCTGCTAAGGTTGTTATGCGTACTCACCCTAAATTTCTTCCCAAGGTTGTTTCTGATTTTCATATCAATCAGACTATCACTTTGCCTACGTTCTTTCAGAATCCGTCATCTCCAGCGGAAAGGTCTTTACATTCCCTGGATGTGAGGAGGGTGCTGAAGTTTTATCTTGATAAGACTAAAGATATTCGTAGGTCAGACCATTTGTTCGTTAATTATGGCTCAGTCAGGACAGGTCTTGCTACCTCTAAACAGTCCATCTCGAGGTGGATTGTGTCCTGCATACAATTGTGTTACTGCAAAGCTAATAAGACCTTAGGGGGTAAACCTAAGGCTCATTCCTCCAGAGGCAAAGCTGCCACGACAGCTATGCTTCGTAATGTTCCCTTTGCAGAGATCTGCAAGGCGGCCACTTGGAAGTCGGTCCATACCTTTGCTAAGCATTACTGCCTGGACACTGATGCCAGAGCAGACGCTCAGGTTGGGCAGGCTTCGCTGCGGAATTTGTTCGCACAATAGTGGCGTAATTTCATATTCTCCACCGCCGCTTGATGTGGGGATGGGCTTGCCATTCTATTCACTAGATTATGACTATACACAGAGATCCCCTACTACAGAAGGAGTAGTTTCTGTCCTGTAACTCCAGTTCTGTAGTAGGGGTATCTCTGTTATAGTCATAAGCGCCCTCCCTCCTCCCCGGTGGAGATTTGTTCAGGTACATAATGCTACAGGTCTGGCGTTTTTTACGCCTTCAAAAAGAACTGAAACTAAGTTGGACCTGCTATGCATTCTGGGATACTGGGAGAAGGTTCTGGAAGGTTCCTTAAAGGCACAGTATCCTATTTAAGCCACATAATGGCAGCCTATGGGGCTTGTCTGTCCAGGTTCTTCTCTCTATCATTCCTGAGGGATTTTGCTGTTAAGCAGGGGAAATCTGTACAGGGTTTGCTGTTTTGTGGATTTTGTGGTGGAATTTCTAGTTGAAGTACTGGACAGTGTAGCCTTTTTGGCTGCATTATCTGTCTTTAAATTCTCTCTTAAGTGTCTATGCATTTCTGCATTTTTTGACACTGTAAGAGATTATTTTTGATTGCTCCGGGGTCCACGCACATGGGCGGGACTATTCACTAGATTATGACTATAACAGAGATACCCCTACTACAGAACTGGAGTTACAGGACAGAAACTACTCCTTATATGGGAAGCCCCTTTGGTTGGCCCAGTTATAATGTAATAGCCCTACATAGGAAAAGATGCACCTGAAACATCCTGAATGCTGATTTGTCTTCTATGCTTTGGCTCTTTTAGGTCATGACCTTTCTCTGATGGGACACCCCCTAGGTTTGGCCTCTTTTAGGTCTGGGCTCTTCTAGGTCATGGCCCCTCAGTGTGGACACCTCCTAAGTTTGGACTCTTTTCGCTCTGGGCTCTTCAACACTCATGTGATCATTCACTAGGCTGCGACCCTAGTGGCTTGGGCCTTCCTTGGCCGTAACACTGTTCTGCGCATGGGCCCTACTAGACTTCAGTCCCTCTACGTTGTTGGACAGAGTAAAGTGCACCCACCCTCATCCCATTGTGTGTTGTAAGAGCTGCCCCTAAAACGACCCAAAAGGTATAAATGCAGGTAGGGTAAGTCACATATCAGGTTTTAGTCTAAGAGACTTTTATTGGCACAAAAGGTTTGGGAAGTCTGTGAATGTTATATAGGCCATTCTGTCTTTTCTAAGGCTTCCATTGTTTGCTGCGGGTGACGGTAGGCCCTGTCTTAGTATGGGAAGGACCTGCCCTCATAGCCTCCGAGGCACCGGTTTGTCGGGAATCCTTACGAGTTGCCAAAGGCCAGCCTGCCTCTTCAAAGGCATGGCCTCTTCCCTTATGTTCTGAATAGCATACAAAGCCTGCAGAATTATCAACAGAGAAGCTTTCCTGTCTTCTCTATAACAGAGACTACTGCCTGAAGCCAGGCCTGCCATGTCTTTCTAGCCTGGGGCATGCCTGTACTGGTCTCTCCTTGGAGAGCAAGGGAACAGGAGGTGGTCGGGCTCCTGGGATGCAAGCCTATTCCCACCCTCACATGCGCAGGTCCCTATCGGGGAACAGTGGAGAGCAGCGTTGTCGTATCTAAAAGTGAAAAAAGTGATTTTGTTGGGCCCATAAAATTAAACTGGTGGGGTTTCATACAAAAAGCATGCATGAAGAATGTGAACATATGTGTCAGATATTTATATGTGTGTGTGTGTATATATATATATATATATATATATATATATATATATATATATATATATATATATATATATATATATTCACTGAAAAAACCATAGGTTTCATGAGTTATATAGTTAGGAATTAGCTTTTAAAAAACCTTTGAAATGCACTCAAAAAACTATACGTTTTAGTGGTGTTATAGTTAGCAGGACATTTTACTCATACAAAACAATTGAAATTGCTCCTATATAGTTAGTTGTACTAACTATATTTCGCGCACCCGCAATCCACTGCTGATGATGTCACATATTAGATCATTCATGACATGGTCAGTGACATCACTGATGGCATCTCAAATGACATCACTGATGACATCACTGATGACATCATCCAGTGAATGTGGTTTGCTTCGTTATTTAAATATGCATTATATATATAGCAATTTGCATTGAAGAATAAGTGGATATATATAAATAAATATTTGGATGGAGGATTTAGTAGCAGTGTAATTGACTGTTTACTTGACCAATTTATAATGTCTCACTAAATATAGTGGATGGTGAC
Source organism: Lissotriton helveticus (assembly GCF_964261635.1). Classification (NCBI taxonomy): domain Eukaryota; kingdom Metazoa; phylum Chordata; class Amphibia; order Caudata; family Salamandridae; genus Lissotriton; species Lissotriton helveticus. Next base: position 1,113,787,730 of record NC_136072.1, on the reverse strand, counting down.
TAAACTGCGTGAATATCTGTATCACTTTGTCAGTTGTTGTGTAAACTGATTCTACAGTTGGTTACTAGCTATGTGAAAGTCTATATTAGTTATTGATTAGTTAACTGAGTATTTGTATGGGAGTGTGTGTGGTTCGGTGGGGGGTGTGTGACTGTCCAAAGATGTGTGAATAGTTGATTCAGTAGATATATGAAGTTAAAACTACATGTTCTAACAGTTGTTTGGGTGAGTGAATATCTTTATGGGTGTGGTGATGAGCAAATATATTTCTCAATGGTACAGGTCCAACAAACTAGAAAAATAAAAGGCAGTGTATGTGTCGGTTGTTGTATATAAATAAGTATACATAAGACACATTGATTGTGTGAGTGACTGTATGGATAACTGTATACTTGTAATAATGATTTTATAATTCACTAAGTATGACTTACTATCTAAATGAATAGAAGAAGTGGTGTTTGTATAAGTGTTTTACTAAGTAAATATGTATGATCCATTGTTTGCATAAGTGAGTAGGGTGACTTCATATGTGAATAGGATGCGTGCTGTTGTTTAATGTCGATATAGATGTATACGTATTTTTGATAGTGTTCTATTGTTCATTGACAGCATGTATGAGTGAATCCATAGGTAAGTGATTAGATGTGTGTATACATCTATGAATCACTGAGTGGATTTTTAGATACTTGTATTGCTGTGACAATGGATTTAAATATGATACTCTGTATTTTACAAAGAGTGATGAAAAATTGTAATAGTGTATGAAAAGGTGTATGTGATTATCACGTGGATGATGTCATCAGTGATGTCATCAGTGATGTAATTTGAGATGTCATCAGTGATGTCACTGACCATGTCATGAATGATCTAATATGTGACATCATCAGCAGTGGATTGCGGGTGCGCGAAATATAGTTAGTACAACTAACTATATAGGAGCAATTTCAATGGTTTTATATGAGTAAAATGTCCAGCTAACTATAACACCACTAAAACTTAGTTTTTTGAGTGAATTTCAAAGGTTTTTTAAGTGCTAATTCCTAACTATATAAGGCCTGAAACCTATGTTTTTTTCATTGAATTCGCAAGGTTTTTTTAAATGCGAATTCTATTAGCGGATAACGTTTTTATATATTAAAACGTTTTTTAAATCTCAAATGCCTGCTTTGCTAACAGAGTTTTTAAGCACAGGCTCTTTTGTCTCTGGTGGCCATCTTGGGAGACTGCATATCAGAATTTTTTTAATGAAATATAAGAGGATTTGAGAAGTCACTCAAAATGTGCCCTAATTTTTCTTTCTTCAGCACTAATCATAATTTCTATGGCAAAATGAACCCCCTCATTTTGTCCCTTTGCAAATTAAATGTTTTAAGTGTTAACACTTTATTCCAATCAAGATGACTTCAGGTGTGCCATACTTTTGTCATAAGTAAGACTGTTAGCGCTCTAGTTGTTCTTTAGAACACTCTGGGACATTCTGTCATTGGGCTATAGTTGGGCTACATCTGGCTGATATTTGGGCTACATTTGTTTTTTTTTGCCTCTGGTGGCCATCTTTGGGCTACATTGGGCTACATTTGGGCTCTAACATATATATAGCCCAATGTAGCCCAATATATATTTTTTCAAAGTTAATTTTCGTAAAAACCACTGGAGCACATATCTTGAGACATAGCAAAGGCACGTCGGGCTACCAGTCCCTACAATTTTGCCAAGTTTGGTGGAAAACCATTCAGCCGTTCGGGCTAAAAGTGAGTCCAGCCGCCCTATGGAAATTAACATGGGGAAAACACGTTTTGGGACCCCCCTTTTATCTCGGCCCCCGCTTGACGAATCCCCCCCCAAACTTTCAGGGAAGGACCGTGAGCGCCGCGAGGCAAAGTTAAGGAAAATTTCAGGAACATTCCTCAACCGGCGCCAAAGTTATTCCCAATAGAATGTTGCGATTTCCCTATGGAAAACAATCCTAACTATATATACCTACTGGCTATTGCCAGTAGGTAATATATATATATATATATATATATATATATATATATATATATATATATATATATATATATATATATATATATATATATCCACGGTTTCCTCTTGTAATTCAGGCAAAAAGACGACAAGCCACACCATCCAGGTACCGGAAAGTTTGTTTATTCGGGCATAAACAGACGCGTTTCGAGCTCACGGGCTCTTGGTCACATGGGTATGGGTATATATATATATATACGTTTATATATATATGTGTGTGTGTGTGTGTGTGTGTGTGTGTGTGTGTATATATATATATATATATATATATATATAATATATTCATTGAAAAAACAAATGATACGGGGACGTTATTGTTAGGAAATAGAATTTTTTTAAAACCTTAGAAATTCACTGAAAAAAACAAAGGTTATAGGGACGTTATAGTTAAGCTCAGATATCACTTGTATGAAACCAGTGAACTTCAGCAGTTATAGTTTCTGAGCTAACTATAGCTTATACTCCCACAAATATTACATCACTGATGACTTGGTCAGTGACATCACTGATGATATCTCAAATGACATCACTCATGACATCATCGATTACATCATCCCGTGAGTGTAAGTGTTTCATAAATGTTTCTGAGACCTAAAGATATATACTATGCTACAGCATAAGTTCAATTCAATATTTATTAAAGATTTGGATCTCCAATGAGGTCTACATAAAATATCCATACAATTATTACATAATAAATATAGTAAAATATAAGCTCAGTTCAATCCTTAGTCCATTGTACAGCATAAGTTACATTACTGTCATCTGAATGGCTGTGTGACTGTCTGTATCAGTGTGTACGTGGGTGTCTGGATGGCTGTATGGGTGTGTGAGTGACTGTATGGATGTGTTAGTGGGAATGTGAGTAGCTGTATGGGTGAGTGAGTGGCTGTAGTGGAGAGTAATAGGTGTGTGAGTGGCTTTATGGGTGAGTTAGTATCTGTGTGAGTAGCTGCATAGGTGTGTGTGTGAGTGGCTGTATGGTTATCAGAGTGGCTGTATTGGCGAGGGAGTGGGGGTGTGAGTGTGAGAAGTTGGCCTGATATATGATGCTCACTAGTTCTAGTGATCACCTTGTATCAGTCCAAACAACCCTTATGGTGATTGGTTGTAAGTCAACCTTATAGACCACCTATCCTAATGGTAGCATGGACAAAGCAGTCTTAGGCTAAACTCTTTTGGCATGTGAAGCCAGCTGTTTTACCACAATATAACCCCTTGAATACCAGATGAAAGGACACCACACAGGTTGTTATGAAAATAAACAGTATATTTATTAATAACAAACACCTCTGAACTCTTTATGAGGTCAGAGGGCTAAGCACATGACAATCTCTTAAGAAAAATACGTTAAGTTGCACGGGATCACAATGGTGCCCTAGGGGCACGACAAACCATATACTAAGTAAGTGGAATGTGAACATCAATAGAAGGAATGGAGCTGTCCAGAGGCTGTAGGATCGTTGGGACCACGCTACACTAACACTAGGTAAGTAATAGGAAGCCCACGGAACGCGTGTGCAGAGTGTGAACTCACACGCGAGATGCGTAACAACGTCTATGGACAGTACAGTTCAAGTTAAAGGTGAGTACGGACAATCCTGACTAGGTAGGACAAAAACGACTGTGGAACTGGACACTTGGACAGTTAAACTACCCTTGAGCACCAAAATGCTCTCGTTACCTCACCCACGGGCTGCGGGTGCATAGGTGCGAAGTCGTGTCGGGTTCTCGCGTTGAAGTCTATGGAGCCTGAAAGAAAAGATGCTGCAGGCGACCAGGAGGAAGATGTCCGGTGCAATCCAAGGGTGGATTGGTGAAGAAGGAGACCTGAAAGCAGAGGGGACAATGTTCACAGTCACTAGCCAGTGACTGGAGTGGAACCAGGAAGGAACCAGATGTCATCGTCGCGATCAGGTGAAGAGTGGACGCTTGACTCTGCAGCCACGTGGACCAGGAGGTGTCTTCGATGACCAGGATAGAGGCACGAGCTGTCCCACGCAGGCTCTCGCTGTCGGCGGTGTTGGATCCGGAATCGGCATCAACAGGCCTTGGCAAAGGCAACCCACGCGGTGAGTGGAGAAAGCGTCTGGTGCGGACTAGGAGAGTCCGGGGTGCCCCTCTTTTGGAAGGGAGCAAGGGCCAGTCTGGAGCAACCAGACCAGCTGAAAAGATTCAAAGGTTCGTCATCTAGGAGGCCACTAGCCAGCCGGCAAGTGACCAGACAACGCGTCGAGCAGGAACCAAGCAGAAGGGCCCCACGCAGATCTCGTGGATGCTGGTGGGCTGATCTTCAGTGCAGGGGCTGCTCGGGGCTGGGGCTTCTCAGTCCCCAAAGCACTTGGTCGAGTTTACCTCGGGAGTCGTGCTGGAAGCAAAGTGCAGTTTCTTCCAAGATGGCCGGTCCCACATGTCTCGTCGCACCCACGGGTCTCAGCTTTGCTGCAGATGTGAGTTGAGGTCGGAGAGGTCCTGGAATCCGGGTCTCGTCGGGCTCTGAAGTCTGGATCCTCGAGGGAAGACGACAAAGGGAAGCCGCTGGACGCTTGATGGTGCCTGCTTGTGCAGGGTGGACACTCCTTGTCCACAAGGGAGATTCTTCAGTCTTCTGTGGAGCAGAACGTCGAAGTCCAGAGTTTCTTCTTGTAGAGTAGTTCAGGATTAATCTAATCTGGAATGGGACCAGCTCCTACCTTTATCCTGCTAAAGGGGGCTGCACTACTGACTAGGTCCCTCCCCTGGGTGGGACCAGGAAGGGGGGTGGCTACACCCCCTATCCTTTGTCCGGTTTCCCGCCAGAGCTGGGGCTGGAGTGTCCCAGCAACTGGTTTGAACCGGTGTATGCACAGGGCACCTTGTGTGTCCCAGGCATGTCTCATTCCTTTCAAGCCTACCCTACCCAATACACAAAATCCTTTGTGGGGTGGTGCTAGCACCTCCCAAGGCAGGAAACCCTTTGTCCAAGCCGCCCTCGCTGGAAGGACTCCCCGCAGCAGGAGGTCAGACTTGTGTCTGTGGTGGCAGCATCCATTTTGTGATGCCAAGGCTCGAGTTAACTTTAACCGGGGTTCTCAGTTACATACATGTCGTGTCCCTCTAGAAGGGTGGAATGCTACCCCCGTCGCCAGAATTGGCGAGGGGGTAGTATTCCAAATCGTATGACACCTTACTCGACATGTTTTGATAATGGTATACCAGAGTTGGCATTTAACCGCGAGGATTATAATGCACTTAAGAGTATATGGTATAGCGTTATCATGGAACAGCTATTAGGACTTGGTTCCGCTAGCTGCAAACGGGCTCAGCTCATGCCAGAGCACAATCTCACATAATTCCAAGCACTCTGCCTTCAGGATTGATAAGGCCTGCCATAGGAGTGACTGATAGGAATATATGTGTCCATTTTAGGGTTAGATATAGGTATACTATATCTATAGCAAAGGGTGTTTACACCACCTTGCCCCAGCTGTCATGCAGCCAGTTGTGTCAGTTTTAGATGGCCAGCCAGGGGTGGCATAATACATGCTTCAGCCCCTGGTAGGCCCTGGGTACACCTATGCCCTGGATACCTAAGGTATACTGTATAGGGACTGATAAGGTGGCCCAGTACCAATTGGTAAATGCACCTAAGGTACATGGTTGTCAATTTAGAGAGAGAACAGCTAGGCTGTGGGTCTGATTAGCAGGCCCACAGCCAAGGAAAGTCGTAAACCAGTGAAGCAAAAAGCAAAAATTTGGGGTGACCATAGGATTGCAGACCCCACTCTCCTACAGAAACCCCCCCTCCCCCAAACTTAGGGACATTAAACTAACCTTGACCAGGTGAGTCTTTCCTGTTCTAAGTGGAAATACCTGGAGAGACCATCTGCATTGCCATGGTCAGTCCCTGGTCTGTGCTCCACTGTAAAGTCCATCCCCTGTAGGGAAATGGACCACCTTAGAAGTTTGGGGTTTTCACCCTTCATCTGATTTAGCCATAAGAGGGGCTTATGGTCGGTCTGAATCTTGAAGTGAGTTCCAAACAAGTAGGGCCTCAACTTCTTCAGGGCCCAAACCACAGCAAAGGCCTCCCTCTCTATAGCTGACCAACGTTTCTCTCTAGGGGTCAGCCTTCTGCTTATAAAAGCAATGGGCTGGTCATGACCATCAATATTCAGTTGAGAAAGAACAGCTCCCACACCCAACTCAGATGCATCTGTTTGGACAATGAAGGTTTTGGAGTAGTCAGGACTCTTGAGAATAGGTGCAGTACACATGGCCTGCTTTAGGTCATCGAATGCCTTTTGACAGCTAACTGTCCACTGAACTTTCTTTGGCATTTTCTTGCTTGTCAGGTCATTAAGTGGTGTCACAATGGACCCATAATTCTTGACAAACTTCCTATAGTAACCATACAGGCCCAAGAAAGCTCGGACCTGTGTCTGGGTGGTTGGAGGAGCCCAGTCCTTTATGGCCTGTATCTTGCGCTCTCCAATGGTTGAACCTGGCCTCCACCCACAAGGTGGCCCAGGTACACAACCTGACTCTGCCCTATCTGGCACTTAGTAGCCTTGATAGTGAGGCCTGCCTTTTGCAGGGCCTCCAAAACTTTCCTCAGGTGATCCCCCCAGGTGGAGCTAAAGACAGCAATATCATCTAGATATGCTGCACAAAAGTCATCCAACCCAGTGAGAACTTGGTTCACCAACCTTTGAAAAGTGGCAGGTGCATTTTTCAAACCAAAGGGCATCACCACAAATTGGTAATGACCTCCTGGGGTAGAACATGCTTGGCCTTGGCATCATCAGCTAACCTGATCTGCCAATAACCAGCTGTTAGGTCAACTGTACTTAAGAAAGTTGCAGAAGCCAACTTGTCTATCAGTTCATCTGCCCTAGGTATTGGGTGGGCATCTGTCTTAGTGACAGCATTGAGACCCCTGTAGTCTACACAAAACCTCATCTCTCTCTAACCATCCTGGGTGTGAGGCTTTGGTACTAGAACTACAGGACTAGCCCAAGGGCTCTCTGAGGGTTCAGTGACTCCCAACTCCAACATCTTTTGTACTTCTGTCTTTATGCAGTCCCTGATGTGGTCAGGTTGCCTGTAGATTTTACTCTTTATAGGCAGACTGTCTCCAGTGTCCACCTCATGTGTGCACCAGTTTGTCTGACTGGGGGTCAGAGAAAACATTTGTCTGAAGGATTGAAGGACTTGCTTACAATCCTTTTGTTGATGCTCAGAGAGGCTGTCAGAAAAGACTACACCATCTACTGACCCATCATCAGGGTTCTGAGTGAGCAGGTCTGGGAGAGGGTCACTCTCTTCCTCCTGCCCCTCATCTGTGGCCATGAGCAAGCCCATGTCCTCCCTGTCAACAAATGCTTTGAGCCTATTCACATGAAGTACTCTGTGAGGGCTCCTGGGAGTTCCCATGTCCACCATGTAGGTGACTTCTCCCTTTTGCTCAATGATGGTATGGGGTCCAGACCATTTGTCTTGGAGAGCTGCTGGGGCCACTGGCTCCAACACCCACACCTTCTGTCCTGCATGATACACAGTTAGGACAGCCTTTTGGTCATGCCAAGCTTTTTGAAGTTCTTGGCTGGCCTCAAGGTTTTTGGATGCCTTCTCCATGTACTCTGCCATCCTGGAGCGGAGACCAAGTACATAGTCCACTATGTCAAGTTTAGGCTTTTTGAGAGGTAACTCCCATCCTTCCTTCACAAGACATAGGGGTCCTCTTACAGGATGTCCAAACAAAAGCTCAAAAGGGCTGTAACCAACCCCCTTCTGTGGGACCTCTCTGTAAGCAAACAGAAGGCAAGGTAAAAGGATGTCCCATCTTCGCCTAAGCTTTTCAGGTAACCCTTTTATCATCCCTTTGAGGGTCTTGTTAAATCTTTCAACAAGCCCATTGCACTGTGGGTGATAGGGTGTGGTGAATTTGTAATTTACACCACACTCCTTCCACATTGCAGTCAAGTATCCTGACATGAAGTTTGCACCTCTATCAGAGACAACCTCCTTAGGAAACCCCACTCTGGAGAAAACTCCAAGCAGGGCCCTGGCCACAACAGGAGCTGTAGTGGTCCTAAGGGGAATAGCTTCTGGATACCTGGTGGCATGATCCACTACCACCAGTATAAACCTGTGCCCAGATGCTGTTGGTGGGTCCATTGGTCCAACAATGTCAATCCCCACTCTTTCAAAGGGAACCCCCACCACAGGTAGTGGTATAAGGGGGGCCTTGGTTGTGCCACCTGATTTGCCACTGGCTTGGCAGGTGACACATGAGCGACAAAACTCTTTGGTGTCCTCAGACATATGAGGCCAGTGAAAGTGTGGGGCAAGCCTGTCCCAAGTCTTGTTCTGGCCTAAGTGACCTGCAAGGGGAATCTCATGGGCTAAGGTGAGAAGGAAACCTCTAAGAGACAAGGGGATGACCAGCCTCCTGGTAGCTGGAGGCAAGCTAGCCGGGCTGATGAGAGGTGTTACCTCGAAACCGGGCCGGTCCTCGGATGCTTGTTTCCGTTCTGGGAAGGACATGGCTTTTGTAGTTCGGACTGGACTGTTTCCATGGGGCACAGGGTCAGCGCTGATTTGCATATCGCCATTGTCTAACCCAGGGTGGTGTGGAGTGGAAAAACGATGGATTTGGGCCCAGATCTTTTGACTGGGGTGAATGTGTGACATTGATCCACATTCTGTCCATCATTGTTGTTTTTTCAGTAACCGCTCTAAGTGTACTGGGGATGCTCAGACGTGAGTCCCAGGCACTCCACACCACTGGAGGCAAGCTAGCCGGGCTGATGAGAGGTGTTACCTCGAAACCGGGCCGGTCCTCGGATGCTTGTTTCCGTTCTGGGAAGGACATGGCTTTTGTAGTTCGGACTGGACTGTTCCCATGGGGCACAGGGTCAGCGCTGATTTGCATATCGCCATTGTCTAACCCGAGGTGGTGTGGAGTGGAAAAACGATGGATTTGGGCCCAGATCTTTTGACTGGGGTGAATGTGTGACATTGATCCACATTCTGTCCATCATTGTTGTTTTTGCAGCAGCCTCCTGGTAGCACCAGGCTTGGGGTCTCTTGCCTCAGAGTATAGGAGTCCATCGTCCCAATCTACCTTATGGGCACCTGTAGCATTCCCTGCAGCCTCAGCAGCAGCCTGCTGTCTGAGGGGTTCAAGAGAGGAACAGTCTAACTGTGCCTGCCTCAAGTCTGCCCTGGAAGGTCCCCCTGTCCCAAGAAACTCAACCTGTTCAGGTTCAAGCTCTTCTAGGACAGTTCCTTCTGGGGTCTTGGGGTCAGCCTCCTGAGAGAGCTGATCCTCAACCTGAGGTAGGGGGGAAGGGTCAACCTTACCCCTACTGCTCTTTCTCTTGGGTAGTGTCTGGTCCATTCTTCCAGGATCCAGCACTAGTTCAGCTGGGCATTTCTTGGCCTGTGACCTAGTCACAGCAAGGACATGTGAGGAGAGACCTAGCATTTCTACATGAGTCCTGTACTCCACATCTGACCACAGTGAGGATTCCAAATCATTGCCCAAAAGACAATCTACTGGGAGGTCTGAACTAACTACAACCTTTTTGAGGCCAATTACCCCTCCCCAGGAGAAATTAACAACTGCCATACTGTGATTGGTAGTGACATTGCTAGCATTGGTCACTAGGCAGTCTGAACCTAGCATGATCTGGTCAGGGTCCACAAATGTTGGTGTCACCATAGTGACACTGGCACATGTGTCCCTGTAGGCCTGAGCCATCTTTCCATTTAATAAAGGCGTTTGTCTGTATTTGCCCAGAGTACTAGGACTTACAGTTGGGGTCATATCCATGTCCCCAGTACAAACAAGAACTGCCTGAGTAGGAATTCTAACTAAGTCAAAACCCACCTCAGTTCCCAGGGTTAACCCAACTATAGCCTTGGGAGTTGCACTACCACTACTAACTGTACTAGGGGGCGCAGGTGTCTTAGGGACAGTAGTGGTAGGAGTTTGGCCTTTCTTGGTGCAATCACTAATCCAGTGAGTCTTACTTTTACAGTATTGGCACCATGGTTTCGTAGGACCATCATTATTCTTCTTTTGGGAATCCTGGGACCCACCCTCTTTAGGTTGTTGGGGCCCTGTTGAAGACTTCTGGTCATTTTGCTTATTCTCATTACCCTTCTGGTCTGCTTTCTTCTGGCCACCACCCTGGTTCTGGTTCTGCTGCTTGACCCTTGTCCTGACCCATCTATCTGCCTTCTTTCCCAATTCTTGGGGAGAGGTCAGATCTGAGTCAATCAAGTGCTGATGCAACAACTGGTTCTGACAATTATTTAAGATTTGCTCTCTCATAATTAGATTATACAATCCTGTGTAATCAGTAACTTTACTTCCCAGTAACCAGCCCTCCAGAGCCTTAGTGGCACAATCAACAAAGTCAGTCCAATCTTGAGCCTGAGTTTTCTGGGTATCCCTGAACATTAACCTGTATTGTTCAGTGGTTAAGCCAAACCCATCAATCAGTGCAAGTTTCAAGACTTGGTAATCATTAGCATCCTCATCTCTAACAGTGAGGAGCTTGTCTCTACCTTTACCTTCAAAGGAGAGCCACACTATAGCTGCCCACTGACTCTGGGGTACCTGCTGTACCTTGCAGGCTCTCTCCAAAGCAGTCATCCACTTGTGGATATCATCCCCTGTCTTATAGGGGGGCACTATTTTACTCAGGTGTCTATTATCAAAACTCCTGTCTTTATCCTTGGGGATATTGCTGCCACCAGTGGGAACTATCCCACTCAACTGTTGCTCTCTAGCAAAGGCAAGCTTTTCTTTGGCAAGGGCAAGTTCTTCCCTTTGGATCCTCAGATTAGCTTGTCTCATCCTTGCTTCATGTTCTCTCCTCTGAGGGGAAGTCATTCTCCTCTGGGGAGAAGTCATTCTCCTCTGAGCAGAGGCATGAGAGTGCACAGATCTATTGGAGTACCTAGAATGAGATCTATCTCTCCTAACTCCAAAGTTAGGCCTGCTCAGGGTCAGTACTGGGGGTCCCCCAGATCCTTCCCTATGTAGGTCTAAGTTGGCCCTTGTAAGTCTGCTGACTAACTCAGGACCTTTGTCTGCCTCATCCCCAGAGGTGTCCTCTTCTTCCTCCTCCTCTTCTACATTCTCTGTTTCAGGGAGGTCTGGATCACCAAGTGTACCCTCTAAGGGGGGCATGCTCCTATCTGGATTAGAGGGGTCTGTGTTAGCAGCCCTTCTGGCATCATATGTCTCTAAGAGACCTAACAGAAAATGAGTGGTAGGGTTAGAACCCTGTTTCAATTTCCTGGAGGTACACAATTATCTCATCTCTTGGAAACTGAGAGCTGCATATCTGGAAAGGACCTGTGGAGGGTCACTAACCACTAGGGGAGTCTCTGAAGACTCTCCATGGGTAGACATGCTTCTAGTGAGGTGTAAGTGATGCACCTACCTACACTATGGGTTTTCCTACTGATCCCTTGCTAAGAGTTGTAGTCAGGGTGTGCTAGGCCCTTTCTACTACAACAGCTGGTTCAGTAGAAATCAGAGTATTTCTAAGCTTGTTATATGTACCTATAGTACCTTATGTGATCTTTCAAATGATATTTCAAGATTATACGTGGTAAAAACAACAGCAAGCTCAAATCCCACCGCTTCCACCAATGTGAGAAGTTGGCCTGATATATGATGCTCACTAGTTCTAGTGATCACCTTGTATCAGTCCAAACAACCCTTATGGTGATTGGTTGTAAGTCAACCTTATAGACCAGCTATCCTGATGGTAGCATGGACAAAGCAGTCTTAGGCTAAACTCTTTTGGCATGTGAAGCCAGCTGTTTTACCACAATATAACCCCTTGAATACCAGATGAAAGGACACCACACAGGTTGTTGGTGGCAAGGCCATGTTAGTCATGTTGGACCTGTCGGCGGCCTTTGACACCGTCCCCCATGAGGCGCTTCTCGCCAGGCTCCATGACATCGGCATCAGGGGGACGGTGTTCAAATGGTTTACATCCTTTCTGGAAGGCCGCCGTCAGACGGTCTGGGTCTCCCAGAGCTCCGCCGAGATGCCGCCTTTGGGAGTCGGGGTTCCACAGGGTTCTGTGTTGAGCCCATCGTTGTTTAACATCTACATGTCCCCTCTGGCGGCGGCGGTGGAGGCTTATGGGGCCCAGATCGTGTCCTACGCCGACGACACGCAACTCCTCTTCACATGCGGTAAAAATCTAGCATTCGATGGAGAGAATATCCGGGGTTGTCTGGGCATGATATTCGATTGGCTCCAGCGGAACAGCCTGAAGGCCAATTCCAGTAAGTCGGAGGTTTTATTCTTCGGCTGTGCCACCGACCCTGAGTGGCGGCAATGGTGGCCGTCTGAAATGTGCCCTCCCGCACAGTCATCATTGGTCGCCAAAAATCTAGGGGTTAAACTGGACAATAAGCTTTCGCTGAGAGCGCATGTCCTGGGTCTGGCCGGCACCTGTTTCGGCATTCTGAAAATGCTCCGCAAGTTTCTCCCACTGCTTTCTGCGGAGCATAGGCGGATTACTGTCCAGGCGCTTGTCGGATCCAGGCTGGATTATGCCAACGCCCTTTTTCTTGGCCTCCCTGACTATCTAGTCCAGCGCCTGCAGGTGGCTCAAAATTTTGCTGCCCGTGCCATCTTTGGTTTGCATAGGCGAGCACGAGCTTCTGGGCTGCTGCAAATGCTCCACTGGCTGCCCATCCGGAAGCGGATTATGTTTAAATCCCTGACGCTGATGCACAAAGCACTTTTTGGCTCAGGGGCCGGGTACCTAAGGCGTAGGCTGGCCTTCTACCACCCAACCCGCTCGCTGCGGTCTGAATCTCTTTTTACAGCTGTGGTTCCGCGTGTGAGGAAGGCCCGCACTGGGGGCCGGTCTTTTAGCTGTAAGGCTCCCCAGCTGTGGAATACTCTTCCACTGGCGCTACGCAGTACCCCCAATCTGCTTCAGTTTAGGAAGAGCCTGAAAACTTGGCTTTTTAATCTCTAGTTTCTTTTGGGTGGGTTTTGTTCTGTCTGTTTCTGTATTTGCTTTTCTTGTTATGTTATTCGGTATTGAGCTGCCTGTGGAAAGCGCCGGGACACTCTTTTAGAGTAGCCGTGCGCTATATAAACTTTGTTTAACATAACAACATAACATAACATTGTTATGAAAATAAACAGTATATTTATTAATAACAAACACCTCTGAACTCTTTATGAGGTCAGAGGGCTAAGCACATGACAATCTCTTAAGAAAAATACGTTAAGTTGCACGAGATCACAATGGTGCCCTAGGGGCACGACAAACCATATACTAAGTAAGTGGAATGTGAAAGTCAATAGAAGGAATGGAGCTGTCCAGAGGCTGTAGGATCGTTGGGACCACGCTACACTAACACTAGGTAAGTAATAGGAGGCCCACGGAACGCGTGTGCAGAGTGTGAACTCACACGCGAGATGCGTAACAACGTCTATGGACAGTACAGTTCAAGTTAAAGGTGAGTACGGACAATCCTGACTAGGTAGGACAAAAACGACTGTGGAACTGGACACTTGGACAGTTAAACTACCCTTGAGCACCGAAATGCTCTCGTTACCTCACCCACGGGCTGCGGGTGCATAGGTGCGAAGTCTTGTCGGGTTCTCGCATTGAAGTCTATAGAGCCTGAAAGAAAAGATGCTGCAGGCGACCAGGAGGAAGATGTCCGGTGCAATCCAAGGGTGGATTGGTGAAGAAGGAGACCTGAAAGCAGAGGGGACAATGTTCACAGTCACTAGCCAGTGACTGGAGTGGAACCAGGAAGGAACCAGATGTCGTCGTCGCGATCAGGTGAAGAGTGGACGCTTGACTCTGCAGCCACGTGGACCAGGAGGTGTCTTCGATGACCAGGATGGAGGCACGAGCTGTCCCACACAGGCTCTCGCTGTCGGCGGTGTTGGATCCGGAATTGACGTCAACAGGCCTTGGCAAAGGCAACCCACGCGGTGAGTGGAGAAAGCGTCTGGTGCGGACTAGGAGAGTCCGGGGTGCCCCTCTTTTGGAAGGGAGCAAGGGCCAGTCTGGAGCAACCAGACCAGCAGAAAAGATTCAAAGGTTCGTCGTCTAGGAGGCCACTAGCCAGCCGGCAAGTGACCAGACAACGCGTCGAGCAGGAACCAAGCAGAAGGGCCCCACGCAGATCTCGTGGATGCTGGAGGGCTGATCTTCGGTGCAGGGGCTGCTCGGGGCTGGGGCTTCTCAGTCCCCAAAGCACTTGGTCGAGTTTACCTCGGGAGTCGTGCTGGAAGCGAAGTGCAGTTTCTTCCAAGATGGCCGGTCCCACATGTCTCGTCGCACCCACGGGTGTCAGCTTTGCTGCAGATGTGAGTTGAGGTTGAAGAGGTCTGGGAATCCGGGTCTCGTCGGGCTCTGAAGTCTGGATCCTCGAGGGCAGATGACAAAGGGAAGCCGCTGGACGCTTGATGGTGCCTGCTTGTGCAGGGTGGACACTCCTTGTCCACAAGGGAGATTCTTCAGTCTTCTGTCGAGCAGAACGTCGAAGTCCAGAGTTTCTTCTTGTAGAATATGTTCAGGATAATCTGATTTGGAATGGGACCAGCTCCTACCTTTATCCTGCTAAAGGGGGCTGCACTACTGACTAGGTCCCTCCCCTGGGTGGGACCAGGAAGGGGGGTGGCTACACCCCCTATCCTTTGTCCGGTTTCCAGCCAGAGCTGGGGCTGGAGTGTCCCAGCAACTGGTTTGAACCGGTGTATGCACAGGGCACCTTGTGTGCCCCAGGCATGTCTCATTCCTTTCAAGCCTACCCTACCCAATACACAAAATCCTGTCTGGGGTGGTGCTAGCACCTCCCAAGGCAGGAAACCCTTTGTCCAAGCCGCCCTCGCTGGAAGGACTCCCAGCAGCAGGAGGTCAGACTTGTGTCTGTGGTGGCAGCATCCATTTTGTGATGCCAAGGCTCGAGTTAACTTTAACCGGGGTTCTCAGTTACATACATGTCGTGTCCCTCTAGAAGGGTGGAATGCTACCCCCATCGCCAGAATTGGTGAGGGGGTAGTATTCCAAATCGTATGACACCTTACTCGACATGTTTTGATAATGTTATACCAGAGTTGGCATTTATTTTTATTTTTTTTTAAACAATCTTTATTGCAGATTTTTATTAATTTTACATACATTTGACCCAGCCCCCCACCCACCTCCCCCCAGGAGACCAAGAGGTAATTATACACTCAAACATAAGAGGATACAGATCACAACGCAGTAATTTTCTAAAACAAGAAAATATGTACAATTATAGAAACAAGAAAGGAAAAAGAAAAGAGAGTAGTACATAAACATGAAAGGTGAAAGGAAGAGGATCTCATAGAATCTCATCTTATTCCTGTTTCTAATATCTCCTATTATTCTCTCTAGTTATTTTCTTCAATCCAGTCAAGTAGGGGACCCCAGATCTTCATTCCTCTTCTACGAGTATTATACCCTTTGTTTCTATAGATGGCAATTTCAAGACTACATGTCGCCAGCAGTCTGGCCCTCCATTGTATATATGACGGAGGTATTGGATCAAGCCAGGCTGATGCCACACACAAACGAAGCACCCCCGTCGCAACAAAAATTAACCCCTGTAATTGTTTTGGCCTTTCGTTGTTTGATACCCCCAGCATGATTTCTGATGTTGTGATGTTGACCTCATAATGCGCTATCTCTGTGAGAAAGCTTGATATTTCAGCGATTAGATTAGTTAGCGAGTCACAGGAGGCAAACATATGAATGATATCTGCCGCGGGGAGTGAGCAGCGTGGACAGGTTGTGCCTTTCCCAGTTCCCCACTTAGCTAATTTAGATGGGGTAGAATACAATGAAAAAAAGGTCTTATAATATTGTGCTTGAAGCCTTATGGACATAAGGTGAGAGAGTGACATTTCATATGAATATGCCAAACTTTGGTTAGATAATCCAAGTTTGGTCTGCCATGCCATTATATGTTTATTCATATCATCTGGTAACAATGCATTCATAGCCCCATAAATCTCACCAATTTTTAAGGGTATTTCCCTATGTAAGTTTCTTATAAAAGAACACGGTTGAAATTTGATCCGGCCACCCCCTTTCTTCAGAAGAAAATCTCTCACTTGGAGATATTTGAAAAAATCCCTATTAGGAATATTGAATTCTAACTTTAATTCGGCAAATGATTTAAATCCATTAGGCGTAAAAAAAACAACCAAGTTGGGTAATCCCCAGATCATTCCATTTCTTTATATAATTGTCGTGGAAAATCTCAGGAAGATCTGAGTTCAGATTCACGGGAGTATAATAGGAGTAGCGACCTAATCCTAATAGCTTCTTAACATTCCCCCAGACTTTGATAACGTTATTAATAGTCTTATATTTGACTTTTTTTAAATACCCGTCATTAACATGTCGCCATAGACATCCAGCGGCCCCGACTCCCAGAATAAGTTCTTGTGGTGTTGATATATTACCGCTTCCACGGTTGCCAGTTATAAGACTCCAGCTATATCTTAATACTGTGGCCCAGTAGTATAACTTGAAGTTGGGAAGAGCCCAGCCTCCACGTTCTCTTGTGTTAGTGAGCCACCGCAATGCCCTGCGTGGTCGATTATATTCCCAGACAAATCTAGAAAACAGTGTATCTATATTTTTAAACACCAGTGGGGAAAATTCTAAACAAATAGCCTGAAAAAAATACAGAAATTTAGGTAAAAACAGCATCTTGACTGCATTAGTTCGACCACCAATAGTTAGATGGAGATTATTCAGTCTGGTCAGCGCTTTCTTGGTCCGTTGTATAAGTGGGTCTATATTGATGCTGACAATGAGCTCTATAGCAGCACAGATACTGACCCCCAGATATGTTGCATTTGGCATTTAACCGCGAGGATTATAATGCACTTAAGAGTATATGGTATAGCGTTATCATGGAACAGCTATTAGGACTTGGTTCCGCAAGCTGCAAACAGGCTCAGCTCATGCCAGAGCACCATCTCACATAATTCCAAGCACTCTGCCTTCAGGATTGATAAGGCCTGCCATAGGAGTGACTGATAGGAATATATGTGTCCATTTTAGGGTTAGATATAGGTATACTATATCTATAGCAAAGGGTGTTTACACCACCTTGCCCCAGCTGTCATGCAGCCAGTTGTGTCAGTTTTAGATGGCCAGCCAGTGGTGGCATAATACATGCTTCAGCCCCTGGTAGGCCCTGGGTACACCTATGCCCTGGATACCTAATGGTATACTGTACAGGGACTGATAAGGTGGCCCAGCACCAATTGGTAAATGCACCTAAGGTACATGGTTGTCAATTTAGAGAGAGAACAGCTAGGCTGTGGGTCTGATTAGCAGGCCCACAGCCAGGGAAAGTCGTAAACCAGTGAAGCAAAAAGCAAACATTTGGGGTGACCATAGGATTGCAGACCCCACTCTCCTACAGTGAGTAGCTGTATGAGTGAGTGAGTAGCTGTTTTAGTGTGTGTAGGTAAGTGAGTGGCTGTATTGAAGAGTGATTATGTGAGTGGCTGTAAGGGTGATGAGTGGGTGTATGGATTTGTAATTGGGTTTGTAAGTGATTCTGTGGGTGTGTGGGTGGTTGTATGGGTGAGTGAATAGTTGTGTCAGTGGCTGGATGGGTACATGAATGGGTGTGTGAGTAGCTGCATTGGTGAGTGAGTAACAGTGTGAGCGGCTGTGTTGGTGAGTGTGTGGGTGTGTGAGTACCTGTATGGGTGAGTGATTGGCTGTGTGAGTTTCTGTATGGGTGATTGAGTGGCTGTGTGAGTGGTCATAAGAGTGTATGAGTGGGTGTGTAAGTGTTTGTATGTCTGTATTGGTGAGTGTCTGTGTGCATTAGTGGCTTTATGAGTGAGTTAGCTGGTGTGTGAGTGGCATTATGAGTGAGTGTCTGTGTGAGTGACTGTATGGTTGAATGATTGGCTATGTGAGCACTGGTATGGATCTGTGAATTGGTGAGGAGTTGTGTGAGAGTGGGTGTATAAGAGGTTCTATGGGGTGTGAGTGGGTCTGTGGATGATATCATCAGTAATGTCATGAGTGATGTAATATGTGAGGTCATAAGCAGTGCATTGCTGAGGCATAAGTTATAGTTAGCTCAGGTAACTAAAACTGCTGAATTTCACATTGTTTTGTACGAGTGAAATCTGAGCCTAACTATAACGTACCTGAAACCTTTGCCATTTCACGTGAATTTCTAAGGTTTTTTATTTTATTTTCTAACTGCAACCTTTAACCTTTGAGAGTGAGTGTGTGAGTGACTGGATGAGTGTCTCAGTGGGTGTGTGAGTGAGTACATGAGTACCTCAGTGGGTATGGGAGTGGGTGTGTGAGTGTCTGAGTAAGTGCGTGGGTCTGATGAGTGGATGTGAGAGTGTCTGAGTGGGGTTACGAGTGCCTCCATGTGTGTGAGTCAGTCTGTGAGTGAGTACGCGTGTGTCTAAGTAGGTCTGTGAGTGTGCATGAGTCTGTGAGTGTGTGCATGAGTGTCTGAGTGAGTGTCTCGGTGGGGCTGTGAATAGATGTTAGAGTGTCTGTGTGAGTTTGCGAGTGCCTCCATGAGTGTTTGAGTCAGTCAGTGTGTAATTGCATGAGTGTCTGAGTGGGTCTGTGAGTTGATATGTGAGTCTCTGAGTAGGTCTGAAAGCGGGTGCGTGAGTGTCTGTGTGGCTGTCTGAGTGGGTGTCTCAGTGGATCGGTGAGTGGGTGCGAATATCTGAGTGGGTTTGTGCTGCCTCCATAACTGATTGAGCCAGTCTGTGAGTGAGTACATCAGTGTCTGAGTGTGTCTGTAAGTGGGTGCATGAGTCTAAGTGAGTCTGTGATTGGGTGTGTGAGTCTGTGAGTGGGTATGTGAGTGAGGGCATGAGTCTCTGGGTCGGAGAGTGAATGCATGAGTTTCTGAGTGGGTCGGTGACTGAGTTTGTGAGTCTCTGGGTAGGTCTGTGAGTATGTGTGTGAGTCTCTAAGTGGGTTTGTGAGTGAGCGAATGAGTCTGAGTGGGTCTGTGAGTGGGTACTTGTGTCTGAGTGGATCTGTGAATGGTGTTGGAGTGAGTCTGTAAGTGGATTTGTGAGTGTCTAAGTGGGCGTGTGAGTATCTGATTGAGTCTTTGACTGGCTGGATGAGTCTTTGAGTGGGTTCGTAAGTGGGTGTATGAGTGTCTCATTGGGTCTGTGAGTGGGTGTATGAGTCTGAGTGGATCTGTGAGTGGGTGTGTGAATGTTTGAGTGCTCTTTGGTTTTGCACTCTTCTGCTCTGTTTTACCTTTTCTGCTTTTTTTCTGCCCTCTGTTTTACCTTCTCTGCTCATTCTTCTGCTCTCTGTTTATCCTTTTCTGTTCCTTTTTCTGCGATCTGTTTAGCCTTTCCTGCTTGTTTCTCTGCTTTTGTTTTGTGTTCCCTGCTGGTTTTCCTGAACTCTCTTTTCCCTCATATGAGCCCATGGGACCACCTTCTCACTGGAGCTAACTTAAAATTTATGTGGGGACACGTGGACCTTTCGGACCTGGGATCACCAACTGCTGAGGCTATATACATTATTTAAACTGGAAGGGGGAGGCCATGTGGCCCCTCTTCCAGGCCACAAACAGCCTGTGGTCCCCATTCCCTGGGGCCCAGCCTTACCTCAATGGGGGAGGGGAGCCACGCTGTCCCCATCCCTGGGCCAACTTCGGCCCCAGGGAACCCATTCCCTGGGACCTGGTCATGTCTCCTGGGTGTGCAGCATGGGGACCATGGGGGGAGCCTCCAGGCCCCCACGGTCCCAGGTGCCTCCCCACCTCCTGCCGGAGACAGCATTGCTCTCACAGAGAGGGAGCTGCTAAACATGCAGCTCCCTGTGCGTGATCTCAATCGTTTCATCTGTTTCCTTGCCCACTTGACAGTGGGCAGGTAAACAGACAAAATCTCCGCTCTCTGCCAGTCGGAGCGGTTTCACAGCTCTTGCTCGCTAAGAGTGGAGTTCTTGTTTGCTCTGACTTGATGGGAGTTGTCAAAGCTCCTGCCAAGCAGAGCAAACAGCTACGTCCCGGGGGTGGGCACCATGGAATATATAGCAGGAGCCGGCCCTGGGGGGGGGGGGGGGGGGGGGGTGGAGGTCCACTTGACCCATGCTCACTGCGCCACTGGATTCAAGCTAGCCTGGCTGATGAGGGGTGATGACCCGAAACCTGTCCCAAGATGTTTGTTTCTTGTCCAGGGAGGACCTGACTTGGCAGTTTGGCTGGACTATTCCCATGAGGAACAGGGTCAAGACTGATTTGCATACGGCTGGGTCCAAACTGGGGTGGCGTGGTGAGCAAAGGAATGATGGATTAAAGTCATATCTTTGTTACTAGGGGTGAATTTTTGCATTGTTCAGCATTCCATCAATCATTTATTCCTTTTGCTTTTGTGAGGGTATTCCTACACTGCCCCCTTTTCCAGCCGAGATGGCTGTCAACATATCCTGCTTGAAGTTTTGTAGCCAATCAGATTTCAGCATGAAATCGGGGAGGGTTTGCAGACCATTCGCGGCCCTAGAGATCTAAATTTCGTTTTTCTTTAATATATCCCAAACTACTGAACAGATTTACACCAATTTACAAAAAGGTTGCTTTCTGGACCAACTGCTACCTATCTGCCAAATTCGGTGTAATTCCATTCACCAATTCATGAAATTCCTTTTTCTCAGCCCCCACTTGAGAGATCACCCTGAACCTTTCAAGATAGCAGCTGAAGTAAGCATCGTATTCATTTTGAAAATTTCACGAGAATTTGTAAGACAGCGCCAAAGTTATTGGAAAAACAAAAAACAGATCTATGGAAACAAGGTCCTAACTATTACTACATACTGGCGACCGCCAGTAGGTAAGATATATATATGACCTACAAAGCAGAACAAAGGTTGATAGTAGGTTATAGGCTTGCGCTCAGTGGTCATATGTAATTATGAAACATATAAGGCTGCTTCCAGGGATAAAGATGACGTCTATCAAACCGTCACCATTAGATGTAGACAAAATCCACATCAACAAATATATACACTTTGTATCCCGAGCAAAATGAAGGATATCTCAAGGCAAATTGCAAGTCCAAAAGAAACATTCCAGTCCACATGAGTGTTTTATCTTCTTCTTTAATATTCAAAACAGCATCCTTGTGAATCCTAGCCTTCTAGCCAACACGTGTTTCGTCTATTAAGCATTATATGCATAAAGACTTAATCAGGGCTAGAATGTACAATAAAAACAATAATTACTAAATGAAGTGTATAAAGGGATGAAACAACTAAAATAACAACAAGAGAGCCAAAGCAAACAAAACCCAGTGACAACAAATGAAAAAGAAGCAGGAGCACACCATAAGACCACGATTCCTAACATATGTACCCCCAAAGAGATCCAAGAAAAGACCACAGTGAGTGATAAGGAGTAAATCCCAAAGAAACTAATAAAAAAGTAAAGAAGGAAAAGGGGGAATTTGTGAAACACACAAAAGGGAACCAAGAGCAACCCGCTCAGAACCGAACTATAATGTCCTTGTAACCTTTTCTTTCCAGTATATATATATATATATATAAATACATATATAAAGTGGTAACACTTAATACATTTAATTTGAAAAGGAACAAAATGAGGGGTTTCATTTTGCCATAGAAATGATATATATATATATATATATATATATATTACCTACTGGCGGTCGCCAGTAGGTATATATAGTTAGGATTTTTTTGAATAGGGATTTCTGAAAATTCTATGTTGAATAACTTTGGCGTTGATGGACGGAATTGGCTGAAATTTTCAGGAAAATGGCACATTTTGTTTCTGAGCGTCCCCTGAAAGTTTGGGGGGGGGGGGTTCGTCAAGCGGGGGCCGAGAAAAAAGGGGGGTCCCAAAACGTGTTTTTAACATTGAGTTTTCCATAGGGCGGTTGGACTCACTTTTAACTCGAACGGCTGAATGGATTTCCACAAAACTTGGCAAAATTGTAGGGACTGGTAGCCCGATGTGCCTTTGCTATGTCTCAAGATATATGCTTCAGTGGTTTTTAAGAAAATTAACTTTGAAAAATATATATTGGGCTACATTGGGCTATATATATGTTAGAGCCCAAATGTAGCCCAATGTAGCCCAATGTAGCCCAATGTAGCCCAAAGATGGCCACCAGAGACAAAAAAAAACAAATGTAGCCCAAATATCAGCCAGATGTAGCCCAACTATAACCCAGTGACAGAATGTCCCAGAGTGTTCTAAAGAACAACTAGAGCGCTAACAGTCTTGCTTATGACAAAAGTATGGCACACCTGAAGTCATCTTGATTGGAATAAAGTGTTAACACTTAAAACATTTAATTTGCAAAGGAACAAAATGAGGGGGTTCATTTTGCCATAGAAATTATGATTAGTGCTGAAGAAAGAAAAATTAGGGCACATTTTGAGTGACTTCTCAAATCCTCTTATATTTCATTAAAAAGATTCTAATATGCAGTCTCCCAAGATGGCCACCAGAGACAAAAGAGCCCAAATGTAGCCCAAATATCAGCCAGATGTAGCCCAACTATAGCCCAATGACAGAATGTCCCAGAGTGTTCTAAAGAACAACTAGAACGCTAACAGTCTTACTTATGACAAAAGTATGGCACACCTGAAGTCATCTTGATTGGAATAAAGTGGTAACACTTAATACATTTAATTTGAAAAGGAACAAAATGAGGGGTTTCATTTTGCCATAGAAATGTTATATATATATATATATATATATATATATATTACCTACTGGCGGTCGCCAGTAGGTATATATAGTTAGGATTTTTTTGAATAGGGATTTCTGAGAATTCTATGTTGAATAACTTTGGCGTTGATGGACGGAATTGGCTGAAATTTTCAGGAAAATGGCACATTTTGTTTCTGAGCGTCCCCTGAAAGTTTGGGGGGGGGGTGTTCGTCAAGCGGGGGCCGAGAAAAAAGGGGGGTCCCAAAACGTGTTTTTAACATTGAGTTTTCCATAGGGCGGTTGGACTCACTTTTAACTCGAACGGCTGAATGGATTTCCACAAAACTTGGCAAAATTGTAGGGACTGGTAGCCCGATGTGCCTTTGCTATGTCTCAAGATATATGCTCCAGTGGTTTTTACGAAAATTAACTTTGAAAAATATATATTGGGCTACATTGGGCTATATATATGTTAGAGCCCAAATGTAGCCCAATGTAGCCCAATGTAGCCCAATGTAGCCCAATGTAGCCCAAAGATGGCCACCAGAGACAAAAAAAAACAAATGTAGCCCAAATATCAGCCAGATGTAGCCCAACTATAACCCAGTGACAGAATGTCCCAGAGTGTTCTAAAGAACAACTAGAGCGCTAACAGTCTTACTTATGACAAAAGTATGGCACACCTGAAGTCATCTTGATTGGAATAAAGTGTTAAAACTTAAAACATTTAATTTGCAAAGGAACAAAATGAGGGGGTTCATTTTGCCATAGAAATTATGATTAGTGCTGAAGAAAGAAAAATTAGGGCACATTTTGAGTGACTTCTCAAATCCTCTTATATTTCATTAAAAAGATTCTAATATGCAGTCTCCCAAGATGGCCACCAGAGATAAAAGAGCCCAAATGTAGCCCAAATATCAGCCAGATGTAGCCCAACTATAGCCCAATGACAGAATGTCCCAGAGTGTTCTAAAGAACAACTAGAACGCTAACAGTCTTACTTATGACAAAAGTATGGCACACCTGAAGTCATCTTGATTGGAATAAAGTGGTAACACTTAATACATTTAATTTGAAAAGGAACAAAATGAGGGGTTTCATTTTGCCATAGAAATGTTATATATATATATATATATATATATATTACCTACTGGCGGTCGCCAGTAGGTATATATAGTTAGGATTTTTTTGAATAGGGATTTCTGAAAATTCTATGTTGAATAACTTTGGCGTTGATGGACGGAATTGGCTGAAATTTTCAGGAAAATGGCACATTATGTTTCTGAGCGTCCCCTGAAAGTTTGGGGGGGTTTCGTCAAGCGGGGGCAGAGAAAAAAGGGGGGTCCCAAAATGTGTTTTTAACATTGAGTTTTCCATAGGGCGGTTGGACTCACTTTTAGCTCGAACGGCTGAATGGATTTCTATGAAACTTGGCAAAATTGTAGAGACTGTTTGCCCGATGTGCCTTTGCTAGGTCTCAAGATATGTGCTCCAGTGGATTTTGAGAAATTAACGTTCAAAAAAATATATATATCTGTGACAGCGTCCCGGTTAGCGCCCCGGTTCGCGTACCAGACGCGTAACGGAACTTCGCGAGGAGAAGCGGATTGGCTCTCCGGTGACTGTCAACATTCTAAACAGTCCGGAGCGGCCGCCACCTTGTCTCTCGGTAGGATCGAGAGACAAGAGGTGGAAATAAACGAAGGGGTAAATGAATGAAAGGGGGCAAGGTAGACCTCCCCTGACCCCCTAGGATTGATGTGGGGGCTATTAAAGGGCCCCGGGGGCAAAAAAAGAAAATAATTTTTTATTTGATTTTTCGCGGTGGAAGCGCTACCCGGTACGCGAACTGGGTAGCTCACTGGTAGCGTAACGGGAGTCCGCCATCTTGTGTTTCGGACGAATTTAGTCACAAGATGGAGGATAAACAATGTTGGGAATGGGTATAAGGGGGCACGGGAGACATATCCTGACCCCCTAGGTTTTCTGAGGGTGGCTGAGGAGGCCCACATATGTTCTTTTTTTGCGGGGCAAAAAAAGAAAATAATTTTTTATTTGATTTTTCGCGGTGGAAGCGCTACCCGGTACGCGAACTGGGTAGCTCACCGGTAGCGTAACGGGAGTCCGCCATCTTGTGTTTCGGACGAATTTAGTCACAAGATGGAGGATAAACAATGTTGGGAATGGGTATAAGGGGGCACGGGAGACATATCCTGACCCCCTAGGTTTTCTGAGGGTGGCTGAGGAGGCCCACATATGTTAAAAAAAAACCTTTTTTTTTCAAATTTTCGCACGGTTAGTGCCCGGTCCGCGCACCGGGTAGCGTTCCGGAAAGCGTAACAAGGGGAAAACCAAGGGAAATAGTAAAATAATATTTTAGAGTGCTTTGAGGTAGGGTAGCTCTGAATAGAGCTGTTGTGTTGTCTGGGTGATGTAAGTACCAACATGTAGGTACCAATGAAGAGTCTAAAATTCAATGTACACCGTCTCCTCTGTAGATATTTTGTATGTCATGTGATGTCAGTGATGTCATTTGAGATGTCATCAGTGATGTCATCAGTGATGTCACTGACCATGTCATGAATGATGTAATATGTGACATGATCAGCAGTGGATTGCGGGTGCGCGATATATAGTTAGTGCAACTAACTATATATGCGAATTTCAATGGTTTTGTGTGAGTAAAATAAGGTTTTGTAAATGCTAATTCCTAACTATATATGGTCTATAACCTATGGTTTTTTCAGTGAATTTCCAAGGTTTTGTAAATGCTAATTCCTAACTATATATGGTCTATAACCTATGGTTCTTTCAGTGAATAAATATATATATATATATATATATATATATATATATATATATATATATATATATATATATATATATATATATATATATATATATATATATATATATATATATATATATATTTATATATATATATGAGAGAGAGAGAGAGAGAATGAACTAGTAACTCCGTGTTCTGGTCCCTCTGAGCGGAGGATGGTAGGGCTGCGCTCCTGGGAAGCAGGCCTGTATCCAGGGTCACCTTTGTAGGCCCCTCTCAGGAGATGGTCAGGCTCCTAATGGGCGGGCCTGGTCCTGTAATCAGAGCAGGGTACTGCTGGGCTCCTGATGGGTGGGGTGGTGAAAGAAAACTAGGGAGTTGGGCAGAGAGGCGAGATACTCCTGGAACATGGCTTCTGTGAGGAAAACCTTGTCCCAGCCTCACCTGTGAACACAGATCTCTCTGAGCGTTGCAGGGGAGGGGACTGGGCTCCTGGGAAGTTATAGAAAGCACATTGAGGTAAACATTAGCACTGTAACTTGTCAGGGCCTGATTCTGCAGAGACATTAGCAGATCCACTCTGCCCCTGGCGAGGAGAGAAGAGCCTGGTAGTGTGGACTTCTGTCACCAGGAAGAAGACAGACGGTGGGGAGGCCTGGGGCATGTGTGAGCGAAAGCTTTAGTCTCACCTCCTAGGTGCAGCACGTTTATACAAAATGTAGTGTTACCAATCTTTGGGGCTGCCTTATCTGGACAATAGCTTCCGTCTTGACACATTTTAGCTGCACATTCTGAACAAAGACCCTAACTCATAGGGGCTGCACAAACTGCAAAGACTCAAGTCCTATCACCTATGTGCTGCACAATCTGGACAAAGCCTCACGTCCTAGCTCCTAGTGCTGCACAATCTGGACAAAGCCTCACGTCCTAGCTCCTAGTGCTGCACAATCTGGACAAATACTCAAGTCCTCGCTCCTAGTGGCTGTGCAAACTGTGCAAAGACTCAAGTCCTATCAACAATGTGCTGCACAATCTGGACAAATACTCAAGTCATAGATCCTAGTGGCTGTGCAAACTGTGCAAAGACTCAAGTGCTATCACCTATGTGCTGCACAAAATACAAACTGGAAAACTCTCACGTTCTAGCTCCTAGAGCTGCACAATCTAAACAAACACTCAAGTCCTAAATCCTAGGGCTGCATAATTTGGAGAAACACTCTAGTCCTAGCTCCTATGGCTGCACAATTTGAACAAAGACTCAAGTCCTATCTCCTAGGGCTGCACAATCTGTACATATATTCAAGTCTTAGCTCCTAGGGGCTGCACAATAGGGAAACATAGTCAAGTCTTAGCTCTTAAGGGTTGCACAATCTGGACACATACTCAAGCCCTAGCTCCTAGGGGCTGCACAATCTGGACACATACCCAAGTCGTAGCTCCTAGGGGCTGCACAATCTGAACACATACTCAAGTCCTAGCTCCTAGGGGCTGCACAATCTGGACACATACTCAAGTCCTAGCTCCTAGGGGCTGCACAATCTGGACACATACCCAAGTCCTAGCTCCTAGGGGCTGCACAATCTGAACACATACTCAAGTCCCAGCTCCTAGGGGCTGCACAATCTGGACACATACTCAAGCCCTAGCTCCTAGGGGCTGCACAATCTGGAAGAAGACTCAAATCTGAATGCCTATAGGTTATGCAATCTGGTCCAAAAAGGTAGTCCTTAAACCTACAACCTTCGTAATCTGAATTCGTTTTTGTTCTCATTTCCTAAGGACTATCTAGTCTTGTCAAAGACCTTCAGCCTGTACCCCATAGGGGCTGCAAAAACAATGGAAAGACTCACGTCCTATCTCCGAGGAGCTGAACATTCTGTACAAAGACTCAAGCCCAAGCTCCTGAGGACTGCACAATCAGGACGCACACCCAATCCAAGCGCCTAGGGGCTGCTCAATCTGGACAAAGAATGAAGGCACAGATTT
Source organism: Lissotriton helveticus (assembly GCF_964261635.1). Lineage (NCBI taxonomy): Eukaryota > Metazoa > Chordata > Amphibia > Caudata > Salamandridae > Lissotriton > Lissotriton helveticus. The sequence goes on along the minus strand of NC_136072.1, from coordinate 1,113,760,189 downwards.
ACAAATCTTTTGTGCACCACTTGGCAGCAAGAAAAGTTGCTGCGCTGCGTTGTGTCAACTGGAGAGAGCAGAACTGCACGCTATCTACAAGGAAGTGGCTAAAGTCTACTCTCTAGCTGCACTGGCGCACTTACTGCAGCCAAGTGTCAACGCAGGCACTCTTGTGCCATAGTGCACGGGTGTCTGCGTTAGTCAGCATGATTTTGTGCAGGAAGGAGTCCCTGCCTGTACAAAAATATGCTTTAAGGCTATTTCCTAGCATGTGTGTACTGCAGGATGAAGTACACTTGCATAGATCTCAGCCTCAGGGATTTGCTGGATTATAACTCAAACCTGTGTGTTCAGGTCTTTGTAGATACGGACTTGCATCAACATCCATGGGAGAGTGCATGCGAACGCACATGCAACACAGGTGGAATGCCTCCTTAATGCAAAGTAACGCAAGGCAGCGCATACAGCTCCTTTGTGTTGGTTACAAATCAGGAGAAATCACCATTTGGATTTTGCGTCGGGTCTAAAAATGTAACGCAAACCCGATGTAAAATCTTTGTAAATCCATGCCGTAGTCTTTAAACCTATGACCTTCGCAATTTTGGTACGTTGTAGTTCTCATTACCGTGGCGCTTTACAGCCTGGACAAAGGCCTTCAATCTCAACACATAGAGGCTGCATACTCCTGAAAAACCTTCATTCTCAATAGATAGGGGCTTCACAGTCTGGATAAAAACCTTCAGTGTCAACACTCAGGGGCTTCACAATCTAGACAAAGGCCTGCGGTGTCAACACTCAGGGGCTTCACAATCTAAGCAAAGGCCTGCGGTGTCAACACTCAGGGGCTTCACAATCTAGACAAAGGCCTTCGGTGTCAACACTCAGAGGTGGCACAATCTTCGCAATCTTTACAAAGGCCTTCAGTGTCAACACTCAGGGGCTTCGCACTCTTCGCAATCTGGACAAAGGCCTTCAGTGTCAACACTCCGGTGCTTCACAATCTAGACAAAGGCCTTCGGTGCCAACACTCCGGTGCTTCACAATCTAGACAAAGGCCTTCGGTGCCAACACTCATGGGTGGCACAATATGGACAAAGGCCTTCAGTGTCAACACTCAGGGGCGTCACAATCTAGACAAAAGCCTTCAGTGTCAACACTCAGGGGCTGCACATTCTGGGCAACGGCCTTCAGTGTCAACACTCAGGGGCTTCACAATCTAGACAAAGGACTTCGGTGTCAACACTCAGGGGCCTCACAATCTAGACAAAGGCCTGCAGTGTCAACACTCAGGGGCTTCACAATCTAGACAAAGGCATTCAGTGTCAACACTCAGGGGCTTCACAATCTAGACAAAGGCCTTCGGTGTCAACACTCGGGGGCTTCACAATCTAGACAAAGGCCTGCAGTGTCAACACTCAGGGGCTTCACAATCTAGACAAAGGCCTTCAGCGTCAACACTCAGGGGTGGCACAATCTAGACAAAGGCCTGCAGTGTCAACACTCAGGGGCTTCACAATCTAGACAAAGGCCTTCAGCGTCAACACTCAGGGGTGGCACAATCTAGACAAAGGACTTCGGTGTCAACACTCAGGGGCCTCACAATCTAGACAAAGGCCTGCAGTGTCAACACTCAGGGGCTTCACAATCTAGACAAAGGCATTCAGTGTCAACACTCAGGGGCTTCACAATCTAGACATAGGCCTTCGGTGTCAACACTCAGGGGCCTCACAATCTAGACAAAGGCCTGCAGTGTCAACACTCAGGGGATTCACAATCTAGACAAAGGCCTTCAGCGTCAACACTCAGGGGTGGCACAATCTAGACAAAGGCCTGCAGTGTCAACACTCAGGGGCAACACAATCTAGACAAAGGCCTGCAGTGTCAACACTCAGGGGCTTCACAGTCTAGACAAAGGCCTTCAGTGTCAACACTCAGGGGCGTCACAATCTAGATAAAGGCCTAAAATGTCAACACTCAGGGGCCGCACAATCTAGACAAAGGCCTTCAGTGTCAACACTCAGGGACTTCGCAATCTGGACAAAGGCCTTCAGTGTCAACACTCAGGGGCTTCGCAATCTCGACAAAGGCCTTCAGTGTCAACACTCATGGGCGTCACAATCTAGACAAAGGCCTTCAGTGTCAACACTCAGGGGCTTCGCAATCTGGACAAAGGCCTTCAGTGTCAACACTCAGGGGCTTCACAATCTAGACATAGGCCTTCGGTGTCAACACTCAGGGGCCTCACAATCTAGACAAAGGCCTGCAGTGTCAACACTCAGGGGCTTCACAATCTAGACAAAGGCCTTCAGCGTCAACACTCAGGGGTGGCACAATCTAGACAAAGGCCTGCAGTGTCAACACTCAGGGGCAACACAATCTAGACAAAGGCCTGCAGTGTCAACACTCAGGGGCTTCACAGTCTAGACAAAGGCCTTCAGTGTCAACACTCAGGGGCGTCACAATCTAGATAAAGGCCTAAAATGTCAACACTCAGGGGCCGCACAATCTAGACAAAGGCCTTCAGTGTCAACACTCAGGGACTTCGCAATCTGGACAAAGGCCTTCAGTGTCAACACTCAGGGGCTTCGCAATCTCGACAAAGGCCTTCAGTGTCAACACTCATGGGCGTCACAATCTAGACAAAGGCCTTCAGTGTCAACACTCAGGGGCTTCGCAATCTGGACAAAGGCCTTCAGTGTCAACACTCAGGGGCTTCACAACCTAGACAAAGGCCTTCAGTGTCAACACTCGGGGATCTATGATGTTACAACGCGTTATTTTACAACGCAGACTGTTACATCGCAATTTTTACAACGCAGGATCCATTACAACGCATGGCTTTACAACGCATGGCATTACATCGCAGATGTTATTACAACGCATGGCATTACATCGTAAGTATTGGTAAGTATACTTTTTTAATAAATAAGTAATTATTTTCATTTAATTAAATAATTTTAATTAAAATAATAGTAATTATTTATTTAAATTAATTTTAATAAAACATGTAATTAATTTTATTTAATTAATATAATTAAATTAATTTAATTTAAATATTTTTTTGATTGTAATTAAAATAAATTATTTAAAATAATGTATTTAATTTAATTATTTTAATTAAGAAATGTAATTAATATAATATAATTAATTTTATTTAACTTAAAAAAAACCCTGTACCCCAAAACCCAAACCCTACCCTGAAACCTAAAAACACCCCTGTACCCCAAAACCCAAACCCTACCCTGAAACCTAAAAACACCCCTGTATCCCAAAACCCAAACCCTGCCCTGAAACCTAAAAACACCCCTGTACCCCAAAACCCAAACCCTACCCTGAAACCTAAAAACACCCCTGTACCCCAAAACCCAAACCCTACCCTGAAACCTAAAAACACCCCTGTACCCCAAAACCCAAACCCTACCCTGAAACCTAAAAACACCCCTGTACCCCAAAACCCAAACCCTACCCTGAAACCTAAAAACACCCCTGTACCCCAAAACCCAAACCCTGCCCTGAAACCTAAAATCACCCCTGTACCCCAAAACCCAAACCCTACCCTGAAACCTAAAAACACCCCTGTACCCCAAAACCCAAACCCTACCCTGAAACCTAAAAACACCCCTGTACCCCAAAACCCAAACCCTGCCCTGAAACCTAAAATCACCCCTGTACCCCAAAACCCAAACCCTACCCTGAAACCTAAAAACACCCCTGTACCCCAAAACCCAAACCCTACCCTGAAACCTAAAAACACCCCTGTACCCCAAAACCCAAACCCTGCCCTGAAACCTAAAAACACCCCTGTACCCCAAAACCCAAACCCTACCCTGAAACCTAAAAAACACCCCTGTACCCCAAAACCCAAACCCTGCCCTAAAACCTTAGTACACCTATACATATACTCCAATACTCATATTTATTTAAAAAATTACTTAAAATAATAATTTTAATTTATAATATTTAAAAACATAAATAATTATTTTTATTTATTTATATTTATAATTAATATTAATTAAATCATTTATATAATATTAAATAAAATTAAAATAAATTATATACTTACCAATACTTACGATGTAATGGTATGCGTTGTAATATCATCTGCGATGTAATGCCATGCGTTGTAATGCCATGCGTTGTAATGGATCCTGCGTTGTAATAGCTGCGTTGTAACAGCATTACGACGTAAAAGTTGCGTTGTAAGTGATACACACCACACTCGGGGGCCGCACAATCTAAACAAAGGCCTGCAGTGTCAACACTCGGGGGCTTCGCAATCTGGACAAAGGCCTTCAGTGTCAACACTCAGGGGCATCACAATCTGGACAAAGGCCTTCAGTGTCAGCACTCGGGGGCTACACAATCTAGACAAAGGACTTCGGTGTCAACACTCAGGGGCTTCACAATCTAGACAAAGGCCTTCAGTGTCAACACTCAGGGGCTTCGCAATCTAGACAAAGGTATTCAGTGTCAACACTCAGGGGCTTCACAATCTAGACAAAGGCCTGCAGTGTCAACACTCAGGGGCTTCACAATCTAGACAAAGGCCTTCAGTGTCAACACTCAGGGGCGTCACAATCTAGACAAAGGCCTGCAGTGTCAACACTCAGGGGCAACACAATCTAGACAAAGGCCTTGAGTGTCAACACTCAGGGGCTGGATAATCTAGACAAAGGCCTGCAGTGTCAACACTCAGGGGCTTCACAATCTGAATAGGACTTCAGCTTCAACTCATTTTGGCTGCAGAATCTAAATGGAGACATTCAGTCTCGAGACCTATGAGCTGCAGAATCTAGAAAAACTATCAGGCTCAACTCCTGAGGGCTGCACAGTCTGAACAAAGATCTTCAGCTTCACCACCGAGGGGGCTGCCCCACTAGGACAGGCCTTCAGCTAGAACACCCAGGGACAGCACCAGCACATCCAGGGTCTGATTGATGCTGACAAATACCTTTAGTCTCAACACGTACAGGCTGCACAATCTGGACAAAGTCTTTCAGTCTCATCAACTAGGGGCTGTGCAGTCTGTATAAAGACCTTCAGTACTGAACCCTTAGAGGCGGCAAACTCTGGACAAAGACCTTCCCTCTCGGATCAAGAGGCTGCACATTCTGAACAGAACTGTAGCCACAGCACCTAGAAACTGTGTGATCTGGGCAAAAGCCTTAAGCCGCAACACGTAGTGGCTTCACGATCTGGACAAGGACCTTCAGTCTCAATACATAGGGGCTGCACAATCTATATGGGGGTTGTTTGTCTCAACACCCAGTGGCTACACAATCTGGCCTCTATGGACCTCACAATCTGTGCAAAGAGTTCCCTTTCGATAGGAGGATGTTCTTGATGGTTTGCGGGTCGCCGGGGCCTGAAGACGAGCTGCGGGTCCACTTGCCCTGACCGAATCCTAGAACGTACTGAGAGCTGCGTGAAGAAAGCACGTTTGTGATCTCTGTTGGGCGACACAGTCCTTTTTCTTCTGGACTCGGACAGCAGAATGCTTTGAGGCCAAAGTGAAGATGCTTGGGCTTCATCATGCTTCAGACACCAGACTCAAAGACGTCATAGTGTGCTACCTTTTATACTAACCATCTGCAAACGCACTCAGTGCCTCATCAGATTCAATTAAATACAATTTAATGTAATGCAACTGTCTGAAGTGAAATTACTAGATGATTTTAGCATTTTGTGTTTTGGCCCAAAAACATGTTAGGTGGATCTTCCAAATATAGCATACAGAACAACTTAGGCAAAAGTATTTGTTTGAAAAAGGTAGCTTTTGTGGAAAAATATGCAGGAATTGAGATAATGTAAAATGGATAAAAATATGTTTAATAGCTGTTACAGAAAATGGATTAACATTAAAATCTATGGCGCTCCATTAAAATCTTTATAATTGAAGAAAAAACAAAAGCGAATATTGGCTAAGCCAAAGGGGTCTCACTTTTGGAACTTACCCCTTTGACACTGTTTTTTAGCATTCCATCCCTGATCATGTGCAACATGGCAAAAGAAGAATAAAAAAAGCATATGACTTAGCCACCTGTGTCATATTGTAATATACAAAAAAGTGCTGAGTGAAATGCTCGTCAGGCTCTGGTAATTATTCATGCTGCATTCCAGTCCATCATTATTTTGCACACCATGCTGCCTCAGGTTGAATGCAGCTATATGCAAAACAGTCTTGGCCTTACTCCAGTCGGAACAGTCTGGCCCAAACTGCCAGACCAGGTCCTCCCTGAACCAGAACGCAAGCGACCCAAGACAGGTTTTGCCATGATTGGGGCTCGTCGATCGGATGCAGCTTGGTTCCAGTGGCACAGTGAGCATGGTACCCACATCTGGGCATATTCATCACACTGAAGTATACAAAAAAATAATGGATGGAATGCTTGAAGTAGTCTTAGCCACTGATAATTACTCAGGGCCACATTCTCAAACCATTGTTATTTTGCACACCATGCCACCTCGGTTTGGATACAGCTGTATGCAAATCATTCTTGACCCTGCTCCAATAGGAACAGTCTAGCCCAAAATGCCAGGCCATATCCTCACTGAACCGGAAAACAAGCAACCCAAGACCGGTTTTGGCATGATTGGAGCTCATCGGTTGGGTAATTATATCACTAATCAGTATGTAAAGCACCATCATCAGGCCAGTATCTACAATGCCAAGTACATACAGCACCATTGCCACCTCAGTGTCCGCTGTGCTCCAGTATGTAAAGCACCATCACTAGGCCAGTGCCTGGTGTGCTCCAGTACGTAAAGAGGATTGGAGGCTGCGGCCGAGCTGTTTGAAGGGCTGGTTTTGTTATAGGGGCCGATATAGCAGCAATGCTGCAAAAACGGCCCTGTAACAAAAACGACCCTTCATGGGCTCAAAACTGGCCCCCACCCTGGTGGCGCACCGGGGAAACTGCCCGCTACGGCCAGTCCAGCCCTGGTGACTAATGAAAACTCTGCTGGAGATGTGGCACTTGCATCCGAGCAAAAGGGACGGGCATAATATGAGTGGCGGGGACAGCACACATGAGAGGTGCAATGCGTCCTTCTAAGCATCGTTCAGGTCCACGAACCCCTTCTTTTAAAGGCGTGTATGTTTTTTTTGTAATATAGCTCCCTTTTCAAACTGAACGTTCTCTAGGCGCCAGTGTAAATTCCAGCTTTTGAGCTAGTTGCCACCGAAAGGGGCCTGAAATCAGACACAAGTCAAGCTCCCCATACTGTCCATCAATTCACCACAAGCTGATGATCAAGTGGGTGACAAGGAAGATCTCTCTTTCTCTGCTCATTCAATTTTTGATCCCTCAACCACGGCGGCTGCCAACCAGCTTACTAAAATACGAAGCTACTGAACTGTTTTGCGAATGGATATTAAAAAGTCACTAAGATACTTTCGCAGAGGCCCTGTGACCAGAGGTGCAACTAGAGCCAAATTTCGGGGGGTGGGGGAGGGCTGGGTGGAGGGGGGGGCTAATAAACATTTTGGGGGACTAATTCTTCCAGTAATAGGCAGAGTGGAGATGCAGGGGCTCCAAGAATGGGTGAAAAACAACAAAGCCTTGTTAACAAGTAAATGGTCTTTTAAAGACCCGTGAAGTACTTGGGTGCCGCTGCAATAAGGCAGACGCCAGACCAGCCAGCTTACAGCAGCTCAAAATCTGTCTGTGAGTGTGCCTGGGAAGCTGTCTCAGCCCGGGCTAACACACATGATGGGGGGTGGGCTGAAGCCCTTTGAGTTCTATGGGCGTAGCGTGCCTGCCTGTGACAGTGAAGCACCCCTACATCAAGGGGCCTGCCTGTGTTATACTCCTATGTCAACAGGAGGCAGTGGTGTAACACAAAATAATGGGCCCTTCCTGCTGAATGGGATGGGGGCCCAGAGTTCCCCATATCTCACCAACTTTCATTGGCCTTTGGACTGAATGAAGGCCCCCTGAAGGGTTGAGGAGGGGCTGAAAGTTTGACCTCCCCTTCCCACCAGCACAGGGGCAGCAGTGGCTTGTCTTGCACCCCTGCCAGAAGGGGCAGATATGTAGAAGTACTAGGGGTGGGTTAGTCAACAAATTAACAAGAAGAGCCTGAGCCATCCAATGGTCGCCTCTGGCTCCAAGAGCCCATGCACGAGCCGAGCTATGAAAACATTTAGCAAGTAAATCGTGCAAACTAACATCATATTGTAAGGTGTCTTCAAAATTCAAGAAGGCATCTTTCTTTAACATGCTAAATCGTTTCACCTTAGTCCATCAGATTGTATCTCTGCAACAAGAATTATTTATCAAAAGTCGTAGATTTTAAATAGAAACTGAGAATCTTCCTGCCCCCGCTGAGAGGACAATGCTAATAATAAACTAAGAGGCAAGTCAGTTGTCATTTCTGCCCTATATGTGGCCTAGATTCTAATTATAAATGGAGCACATTATAGTTTATTACATATAACACAGAGGTTTTTGTAAGCGCACATCCTGAATTCACGCATGCGGAGGTGCTTCCATTTGTGATAATGAACAAAAAGGATGCTCAGTGACAAAGTATTTACCTAGGATCATACAGTTTAGTCAAGCAGGGAAGCCAGGATTGATCTGTGATTTTCCAGTATCATGTCTGGGAATTCAGCCACTAGTTGAATATCTCTTTCTGACATCAAAGGTTAATACTTTATCTTTAATTCTTGGAAGAGGAGATTGAGACTGACGAAGCGGCGAGTCTGGACAAGTGCAGCCCGTCTTTTTGATTGCATGGGATGAGTCTTCCCGACCGCGGTGCACGTGCTACTCCCGTCACCGGTTGTCAACCGGTTAGGCCCCCATCGTGGCACCTTACTCTGCCTTTTTCCAATAAGCATTGTCTTTCTTGGTCGGCATCCTCAGCTTGGGGTTCCCATTGGAGGTGCTCCATGTGAGTACCCTTCCCTTTTTTGTCACTTTTGGTTGGTGTGCACGCTGGTTGTAATTATCCCAGATACCATCAGGTGTCCCCACATTCTGTTGGTCCTGATGAGACCATATACTATAGAGGGGGTCAAAATGGGTTTGCTTTTGTGAGAAACAGTTTACAAAGCTGTTTTCACAACGCATGGCTTTACAACGCGGTCGTTACAACAACCGCGTTGTTACCACGCGTGCCATTACATCGCAAGCCATATCAATGACTTGCTCTAGGGGGCGTGCAACACCAGGGGATGTGTTAGATTTTAAATCCAACACCTTCCCTGCTGTTACACAAACTGGAGTAGGAATAGTAATTAATACTATTCCTAAGTCCAGCGCACCCCCTACAGCAAGTCGTTGATACGACTTGCGATGTAATGGCACGCGTGGTAACAACACGGTCGTTGAAACAATCGCGTTATAAAGCCATGCGTAGAGAATTTTTGAGTTGCAACGTCATACATTTGCTTTCGTTTGACAATTTTTCTATGTGGCCGTTTGCTTTCGTTTTGGAAATGTGAATTCTTTTGTGTGCTGTCTGTATAAATGTCCTATATTGTTTCTTTTTCATTCTGTTGTTCATGTGGGACACCTGGCACATCACGCTTTTGTGTTTCAGATAATACAATATTTTTCAACACAACAATTGTTTGACTAATTTTTCCTAATTTGCATCCTTGAACCGCACAATTGTATTCTGTCATTGAGCCTGTCTTTTTATTGTATATCCGCACATATCTCTAATAAGAGCGGCTGTTCTTTTGATAGAGTTAAAAATTCAAAAAGGCATCTTTCTTTACATGAAAAAGCATGTTGCCTTAGTACATCAGATTGCATCTCTGCAGCAAGAAGTATTTATAGAAAGTCGTAATTTTTAAATCGAAACTGGGATTCATTCCTGCCTCCGAGAGAGGACAATGCTATTAATAAACGAAGAGGAAAGTCAGTTGTCATCTCTGCCTTATTTGTGGCCTAGATTCTGATTATATGTGGAGCACATTATAGTTTATTACATGGAATGCGAGAGGTTTTTGTAAGCGCACATCCTGAAGAGTGCTGTCATATGTGACAATGAACAAAAAGAATGCTCAGTGACAAAGTATTTGCCTAGGATCACACAAGTTAGTCACGCAAGGAAGCCAGGATTGGTCTATTTCCAGGATCACGTCGGAGAATTCAGCCACTAGTTGGGTATCTCTTTCTGACATCAAAGGTTAATATTTTGTCTGTAATTCTTGGAAGAGGAGATTAGTGCGTGGGTGACAGGCAGAATCCACATTTTATTTTTAGCAGTGTCACATAGCACGAACCTTGCCCACGGGCCCTTCACAGACTACTTTACATATTTTTTTTTTACGACTCCGGGAGCTTTGCCACTTGCCAGACTTACAGGATGCGAAGCCCAGGCTTGGATTTGAACCTGGTTCACACATGCTGTAGTGACCAAGCTGTGGCCTCCCATGAAAGCTCAGCTTGTTTTGGGCTTGGGGATCCAAGTGGGCCGCGAACTTCCAGAGCCAAGCGTCTGGCTCGAGCATTCAGTGGCTTGCTCACCTCTAAAAACTGCACTGCCCAAAGAAATACAGAGGTGCAGAAAATCAACATCGCTGGGGTCTACCACGGGCTCTGTGATTGGCTGCACGCCACCCAGCCAACGAGCCCAACTAAAACTAAATACCTGTAAGAGGGCCGCCTACCTTAGAACTGCTTTATGGGGGGGAACAGCCTTTACAACGCGGGTATTACCACGCACTACCATTACAACGCTGCTATTACAACGCAAGTCGTTACAATGACATGCGCTGGAGGGCGCTGTTGGATAGGGAATAGTTTAATTTTCTACTCCAACACCTTCTCTACTGTAACGTGGGCTGGAGTTGGAATAGAAAATTTAACTATTCCACTATCCAGCGCTTACAGCGCAAGTCGTAATGCCATACAGCCCTTTATGGCGAGATGCAGAAGGCACACATGCTAATGATATTTTTATACACAAGATAATACCTTTATTTCTTGGTCTGTGCTGTGGCAGTAGTGTTGCAGTGAGGATACACACTAGACAGTTCCACTCTTTGATGTCTCAATGGAGTTATAACCAGGGCCAATGGAAATATACGATTTTGCGGTTTTACAACCGTGTTTTCTTTCACAAAATGGTGCACTTGAAACATGTGTCTCCGCATACAGGAACTGCATACCCTTGTTTGCTTTGCACTTGAAACATAAGCCACCATCTGCTGCATAATCTGCAGATTTTTACCAAAAAGAATTCTGGGGCATATTACCAAGGGCATTATTGCCGCATTAGCGGGACTTTTTCCCGCTAATGCGCCATTAATGTGACGTCATAATGTAGTTGTATGATGGTGTTTATCATTAACACCTGTTCTCTGATGTCACAGTGGACTTCATTGAAGATGTACATCATTAACTTCAATTCTGTGATGTCACAGTGGCCTTCCAATAAGTGTGTATGCTATTAACATGTGTTCTGTGATGTCACATTGAACTCGCAGTGAAGATATACATTTTTGCCTGCTGCTATCTGGGGTCACTTAGAATTTCCAGTGACGATGCAGGACACTAACTGTCACTATGTTTCGGACTGTACTGCAATATTTATACAGCACTTTTTACCCCTATGTGAGGCGCTGAAGTGCTTGCCTACTTGGGTTGTGTAAGGTATGTGGTTGGAAGTGTGTTGTCTTTGTTTTGGTAATGGTATCTATAAAAGCTTAAATGGATCTACGGTGGTGTATGATAGAAAAATAGACCAACCATAAGAGCCTAAATTAATTGACAATTGGGCATGATTACCCAACAGCCTAACCACAGAAGCTCGCAGGAACTTGATGTAATCATCAAGTCAGTTAAAATATGTTTTTCCCGGGGACCCCTGAGAAGAGGGTGCACACAATGAGGTTGTGGATCAACAAATACTGTTTAGGCCTGTATCATTGGAATAAAGAAAAAAATATAACCAATGTGCGAAATGTTTTTTTAGATAATAAAAAACAATCCAGAAAGTTTATTTTGTTGATAAAAATGAAAAATGATGAGGGGAATGTGGAGACTATAATTGGGTTAAATTAAGAAATGTTGATCTCTGTAAAAACAGCCAGGAAGACATTTTATTTTGTATAACAAGTATTTTATACTTTTGTTTTAAATTCAGAGTGGTTTTAAATGAAAAATTGTCCTGAAGAAGGTGACGACCTATATCACCGAAACGCCGCGTCGACATATTTTTCTTTGTTTAAGTGTATATTGTTTTTAGATTATGAAATTTTTTTAATGAATAAATGTGATGTTTTTAACCCATGATATTTGTATAAATAATCAATCAAAGCATTTGTATAGCGCACTACTCAACCGGAGGGTCTCAAGGCGCTGGGGGGGGGGGGGCGGTCCGCTACTGTTCGAACAGCCAGGTCTTGAGCTGCTTCCTGAAGGCGAGGTGGTCTTGGGTCAGGCGGAGATGGGTCGGGAGGGAGTTCCAAGTCTTGGCGGCCAGGTAGGAGAAGGACCTTCCTCCTGTGGTGGCTCTTCGGATGCGGGGGACGGCGGCGAGGGCGTGGCTGGTCGATCGAAGCTGGCGTTTGGGAGCGTAGAAGTTGAGACGGCTGTTGAGGTATCCTGGGCCTTGGTTGCGTAGGGCTTTGTGTGCGTGGGTGAGGAGCCGGAAGGTGATTCTCTTGTTGACCGGGAGCCAGTGCAGGTCTCTCAGGTGTCCGGAGATGTGGCTACGGCGGGGGATGTCCAGGATGAGTCGAGCTGAGGTGTTCTGGATCCGCTGGAGTCTCTTCTGGAGTTTGGCGGTGGTTCCGGCGTAGAGGGAGTTGCCGTAGTCCAGACGGCTGGTGACGAGGGCCTGGGTGACCGTCTTCCTGGTCTCGGTGGGTATCCATCGGAAGATCTTACGTAGCATGCGCAGGATGTTGAAGCACGACGAGGAGACGGCGTTGACTTGATAATAATAAATCTCTGAGATACACCTAAAAAAATTGTTTTGTCTCCACATTTTCATTGGTTCTACTTGATGTATGATATAAACATTTGAAATAGATTTACCTTGCTTAAATTGTAAATTTGTTAATCCTGATACAACCTCAGATACAACCTAGTGGCTCACCCACTGTCTCTGACTTGGATTCCTCAGAGACTCTAGTCTCTTTACTAAAAAATATATGAAAAGGGAATCTTTGTATTTGTTTCATAGTCTTTGTTTTGGTCCCATTGTAGTAAGTGATGACAACTGAAGTGCGGTTAATATGCTCTGGGACACGGCGCTTAGCAGTGTGATGGGTGAAGAAGTGTGAGAGATAGGTGCGCAGTTTACGGTTTTCGGTAAGCTGGCAGCTTCAGCAGCTCTACAGATGCTTTTATGATCTTTTTTTTTAGTATAGTCCGCTTATATCAGAGGTCTTCAAACTTTTTGATGCCGAGACCCCCTTGTAAAACCTTTTTAGGCGTAAGGACCCCCTTCCGTCAAAAGTTTCTAGAAACTGATACTCCTCATCATCAACAACTATCGACAACCATAAATGCGCCTGTTAAACCTCATCACATCCATCCATCCATTATTCATCCACCCACACTTTCACACATCCATCCATCCTTTATCCATCCACCCTTTTATCCTTCCATACATCCAACCATCCATCCTTTACCCATCCACCCTTCCATCCATCCATCCACCCATCATTCATCCACCCACCTTTTTACACATCCATCCATCATTCATCCATGCAGCCTTTTATCCATCCATCCATCCATACATCCATCCTTCGTCCATCCACCCTTTCATCCTTACATCCATACATCCATCCTTCATCCATCCACCCTTTCCTCCATACATCCATCCTTCATCCACCCACCCTTTCATACATCCATCCACCCATCATTCATCCCCCACCTTTTCACACATCCATCCATGCATCATTCATCCATGCAACCTTTTATCCATCCATCCATACATCCATCCTTCATCCATCCACCATTTCATCCTTCCATCCATCCATACATTCTTCATCCATCCACCCTTTCATCCATCCATCCTTCATCCATCCACCCTTTCATCCATCCATCCATCTACCCATCCACTTATCATTCATCCACCCACCTTTTCACACATCTATCCTTCATCCATCCACCCTTTCATCCTTACACCCATCTGCCCTTTTATCCTTACATCCATCCACCCTTTCATCCTTCCATCCATACATACATCCTTCATCCATCCACCCTTTCATCCATCCATCATTCATCCACCCACCTTTTCACACATCCATCCTTCATCCATCCACCCTTAAAACAAATACCAAATTTCATGTTAATGACTAATAGCAGCAGACATAGGCAAGTATTGCGCTCAAACCATAAAGTAGGAAGCAACTGCACACCGTTTGCATTTTAATCCATGGTTAGTCTTTCCAAAATCGCTCTAACCCACAGGTTTTATACAGCTCTTAGCAGCAGGCACATTAACGTACTCAAATATTTTCCCATAATGTGTGTAACTTGGAGAACAGGCTATTAGCCATGAGTTTTTACCTTCCCACTTGTGCCAGCAGCACTGAGCTGGAGGTGGCTCCCAGGCGCTATAAATCATTATCAAGGGCAGTTGTGTGTAAAATCAGGCTGCTTACTTTTACTTTATTCGCTGCAGGATGTTTGTTTTCCTTATTCAGTATCACTTCCGAGTCTCATTCCAGGCACACTGACCTACATCCCAGCAGTCCCTTGCTTATCTTGTATTTCCCCCGTAGGCCCCATCCTCTTCCCCAGAAAGGCTCTGCTTGAACTGCTAATAAATGTGCTACACCGCTTGCACTTTTCCAGCCTCTGGAACTCCAGCTTTTAAACTGCAAGAATAAAGCTGCCTCTGATTAGAAATCCCTGTCTGCAGCATGATGCCCTCCACCCCCTGGTATTGCCATTATTATTGTGCAACAGTCCATATTAGTTTCCAAACTGTGTGCTTGTGCACATCTTTTCGCGGCGCCCCTGGCTACTTTCAATGGCGCACTGGGGTGCCCTACAGCCTCCTCCCCGAGCCACCCCACCCCGCTCCCCCTTGTGTATGTGAGCCGAATGAAACAGCTTGGACACACACAAAGCCAAGCCACAGTACTTCACAGGTCTTTAAACGACCTTTTACTTGTTAATGAGGCTTTGATGTTTTTCACACCTCGGTGTGAATTAGGCCTCTGCCACGAGCACCCTCAATCAGCCCGGCGCCACTAAGGCAAACCACATGTTTCAAGGAACTGCTCTGACAGAATCTGCGACCCCCTTCCCCGGACTCCACGACCCCCCTGGGGGTCGCGCCCCACAGATTGAAGACCTCTGGCTTATATCATGGGTACTCGCAGACATTTTCCTAGGGGCCATAAAGTATGGTCTGTGGCGTGCCTGAGGGCCTCATTGATGCCTGCACCGTGGGAGTGCAGGTTTGTGGGGGTTGCGGGAGAGGGGTTAAGGTGGGCATTGGGGAAGCAAATTATGTACATGGTATGGTCAGTGAGTCATGGGATTATTTTAGGGTTTCATTCCACACTGGCCTCTAAAGAAGGCCCCTCGTCTATAGAAGAGTGATAGATTTGACAATACTCTTTTATGCTGTATCTGAATCGCTATCCCTCTACCAGACCCTGTGGCAAGCCTTATATGCTTGCTATCGTAACTCTGGGAGTGTCAAGTGTAAAAAGGAAGTAACTTGATACACAATGTGAAACCAGAAAATCTGGGATCAATCCCGGAAGTCCCATTTGACAAAATTGTGTGATCCTATGCAATTGTCTAATTTCACTTTGCCTACTTTTTCTTGTGACATTTCAGAGCACATTGAAATACATAAGTTACACATAAACGGTGTACAACACATTCTCATGTGTGTGATTTAACCCCTCCCCTGCTGATGACGGAACTGCTCCGTCATCAGCCACGGTCGCGCTGTGCTGATGACGGAGCGGTTCCGTCATGGCCCGCTCGGCATGCCTGCGCGGCGCGGATTCCGCGCCTGCGCTGAGCGTTCTATTGAGCGGGGCGGGCCATGACGGAACCGCTCCGTCATAAGCACAGCGCAACCGACGCTGGTGATGGAGCAGTTCCATCACCAGCATGCGCCCGACGCTCTTCCGCCCCGCCCCCTTAGCACTGCTGCGAAATAGCCGCCGCAGTGAAGGGGTTAATAAGCTATAATGTTGTCTATGTATAATAACTACCAAAACCAGTCCACTATTGACGTTGTCAGGGTGGGAGGAGGCATGAATGTGTCTGTGTTTTTTTTTTTTTTAACTACCAGCTTTAAAAGTACTCCTGAATGCAGTGATGTCATCTGATGGACTCAGGTGAAACACTTCTGCATGTAAATGAAATAATTCGCTCTGAATGTTGAAGGGACTTTATCATATTTTTACTCGTTTGATACAAAATGTCTTAAAAAATGAATGTGTTCATACAGTTAAGTGATGGAGAACACCATATTTGCATCTTTTCTTTGACTTCAGTTAGCATGTAAATAAATGTTATTTGAGAAAACAAGAACGGGGGTTGAAGGGTCTAAGGGAAGTTTATAGACCTGCCCAGGTTGTTATCCCCTAATGTACAATGTATAAATACACAAAAACCTGGTGTCTGGTAGGAAACAGTAGTGTTTCAGGAACCATACATCATATAAAGTCAACAAAAATGTCTGACTAAAATACCCAGATGGATTCCTAATTAAGTTTTAACAATCCAACGCATGTGACCACCAGCAAAAGTAAGTGAGATCCAAGATCCGGAGATGGATTACCATCAAAATCTTGTTGGTGATCTGATTTTTCTCATCTGGTCATCCACAGGGCTGGGCTGGTGTGTCTCCAGATCAGCGAGACTACTGCCAAGACCGCCTGGTAGGACTGGGGTCAAACCCACAATCGCCTGTTTGACCATGCGTGGGATCACCAAATGGAACAAAGAGCAGTGCAAAAAGTGAAATTCTAAGGAAATAAAGTTAAAAAGGAATAGAAACCTCACAGCAAGGAAAGCTTTAATAACCGTGAGTTTCTTTCTATTTAAAAACCAGAACAGCACAAAACCGCAGTGTAAACAAATGACTGCATAGGGGCCAACATGTTTCTGCCATACAGGGGAAAACTCCCTTGGCTTTCATCAGGGCCTCTGTTCTTAAGGACTATTGCTACTGCTAGTGAAATTCACACAATTAAAGAAAAGAAATATTAGTGACAATTTCAAAGGATATAGTCTCTTATTCCTCCTTGTCAGCTGGTGTATACATCACCCATGTTGACAGGGGAAATTACCTCACCTCACCTCACCTGGACCAAGCTCGGAGTAAAGGGAGGCCACGCTCTCTCCGTCGTTGCCCCGAGTAGAATCTGAGGTTGGGGGAGGCCTAATAAATGTTATTTAACATCATTCTGATAATTAGTGCTGTCTCAGTACAGCTGGGCAGTGGTGCTGCTGCTCACCAGGGGGCCACCAGTGTAGGACAGGAGCGTTGCATGTGGCCTCCGAGCCATACTTGGAGTATCATAGACATAGAGCGTTACTTCACTGGGGTGTCCATTCTGAGATGCTTTGTTTAAAGTTTATGGTTCTGATCAGGCAAAGACGGCAGGACTGGACTGGCCATAGCGGGCACCGGGCGTTTCCCGGTGGACCGCCAGGGTGGGGCCGTTTTTGTTACCCGGGGCCAGCAATATCAGCCTCCTGTAACAAAATCGGCTGAAACCGGCCCTTGCAAACAGCTCGGCCGCACCCCCTCAGCACCCCAGAGGCAGGCCCTGTGGGCCGCTAGGGTGGGGGCCAGTTTTGGGGCCCCAGGGCCCGTTTTTGTTACCGGGGGTCGGCAGTATCGGCCCTCTGTAACAAAATCGGTCGAAACTGGCACTTGCAAACAGCTCGGTTGCACCCCCTCATCCCCCCTACGGGGGCCACCCAAGCAGTTTGCCGGAGGGAGACCTGGTGGAGAGATCGGCTGGAATGGACTTTATTAATATTATCCCGTATCCGAATGCCATCGTGAGGTGTCAGAAGGCGTCGTGGTGCACATCTTGTTGGGACCTGCAGTGCTGGACTAAATTAAAGTCCTCCGTTGTCTCAGATCTCTTCGGTTATTCCCTGTCTGTCCAAGTGATGATGGGTGGTTTAATACTATGGACTGGTACAGTATGGGCTTATGCACAAGCCCTGTAGCAATGTAGCCTTTTGGGGGCTTAGGATTGTCAAGCAGTATAAGGGACAGCCTGTGTGAACTACAATCGACTGCCGTCTGCTGAGTGTTATATTAGTAGTAATACCGAGGGCCGGGGGGAGGTAAACGGGGGGGGGGCTTATTGTATTTTAATTTAATTTATATAGCACTAACTACCCTCCATGTGATGTCACAATGGGCTTGCAGTACGGACGTATCATATAAGCTCTGTGATGTCACAGTCACCTCGCAGTAAATATATACCTCAGTAACCGCTGCTCAGTGACGTCACATTGGACTTCTGGCGAAGATGTACGTCACTCACTCTCACTGTGTGCGTCACAATGGTTTGCAGCAAGGGCTCATGTGACTGCTGTGATGCAACAGGCGCCCCTGTTATCTGCCCACCCAGCCACACTGCACGCCAGCGCTCGTGCTCCCTGCCCCGGGCATGCACATAAATTAAGTGCTCGTATAAACGCGCTGCAGATATTTATATGCATCAAGGGCCATCTCCCAGGCGACCACCCTCTCACCCGGTGCCCTCCTTGGAACCGGGCTCCAACTTTGTATCAACAGCCTTGCGATTGTTGCATGTCTGGCAGCGTTGGCACAGACGCCGTGCCCGAGAGGCACGGCTCTCCCACGGGCTTCACCAGACCCCCGAGATCACAGAGGGGGGGCTACAGTAGAAGAATCCTTCTCAAGTGCCCACTTTCATACATTGATGGGGGTTGGGGAGGGGGTCATTGTTATGGAGAGAAACCCGGCGATGGGGCATTGAAAGGGAGGTGTCTGCGCCCCCACCTGCCAGGAAACGGTTAACACAGCTGGGCTGAATGGAAGCTGCCCCCTCCCCTCCTCAATATTGCTCCGGCCTCCCTCCTATCTACCCTCCCCTCCCCAGCCCGCGCGCACGTGACCTCCCTGAAATGTGTCATGTAAGCCCATGCAACTGTAATTCCAAGAGGGAGAACAAAAGGCAGAAGCGGGTATATAAAGGGCCGGAGGACACCCCTGGCCAGAGCCTGCGCGAGGCAGCCGCGGTGCACGCTCACTCGCGCACCGAGACAGCACCGGGACCCCCCCTCCAGCAGGATGCCCCCCAGCGCCCTCTCTGCAGCTGCAGCAGCACTCGCAGCCCTCACGGTGCACTTTATCCTGGGGGTTCAGGCGCTGCCAACATCCAGGGGACACCCCCGGCACAAAGCCCTGGTGAGTAAGGGGGCGGGGGGAGCGGAGCACCCCCACGCCTCTAATAACTTTCTTTGATAAGTTGTTCAAGATACACTTTCTTTCAAATGTCTCTTTTCCACTTTCTTATGGAGCTTGCGTTGCACGCATCGCTGCTTGTTTCAGCCGGGCATGAATGGGTTAAACCTGCCTGTCCGGCTCCCAGCGCTCGGCGGCATCTGGACAACAAGTCTGAACTTCACCTGGTGATGGGAGCAGCTCACGTTACACCGCGGGCCCTCCACCTGCCGCGCCGGGCTGCGGCGTGCGAGCTGTGTGCAGAGCCGCCCCCGGTGGGCACTCATGAGCGCAGCGGTGCCCGCAGGGCACAACCTTCTAAGGAGGGGGCAGCGGAGCGCCGCAGGGCACAGCCTTCTGAGCAGGGGGCAGCGGAGGGCCGCAGGGCACAGGCAGCCTTCTGAGCAGGGGCAGCGGTGCCCGCAGGGCACAGGCAGCCTTCTGAGCATGGGCAGCGGTGCCCGCAGGGCACAGCCTTCTGAGGAGGGGGCAGTGGTGCCGCAGGTCACAGCCTTCTGGGCAGGGGGCAGCGGTACCCGCAGGGCACATACTTCTGAGCAGGGGGCAGCGGTGCCCGCAGGGCACAGGCAGCCTTCTGAGCAGGGAGCAGCGGTGCCCGCAGGGCAAAGCCTTCTGAGGAGGGGGCAGCGGTGCCGCAGGGCACAGCCTTCTGGGCAGGGGGCAGCGGTACCCGCAGGGCACAGCCTTCTGAGCAGGGAGCAGCGGTGCCCGCAGGGCAAAGCCTTCTGAGGAGGGGGCAGCGGTGCCGCAGGGCAAAGCCTTCTGAGGAGGGGGCAGCGGTGCCGCAGGGCAAAGCCTTCTGAGGAGGGGGCAGCGGTGCCGCAGGGCACATACTGCTGAAAGAGAAGCGTCCATCTATGTCCCTGTCAGGATCCTTTCTGCCAACGCACAGCAAGGGGCGGAGAGCAGGGCATGTCTGTCTGTCCCTCAGCATGGCCCCTTCTATAGTCTGGTGAGGGGTGGAGGGCCGTGGATGTCTGTCTGTCTGTCTGTCCTCAGCATAGCCCCTTCTATAGTCTAGTGAGGGGTGGAGGGCCGTGCGTGTCTGTCTGTCTGTCCCTCAGCATGGCCCCTTCTGTAGTTTAGTGAGGGGTGGAGAGGCAGGGCATGTGTGTTTGTCTCTCAATATGACCCCCTTGTACAGTCTAGTGAGAGGGGTGGAGGGGTGGGACATGTCTGTGTGTCCCTCAGTATGACTCCCTTCTATAGTTCAGTGAAGGGGTGGAAGGACAGGACACGTCTGTTTGTCCCTCAGCATGGCCCCCATCGACAGTCTAATGAGGGGGGGGGGGGGGGCATGTCTGTTTATCATCCAGCATGCCCCCTTCGACAGTCTATTTGGGGGGGGGGGGCATCTCTGTTTATCCATGGGCATGGCCCCCATTGACAGTCTAAGCAGTGCTTAATTTGAGCCTGTCTGTGGTTTCCGGTGCTGGGCACTGGCACTTAATTGTCAACACCATCACTTGTAACAGTCTGCCACAAGATGGCACTGTCTGGCTAATTTAAAGATGACCACAACAACAGTTAATTATTAATTCAATATACATTACAAATTACTATTACCTGCCACCAAGCCATTCTTATAGCTTTTGAGGGCCTGGAATAGTCCAAATTGTCACACTTGTAGGAGTGTGCTGGTCACTCTCATTGTTTCATTGGCAGCACAGCAGGGGCATTATCTGTGGAGGAAGCTGCAGCGGCCTCCTGATGAGAGTTCTGGCACTTATGTTTTTTACAAATTAAGCACTGAGTCTAGAGGAGGGGGGTATGTCTGTTTATCCCTCAGCATGGCCCTTATCGACAGTCTAGTGAAGGGGGGGGGGCATGTCTGTTTATCCGCCAGGACGTCCCCCAGTGAAACCCTAGTGAGGAGGGGTAGGAGATGTCATTTTGTGCCCCTCAGCATGCCCCACCCATAGCCCAGTGATGGAAGCCTTGCTCCCAGGTTTCTATATTCTGTACAAACTCTGGTTGTTCCAGGATGGGTGCCGGTTCGGACACGCGTGGGATGTTCAGGATGGTCACCCTTTGAGGAAGTAGAACAATTTGGAGAACTTGGGGAGAGGATGTGTCCCAGTGGCTAGGGGGTCAATCTCAAACCTGGAGAACCGGGTTCGAGTCTGGGCAATGACGCTCAACATCCTGTGATTCTGGGCAAACCACTTAATCTTCCTGTGCCTAACAAAAAAGAAAACTTAATGTGTCCTTGTGTAAGGCAACTGATGCCCATGTAAAGCGCTCTGATACCTTCGAGTCAAGTTCATGCTTTATAAATGTGGGATTTTTTTTTAATGATCTTGATGTAGTGGCTACTGCCCGAGGCCTCAAAGCACTGCAATTGACAACACAGTGGTCTTGGTTTATTCACTCACCTGTGGTGTTGGTAGTCACCCAGCCCTGGTTGCCCTTTGCAGTATGGTACTCGCCAACCTGCCTTTTCTTTTGCATGGACCCAACTGAAGACATTTAGGTTCATTGAACAGAGATCTTACGACAATGAGCTCATCTCTCTCGTCTCTAGGTGCTCAAAGCAGGGAACAGCGTTTACAACACAACTTTTACAACGAGGTGCCTTTACGACGCAACCATTACAATGCAACTTTTACAACGAATTGCGCTGGGCGTCGCTCTAGGATAGGGAATAGTTTTAATTTACTATCCAACACCTTCCCTACTATCCAGGGGGACTGGAGTTGGAATAGTAAATTAAACTATTCACTATCCAGCGCCCCCCAACGCAAGTCGTTGTAATGACTTGCGTTGTAAAACTTGCGTCGTAAAGGCATGCGTTGTAATAGCATGCGTTGAAACGACATATATCCAAAGCTGTACCCTTCTTCATGCCTCTCCTGTGTGTGTGTGTATAAAAAAAAGGTGGGTGTGAGAGGATATGCTAGGTTGATCAAGTATTTAATCACAAAAAAGAAAACGCATCCATGTCAAGGAGACTCACCCTCCACTGGAGAAAACAGAGTTTTCTTGTAAAACCCTCACCCACCACGGTTACCCATGGTGGCACGCTTCATCATCGGGTCCATCCCGTTCGACTACGGAGCGGGGCATGCTGGGACCTATGGACTATGCGGGAGCACGTAAGTGACTATGCAATGACAAAAGAGATGGTGTTAAAAATAGGAGAGGTTTTCTTTTGGGTCTGAAGAGTGTCTTAAAAAACCTGGCTAGTAGGTGTATATTCTGGCCCCTAGTTGGTTTGATTAAAAAGGGGGAGCGGGGTAGGAAAGGAGGATTGTCATGTACCTGCTTTCCTAAAAGGGTCAACATGTTTCAAGCATACCCCTATTGGCTTCTCATCAGGACCTAGGGACACAAACTCCCTGGTGCTACTCCTGCTGTTTCACAATGGACGCACACTTGCATGCTAAAGAAAATGGTGTATTTACATTTACCACCTATGTGGCGATCACTGTCTGTATTTATATAAGATGCTTGAAGATCGCATCATTGTTCCTCCAGGGGGAGAGGGTAGCCTCTAGTCCCACTAACTCTGAGGCTCCGCCTCTGTCTCGCTACCTCTTTGGTGCACCGCTGCATGCAAGGAGTGTGCGCCGAGTGTGAAACAGCAGGGCCAGAGGATGAAGCATGCCACCAAGGGGTAACCCTGGTGGGGAGGGTTTTACAAGAAAACTCTGTTTACTCCAGTGGAGGGTTAGTCTCCTGTGTGTGTGTCATCTCCTTCACACCTCCCCTGTGTGTGTTCTGGTCTCCTCACACCTCTCCTGTGTGTGTTCTGATCTCTTCACACCTCTCCCGTGTGTGTCCTGATCTCTTTCACACTTCTCCTGCGTGTTTTCTGATCTCTTCACGCCTCTCCTGTGTTCTGATCTCTTCACAACTATCCTGTGTGTGTTCTGATCTCTTCACACCTCTCCTGTGTGTGTTCTGATCTCTTCACACCTCTCTTGTGTGTGTTCTGATCTCTTCACACCGCTCCTGCGTGTGTCCTGAACTCTTCGCACCTCTCCAGTGTGTGTTCTTATCTCTCCACACCTCTCCTGTGTGTGTTCTGATCTTCATACCTCACCTGTGTGTTCTGATCTCTTCACGCCTCTCCTGTGTGTTCTGATCTCCTTCATACCTCGCCTGTGTGTGTTCTGATCTCTTCACTGTGTTCTGATCTCTTCACACGTTTCCTGTGTGTGTTCTGATCTCTTCACACCTCTCCTGTGTGTGTTCTAATCTCTTCACACCTCTCCGGTGTGCGTTCTGATCTCTTCACAACTCTACGGTGTGTTCTAATCTACTCCCGTCTCTTCGGTGTGTGCTCTAATCTCTTCACACATCGCCTGTGTGTGTTCTTATCTCTTCACACCTCTCCAGTGTGTGTTCTGATCTCTTTCCACCTCTCCTGTGTGCCATCTCCTTCACACCTCTCCTGTGTGTGCTGTCCTCACGACTCTCCCTGTGTGTGTCATCTTCACATCTCTCCTGGTTGTGTTCTGATCTCCTTCACACCTCTCCTGTGTGTGTTCTGATCTCTTCACACCTCTGCTGTGTGCATGTCATCGCCTTCACACCTCTCCGGTGTGTGTTTTGATCTCTTCACGCCTCTCCTGTGTGGGTTGTCCTCTCCTTCATGCCTCTACTTGTGTGTGTTCTAATCTCTTCACACCTTTCCTGTGTGTGTTCTGATCTCCTTAACACGTCTCCTGTGTGTGTTCTGATCTCTTCATACCTCGCCTGTGTGTGTTCTGATCTCTTCACACCTCTCCTGTGTGGGTTGTCCTCTCCTTCATGCCTCTCCTTGTGTGTATCAGCTCCTTCACACATTTCCTGTGTGTGTTCTGATCTCTTCACACCTCTCCCGTGTGTGTCCTGATCTCTTCACACCTCTCCCGTGTGTGTCCTGATCTCTTTCACACCTCTCTTGTGTGTGTTCTGATCTCTTCACGCCTCTCGTGTGTGTTCTGATCTCTTCACACCTCTCCTGTGCATGTTCTGATATCTTCACACCTCTCCTGTGTGTTCTGATATCTTCACACCTATCCTGTGTGTGTCCTGATCTCTTCACACCTCTCCCGTGTGTGTCCAGATCTCTTTCACACCTCTCGTGTGTGTTCTGATCTCTTCACACCTCTCCTGTGCATGTTCTGATCTCTTCACACCTCTCCTGTGCATGTTCTGATCTCTTCACACCTCTCCTGTGTGTGTTCTGATATCTTCACCCTCTCCTGTGTGTGTTCTGATCTCTTCACACCTCTCTTGTGTGTGTCATCTTCACACCTCTCCTGTGTGTCATCTCCTTTATGCCCCTCCCTATGTGTATTCTCTCCTTCACACCTCTACCTGTGTGTGTTCTCTGCTTCACGCCTCTCCTGTGTGTGCTGCCCACTCCTTCATGACTCTCCTTGTGTGTGTCATCTTCACACCTCTCCTGTGTGTAATGCCACCCTCACGCCTCTCTACCAGCCTTAGTCGAAAAAAGTATCTGAACTACGACTGTTCGCAATCTCTGGAACAGAAGAGGCGTCTGCATCTGAACATGTCCTGAGGCACACGTGACTGCTGACACACTTAATACATGACCAATGGGTGCTGTGTCATCGCCACATCAGACACGGCCGTGCAGCGCTTATCCCATTTCTTGCAAGTATTTTACATGTTATCTTCACCTTCACACATGCATGTGCTGCCTTCATCACACATGCATTGCGTGTCATCTGAAGCCTTATACATGTATGTTGTCATCACCTTTACACATGTATATCATGTATATGCTACCTTTACCTTCGTATGTGTGTTCGTTTCATCTTCATACATCTATGCTTTATCTTCATTTTTTTGTATGTGTTGTCTTCATCCTTATACATGTATGGTGTTTTCACCTTCAGAAATGCTGTTTTCTTCTCAAGAAGTTTTGACTTAAACGTCATACATGTTTGTGCAGAGAGTTCTAGCTTCATCCTCATGCAATGCGTGTGCTTGGTCACACAATTTGTTTGCTCACCCCCTTTTCAAATTTCACATGCGTCTGCCGCACCTTTTTCACACCCTAGCTGTGCGCTACCCTTCTTCAAACCATAGCTCTGTGCTACAGTTTTACACACCCTAGCTGTGCGCTACCCTTCTTCAAACCATAGCTCTGTACTACAGTTTTACACACCCTAGCTGTGCGCTACCCTTCTTCAAACCATAGCTCTGTACTACAGTTTTTCACACCTGAGCTGTGCTCTACCCTGCTTCACACCTCGTCTGTGCACTGTCCTCTCTTCACACCATATCTGTGCACTACCCTTTTTCACACCTTAGCTGTGCAATGTCCCTTCTTCACATCTTAACTATGAACTGTCCCTTCATCACACCTTAGCTGTGCACTATATCTCATCTTCACACCTTAGCTATGCACTACCCCTCTTCACACCATAGCTGTGTACTACCCTTCTTCACACCATAGCTGTGTACTATCCCTTGTTCACACCTAAGCTGTGCACTGCCTTTCTTTACACCTTAGCTGTGCTCTACCCTTCTTGACACCTTAGCTGCGCACTATCCCTTTTTTACATCTTAGCTGCGCACTACCCTGCTTCACACCTCGTCTGTGCACTGTCCTCTCTTCACACCATAGCTGTGCACTACCCTTTTTTACATTTTAGCTGTGCACTATCCCTTCTTCACACCTTAGCTGTGAATTCCCCTTCTTCACACCCTAGCTGTGCACTATATCTCATCTTCACACCTTAGCTATGCACTACCCCTCTTCACACCATAGCTGTGTACTACCCTTCTTCACACCATAGCTGTGTACTATCCCTTGTTCACACCTAAGCTGTGCACTGCCTTTCTTTACACCTTAGCTGTGCTCTACCCTTCTTGACACCTTAGCTGCGCACTATCCCTTTTTTACATCTTAGCTGCGCACTACCCTGCTTCACACCTCGTCTGTGCACTGTCCTCTCTTCACACCATAGCTGTGCACTACCCTTTTTTACATTTTAGCTGTGCACTATCCCTTCTTCACACCTTAGCTGTGAATTCCCCTTCTTCACACCCTAGCTGTGCACTATCTCTTCTTCACACCATAGCTGGGTACTATCCCTTGTTCATACCCTACCTGTGCACTGCCCTTCTTCACACCCTAGCTGCGCACTGCCCTTCTTCACACCTTAGCTGTGCACTACCCTTCTTCACACCATAGCTGTGCACCACCTTCCTTCACACCCTAGCTGTGCACTACCCTTCTTGACACCTTAGCTGCGCACTATCCCTTTTCTACATCTTAGCTGTGCACTATCGCTTCTTCGCACCCTGGCTGTGCGCTATCCCTTCTTCACACCCTAGCTGTGCACTACCCTTCTCCACACCTTAGCTGTGCACTACCCTTCTTCACACCATAGCTGGGCACCACCTTCCTTCACACCCTAGCTGTGCACTACCCTTCTTGACACCTTAGCTGCGCACTATCCCTTTTTTACATCTTAGCTGTGCACTATCCCTTTTTCGCACCCTAGCTGTGCACTATCCCTTCTTCACATTAGCTGTGCACCACCTTCCTCCACACCTTAGCTGTGCACTACCCTTCTTGACACCTTAGCTGCGCACTATCCCTTTTTTACATCTTAGCTGTGCACGTTCTCTTCTTCCCACCCTAGCTCTGCACTATCCCTTCTTCACACCATAGCTGTGCACCACCTTCCTTCACACCCTAGGTGTGCACTACCCGTCTTGACACCTTAGCTGTGCACTATCCCTTCTACACACCCTAGCTGTGCACTACCCATCTTCACACCCTAGCTGTGCACTACCCTTCTTCACACCCTAGCTGTGCAATACCTTCTTCACACCATAGCTGTGCACTATCCATTGTTCACTCCCTAGCTGTGCACTGCCCTTCTTCACAACCTAGCTGTGCACTGCCTTTCTTCACACCTTGGCTGTGCACTATCCCTTCCACACCTTAGCTGTGCACTCCCCTTCTTCACACCTTGGCTGTGCACTACCCTTCTTCACACCCTAGATGCGCACTACCCTTCTTCACACCCTAGCTGTGCAATACCCTTCTTCACACCATAGCTGTGTACTATCCCTTGTTCATACCCTAGCTGTGCTCTGCCCTTCTTCACAGCCTAGCTGTGCACTACCCTTCTTCACACCTTGGCTGTGCACTACCCTTCTTCACACCCTAGCTGTGCACTACCCTTCTTCACACCTTGGCTGTGCACTACCCTTCTTCACACCTTAGCTGTGCATTACCCTTCTTCACACCTTGGCTGTGCACTATCCCTTCCACACCCTAGCTGTGCACCACCCTTCTTCACACCCTAGCTGTGCGCTATCCCTTCTTCACAATCTAGCTGCGCACTGTCCCTTCTTCACCCCCAGGCTGTGCACTGACCTCCTTCACACCCCTAGCTGTGCTCTGCTTTCCTTCACAACTTAACTGTGCACTGCCCTCCTTCACGCCCTAGCTGTGCACTACCCTTCTTCACACCTTGGCTGTGCACTACCCTTCTTCACACCTTAGCTGTGCACTACCCTTCTTCACACCTTGGCTGTGCACTATCCCTTCCACACCCCAGCTGTGCACCACCCTTCTTCACACCCTAGCTGTGCTCTGCTTTCCTTCACAACTTAACTGTGCACTGCCCTCCTTCACGCCCTAGCTGTGCACTGTCCCTTGGTCACACCCTAGCTGTACACTGCCCTTCTTCACACCCCAGCTGCGCACTACACTTCTTCACACCCTAGCTGCGCACTATCCCTTCTTCACAACTTAGCTGTGCCCTGTCCCTTGGTCACACCCTAGCTGCGCACTGCCCTACTTCACACCTTAGCTGCGCACTGCCCTCTTTCACACCCTAGCTGTGCACTGTCCCTTGGTCATGCCCTAGCTGCGCACTGTCCATCTTCACACCTTAGCTGTGCAATATCCATTCTTCACACCCCAGCTGTGCATACCCTTCTTCACACCTTAGCTGTGCACTACCCTTCTTCACACCTTAGCTGCGCACTACCCTTCTTCACACCTTAGCTGCGCACTACCCTTCTTCACACCTTAGCTGCGCACTACCCTTCTTCACACCTTAGCTGTGCACTACCCTTCTTCACACCTTAGCTGTGCACTACCCTTCTTCACACCTTAGCTGTGCACTACCCTTCTTCACACCCTAGCTGCGCACTGCCCTTCTTAACACCCTAGCTGCGCACTACCCTTCTTCACACCCTAGCTGCGCACTATCCCTTCTAAGCTCCCTAGCTGTGCATACCCTTCTTCACACCATAGCTGTGCACTATCCCTTGTTCACACCCTAGCTGTGCACTGCCTTTCTTCACATCTTAGCTGTGCACTACCCTTCTTCACACCCTAGCTGTACGCTATTCCTTCTTCACACCCTAGCTGTGCACTGCCTTTCTTCACACCTTAGCTGTGCACTACCCTTCTTCACACCCTAGCTGTACGCTATTCCTTCTTCACACCCTAGCTGTGCACTGCCTTTCTTCACACCTTAGCTGTGCACTACCCTTCTTCACACCATAGCTGTGCACTATCCCTTGTTCACACCCTAGCTGTGCACTGCCTTTCTTCACACCTTAGCTGTTCACTACCCTTCTTCACACCCTAGCTGTGCACTGCCCTCTTTCACGCCCTAGCTGTGCACTGTCCCTTGGTCATGCCCTAGCTGCGCACTGCCCTTCTTCACACCTTTTCTGTGCACTATCCCTTCTTCACACCCTACTGTGCATACCCTTCTTCACACCTTAGCTGTGCACTGCTCTCCTTCACACCCTAGCTGTGCACTGTCCCTTGGTCACACCCTAGCTGCGCACTCCACTTCTTAACACCCTAGCTGCGCACTACCCATCTTCACACCCTAGCTGCGCACTTTCCCTTCTAAGCTCCCTAGCTGTGCACTATCCCTTCTACACACCCTAGCTGTGCATACCTTCCTTCACACCCTAGCTGTGCACTACCCTTCTCCACACCTTAGCTGTGCACTACCCTTCTTCACACCATAGCTGGGCACCACCTTCCTTCACACCCTAGCTGTGCACTACCCTTCTTGACACCTTAGCTGCGCACTATCCCTTTTTTACATCTTAGCTGTGCACTATCCCTTCTTCGCACCCTAGCTGTGCACTATCCCTTCTTCACACCTTAGCTGTGCACCACCTTCCTTCACTCCTTAGATGTGCACTACCCTTCTTCACACCTTAGCTGCGCACTATCCCTTTTTTACATCTTAGCTGTGCACTTTCTCTTCTTCGCACCTTAGCTGTGCACTATCCCTTCTTCACACCATAGCTGTGCACCACCTTCCTTCACACCCTAGGTGTGCACTACCCTTCTTGACACCTTAGCTGTGCACTATCCCTTCTACACACCCTAGCTGTGCACTACCCTTCTTCACACCCTAGCTGTGCACTACCCTTCTTCACACCCTAGCTGCGCACTACCCTTCTTCACACCATAGTTATGTTATGTTATGTTATCTTGGTTTTGTATAGCGCACGGCTACTCAGAAGAGTGTCCCGGCGCTTTGGTTGCACACCTATCTCACAACATAACAAGAAAAAGAACAGAGAGGGATCCAGAAAAAAACCACAAGGGGGACAACTAAGAAGTAAAGAGCCACGTCTTGAGACCCTTCCTGAACGCCAGTAGATTTGGTGTACTACGCAATGTTACTGGTAGCATGTTCCACAACTGCGGGACCAGCAGTCTAAAAGAGCGGCCTCCAATGCGGGCCCTTTTTATACGAGGAACCGTGGCAAGAAACAGGGATCCGGACCTCAGAGCCCTGGCCGGATGATAAAAGGCTAGCCTTTTTTGTAAGTATTTTGCTCCTGAGGCATGAAGAGCTTTATGCGCCAAAGTTAAGGCCTTGAAAATAATCCGCTTCCGGACGGGAAGCCAGTGCAGTGACTGCAGGAGTCCAGAGGCTCTGGCACGGCGAGGTAATCCAAAGATAGCCCGTGCTGCCGAGTTCTGGACCACCTGCAGCCGTTGTAGCAGATAGTCTGGCAGGCCGAGATACAGGATATTAGAATAATCAATTCTCGAGCCGACTATCGCCTGCACTGTTATCTTCCTGTGTTCCTCCGATAGTAAAGGGAGGAACTTTCGCAACATCCGAAGCAGGCCAAAACAGGTGCCAGTGAGACCAATTACCTGGGAGCGCAGTGTAAGGCCATTGTCCATCTTGATCCCCAGGTTTTTAGCCACCTGGGCAGAATCCGCCGGGGGAAACATGTTCTCTGGCCACCACTCCTTCCAATCTGGATCAGAACTGCACCCGAAGAAGAGGACCTCCGATTTATCCGAGTTGCACTTGAGGCTGTTATGTTGGAACCAATTAAAAACAGCCCCAAGGCAACCCCGGATACTCTCTCCGTCGAAATCCGCGCCTTTCTCGCAGGTAAAGAGGAGCTGGGTGTCATCGGCGTAGGAAACGATCAGGGCCCCGAAAGACTCCGCCAGGGCCACCAAAGGGGTCATAAAGATGTTAAAGAGAGTCGGGCTCAACACTGAGCCCTGTGGGACTCCGACACCCAATGGCGACATCTCGGCGGAGCAGGCGGAGGCCCAGACCGTTTGTCGACGGCCCGCCAGGAAAGATCTAAACCAACTGAACACCGTCCCCCTTAGACCGATCTCCAAAAGTCTAGCGAGGAGCCCCTCGTGGGGAACGGTGTCAAAGGCCGCCGACAGATCTAACATCACCAGCATCGCCTTGCCACCTGAATCCAGCACCTCCTTAATCGCCTCCGAGACTTCCAGGAGTGCTGTTTCTGTACTCAGATTGGCGCGGAAACCAGATTGGGTGGGGTGCAGTAGGTCATGTGACTCCAGATAGTCGGCAAGCACCCTATGCACATGTTTTTCAAGAATTTTGGCGAAAGCAGGTAGCAGCGAAATAGGCCTATAATTGGCCAACACCTCCGCATTCAGGCCCGGCTTTTTAAGCAGAGGAATAATCATCGCCTGCTTCCATAACTGAGGAACCACACCCTGCCTAAGAGAACAATTCAGCAGGGGGTTCACCCAGGGATTGATGACTTCCGCCATTTTCGCCAAGAATTTGGCGGGGCAAGCATCCCGGGGGGAGCCAGATTTAAGACAAGTCATCAGATCCAATGATGAAGCAGCGGAAAGAGGGGGAAAAACTGCCAACACCGGGTCCACATTAGCCATGGAGACCGAAACATCCTCCACTTGGCAGGGCAACTCTGGCTCCTGCAAGGGAAAAGAGTCCTGGATCAGCTTAATCTTAGAGATAAAGAAGTTGGCAATGTCACTGACCCACGACTCTGAAGGAGGGGCCTGATTCGACAATGAGCGCGGGCCGTAAATTCCCGCACAATGGCAAATAACTCCTTGCAGGAGTTTGAGGCAGTCTCAATTTTCCTCGCGAAATAACCTCTCTTCTCAGAGAGGATATCGCGGTGATAGGCTTTTACTGAGGACCTGTAGGCAATTTTGGCCACCGGGTCATATTTCGCACGCCACGCTCTTTCAGCCACCTTACATTGGCGTCGTGAAGCCATCAAAGCTTCCGTAAACCACGGGGCAGACGCCCGTTTTTCTATATTACGGGGGGGCTTCACCGGAGCGAGATCATCCAGCCTCTCCGTAAGCCATAGTTGCAGCCGCTCTACATCCCTATCTAAATCCCCTGTCAGAGTACAGGGATGAGCCACAAATGCCTGTTTCAGCAGTTCAGGAGTGACCCGATGTAGTGCCCTAGATCCTAGGGCAGACTGCCGGAGGGCACAAGATGATTTTCTAACCTCCGAAAAGTAATATTTGACCAACCTGTGATCCGACCACAGCACCTGAATGGGTGCAAGAATCTCTATGGGAGAGGTCGAGAAGATCAAATCCAGGATATGGCCCTTCTCATGAGTCGAACCACAATGATAGGGCGACAAGCCAAGAGGGGCTATAACGTCCAACATTTTTATCGTGTCGGCGTCCGTTTCATCGTCCATGTGGATATTA
Organism: Lissotriton helveticus; assembly: GCF_964261635.1. Classification (NCBI taxonomy): domain Eukaryota; kingdom Metazoa; phylum Chordata; class Amphibia; order Caudata; family Salamandridae; genus Lissotriton; species Lissotriton helveticus. The sequence goes on along the minus strand of NC_136072.1, from coordinate 1,113,727,836 downwards.
AAGTCGCCAGCTACTATACAATGCTCCGACTTGAGTACCAGCGACGAGGTTATCAGCTGGAGCTCTTCAAAGAAAGTGCCCGTGGGCCCTGGGGGTCTATACACAAGGAGACCTTTAACAGAATAGTGCAGCGATAACACAATAGAAAACGCAAGGGATTCACAGCCCTTAATCGCATCGGAGGGGATGGTGGTGCAGGTGGCGCTTTTATTTACTATCAGTGCCACTCCACCTCCTCGTCCTTTCAGTCTATCCTGCCTGAAGATATTGTAATCGGGGGGATAGCTGTAGCAATATCGGGGTTGGAAGACTCACCAAGCCACGTCTCGGTGAGCATCAGACACAAAGGTTTTTCTGTTGCCAACAGATCATAAATGTCCAATGCATGGCGACTGAGAGATCTAGTATTTAGTAATAAGCAGAGATGCTTAGTAGTAATTGCCTCCCTGTGTGGCACACAGGCCAGATATTTCTGAGGCCGCCAGCCATGGCTGTGCAATACCCTTCTTCACACCATAGCTGTGCACTATCCATTGTTCACTCCCTAGCTGTGCACTGCCCTTCTTCACAACCTAGCTGTGCACTGCCTTTCTTCACACCTTGGCTGTGCACTATCCCTTCCACACCTTAGCTGTGCACTACCCTTCTTCACACCTTTGCTGTGCACTACCGTTCTTCACACCCTAGCTGCGCACTACCCTTCTGCACACCCTAGCTGTGCAATACCCTTCTTCACACCATAGCTGTGCACTATCCCTTGTTCATACCCTAGCTGTGCACTGCCCTTCTTCACAACCTAGGTGTGCACTACCCTTCTTCACACTTTGGCTGTGCACTACCCTTCTTCACACCTTAGCTGTGCACTACCCTTCTTCACACCTCGGCTGTGCACTATCCCTTCCACACCCTAGCTGTGCACCATCCTTCTGCACACCCTAGCTGTGCGCTATCCCTTCTTCACACCCTAGCTGCGCACTGTCCCTTCTTCACACCCAGGCTGTGCACTGAAATCCTTCACACCCTAGCTGTGCTCTGCTTTCCTTCACAACTTAACTGTGCACTGCCCTCCTTCACGCCGTAGCTGTGCACTACCCTTCTTCACACCTTGGCTGTGCACTAGCCTTCTTTACACCTTAGCTGTGCACTACCCTTCTTCACACCTTGGCTGTGCACTATCCCTTCCACACCCTAGCTGTGCACCACCCTTCTTCACACCCTAGCTGTGCGCTATCCCTTCTTCACACCCTAGCTGCGCACTACTCTTCTTCACACCTTAACTGTGCCATATCCCTTCTACACACCCTAGCTGTGCACTATCCCTTCTTCACCCCCAGGCTGTGCACTGACCTCCTTCACACCCTAGCTGTGCTCTGCTTTCCTTCACAACTTAACTGTGCACTGCCCTCCTTCACGCCCTAGCTGTGCACTGTCCCTTGGTCACACCCTAGCTGTACACTGCCCTTCTACACACCCTAGCTGCGCACTACACTTCTTCACACCCTAGCTGGGCACTATCCCTTCTTCACACCTTAGCTGTGCCCTGTCCCTTGGTCACACCCTAGCTGTGCACTGCCCTCCTTCACACCCTAGCTGTGCACTGTCCCTTGGTCATGCCCTATCTGCGCACTGCCCTTCTTCACACCTTAGCTGTGCACTGCTCTCCTTCACACCCTAGCTGCGCACTGCTCTCCTTCACACCCTAGCTGCGCACTGCCCTTCTTAACACCCTAGCTGCGCACTGCCCTTCTTAACACCCTAGCTGCGCACTACCCTTCTTCACACCCTAGCTGCGCACTATCCCTTCTAAGCTCCCTAGCTGCGCACTATCCCTTCTAAGCTCCCTAGCTGTGCACTATCCCTTGTTCACACCCTAGCTGTGCACTGCCCTTCTTCGCACCATAGCTGTGCACTGCCCTTCTTCGCACCCTAGCTGTGCACTGTCCCTTCTTCACACCCTAGCTGTACGCTATCCCTTCTTCACACCTAGGCTGTGCACTACCCTTCTTCACACCTTAGCTGTGCACTACCCTCTTTCACTCCCTAGCTGTGCACTATCCCTTCTTCACACCCTACTGTGCACTGCCCTTCTTCACACCTTAGCTGTGCACTGCTCTCCTTCGCACCCTAGCTGTGCACTGTCCCTTGGTCACACCCTAGCTGCGCACTCCACTTCTTAACACCCTAGCTGCGCACTACCCTTCTTCACACCCTAGCTGCGCACTGTCCCTTCTACACACCTTAGCTGTGCACTATCCCTTCTTGACACCTTAGCTGTGCACTGTCCCTTTTCATACTTTACGTGTGAGCTCCCGCCTCTTCACACCTCTCCTGCACGTGCTTTCACCTTCCTCACACCTCTACTGTGCATGGTTTCACCCCCATGCCTCTCCTGTGGCCTGTCCTCTTCTTCACACCTCACTGTGTGCACTGTCCCCTTCCACCCCTCCGTCTTGCAGGCACTGCCCCCTTCAGTGGCCTCCCCGTCTCATGTATGGTACCCTCCCCCACGCCCCCTTTCTTCCATCTCTATTCTTTGTACTAACCCCCTCACCAGTCGCCCCTGCCGTCTCTGTCCCTATCTTCACATCTCACTTGTATGCACTGCCCCTTCGCCACATTCACCTGTGTGCATTCACCCTGAGGCCTCTCCGGTGTGCTCTCTCTTCGCCTGTGTGTTGTGTACTCTCGCTCTACGCCTTTGCAGTCCTCTTCGGTGAATGTCGTTCCGTCTTCACAGCTCGCGAGTGCTCACGGCCCTTTCTTTTCCTCATCTGTGCCCACTGTCCCTAGTCACCCCTGCACTGAGTCCTACCGGTTCTTCATTCCTCACATGTGCTCACAGCCCCTTCTTTGCCTCACCTGTGCTCACTGCCCCTTCTTTGCCTCACCTGTGCTCACTGCCCCTTCTTTGCCTCACCTGTGCTCACTGCCCCTTCGGTACCTCACCTGTGCTCACTGCCCCTTCGGTGCCTCACCTGTGCTCACTGCCTCTTCTTTGCCTCACCTGTGCTCACTGCCCCTTCTTTACCTCACCTGTGCTCACTGCCCCTTCTTTGCCTCACCTGTGCTCACTGCCCCTTCTTTGCCTCACCTGTGCTCACTGCCCCTTCGGTACCTCACCTGTGCTCACTGCCCCTTCTTTGCCTCACCTGTGCTCACTGCCCCTTCTTTGCCTCACCTGTGCTCACTGCCCCTTCGGTACCTCACCTGTGCTCACTGCCCCTTCGGTGCCTCACCTGTGCTCACTGCCTCTTCTTTGCCTCACCTGTGCTCACTGCCCCTTCTTTACCTCACCTGTGCTCACTGCCCCTTCTTTGCCTCACCTGTGCTCACTGCCCCTTCTTTGCCTCACCTGTGCTCACTGCCCCTTCTGTACCTCACCTGTGCTCACTGCCCCTTCTTTGCCTCACCTGTGCTCACTGCCCCTTCTTTGCCTCACCTGTGCTCACTGCCCCTTCTGTACCTCACCTGTGCTCACTGCCCCTTCTTTGCCTCACCTGTGCTCACTGTCCCTTCTGTACCTCACCTGTGCTCACTGCCCCTTCTTTGCCTCACCTGTGCTCACTGCCCCTTCTTTGCCTCACCTGTGCTCACTGCCTCTTCTTTACCTCACCTGTGCTCAGTGCCCATTCTGTAACTCACCTGTGCTGACTGCCTCTTCTTTGCCTCACCTGTGCTCACTGCCCCTTCTTTACCTCACCTGTGCTCACTGCCCCTTCTTTGCCTCACCTGTGCTCACTGCCCCTTCGGTACCTCACCTGTGCTCACTGCCTCTTCTTTGCCTCACCTGTGCTCACTGCCCCTTCTTTACCTCACCTGTGCTCACTGCCCCTTCTTTGCCTCACCTGTGCTCACTGCCCCTTCTTTGCCTCACCTGTGCTCACTGCCCCTTCTGTACCTCACCTGTGCTCACTGCCCCTTCTTTGCCTCACCTGTGCTCACTGTCCCTTCTGTACCTCACCTGTGCTCACTGCCCCTTCTTTGCCTCACCTGTGCTCACTGCCCCTTCTTTGCCTCACCTGTGCTCACTGCCTCTTCTTTACCTCACCTGTGCTCAGTGCCCATTCTGTAACTCACCTGTGCTCACTGCCCCTTCTTTGCCTCACCTGTGCTCACTGCCTCTTCTTTGCCTCACCTGTGCTCAATGCCTCTTCTTTACCTCACCTGTGCTCAGTGCCCATTCTGTACCTCACTTGTGCTCAGTGCCCCTTCTGTACCCCATCTGTGCTCACTGCCCCTTCTTTACCTCACCTGTGCTCACTGCCTCTGACCTCTGCACTACCAACACTTTCTTCACACCTCACCTGTGCTCACTGCCCCTTCTGTACCCCATCTGTGCTCACTGCCCCTTCTTTACCTCACCTGTGCTCACTGCCCCTGACCTCTGCACTACCAACACTTTCTTCACACCTCACCTGTGCTCACTGCCCCTTCTGTACCTCACCTGTGCTCACTGCCCCTCATTTCCCTTACATGTGCTCACTGGCCCTTCTGTACCTCACCTGTGCTCACTGCCCCTTCTTTGCCTCACCTGTGCTCACTGCCCCTTCTTTGCCTCACCTGTGCTCACTGTCCCTTCTTTACCTCACCTGTGCTCACTGCCTCTGACCTCTGCACTGGGTACTGCCAAAACTTTCTTCACACCTCACCTGTGCTCACTGCCCCTTCTTTGCCTCACCTGTGCTCACTGCCCCTTCTTTGCCTCACCTGTGCTCACTGCCCCTTCTTTGCCTCACCTGTGCTCACTGTCCCTTCTTTGCCTCGCATGTGCTCACTGCCCCTTCTATACATCACCGGTGCTCACTGCCCCTTCTGTACCTCACCTGTGCTCACTGCCGCTTCTTTACCTCACCTGTGCTCACTGCCTCTGACCTCTACACTGGGTACTGCCAAAACTTTCTTCACACCTCACCTGTGCTCACTGCCCGCCCCTTCTTTACCTCACCTGTGCTCACTGCCCCTTCTTTGCCTCACCTGTGCTCAGTAAAGTAAAGTCCACATTTGTAAAGCGCACAATCACCCGTAAGGGTCTCTAGGCGCTGGGGGCCGTCGGGAAGATTAAGCGAGCTATTGCCCAGAGTCACATGGTGCTGGGCTACCCTGCCGCCGGAGCCGGGGATCGAACCGTGGTCCCCAGATTCCAGCGTCAGTCGCCCTGGCCGCGGCGCCACACCTCTCCCACCTGTGCTCACTGCCCCTTCTGTACATCACATGTGCTCACTGCCCCTTCTATATCTCACCTGTGCTCGCTGCCCCTTCTTTACCTCACCTGTGCTCACTGCCTCTGACCTCTGCACTGGGTACTGTCAAAACTTTCTTCACACCTCACCTGTGCTCACTGCCCCTTCTTTACCTCACATGTGCTCACTGCCCCTTCTGTACCTCACCTGTGCTCACTGCCCCTTCTTTGCCTCACTTGTGCTCACTGCCCCTTCTTTACCTCACCTGTGCTCACTGCCCCTTCTTTGCCTCACTTGTGCTCACTGCCCCTTCTTTACCTCACCTGTGCTCACTGCCTCTTCTTTGCCTCTCCTGTGCTCACTGCCCCTTCTGTACCCCATCTGTGCTCACTGCCCCTTCCTTACCTCACCTGTGCCCACTGCCCCCTTCTTCGCACCTCACACGTGGTCACCGGTACCTTCTTTACGTCACCTGTGCCCACTTCTTCACACGAGCCCCGCCTCCTTCCTTTCTCCTGCTTCTTGGGGTTTTTCTGTGACACCGGACTCTAGACAGCGGGTCCCCTCCAGGGCCACCCCCGACCCCCGCCAGACACAGCACCGACAGCTCGTGCCCATCCACGCGTGCCCGCGCGCTTTGTTGCCAGTCAGGGCAGTGCAGCGGCCCGTTATTCTGTTTGTTTTGCAGCCTTTTTTTGCCGTCAGCTCCTGCCCTGCGGATTACGCAGCCCGCCGAAAATCTGCAGCCTGGCTCTTTGCAAACCAGGGAGCGCTCGGAAAACGGGCCTTTCCTGTATGTACAGGGCAGTGGGGGCGGGGAGGCCGGCGCTGCCTGGGCGAAAGGCAGGTGCAGCTAATGACTGTTTACTGCAACCCTGCCCCCTTTCCCTTTCTTTAAAGGGCCTGCGTGTGATAACAGGCACCGAAGATAAGGGAGCCGCGCGTCAGAGGGCTGGGACTATGAGTGAAGAAATGATGCATGCCAAGGGTACCTAAGTAGACCAGGTGAACGTTTCCTAGTGAAATACTCCCAAACCCTGAGCCATGGGCCATATTCGAACCAGTATGAGTTATACACATGAGCAGGGGCACACAAATTATCCGGCAGGGGAGGACCAAATTCTGTGACAAAGGTTTATTTTGAAAGTTTTTTATAGAGCGCGAACAAGATCCTGGCGCATATCAGAGCGCTATACAATCAATAAATGTTACTTATACATCAAAATAAAGAGCAAATCAAAACATATGTACAGGGGCGTATTGTAAAAAGCAAACAAGTAAGAAGCGATATACAGTCTGTCTCGTAATGTGAGACCGAGGGACGATATGATGCAAAGGTTGCTTACAAGGGTCTTTGGGGCATATTACCAATGGTGGCGATAGGCAATTATCGCCGGTTTAGCGGCCGTTTTCGGCCGCTAAGCGGCGATATTTCTATCGCTCTATTAGCAAGCTGTCGCTAACTGATGTTAGCGACAGCTTTTAGGCGATAGCGAGCGGTTTGGGGCCCGCTTTGCATGTCAGCGATATTTATAGCTAATGACATGCAAAGTGGGCGTACCCAACCTGTTAGCGACTGAAAGCAGTCGCTAACGCCTATTAGCAAGGCAGGCGTAACAATGGAAATATTCCCGCTATCGCCAAAAACCAACACCTGGTCAGACCAGTTCTTAGCCATGTTATCCAATGGGAGGTGGATAACATGGCTAAGAGCATTTCGTCGCTAATGCGTGAATATCACTGTATTCTCAGCGATAATCACGCATTTCGCCGTTTTCGCTGGATATTTTAGCACAATGGAGAAACACGTTGCTAATAGCATGTTTTCTCCGCTAACATATCCAGCGATAGGCAGCGATAAAAAAATCGTCGCTAAGCCTATTTAGCGATAATTATCGCTACTTGTTGGTAATATGCCCCTTTATCCCGTTCGGGTTGAGGATTTCTATGGACCATATTCATGTGAATTTGGCCAGGAGGATGGCTTTTACTTCCTTTTTAAAACATTTTTTTTTATTGATTTGAAAATTAGGGCAAAATTACATTCATCAGAGATTTATAAATGGCTGTAATCACAACAAGACATCAGGGCAACGCTACACATTTCACATCCACATTTGGAAGGATCACTACATATGACCCCCCTCCCCGATTCCCTCGGCAGTACCGTCCTGTCACTGGTTTACATCATCTGCCTCTAGTTCTGGTGGGTCACAGATATATCCTCTAAACTTATTCCAGGCTCCCCATACCTTCTCCCATTTTCGGGGACATCCGCTACAGTATGTGGAATGAAGAGGCAAATGATGCTGCATAAGTCAGGACCATATTATTTCGTAATTTTAACACTTTAATACTATCAGAGCAAAGGTTTCACCTCATTACTTACATGTCAACATTTTAGAAGAAGAATGTGGGAGATTTTTAAAAATTAAATCGGCAGAATGTATTTCGCTCTTGGCTTTATTTATTTATTTATTTAATGCGATTTTCTATAGCGCGAACATTACCCCGAAGGTGTCGGAGCGCTTTACAAAAGAACCATACATAAGGATTTAGGATTACATGAGTTACATGAAAGATACAAACAGGAAAAATTGCAAATGTACAAGTTGTAAAGTCACACAGGGAAGAGATACAAATAGAAAAGATTGCAAATGTACAAGTTGTAAAGTCACTCAAGCAAAGGCAATTTCAGGCGGGATCAGTGCTTAATTTGAGCCTGTGGTTTCCAGTGCTCAGCACCGGCATTTAACCATCAACACTAGCACTTGAGCACCATTTAAGGACATACTCATTTGTGGTAGGCAGAGGGAGATTAACTGATTCGCCTAGAATCACAGGATGTTGAGCCGACACCGAGACTTGAATCTGGTTCCCCTGAACCTGGTTCCCCAGCTCCAAAGTTTGCACTTCCGCAAAACGGACGGGGTCGCGTTGGCCATCGGCCGACGGCAGCACTGGGGAGGTAGTGCTGCCGTCGGTCAATGGCTGACATCAGCACGGAACGGGTTAATAGCGAAAAATAACAATACACATTGTTTACAAATATAATAAAACCACAAAATGTGTTAGCAAACACAAAACTTCAATTTAATATAATTAATTAATATCCAAATTATTAAAAACAATTACATTATTGACATAATCAATCAATAAACCAATTAACAAGTAAAGCAATATTACCATATTGTTGAAATTATCTATTAACTAATTTTAAGATTGCATAATTCATTATCTAATTGACAAATTAACAATTTAAAGAATAGGCAATTTAAAAAATACTTTAAAACATATTTCCCACTCAAAACCACCACAAACCAAACAGCCGACTCCCCAAAAATTCACATAAAGTGAAAAAAACGTTTTTATTACTAAATAAAAAAAAGAAAACACTAAAATGATTAAACATACATAACGTTAAAATAAAAATAACTTACAACACAAAAATCTATACAACTCTACTAGATAATTTAAAAAACATTATTATGTACACCTACATTAAAAAAAAAAGCTATGAAAGACAAAAAAAAGTGACATTCTTACCTTTTATATTCTGTCTCACAATATTCTTTACATCCCAGTATGACATGATATTTGGGTCTTAGGATATTTTTGACACAGTGTTTTGTCGAAATTCTCGGGTTTTTCACCTTTGCCATGTTTGTTTATTAAGGATAAACAGCATGTAAGCCGGAATGTTTATGGCAGTTTGTGCTTAAGCCTTCATCACTTTTTTTCCACCAAAGATATCCAAGCCAAATTTTCATCCCTTTTCCACATGTTGAGGATTCTGTAAGCAGAGCCAATATGCAATGAGAAAACATCAACATTTTTCCATTTATTTACACTGGAGATCTGGGTAGCTGTGGTATCTGGGCACAGGTTTGACTGGCAGTGAGGGAAACCTACCAACCCCAAACATTTCTGAAAACTAGACACCCAGGGCAGTCCATGCTGGTGTGGAGTTCGAGAATCCCAGTACTTTTTCTTACCTAGAATGCCCTCCAAACCTCAAACTTTAACTAAAATCACTGCCTGTTCAGGCATTTCTGTGAGAGAATGTTCCAGAATGTGTGTATAAACTTGGCTGACAAGAACCAGCCAAAACCTGGAACATGTAAAGTCAATATAGTGTCAATGAGGTCTTCACAAGGCTGTAGATTCGGTCCATAGCTATGTGCTTTACGGCCACTCACACATGATCAGTGGGGGAGACGACCATTACAACGCGGTCTTTACACCGCACTACCATTACGACGCGGTCATCACAACGCAAGTCGTTCCAACGACTTGCGCTGGATGGCGCTATATATTAAGGAATAGTATGATTTACTATTCCAACACCTTCCCTACTGTTACGTGGGCTGGAGTTGGAATAGTATATCATACTATTCCTAAGTCCGGCGCCTACAGCGCAAGTCGCTGTAACGACTTGCGTTGTGATAACTGCGTTGTAATGGTAGCGCAGTGTAAACACCACGTCGTAATGACATACATCCATGAGTAGGGCAGATTTTAATCGAGAGAAGTGTGGGAATGCACAGTGGTTAAACTTCAGTCATTGTCTGGAAGTGCCTGAAATTTCTGACACTTGTATAGAAGTTTTGACCCGTACTTCAACGTTTGCAGGGCATTCTGGGTGAGAGAACATGCTGGGGTTTTTGCAAGCCGCATTGCCCTGGATGTCACCGGGTCTCTAGATTTCAGAAATGCCCAGGGTTGGTGGGCTGCCTGGAAGCCAGCCGACACAGGACAACATATTGAAACCATTTCCGGTGGAAGGGAAGAGGAAATTGGGTGTTTTTGGCTTATTGTTGATGTTTGCAGGGTACTCTGGGTAAGGAAATGGACTGGGATCCAGGCTAGTACCTTTGATTCCTTTGGGTATCTAGGTTTTAGAAATTTCCGGGTTGCATCTAAACCGATGCCTAAATACTGCTGCCATTCACCATGGCAAGAGATAAAATTGAACTTTTGTGGACATAGGCTTAACATATGAAGCAATAGTGAGAGGGTAACCCCACACCCTACCGCACCTAGGGCACAGAAATACTGTCCCGTGCTGCATGCCAAGACAATTTAGTGCCCACCCTTTTACTTTTATCACTTTTCCCATGGTAGTCTGGTGGGCTATAGACACCTCTAGGTGGGCACATTACAGTGTTTGTTCCCTATCTGCCCATCCTTGGGGTAGTGAGTCGGAAATCACACAAGACCATCATGGAAAAAGGTTTTTTAACTAAGTAAAGTTGAGACAACATGCCACTGAAAGAGACTCCTCTCCCCCCATCTTTTTTATAAAACTTCGCCTGAAGCTGTGTTTTGCAGAAAAACGATATGCAAATGTGGGCCACTTTTTTTTAGCGTGCCCGGGTCGATTTCTGTGCATTAAAAAGGATACAAATAGCCCCTACTTTGTTGAAATGTGTGACCTCGGTGTTCTGTGGCCGCTACAAGGAACTCATCCTTTAGCCTCATTACCCAAAGTTGTTACTGAAATCTTCGATTCTCTCTCATAGCCTTTTGATACCTCTGGGCCAATGGGATTCTGCAGCAAGAAAAGGTTAACTATGCGGTGTGCGCAGCCCATTCGTGGCAGTATAGCATTACTTAAACATGTTGTCATATTTGCACGTATTAACTCTATCTGGGCAAAGGTTTCACCTCATTAGTAGCAGTTTAACTCTCAAATACAGCAATGAGCAACAGAAAGGCGGCCAGTTCACTTTACCAAAAGGTCAACCACTGCGCAGCAACATGTGTGGCAGAGTTTTATTACCTTTTTATCCGTAAAAGCTCAAAACTATATATTTTTTAAAGAAAGCTCTGAAAGAATATATGATTATACCACGATTTCAGTTACCACGCATGGCTTTACCACGCGAATTTTACCTCGCAAGTGGCTTTACCACGCTGGTATTTACAACGTAGCATTTTACTACGCGTTGCAACGTCTTACCTTCACGTCTTTCTCCACGAGCCCTTACTTCCATCCTCCTTTGAAACAAGCGTCAAAACACATATACCAAAATAAAAAAGGACTGCTTTTTTGACGTACACGGCACGTCTTTGGGGGAGGCTCTTTCCTCTTTCTTTTAAATTTATGTTCGTTTTTTTGTTAAAGTAACCTGCTTGTTATTTTTGGGGGGGGAGACCCCCCCCAGCCCCCCTCCGAGCCCCCCCCTCCCTCTGCCCCCCCATGCCCACGCAGATCGACTTGAAGGAATACCACGTCTCCCCCCTAGCCCGTGGTAAAGACGTCGTGGAAGGTACCCTGCGTGGAAGGCACCCTGCGTGGTAAGTGTCACGTGGTAAACGTGAGTAGTGGTAATGCCTTCGTGGTAAATGATGTTTCCCCCGAGAATCGAGTATTAAAGGGCTCCTGAACCTGAAGAATTTAGGAATGTGTCTCTCTCCCAAACCGGTTCGCAAGTTACACACATTAACCTGACGGAGCATGTCCCTTGCTGCATTGTGTGAATGCAGACAAACGCGCCTGTCTGTTTGGGGAACATCAGTTTACACTTCCTCACTGTGAAGAGGAGGTAATGAGCCATGAAACCGGGGGAACCCAGCTGAACAAGGGGGGTGGTGCTGGAACCTTAATGATTCTTTTCACAAAGGCCTGATCTAGAAAATAAGGCTGAACTGCTGGAAAATACAAGCATTGGCAAAGCCAGTAGGTCTTGCCTGTGGACGGGTGTCAGCTCTCCCCATTTTGGCTAACATTGCCCTGGATAAGTATATCCTGTAGAGCACCGTAGCGAGCTCCTCAGTATCAAGTTGGAGTCCAGCCACCCATCTGTCAGCCGCTCTCGCCAATCTAACCAGGCAAGGAGCTTACCTGCTTTGTCTCCTACTTCATAAATCTTGTGTCAGGTAGATGCTAGCTTAACCCTGGCCCCTCCCACATATGCTCCTTATACTCCTGTTTTTCGTGTTTAGTTTGGTCATGTTGAGGTCAGAGGGGTCCTGGGGGTGCATGTTTTCTAGATCACGCACTTCCGGTTCTAAGGCTTCTGACGCTCTTGTCTTCTCTTTGTTGTGGCCTGCGATAAGGGAGATTGCTTGTCCCCTAATGACTGGTTTGTAGGCCTCTCACAGGGTAAGTGGGGACGAGACTAGGGGCCTCATTTATGAGAAATGACGCATCGCTGCGTGAAAGCAGCGATGCGTCACTTCTCAGTGCGCACTCCTTGCGACATTCCTGATGCGTCATATATACAGTATGACGCATCATGTCGCAAGGAGTTACAGATACGTCAGTATTTCTGACGTATCTGTAAGCGCAAAAGTGACGCATTGCTGGAGTGTGTCACAAAAGTGACGCAACTCCAGCAATGCGTCCGTTCACATGGGGCAAGCCCCATGTGAAAGGGCCTGTGTCAGTCTTACGCCTGCTGTGAGGCAGGCGCAAGATTTTGACGCAACGGGGTCCTAAAAGTGACGCAGTGAAATCTATGAGATTTCACTGCGTCACTTCTACGACCCTTCCTTGCGTCAATACGCCCCCCTTGCATACATTATACCTGGCGCAGGTATAATGTGGCGCAGGGGTTTACAAAGTGACGCATCTACGTAGATGCATCATTTTGTAAATATGGCGCAACAAGGCGCATTTTTTACGCCACTGGTGCGTCACAAAAAGTGACGCACCGGCGGTGTAAAAGTGACGCAAAGCCTCATAAATGAGGTCCTAAGTACTTAATGTCATAAAAATAGTGCTGGGTGGCAGGGGAAGGCCTTACCAGATCCTGGGGCTCTTCAGATATCCTGGGTAGATGGGGCATATGCGGCGTTGGGCTGGGGCATCCAAAGTGTGTTTGACTAAGATGGGGGAATGGTCCAAGATGCCTCTCACTACGTGATGCATCTCGTTGAACATCGCCACTTTATCCGCCAACGTGAGCACATAGTCTATGCATGACAGGCTGTTATGTGCGCCTGAGTGGACTGTGTTTTGATGCGTTTGAGGGAACCGCGTGCGCCAGACGTCTGCTTGGCCCATTGCGGCCAAGAAGTCAGAAAACCAGGATGTTGTTCGCTGTTGCTTTCTGGGAGGCATTCGATGTTCTGGGTCATTTAAGGTAATATTGAAGTCACTCCCCACTATCAGCTCACCCTCTGGTAGTTTAAGAAGGAAAGTCCTCAGTGCAGATAAAGCTATAGAGTGAAGTGCTGGCGGGATATACACTGTGACTATATTGATTGCCCCCCCGCCCCCACATTGGCCTGATACGGCTGCAAATCGCCCCTGTTCATCTGTCAACGTTTGTTCAACAATGAGAGGCAATTGTTTCCTCACCAAAATTCGCACCACTCTTGAGCCTGATGTGAAACCAGAGTGCGCCACTAACTTAAAGCCCCATCTATCTAGGGCCTTACATGATGTGCCCACCAGGTGGGACTCTTGAAATAGGGATTTAGGTGACTCGAGCACTGCAAGGGTACTTCGTAGGTTGAAAACGATCACTGTGCTCCAGGAACACCCTCTACCCAAGGGTGTGTTGTGTACTAAATGAATAATAACAAGTTCATAATCAACTCGTATGCCCGGGCACACGAGTTGCAAATACTTGTGCCCAGGCATACGAGTTGATTATGAACTTGTTATTATTCATTTAGTACTCTTGAAATAGGCCCACCACTGGTGCTTGTCGTTTGATGTATTGTAGAACAAGCCCTTTCTTCAATTTGTCCCTAACTCCATTCACATTCCATGAAAGAAGCTGTAGGTGCAGGTTACCTGGAGGGTGGAATATGGGTGTGGGTGTACTGTGGTCATATACGTTATCTATGTCCTCTGTGTGTATGAATTTGTCAGCTAGCGAAACTGTGATGTCTGGTGATGCCTACCAAGTCGTGCTATTGATAGTGTTGAACAACTATAACTAAGAATACAATAACTATATACCCCTTCCCCCCGTCCCTCCCCCCTCCCTGCCTCCCTGCATGACGGGTTTGAGACTACCTGCCTCGGATGTATGACATTAGAACGCATGGTTTTACCACGCATGCCTTTACATCGCAGTTTTTACAACGCATGCTGTTACAACACATAGCTTTAAGGGGTGCTGGATAGTGAATAGTTTAATTTACTATTCCAACTCCAGTCCCCGTGGATAGTAGGGAAGGTGTTGGATAGTAAATTAAATCTATTCCCTATCCTAGAGCGCCCCCCAGCGCTATGCATTGTAATGACATGCGTTGTAATAGTTGCGTCGTAAAGGCACTGCGTGGTAAAAGTTGCGTTGAAAAGGATGTTCCCCACCTGCCTCGCCAACAGTGCAGAGCGCCTGTTACCCTCTCCCTGATACCTCTATGGGAGGAGAATTTCCAGTATCCCCCCATGTCCATTCCCATGTCTCAGGTGTACTTAACCGGCAATGACTTGTCTTATCGAAGTAGGTGCCTGTAGGTGGAGAAATTACAAAACAACTAGTGTATATTACATTAATCCGGGTCTTGTCCATTAACAACTCTGGGGCGATGCCAGTCCTCCATAATTGCCTGGACTGTCTCAATCCCTCTTGGAACAGGCTTTCCCTCCCCCGGTGCTGTATTACCTTTGCGTTCGTGTGAGAGTCTTTAGGGGGGGTTTCGAACCATTCTTTCGAGGTCGCCTCCTCTGTTGTCTGCTTTGTTTTTTCCCGGTTTTGCCATGATTAGTGACTTGCAATGTGCTGGATTTGGTGAATTCTTTGACTATGGAGAATAGTTCTTTACTGTTGTGTGCGTTGGCATTGATGAGTTCCACAATGGCTTCCTTCTTTGCTGTTCTAATGAGGCGGTGGTGTGCGGTGAAGGCGGATTTGAAGGCTGCGTGGTCTACCAAGATCTTGCAACTCCTCCATCTTTTCTCGAGCAATTTGCAAGTGTGCCTGGACTCTTAGAGGGTAGAGGAGAACCAGCTTGCCTTCTTAGAGGGCTGTTTGCCTGAGGGTTTCTTGAGGGGGGCCAGTGTGTTGGCACAATCAGCAATCCAGTGGTGGAGGTTGGGTGCTGTGGTGTTGGCGACCATGGATGTCTTTGGTGGGGTCTTGCTGAGGGAAGTGGTAAGCTGGTCTTCAGTGACCTTGTTCCAGCTTCTGTGAAGGTCGCGGTAGGCATAGTGGCGTACAGTGGGTTTAGTGAAAGAGAATTGGATGCAGTGGTGGTTGGACCAGTGTCACTGAGAGGTGTGTCTGAAGGAGATGTTGCTGCTTGCAGAGAAGATGGGGTAAAGAGTGTGCCCTGCTGAATGGGTTGGTATTGTGACCAGCTTGAGTCCAATGGTGGTGAGGTGCTATGAGGTGTTATGGTCTTTGAAGTGGTCCAGGTGGAAATTGAGGTCGCAGAGGAGGATGTAGTCCATTGAGGCGAGAGCATGGTGAGCGATGAAGTCGGTTATGGCATCACTGAAAGGGGGTCAGGGTCCGGGAGACCTGTACATGGGGGTGCCGTAGAGGATGATGTTCGGGTTGGTCTGGATCATGCCTCATGCACAACATGAAGACACTTCCCACATAGGAACCATACAAAGATAACATACGTCCAATCAAACACCGTTCATGGTGTAGTGTGCTGTCCATGTAGGCAAGTGCTTCAACGCCCCACACAAGAGTAGTAAGTGTTATATAAGTGTTGCAATACAATACAGTATGGTAGGAGGGTGATGTAAGAGGGGCAGAGGCTCTGGGAGCAGGCAGTGGAGAGTTTGGTGCATGGGGTGTGGTGGTATGAACTGAGCGCGCGCCAGGAGGTTGCAGGTATTTGCCTGCGGCACTTGATGGTAGGTGTTCTGGGCCCCCATGGAACAGCTCCAGAAGAGGCTGACTTGACTCTTGTCCAAGACATGAGTTCTCTCCAGGACACACGGCATTAGCTGGAAGTTCATTCAGACTATTCCAGGCCTGCTTACAATGAAGGCATTGTGGTTTTTAGCATGTGTCAGCACAAGGCTCTAAGCGTGCCTGACCTGGGACACGTTAGTTTTTCTCCAACACTGTGGGCAAGATTTACTATTCTTTCACGCAACCCAACAAAGCAAGGTAACTTGCTGCACTCTGTTGCGTGAAAGGGAGAGAACAGAAATGCACCATATCCACTAAGATATGGCACACTTCTGCTCTCTCCAGCGCTGGCGCAGTTTGTGCTGATTAATGTCAGTGCAGGCACCCTTCTGGTGCCTGTGTAACGGGCAGGATTGTTTTTGGACAGAAAGGGACACCAGGGTTTGCATCAAAATCCATGAGAGGATCTATGGGAATAGCCATGCTCCTCCCATGTAGCACCTGGCACAAAGTAACAAGGCAGCACTATGCACTGAGTTGTATTACTTTCTATTTACTAAACCATGCTAAGCCACGAACATCTACTTTTCATAGCTTAGGAAATGCCAAAAGGGATTTTGCCTCGCGGCTATGCCTCAAAAGTGAAGCAACCCTGAAGCAAAATCTAGGTCTTTGTTTCTGATCTTAGACTGTACCTCTGACTTATAACCATGAGCAACTTACTTTGGTTCAACTCCCTCTCTCATGATCTCAGAAATCTTCTGTTTCCATGTCTGACCTTGAACCACCTATGGTTTCACCCTGTCTCTTTTTTTCTGGTCTTAGCTCTTCCTTCAACTCCATGCCTGAGCTTCACCGACCAACACCCCTTTCTTGCCTCTAACTTTGTCTGACCTATAATGTCATAGACGTCCTTTTTTTTTTATTCATGGGTTGATTACAGTTCTGTCTGTGGCATCTTGTCCACCATGGGGCAATCACTTATTATATATTTTAACCCTTCCGCTGCTAAATGATGTACCCACATAATTTACAGCTCAGTCTGATCGCTGCTGCACGAGGGAATTCATGCCTCTTGGTGAATTTACTTCATTCGAAGAACCTGTTATGCCTGAGCATAGCACTAGGGGTGACGACATGAATGATCTTGGTGTTTTTCCTCACTTATACAACTTGAGCACAGGTCCACGGGTGACATCATTCATGATCTTGGTGTTTTTCCTTTATTTATACAACATAGCTCAACGAATGACACGGTGTGTGATCTTGGTGTTTTCATCTCATTTATGCAAATTGATCACAGCTCCGTGGGTGACGCTGTGCATGATCTTGTTTTTTCATGACTCCATGTAACATGTTGGTGTTTTCACCTCATCTTTAGAAGCTGAGTACACCTGAGCACAGCTCCACAAGTGACTCCGTGCAAGATTGTAATGTTTTCACCTCTCTTGAAAAGTTGAGCACTACTCCACGTGAGACTCTGTGCAAGATCTTGGTGTTTTCACCTCATTTGTAGAAGTTGATCACACCTCCACGTGGGACTCTGTGCAAGATCTTGGTGTTTTCACCTCATTTGTAGAAGTTGATCACACCTCCACGTGGGACTCTGTGCAAGATCTTGGTGTTTTCACCTCATTTGTAGAAGTTGATCACACCTCCACGTGGGACTCTGTGCAAGATCTTGGTGTTTTCACCTCATCTGTAGAAGTTGAGCACACCTCCACGTGAGACTCTGTGCAAGATCTTGGTGTTTTCACCTAATTTGTAGAAGTTGTTCACACCTCTGGGGTGACTACGTGCAAGTTCTTGGTGTTTTACCTCATCTGTAGAAGTTGATCACACCTCCACCTGGGACTCTGTGCAAGATCTTGGTGTTTTCACCTCATTTGTAGAAGTTGATCACACCTTCAGGGGTGACTCCGTGCAAGATCTTGGTGTTTTCACCTCATTTGTAGAAGTTGATCACACCTCCAGGGGTGACTCTGTGCAAGATCTTGGTGTTTTCACCTCATTTGTAGAAGTTGATCACACCTCCACGTGGGACTCTGTGCAAGATCTTGGTGTTTTCACCTCATCTGTAGAAGTTGAGCACACCTCCACGTGAGACTCTGTGCAAGATCTTGGTGTTTTCACCTAATTTGTAGAAGTTGATCACACCTCTGGGGTGACTACGTGCAAGTTCTTGGTGTTTTACCTCATCTGTAGAAGTTGATCACACCTCCACCTGGGACTCTGTGCAAGATCTTGGTGTTTTCACCTCATTTGTAGAAGTTGATCACACCTTCAGGGGTGACTCCGTGCAAGATCATGGTGTTTTCACCTCATTTGTAGAAGTTGATCACACCTCCACGTGGGACTCTGTGCAAGATCTTGGTGTTTTCACCTCATTTGTAGAAGTTGATCACACCTCCAGGGGTGACTCCGTGCAAGATCTTGGTGTTTTCACCTCATCTGTAGAAGTTGATCAAACCTCCACGTGGGACTCTGTGCAAGATCTTGGTGTTTTCACCTCATCAGTAGAAGTTGATCACACCTCATTGGGTCATTACTCCATGCAGCTGCGGCATTCTTCGACTCCAGAAAAGAGCCATAAGCCGATGCCGGCCATGATGCGTTACCTTCTGTCAGTCAGGTGCATTGTTTTCCTGCAACATGATGTGCTGGTGCAACAGTGCACACTTACCTGACGGCAGAGGCGCAACTAGAGCCAAATTTCGGGAGGGGACTAAGAAAATATTTCGGGGTGGGGCTGAACGTTTAATCAGTAGGCAGAGTGGAGCTGCAGGGGCTCTTAGAAGGGGTGAAACAACTGTAAGGCCTAATTAACATTCAAATGGTCTTTTAAAGACCTGTGAAACGTTTGGGTACGGCTCTGTGTGTGCCCGGGATCTGTCTCATCCCGGGCTGCCACACACGACGGGGAGGCTGAAGCCCGGTGAGTCCAATGGGTGTTGCGCGCCTGCCTGACGGCATTGGTGGGTATCACTGGAGCACCAACTACATTACACAGGGGCACATTCACCCTAGATAGAGCCTGTCATTATGGGTAATTACCTGCCTTTCCGCGGACTGGCACATGGCCGTGTCCCCGCTGTGTATATGTTGGCAGAAAGGCAAGTCATAATTGGGTGGCAGTCCTTATGCTTTCCTTGGCACCATTCGCCACCTCTTCCTCTCCCACCGCCGGAGGAGAGATGGTGGTGGCGGCACTCTGGAAGCCGTCAGACCGCCAGGGAGGCAAACAGTCGGACCGCCAAAAACAGACAGCGGTTCCCTTACCGCCGGGGTCCTAATCACCCCCTAAGTATTGGAACATATATAACAGGGCTATTTAATGCATGTCAGAATATAAAATGCACAGAGAGAACTGCCTGATTAAAAACAGTAAACAGGACAAGTTGAACCCTCTTCCTACTAACAAACATCACATTCCCTTGGAGTGGTAGTGTGAGTTATGCATCCCGCCACAAATTGCATCTGCTGCTTGTTTGATGTTTTGAATCTGTGTTTATGGCACATGCGCACTAATAACGGCTACCATGGCGCCTCCCGCGTTTTCAGAGAGGGCGGAGAAATGCAAGCATGGCATTGAAACCAGCGCGAGTCCTGCACTCCTGCAGCATGCTAATAATGCCATTGTAGCTGGAGACTGACACCTGAAGCAAGCCGCATGCGCACCTGCACCTTGTCCTCCTGGGGCCCACAAGGTGTGAGAGTACTTTTCTTGATAAAAGCAGTTTGTATTTGTCCGGATTCCCAGAGAATTTATGAACTCCCCTAAGTATGTATTAATCGGACTGGCTACTAAGAAAAAGAGTTAGAAGCCAACGAGAGGGAATAATGCTTGGGATGGGAGGTGTAGAATGCCATTCAGGAGCATTGAAGGTTGTTGGAAATATATAGGGTTGGAGTTCACGTCCTGTATATAACTCATAGCGCACGTGACTTACAACCATCTACTTTATTTTGCGAGAGAAGATTTGCTCTTCTCTACATCTTTTAGTTTGTACCTCATTCTAAAGAAAACCGGAAAAGGCACTGGCTGCTTTGTTACTTGACCAGCGTGCTTCGCTGTCAAGAGTCTGAAGAGACCAATAGTAGGTGAATATTTTGCTTGGTTGAGAAGGGCGGACCTCTGCAGCATCCTCTGTGTGTACAATTAGTCTGTAGCTGTGTTCTTTGTGCTGAGCCGAGATGTGATACTGCATTAGTCTCTTTGTATTCTGGTACTTCTAGCCACGTTAACCTGTTGTAAAACCTAAACTACAAGTCCCAGAATTCAAGGTAAATATCTAGACCTAAGCAGCTTGTCACACAGGGCCCTGGAGCATGCTGCAGCTATATGCAACTTGTGTAGTAGATCATTTGTTGGTTATTCTGAAGAAAGCAAATGTAGGAAATAAACATCCTCTGCTTGGACTTTGAGTAGCGTGATGGGGGGAGGATTTGGTGCAAATAGGGGCTACATTTCCAATTTTTGCCTGGGCTGCTATAAGTTCTTTTTCTGGCCATGAGTGAGGGCCACTTTGGTATTGGTGTCCGGCCCTATTTTCCGTTCCAGTCCAATCCTTGGCAAGGGTACCGCGTCGGCAAAGTTACCCCATGGCATCTAAGGAGTAGATAAAACAAAATATGGTACATTTTCTTCTGTGATTCAAAGTCTCACAGGCATACCGTGGCTGTAGAATGCTGGAGGTGGCATTTTATGTCTAATCTCACAGTAGCACTTGCCATACCAGAGACTGCTGCAGAATCTCTGCATGCAAAGGGCTTCATTCCACACACGTACATGCGCACGTGTGATTTCCATTGAAGACTGTTTACTGTTAATGGCTTCTCAGTTTACTAACTGTCACTGTGCTGCCACATCCCATGTGCTGTCCGCGTGCAGCCACTCTCCTGCGCAGTACCTGCGCTGCCGCTCGGTCTGTATCTGCACTACACCTCCCCCTGTCCCTGCACTGCTGCTCCCCTTCCCCCTGTCCTGGCATTGCCACTCCCCCTGCTCTGTTCCTGCGCTGCCTCCCCCGGTCACTGCGCTGCTGTTCACCCATGCTGTCTGCTGTCCCTTACCCTACGCTGCCTGTCCAGGTCCTTGCCCAGCACCCCGCACCCATAGGACCAACCACCAGGACCACTAATGAAGGCTGCCACATGGCCACGTAGAGGACACACTCAGCGGTTGTGCTGCCAATGCACCACCGGTCAGACAACGCCCAGCACCAGGCCCCATGACCCTCCCTCCACCCGACCGTACACCGCGAACGAACTCCTGGACCTGGACCCCAGATGTTATATGAGCAGCTGCGTCTTCTCTTCCCCACTATCCACCAAAGGACTCTTCAACTGCCGACACTTCTCCTGTGGCACAACCTACGAAAGATCCTGCACCACTCCTGCCCACAAGACCAAGAACACCCCACAACTGCTCCACATTATCCTGCACAACGCTCGCTCTCTCTGCAAACACACCACAGAAACATGGCACACCACCCTCGCCACAAAGTTGTCTTCATCACCAAAACATGGCTCAACCCCTCCTCGAACCTCAACATCATCACCACCACTCCCGAAGGCTACAAGATGTTACAATGAGTCCGCTCCAACAAACAAGGCGGAAGCATCGCCATCATCTTCAAGGAATCCATCAGATGCACCATCACCAATGACGACCCCACGCCTCTCATGGAACACCTCAACTTCCTACTGCAAACTGATGTGAAGACCATGATAAGAGGCACCCTCTCCTACAGACTCTTGGGACCCCGAGGCACATTCTGCAACACCCTTCCCAACCCCATTGCCCCTAGCAATCAACTCTCACCACTATGTCCTACTTGGCGCCCTCAACTTCCACCTCGACTACCCCAACGGCGCCAATTCCATTGCACTCCCGGAAAACCTGAACAACTTTAGCCTCATCCAACTGGTCACCAAACCCACGTACAAAGCCGGACACACACTCAACCTCATTTTCACCTCCAGTGACAGAATCAAATTCAGCCACACCACAGAATTCACCTGGACTGCACCATCACCGACTCCCAGCACACTATTACCAGGTGTCAGATCCGCCCCACCGCAGCGGAATCAAGGTCACCAAAACCCAGTAGTCACATGCCCTCACCACCTCCACACCCGAGGCCTAAAGAGACCCCGACCAGTCCATCCAGAACTTCTCCACATGGATCACCAAAAGCACCGACAGAGTTACCCCACTGAAACCAGTGAACATCAGCCAAACCTTTACCACCTGGTCTCCGCTCGCCACCCTGACCACCTCAGTCATCATGTGTTCCATCCACTTCAGGGTGCCCACCAACCTCTGCCCCTAGCACCTCTACAACCTTGCAATGAACCCAATCAGCATGCAACTCACCAGCATCCTCAACACCTCCATCTCCACGGCAGCCTTCCTGGACAGATGGATATACGCAGACGTCAGACCCCACTTAAACAAAGCCTCCGCCGAATCCAGCGATCTAAAAAATTATCAGCTGATCTCCCTACTCCCCTACTTGGCCAAAGTACTCGAGAAAGCCATCAACCAGCAGCTCGTTGAAGTCCTAGAATAAAACCATCTACTGGAATCCTCACAATCAGGATTCCGTGCCAACCACTGCACTGAGACCGCACTGATTGCTGCCACAGACACTCCTCGACTGATGAGAAACTTTGGCTCTGATCCTCCTCGACCACTCTGTGGCATTTGACACTGTCTCCCACAACACCCTCATTAATAGACTCTACAACATAGGCATTCAGCAAGACACCCTCAAATTAATCGTCTCCTTCCCTTGAGGACACACACAGAGCATCCGATCGCCTACCCTCACATCCGCCCCCAAAGACATTGTATGCGCCATACCACAAGGATCATCCCGCTGCCCCAACCTTATCAACATCTACATGACCCTCCTCGCAGATGTTGTCAGAACCCACCAACTCAACATAATCTCCTACGCAGGTGACACTCAAATGATCCTCTCACTCACCAAGGACCCCTCCAATGCCAAAACCAACTTCTGCAACCCCATGACCTACGTAGCCAACTGTATGAAAGATAACTGCCTCCAACTCATCTCTGACAAAACTGAAGTACAGATCTTTCAGAAGAACACCTCCACATTGGACCACAGCTGGTGGTCTGCAGAACTCGAACCTACACCCGCACTGGCCGACCATGCACACAACCTCGGCATCATCTGTGACAGCCAACTGACCATGAAACGACAAGTCAATGCATTCGCCTTCTCCTGCTTCCACACACTTCACATGCTCCTCAGAATCTTCAGATGGATCCCAACTGAACTCCCATAACTCTAGCCCTGGTCACCAGCCACCTAAATTACGGCAAAGCCCTCTACCCCAACATCTCTACCCAGCTCCTCAGAAAACTCCAACCATACAGAAAGCCACAGCCAAACTCATCCTGGGCCTCCCCAAACAAACCCACATCGCTCCCCACCAGAGAGACCTCCACTGGCTCCCTACCCAGAAGAGATGCCAGTTCAAGATCATCAGACACTTCTACAAAGCCCTCCACGACCTAGAATCATCGACTGAACTTTCAGCAACTCTCTAGACACCTGTGCTCCCCTTCACTCACCCTCGCACTCCCCGCATTTGTTACAGCCGCATCAGCTGCCGATCCTTCTCCTACATCGCAGCCAGCCTCGTACAGCCCCCTTGCTGGCAGACTTCAGAAAGAGACTCAAGACCTGGCCCTTCGATGGAGACACAGTGCACAGATAGCCCTTGGGGTGACAGTGTTGCACTTTACAAATGCTGGTTGATTGATTGATTGACTAATAGGGTGCACCTTGTTGCAATGGAATAATGGAATTCGTATGTTTTGTTGGTAGAGATTTGTCTAGCGATGTACTGCCCTTAGTATGGCCTGGAAGCGCTGTGGGATTTTGGGTGCCTTCTGCAGACGATCACAGTAACGGACTGCAGTAGTAGTCTCTTTCTGATTGTTGGAGCTGGATCTTCAGTAGTGTGGGTGTAGTCAATGTGCTGCTAATGGTTTGTTGTAATGGAGGCACCATGTTGGGGCCAATGTGCATGAGTGGAGGTGCAAGGTGTGGATAGACTGTTCATCTGCGCTGAAGTGAATCAGAGAGCAGTTGTGTGGGGGTCAGTGCAGTGGATGCAGTGTTCACCTATGCACTGAGGTATTAGGATTGTTGCAGAATTTGGTGCTATGGTAAACCCTTGGGAGAGAGTCAGTACCATGGTGAGCAGTGTACAGCGTCCCCGTAATCGAATCAGATTGGCAGCTCCCTGTCTCCCGAGCCTGGCCAAGGCCGGCCTGGGAACCGTAACTGGCCCTGGCAAACTGCTCAGCTGGCCCCTTGGGGGTGTGGCCGAGCTGTTTACTAGGGCTAGTTTTGGACGATTTTGTTAGGGAGTCGATATTACTGGCTCCCGGTAACAAAAATGGCCCTGAAGGGGCCCAAAACCGGCCTCCGTCCTCGCGGCCCACCGGCCTGGTGCCCGCAACGGCCAGTCCAGCCCTGGGCATGCGGTTTTGGGCGGAAATAAGGAGCAACGGCTACAACTGTTGACTTGGGGAACTCTGCACGTTCTTGGGTGCACTCTCTGAGCCCCCTTGGTCGCCCTCCTTTCCTGTTCTTTCAATTCCCCAGCCAGAGCTCAACCCTTTTCCTGCATGATTCTGCCACCCTCTCCTCCACCTCCAGGGTCTCCACGTCACATCCGATTCTACATGGGCTCTCCTGGCACTCAGCCCCAGAGGAGAAGCTGCGCTTGACTGTAACCCGCCCAGTAGGTGTCAGGGACAACTGTTAATGGGGTACTGTTTCTTACCTTCACTCAATACTGTTTATCCAACATGGTGGCCAAAGTGAGTGAAACTCCCGCAGGAGGAGAGGGAGGCCATGGCTGGCGCGCCCCCAATGCCTCGCGCCCGGAGGGATTCCATCTCTGGTACGTCCGGCTTTGTTTCCCTTCCTCGTTTGAAGAATGGCCGTGGAGATATTGTGGGCATGTTTACCCTCTGCATAAACAGGCAGTGGAAGCATGTGCAAACATTTACTCTGCCAGAGATTTAAATAAAATAGCTCGCACTTATTTTAGTCTTGGAGCTGCAGTGATCTGAGCAGAGGATGGGGGACAGAAGGAGAGGGGCCACATGTGATGGGATGGCCGGGCGGAGGGGAACGTGTTCAAGGGAAGTCAGTAGAGAAAAGAGAAGCAGTCAAAGGAAGTCAAAAGGGTGAAAGATAGCGAGAAGACAAGGGAACAGAGGAGGAGGCAGAAGACTAACTGACCCTTTACTAGTATGAAACCAGGAGGCCTGTACATCACACCCACAGTCATTGAGAGACATGGTATAAGCGCACTTGGTGCAGTAAAGACGTCACAAATTGGGTTGAAGTTAAAATTTAATGCAGCCTTTATTTTTAAATACTTTCACATATGAGCGTAATAATCAGTAGCGGCTCGGGAAGGGAGTGCCGCGGGGCGGTGGGGGAAGGGCAGGGTGGGGGTAGTAAACTCCGGCTCACGGCCGACCGGAGTAATGTAAATAAATATTTTATGTATAATTGTATATGTTCATTCATTTCGGGTTTTTGTGTATGATAATTTATGCAAATGTTATTATATTAAAAAATATTTTTTTAATTTTCCTATGAGAATATACATATGTTCTTAAAGTTTCATATATATATATATATATATGTGTGTGTGTGTGTGTGTGTGTGTGTATATGTGTATATATATATATATATATTATATATATATATATATATATATATATATCTATATCTATATATATATAATGAAGAACATGTTCCTGGATCACCACCGGCGATATATATATATATATATATATATATATATATATATATATATATATATATATATATATATATATTGTGTTTTCATTTGGGATGGGTACAATCAAAATTGGGATTTAAAAAATGTAATAGTTTCCCTACTGTTGCGGATGCTGTAATTGGAATACTAGTTTTCATAACACTTTCCTTACTGTTGCTCAAGTTAGAGTAGGAATAGCAAATCTGATCCCTCTAAAGTCCAACACTTCCCATACTGTTGCTAATGTTGGAGTGGGAAAAGTAAAGCTGAACCCGACTAAGTCCAACACTTTTCTTACTGTTGCTTACGTTGAGTGGGAATAGTAAATCTAACCCCTCCAAGGTCTATCACCATCCTTACTGTTGCTTATGTTGGAGTGGCAATAGTAAATCTGACACATAAAAAGTTCAACACTTTCCCTACTGCTGCTTATATTGGTGTGGTCATAAGAAATGCTACCCCTCCAAGTCTAAGTTTTCACCTGATTTTTTAAAAACTTTTTGTAATATATATATTTTGTTTTGATTGTGAAAGTTAGTATAATGTGAATTTCTTTTATTAATTTTTGTAATATTTTTTACATTGTTTATGTAATTGTATACCTTTGTATTCAAGTCAAGTCAAAGATCTTTATTCTGATTAAAAAGACATCCATAAAAGTACATGTAAATCACAACAATCATCCATAAAGCACAATAAAGCAATCATTTAAAAAGCTAATAAAAAGATGACTTAATTAACCATCAATGTACATTACATAAAATGCAGATATCAGGCAAAAATGGTGATTTCAGAGAGTATGCAAGGTTTAAAAATGGGATACACAACGATTAAAAACAATACAGAATCAATGGCTTTGATATGTGCATGAGAACAGCTACTAGTGCAAATAAGCAGTATGCAAACTGAGCAAGAAATAGTGCAAAACATATCAGACCATGTTCAATGACACTCGTGATCGAATAGCAGCTTTAAGAAAACAACTGACTCTGAAAATTACTTCGTCAGAGCGTAACATCAGTAATTCTCCAAAAGCTAAATTAAAATTCATCAGGGCAGTCTTTCGAAAATATGGGATTAAATAATGTTTAGTATATTTTGCATAAAAGCCACAAAAAAGCGTAAAATGTAAAAGGCTTTTTTTCCCGCCTTGGTTACAGGGACAGCTTAGGTTTTCCAAATTTTTGTTAAAACCTAACGGGAAGCATAATAGATTTTTAATGCTCCCATCCCTGAACCGGAACAGCAGGCTCCTGTTCCATTTGCCCAGCTTTTTACACAGATAGCCTTGGGGCATATCATAGGGCCTGTCGCTTGGTACCAAAAGGGATATGTACCTTATAATAGCTGGTTTTGTAAACTCACTCTTTTCCCTCTCATTGCTATAAAGGTTGTACAAGGCCCTTTTTACTAAGTTCTTGTGCGAGCGGTCGATTGTTTGGGGAGATGTAAATAAATGCCCCTGCTCCACACTTGCTAGGCTTTTCTCAACCGCCCTGAGCCATGGTATATGATTGGCCCGCTCACTTTTTAGACAATCCGCGATGATATCACGGGTCAGAGAAGCTGCTGAATTCAGCCATATTTTCAGCCAGAACAGGGCAGGTCTAGATCTTATAAAGTCCTCTGTGTACGGGAGATTCAATTCCCGATGGCACACGAAAGTTGGGGCACAAATAACCCCCCCAAAACCTTCCTACAAAATCTATTCTCCTCGGTCTGTATATTAGTACAGTTCGAGTATCCCCACACCTCAGCACCATAGGTTCCTGTGGGTAAACTGTTGTAAACAATGTATGAGGCGGCACACCAGCGTCGTGTAGTTCAGGGTAGTTTATTAAGTCGCAGAGTAGAAAACCCAACCATCGTGTACAAGATCAAACGGGCAACTGCCAACCGTTAGATAGAACACAGGACATGTCACAAAGTGGAGCAGCGCGAGTACAGCGCGCGACATGAATCGTGACACAAAGCAAAGGGCGAATATAACACATCTCCTTTCCTTAAACAGAGAAAGAAAAGGATACAACAACATAAATAAGTCAAAAGCTCATAGTAACCTTTTACAAAGAAAAGGTGGAACACAAGAAAAAGCAAAGCATCATTGAACACATTACTTGCTCTTGGGAATGCAGAACAAAATGAAACAAGTCATTCAACCCCACATTCTCCCTTAAACAGTCAAAGTTACACATAGTCCTTCAAATAGGCAGGAGCAACCTTGCAGCGAAGAGGTCTGCAAACTCTATCAGCAACCACATCCTTAGAAATTTGAGCTGAAGGAACAGACTTAAGCTTTCTTTGGTAAAGTGCTACCCTGCGGAGGTTCCACGTTTGGCCATTTTGTAGCTTAACATAGTTGCCAACTACGGACCTTACCTGGTAGGGTCCCCTAAATTTGTTGAACATCCTTTGATTACCTCCAGGTTTTACTTTTACCAGGTCCCCTTCAGCTATTTTGGAAGAGACAGCTTTTCCCATGATGTCGCCTCCCACACCCTTTTTTTTCTCATGTAGCCAAGTAGGAATGAGTTTAGTGCCTGGCACCCTCCCCCTCATGAGCTCAAAAGGTGTTACAGACATGTTGCTATGAACAGTAGTGCGGTATGCCCACAGCATTTCTTTGATCTCCTTCTGCACAGGGCGACCTGACGCTAAAGCGAGCTGCATAGTACCCTTAACAAGCCTGTTTATTCGCTCACAAAGTCCATTCCCTTGTGGGTTGTAGAGCGATGTACGCAAGTGCTTCAAACCAAGGAAAACAAAATATTCCTCCATAATAGCAGAGGTAAGCTGCGTACCATTATCCGTTAACACCATTGAGGGAATGCCCTCACGTCGAAATATCTCATCAAGGACCTTGACAGTGGATTCTGCAGTGATGCTTTTCATGAAGGCAACCTCAACCCACCTAGAAGTTGAATCAACCAAAACCAAGGCGAATTTCTCAGCATCTGTCAGATCATGAAAAGGACCTATGAAGTCAATGCAGACCTTCTGCCATACACCATCGTCTGCAATAATCTTCCCCATGCCATCTTTACTAGCACAAACCTGTAGCCTCTTTTCAGACTCCCTGCACGGTTGGCACTGCTCAACCCAACCCTTCACCTGTGCATCTACACCTGGCCACCAAAAATCAGCTTTGACACGTTTGCCAGTAAGGGTTTGGCCAAGATGGCCCTCATGCGCCAGCGCAATGATACGGGGTCTAAGAGACGCCGGAGGTACATATTTCTCTCCCCGCACAAGGATGTGCTCGCCCTGTAAAGAAATTTCGTCCTGTAACTGAACGTAAGGCCTAAGAGCAGGTGAGACAGTACTCTGCCTTGACACCCCTTCTTTGCACATCTTGACTAAGCCAGCCATAACAGGATCTTTCCCCATTTCCTCAATCCATTCCCTCCTAGATATGGAGCTGGGTAAATTACTTTCCAAGTCATCTAAAAACGCGACCACATTTTCAGTCACTAACTCCTTAGGTGGTTCTTTAGTGTCAGGTAATCTAGAAAGACAGTCCGCAACACTGTTGCACCAACCGGGCAAATATTCTACACTACAAGTGAACTCTTGTATACAAACAGCAAGTCTCGCTAATCTCCCAGAGCAGTTCCTAATCCCCCCAGGGGCCAAAACCTTCAATAGGGGCTTATGATCAGTCCTGAGTGTGAAGGTGATTCCCCATAAATACACCCTGAAGTACCGAGTTGCCCACGCAGCTGCAAGAGCTTCACGCTCTATGACCGAGTAGTTCCTTTCGGTCTCACTCAGAGAGCGTGACGCAAACGCAATGGTGTTTTGTTTGCCATCCCCTTTCTGTGTTAAGACCGCACCAATCCCAAAGGAACTAGCATCAACAGTGAGGATTGTGTGATAAGACTGTACAAAACTTGACAGAATGTTAGCATCTAATATGTTCTGTTTGATCAATAGAAAGGCATTCCGCTGATCTGCACCCCAAGTGAAACCTTTCCCTTTCCGCATGATAATACGCAAAGGTTCAACTTTTTCTGCAAAGTTCTTTACGAATTTCGCATAGTACTCAACCATGCCCATAAAAGACCTTAATTTGTCTTTGTCATCAGGTTCAGACACGTTACAGATTGCGCTCACAAGGTCTTTTTTTTGTTGTATACCAAGGCCAGATACGTGGTACCCTAAGTAGTCCACTTCTTTAACAGCAAACACACACTTTTCCCTGCGTAATGTTAAACCAGCCCTTGAAAGAGCAGAGAGAACTTTGTCCAGAATAACATCATGGTCACCCACATCCAAACCATGAATCAGGATGTCGTCCTGGAAAAATACTACCCTTTCAATGTCTTTTAGTACATCCGTAATGATCCTTTGGAAAGCACTGGCTGCAGAACAGAGGCCAAAAGGAAGTCTTTTAAATTGGTAAGTACCCTCTGGAGTGATGAACGATGTAAATTGCTTTGAGTCCGGATGAAGCTTTATCTGGTGGTATGCGCTGCGAAGGTCTAATTTTGAAAATACCTTTCCTCCACCCAAACTCAGGACAATTTCATTTATGTTTGGAAGCGGAAAGCTATCCATTATCACCGCTTTGTTAAGGCTCCGCAGGTCTACACAGAAGCGCAAGGATTTGTCCGGTTTCTGTGTGATCACCACTGGACTCAACCACTGTGTGGCCTCCACAGGCTCAATTATATCATCCTCTAATAACTGTTTGAACATTGGGTCTTATAGATTTGTAGCAATGGGATAATAACCTCTGCATAGTTAGGTTGACGGAGGGAGGTTGTAGAATTAATAGCTTTGCCCAGTTTGTTCTTCCCCTGGGCAACATGAGGTTGCCATGAACCAGAATCAGAGAACAACAGGCCTAGATATTGAAAAGTGCATGTGCTTTTTAAAACATTATTCACTGACAAAATATGGTTAATTTTATGTTTTTTGGGGCCACAACACATTATGAATGATTTATTAAAATTAGTGCAAAGGCCGAGATCTGCCATATACGTGACAAATCATGATATTAAAATGCGCAGTGCATTGGGTGTGCGGCCCATAAGGACCGCATCGTCCGCATAAAGAAGGGCGGGAAGTGGTCTACCATTTACCTGCGGGACATCACTTGTTAACTTACACACAAAACTGCTTAATTCATTTATGTACCAGATAAAAAGCAAAGGGGCCAGGGCGCAGCCCTGTCTGACCCCCCTGCCAATTAAAATATCACCGGAGACTTCACCATCATTATTCAATCGAACTTGGGCTCTCAAATCACTGTGTAGGTGTGCCAAAAAATAAACCAAGGGTTCATCTAAACCATAATTCAACAAAACTGACCATAAACGGGAACGGTTAACAAAATCAAAGGCAGAACTTAAATCCATAAAACCTAAATACAAAGGGGATTTTTTGGCGATGGTATATTTAGCCATTAATAGATTTAAGTTTAGGCATTGCTCCACAGTTCCCACATTGCTTCTAAAACCTAACTGGCACGGGTTTAAAATAGCATTATCCTCTGCCCAAGTTCTAATCCTGTTGAAGATGACCCTACCTAAGATCTTCAAGGTGTTATCTATTAAAGATATCAGGCGATAACAGCCAGGGTCTAATCTATCGCCTTTTTTAAAAATAGGCACGATAATGCTATTTGACTATGTTACTGGGACCGAGGTATGTGATAAATTATTGAAGATGTTACACAATAAAGGAGCCCAGAAGTCAGGTTCTGATTTAATTTGGTCGATGGATAGACCATCGGGCCCTGGAGCTTTATTCCCCGCACTTTCTGAGATGGCATCTTCCACCTCCATTATGGTGATGTTCAGTGTAGTTAAGGGGGGGGCAGTACTCGTGGGATTAAGTGATGCCTCATAGATTTTTGAAAAATGGTCCACCCACACATCCCCTAATATATTGCAATTTATGGGGGTGATATTTGTTCCCATTGATCTTAAGTTCTTAACTTCGCTCCAGAACCCGGTGACATCTCTCAACGGCGCTGTGCGCACGAGGGGATTCCAATGGTCTTTTAGTAACTCCTCTGATCTTATTTTTAAAGTGCGCTTGTAGCTAGACCTCAGTCTCCTCACCACAGAATGATCCCGTGAGTCCGCTGTGAGGGCAGCCCTTAGTTCCCGATTTGCTTTGGAACATGAGGTGTCAAACCACATTGGTTGTTTATGATTGGAGGCTAAGGCTGGCTTAGAAATCTCCTTTTTTATAGCCTTACATAGATATGTGAAGGCCTCAACAATATCATGTTCGGAACTATCGGTGGATAGACAAACAGACACTAATAAGGGATGCTTTTTAATAGTACGAGTTAAAACCCCCTTATTATCTATCCCCCTCCAGACCACCCTAAGTTTGTCTGTTGATGCCACCAGATTCTGTGCACCGATTTCTCTCTGGTTCCCCTGTTTTTTGGTGGATTTAAGACTAATTAAAATCGGGTAGTGATCACTATATGGAACACTGACAACCTCAGCCTTTAATAAGAGGTCCCCTAACAAAGAGGATATAAATACATAATCTATTGTAGTAGTACTCCCACGCCCTACATAAGTGGCCTCAGATTCATTGTTCACGGTAATGTTTGCCTTCTCCATAACATTAACTAGGTCGCGTGTGGCTAAATGGTTGAGCAATTCTCCTCTTTTACAGCTAGGGGTTCTTGGGTGAATGTGAGCATTAAAATCGCCTCCTATACAGATACCATCAAATTTACCATATTTATGTCCATCCACAATTTCATCAATAAAATCAAATAATCTTATAAAATTAGCGTTAGGATGGGTTGCGAAGTCATTATTATAAAAATTGATTAAGCATAGCTTTATCCTGCTAGTATATACCAATGCCTGTTAATAAGCAATGTTTCAATTTTAACTCCTGCCATAATCTTAACCCAAATAGATAGTCCCCCACTAGGTCGGCCCATGGCCGGGGTGGGTACAATTTGGTTAAAACAACTATATCCTTACACCAGGTTTCCTGGAGCATTAGGACATCGAAGTTAAAAACCCAATCTATCCACTCCTTAATTTTCATTTTTGCGTTAAGACCGGCGATGTTCCAACTCAAGATGGTCAGATCATCGGATGGAATGGGGGTAATGGTGCCCTGGGGGGATGTTAAGTGTTTAGATGGTAGCTCAGGCGCTCTTAGCCCATTAGGCACCATTACATTGGGGAAAATTGGCAATTCTTCCGCAGGATCAATTGCATTCAGCTGATCACTGACTGCTATATCAGAAAGGATAGGTGGTGGTGGTCAGTCCAAGGTGCCCAGCTCAGATAGTACACTATATCTATTAAATAATGGATATGGTGCTGGAGCTTGGCTAAATGATCTCTGAGGGGGCCTGTAAAAATAACCCAATGATAGAGGGGTTATAACAGTTGTTGGGCCAGGGTAGATGTTATTATTGCTAAGTATATATTTGGCTGTACCGGGGTGCCTAAAATTTATTACAATGCAATCACCGTTAATATTCTTAAATAAGGGACCGACCCAGCTTACTTGGCGTGCTGACAAAATTTCGTTTGAGATGTCATGGCCTACCCCTTTATGTTTACACAGCCAATCAATGCATTTGTTATTCAGCTGGACCCAAGAATCTCCTTGACCCTCCTTAAGTGGTGGGGCGCCTGCTAAGATTAGGACATAAGGACATGCGTCTGGGGTAGGTGAAGGGCAGGTCCCTGAAATTTTGTGGGCCTAATAGCAGCAGATTGTCCCTTATCAGGGCCAGTGTTAGTTGGTACTCCTGATTTAGTGATGGCTGGGGTAGGGCCTCCTTTAGGTGTGCCACTAGCCGTACTGGTGGAACAAGAGGACCCGGCTGCCACTACCGGGGTGTACTGTGGTTTCGTGGCAGTTTGGGTTTTCCCAGCGGTGTCGCTCCTAGGTGCAGCATTAGATGTTGGTATGCTATTGCTAATAATATTGGGCCCACCACCCATAATGAGCTTGCTGGCAGACTCCAGATCTTTCAATAGGCGATCTCCCCTCATTAGATCAAGGCTAATCACCCCTTTCCTTTTTGCGTCTTCCTTTTTTACAAGGTTTTCCAATCTATCCAGTCTTTTAAAAATAGTAATAAACTGTTTGATCATTTGACTTTCCATTTGTTTAAAAATTGTATCAACAATAGTCTCAATAAGATTCCCGTTGGTCTTTGGTTGGATAATACTTTCAACTAGCGACTCAGTCTGTGTGCAGGCAGAGGTATGTCCTTCTTTTAGTAGTCAAGTCAAGTCAAATGATCTTTATTCGGAATAAAAACATCCATAAAAGTGCATACAAATGCAATTTATAAAAACATTACAGTACAATGATAATATGACAGCTGGAAAGAAAAAGGCATAAGCCAATGAATCTTATTTTACATAAACACACAAAAATGTCCCTCCTATTTTAAAAACAACAACATTTTACACAATTAAAAGCTGTTTTCTAACAGACAGAGATAAAAAGATAAAAAGATGGATGGAGGAAATAGCAGCAATGTTTAATTGATCCTCGTCAGTCATGTGCAAAAGAGCGAATAAAACCCAATGTACAAAGAGCGCATTTATAAAGTGCATGGGAATATAGTGTGCAGATATTATACGTCAATACATAAGGTGGCTCGTGAACGAACGGCCGCTTTAAGAAAACAGCTCACTCTGAATATTACTTCATCAGATTCCAATGATAAAAAAGTTCTCAGTGCTTTTCTAAAGCAAGTCAACTTATGTTTTCTACAGTAAGACATCAAATAATAAGCAGATTTTTTTTTATAAAAACCGCAGAAAAACAAAAAGTGCAAAAGGCTCTGTTTCATATTTTGGTTACATGGACAATACAGTGTTTCTAGATGTTTATTGTAACCCAAAGGAAAATTTAACAGATTTACTATGCTCCCGTCACGGAAGCGAAACAGCAAGCTTCTGTTCCATCTGCCAAGGTGTAAACGTAGATATCTGGCGGGAGGGCCTGGGTGTTTGATTTGTAAATCAGAATAGCCCATGTATTTTATTACAGTACACTTTGACAGATTTTTCCTTTCCCGCTCTTCTCTATACATATGATACAATGCCCTTTGAATGGTAGTCTTGTGGGAATGATTTATCAAAGTAGGTGAGGTAAACAATTGACCATATCCTATGCTATCAAGGCAGTCTTTAACAGCTTTTAACCAGGGTATATAGTGTGCCTTGTCACATTTTAGGCAGTCCAAAATTATATCACGGGTCAAAATGGCAGCCGGGTTAATCCACAGTAGATGGGCCATGATGGACAAAGTTCTTGCTTAACAAAGACTTCACAGTACCAGGATTCCTAAAATTGACTATGATGCAGCCCCCATTAATGTTTTTATAAAGAGGACCAACCCATGTTACTCGACGTGTAGATATAATTTCGTTAGAAACATCATAGCCAACCCCCTTGTGCTTGGTTAGCCAGTCGATGCATTTATTGTGCAATTGCACCCACGACTCTCCTTGCCCTTCCCTGAGGGGTGGAAACCCAGCCAGAACTAAAACGTAAGGACACGCCTCAGGTGGTAAATGTAAGGCAGGGCCTTGATGTTTAGGAGGCCTGGTGTCTTCATGTGAGGTCTTATTGTAGCGCTGGTTTGGGTTTGAAGGGGCATTCTGCGTTGTTTTACCTATAGCGGAATTACTTTTATGGTTGTTTTTAGGTGCACTACTGACAGTAGAGGGCAATGGAAATTTACTTAAAGGATCAGGGGAGTTACTTTTCCCTAAGCTGGTGGTCGCCGCAGATAGCACAGTTGGCACAGTTGTTGGCAGACCATTCACAGCTTCTGATACCTTACCCCTATTTTCTGTCGGCAGATTGCCATTTGTTGTATGATTTCTGCTGGTGAGTGCACGGGTGGTAGATTCCAGGTCTTTTAGCAGACGTTCACCTCTTAATTTATCCAGTGACACTGTCCCTTTTCTTTTGGCATCATCATTTTTAATTAAATTTTCCAGTCTGTCAAGTCTCTTAAAAATGTTATTAAATTGTTTGATCATTTGACCTTCTAGTTGCTTAAAGATTGTGTCCGCAATGGTCTCAATAAGATTTCCCTCAGATTTAGAATGCGAACTATTTACAGCGAAAGAATCCGTCTGAGTGGAAATAGTCATTGAGTTTAGACCATCGTTATTTATGACAACGACATCATCCAGATGGGGTTGAACATGCTCGGTAGCTATGTGTTGTTTCTGTTTCTTCCCCCTATTCCACATACTTTGAGGTGTTGGTTGGTTTACAGTCCTGGGGGGCTGCTTCCTTTTATTATATGGTAATTTTGCTGGGCCTCTTTTACGTTTAGCACCTGTATTCTCAGTGGTCTCAGTGGTTGTTGATAAAGGGGTAAGGTCCGGGACTGCAACTGAGACTGTGTAGGTGATAGTATTTTCATCCTCAACAACTATTGGCACATTTACAGCAACCGATTGTTGTTTCTCCACAGTTATTTCGGGAAAAATGTGCATGTTACCACTATGATTTTCAGTTACAGCTGGTAAGTTAGTGGTAGACGAACCCATAGAGAACCTCCTCTCAGTTTCGACAATCTCGTTAAATGCAGTGTCTATTAATGCCTCAAAAGACGTAATTAGGGATACAAAGTTTTCAACGTCCTGAGTGGCTGTGTTTATAGTTTTGGTAACAGCATTACGTTTGGCCATGATTACAGCCAACTGGCCAAGAGGAGTCTCACCTTTGAGGAGGGGCGTTAGAGATGTGGCCCGCCCGACCACTGTTGACCTCTGAGGGCCTCAGAGGGCCCGCCCTTTGCCCGGGCTTAGCCTGGGCGCTCCCGCGCGCGACTCGCGGGGCGAGAGGCGTTCCTCTCTTTTCATGCGCCTCCGGGCGCAGAGATGGCGTCAGGGACGCGACTCAGCCGCCGGGGCACCTGGGAGGTGTAGTCTGGGCCCCCGGTGGATGCAGGCTCAATGGCGGTGCAAGCGCGGCGGCCGTTCCCCTCACGGCGTCTCACTCACGCTGCACAGCAGAAGAAAGGTGAGGGCAGGAGGAAAGTACAGCAGCCGTTCCCCTCACGGCAGGTAAGCAGTGGTTCTGGCGTCCCTCAGAGCGCTCGGCGCTCCTCTCTTTTCATGCGCCTCCGGGCGCAGAGATGGCATCAGGGACGCGACTCAGCCGCCGGGGCACCTGGGAGGTGTAGTCTGGGCCCCCGGTGGATGCAGGCTCAATGGCGGTGCAAGCGCGGCAGCCGTTCCCCTCACAGCGTCTCACTCGTGCTGCACAGCAGAAGAAAGGTGAGGGCAGGAGGAAAGTACAGCAGCCGTTCCCCTCACGGCAGGTAAGCAGTGGTTCTGGCGTCCCTCAGAGCGCTCGGCGCTCCTCTCTTTTCATGCGCCTCCGGGCGCAGAGATGGCGTCAGGGACGCGACTCAGCCGCCGGGGCACCTGGGAGGTGTAGTCTGGGCCCCCGGTGGATGCAGGCTCAATGGCGGTGCAAGCGCGGCGGCCGTTCCCCTCACGGCGTCTCACTCGCGCTGCACAGCAGAAGAAAGGTGAGGGCAGGAGGAAAGTACAGCAGCCGTTCCCCTCACGGCAGGTAAGC
The DNA here is from genome assembly GCF_964261635.1 of Lissotriton helveticus. Taxonomy (NCBI): domain Eukaryota; kingdom Metazoa; phylum Chordata; class Amphibia; order Caudata; family Salamandridae; genus Lissotriton; species Lissotriton helveticus. The sequence continues at coordinate 1,113,690,470 of NC_136072.1, read as the reverse complement.
AGTGGTTCTGGCGTCCTTCTTTTAGTAAAATTGTTGGGGATGCAATAGGAATCACGGCATCATGTTGCGTAGAGTCATTGGTGTCAGTGCCACCCCCTGATAGTTGATTGTTCTCTTTAGTCCACATACTCTATGGGGTCGTCTGGCTCTTATTGCGAGGGGGTTGCTTCCTCTTGTTTACTGTTAATTTGGAGGCGCCTCTTTTTCTTTTCTCACCTCCAGACTTGTTGCTTGGGGTCAAGGGGACAATAAGGTCAGGTAAGGAGTCAATAATGATGGTAGGGCTACTACCCCCCGGCAACGGTACCAACGGATTGACAGGTGGGGTAGGTTTCATAACTGTAACCACGGGTGAAAGCGGCGGAGCATTATTGGGATTTGCTTGTGATGGCTCTTGATGTATATTTGCGAGGCCCATTGACATTCTCCTCTCGGTAAAGGCAATTTCGTTTGTTACCATGTTAAAAGCATTTTCCAGCATGCTTTCGAAGGAAGCCGGAAGAACGGAAGATCCCTCGGGTGCCTGTGCCACAGTGCTAATATTTCGTTTCACCATTATGAATTTTAATGTTTCGGGCTCACCTTTTATTATAACTTAGGGGGGTGGCCCGCTCGACCACTGTTGACCTCTGAGGGCCGCAGAGGGCCCACCCTTTGCCCAGGCTTAGCCCGCGTGCGGTCCCGCGACGCGGGGGCTCTGGATGTTTATGAGCGCCTCCAGGCGCGAGAATGCAGCTGGCGGATTCCTGTTCCGCCGCAAGGAACTCTGGGAAACGTAGTCCCCCTCCGCACTGCGACCGCGTTTGGATGGCGGCGGCGGGAGGGAGATGGGCAGCGGCTGGAACCCTGTTCAGGTAAGGGTAGTCCCCAATGAAAGATGGCGCCTCCAATGCCTCCAGCTACGTAGAGGATTCACCCGCTCCGCCGGGGCTCTGGATGTTTATGAGCGCCTCCAGGCGCGAGAATGCAGCTGGCGTCTTCCTGTTCCGCCGCAAGGAACGCTGGGAAACGTAGTCCCCCTCCGCACTGCGACCGTGTTTGGATGGCGGCGGCGGGAGGGAGACGGGCAGCGGCTGGAACCCTGTTCAGGTAAGGGTAGCCCCCAATGAAAGATGATGCCTCCAAATGCCTCCAGCTACGTAGAGGATTCACCTTTGTATTATTTAATACATAGTGGTATTATAATTAGTATTTTTGTATATTTAAATAATATATTTTAACTATTTTTTTAGTATATAGTTTTTCCATTATGGTTTTAGTTTATGTTTATACGTTATAATATTTTTAATATTACAATTTTTGTATCCAATAATATTCTTAAAGTTAATATATGCTTCAAAGTTAATATAGTTCAAATTCAATATATACTCACATTTTTTTTATTTATTTTTTTTATTTTTTAAACGCAAGATTTTATTTCCATATTCAATAAAATACATTACTATGCCTACAACCCTGGGGCCGGCCATATCCGTCACTAGTCCATCAATGCAAGGATTACACAGCTATTCAGCCGACAACCACCGGTCCGGCAGCATCTATACCAACGTTTATGACCATTTTATTCATTACTGTTGTATTCACAATAAGTGTCATCTTGCTTTTGTATTTTGTATTAACATAACTCAAGTTCACTCAAGAACCAAATGAATGACTTCATCTGCATTGCACCATCTGTCTCACCTCACGGCATTTACATTTCTCTACGCAGGTAGCCTATACACCCCCCACCCCATTCCACCCGTGCAGCCAACCCGGTTAACGTCCTAACATTCCCTCGCCCATCCCTATCTCCCTCAATCTGTAGCAACCCCTAGGCACTCAATTGTCCTCCATCTCGTCCTCAGAACTGTCAATATCTTCTTCCTCCAACGGGTCACAGAGATCGCCCCTGTATGTGTTCCATGGCAGCCATACTTTATTCCATTTGCGGGGGATTCGCTCTCAGTTTATATACTGCCCGCTCCGTCAACATAATAGCATCCCTATTTCTACACCACTGCGACAAGGTTGGTAGATCTGCCGCCCCCCACCTCTGTGCTATGTCTCGTTTGGCTGTCATCATGCCCACCGTGACCCATATTCTACGTTGATACGTTAGGTCATTCGGGCCCCACATATTCAGCAGGCAAACTCGGGGGTCGGGCGCCAGGGATATTTCCAGCGTTTGCGAAATAGTACGCATCACCTGTCGCCAGAACCCTACCAGCGCCGGGCACTCCCAGAGTGTGTGTATGAATGTACCCTCAAGCCCACAGCCCCTGAGGCAGAGCGGGTGCGTTGCTCTGTGTAGTTTGAACAATGTAGTCCTGGTGTAGTATATTCTATGTAAAATTTTGAGCTGTATCAGGCGGAACCTAGCTGAGATACCCGCCTCGCGCGGAGATGCTAGTGCCGCATTCCTATCTGAGTCTGTCACATCTCCCACTTCCACCACCCATTTTTCCCTTAACTGGACTAGTGGGTCTGGCAGGTTATTCATCAGTTTGCGATATGTAAGGGATGTTGCACCCTCATGCATAAAGTCAGTGAGCAGGCGGTCTTCAAGTGGTGAGGCTTCCGGGACTATAGTATCTGCAGGGATAGCCGCCAATAGTGCATGCCTAATTTGCACATACCTGTATGTTTCTGTGGGACTTAGGTTGTATTGTTGCTGAAGGTGTGAGAATGGGACCACCCCCTCCTTTGTCCACATATCTCCTACCGTGGAGATCCCTATAATGTCCCACTGGGCGAATCCTTTGGAGTGGCGTAGGTGCCCCAGAGCCTTGATATCCCATAGCGGTGTCAACTTTGTGATGACTCCCCCCCCTTTCAGTCTCGCCTGTGCCCTGTGCCACAATGTTACAGTGTGCCTGGTGGGTCCTATCAATTTTGTCGCCATCCCTTTGTGGTATAGTGGTGCCAGTAAACTGTTAGTGCCTAACTGGGCCCTATCAGCAAGATAAGCCGGGTCGTCTTGTGGGGCATGCAGCCATTTGTTAATAATCTTGAGCTGGGCTGCCCAGTAGTATAACTGCATGTTTGGCAGGGCGATCCCCCCGTCGTACCAGCTTCTATTCAGTTTAACATGTGCTATGCGAGCTGGGCGATCCCCCCACAACAGCCCTGTCACTGCCCCCGTAACTTTCCGGAAGTAACTTGGAGGAATCAGGGTCGGCGTGTTCTCGAGTACGTAAAGGAAGCGCGGGAGCGCCATCATTTTAAACAATGCCGCTCTACCTAGCAGTGTTAGTGGAAGGGCCTTCCAATGTCGTACATCCCTCCGCAGTCTGGCGAGCGGGGGCTGCAGATTACGCTCAAAGAATTCAGTTACATCCTGGGTAACGTAGATCCCCAAATACTTGAATGAGGTGGTCGCCACTGCCAACGGGGAGGCTTCAGGAAGGGTCAGTGATGCTCCGTTTAGCCCGTAGATGACCAACTTCGCCCAATTTATGGTGTACCCAGATGCACGCCCATGAGCGTCACAGATTTTCAACAAGTTCGGGACCCCCCTCACTGGGTCTGTCAAGTAGATCAGCATGTCATCTGCGTACAGAGAGACTCTATCCTCCCAGGTCTCATTCCAACAGATCCCCTTCAGCAGAGGGGTTTTCCTGATAGTCACAGCCAACGGCTCAAGTACCAGCGCAAATAGCAGTGGAGAGAGCGGACATCCCTGCCTAGTTCCCCTCGCCAGGGGTATTTCACGCGAAATATGTCCATTTGCAACTGCCGGCGCCACCGGGCTAGTATATAGCAGTTTTACCCACGAGATGAATGTGGAGCCGAATCCCATGCGGGCCAGCACCGCAAAGAGGTACTGCCACTCCACCATATCAAACGCCATTCTGGCATCCAGGGACAAAATAACCGCAGGCTCTTTTAATAACGGGGCACGCGCCATTGCTCCATGCACTCTTCGTAGATTAAGCGCCGTGCTTCTATGCGGCATAAAGCCCGACTGATCTGGATGAATCAGATGTTCCAGGTGGGGCATCAACCTATTTGCCAATACCTTCGCAAGTATTTTAGCCTCTGCATTGAGGAGTGATATCGGTCGATAGGAAGTGCATGCATCAGATGGTTTACCCGGTTTCGGGATTACTACAATAGTTGCTGCACGTTGATCGGGGGCAAGATTCCTACCTCCCGACTTTCTTTGTACATTGTCATCAAGGGCCCACATAAGGATTCCGACATGGTCTTATACCATTCAATCGGTATTCCAGGGCCTTGCCTGATCGTAGCGCGTGTATGGCCAACTGAATCTCCCCATTCGTCAAATCGGAGTCCAATTCAGTCGCCGCGTCCGTCGACAAAGTCGGCAATTGCACGTCGCGGAGAGCTGCTGCCGCTAATTCCTCAGTGACCTCCGCAATTGGAGAGTATACCCCTTGGAAGTAATCGGCCAGTGTGTCTACAATGTCTTCCGGACGAGTGTGCATAACACTGTTCGCGTCCGCTATCTGCAGTATAGTCCTGTTACCTCCTTTCTTCTTGTCTAGCCATGCCAGAAGCTTACTGGCCTTGTCCCCTATGTCATACACCCTGTTAGCGGTGGTCTCCACATCCGCCACCGTCTGGCGTCTCAGGTGGTCGTCATGAAGCTGCTGACGCAGCTGAAGGGAATGCAGCGTCTCATCCGAGGGGTCAGCCATGTGGGCCGCGTTGGCTCTGCTGAGTTCCAGCTCGAGCTCCACCAATTCCCTCTTCTGAGCGCGTTTGTATCTCGTTATGCTAGAAATAGCCTGCCCTCTCAGAACTGTCTTGTAGGCCTCCCACAATATCGAGGGTGATTCGACCGAGGATTGATTTTCTGCAAAGTAATTCTGGGTTGCCTGTTTAAGGTCTTTACCCACTGCCGGCACCCTGAGATACCCTGGGTATATCGGGTACACTCTCCTACGAGACTTCTCTTGACTGGATAAGGTTAATGTCAACGGGGAGTGGTCTGAGATTCCTCTTGGTCTAATTTGTATCTCATCTATCGTAAGACAGCCGGCTCCCAGGGTGAAGAAGTAGTCAATTCTGGATAAGCTATTATGTGTAGCTGAATAGTATGTATACTGCCGGTCATCTGGGTGCATGTGGCGCCAAATGTCAATTAGCCCCTGCGCTTCCAAAAAGGTACCAAATCGGGAAGTACCAGGTGCGTGTGATCGAAGGGGGAATCTATCTTGCATGCTATCAATAACTGCGTTAAAATCCCCTCCTATAATCAGCTCGCCTTCCGGGAGCTCTAGTAAGAACCTCCCCAAGTCAGGCAAAGCCACAGCATGTAACGCAGGGGGAACGTACACCGATACTACATTCAATCGTCTACCCTCCCATTGCCCGTGCACCGCCGCAAAGCGGCCCTGATCATCCACTTTAGTGGTCTGGGCTATGAATTGTGAGGACCTACGCAGTAAAATACCTGCCCCCCGTGATCCGGAAGTGAACTCCGAGTGTGCCACCATATAGTATCCCTTCCTATCCATGGCCTGCCGAGCCGTGCCCGTAAGGTGTGTTTCCTGGAGGAGGGCTAGTGCCGGTCCCACCCTTTTGATTCCCTGCAGCACTAATCCCCTTTTGATTTTATCTCCCAGACCCCTGACATTCCAGGACATAATCTGCAGCGGCGTCACCGGGGCTATTTGAGCGTTCCCGCTGGACGTATCAGTCTGCAGTTGCTTTGCCATCTACAATTTGGGGTACCCCCTCCCTACCATCTGCGGACAAGATTATCTGAATCCAGTGTAGCCCTCCTCCATGAGGTGTGCTGTACCCAGCCCGAAATGAATGAGGAGTGTGAGGTGCTGTGAGACTGCTAAAAAGCGTTTCCTTGCGCCTGTGCGCACTTTCCATAATAACCGTGTGCCATGTGTTGGTGCCCTGAGTCAAACCATCAAACCAATACAATAAAACTAGAATAACCCAACCCCCCCCCTTTCCCCCCTCCCTGCCCCCCTGCTGTACGGACCTTGAACCGCCCGCCCCCCCAACTTAGCAGAGTGCTTAACCCCTACCCCACACTTAAAGATACTTGCTCGCTGGGGCGAAGGACTTCTCCGGAGACAACGGCCTCTCTCTCTCTCTTCGGACGCCCTCAACCCAGTGTCCAGAGGCAGTCCCTCAGGCAGTCTGTTGAAACATTACAAAGCCTTGCGTGCACCGGTCAGTCATTGTTCCTCTCCTAAATCTTCGGCGTCTTTGTCTCTTATCGGGGACCGTTCCCCCATATCGTGTCCTGATGTTTGAGAATTCGGATAAGTTCCTCTCCCCTGGTTCTTGTGTGCTCTGTGTGACCGACGCGGTGGGTTTGCTGGCCTCCATCCGTCCAGCCAGTCCCGGGCAACCTCTGGCGTATCAAAAAAACAAGTTTTATTATCCGCCACTACACGTAACCTAGCTGGGAACAACATTGAATATGGAATTTCTCGTGACCTGAGTTCCCTTTTGACGCCCAGAAATGTTCTCCTGCGTTGAGCAACCACAGCCGTATAGTCCGGAAAGAAGGCCAGCGTGGAGTTTTGGATTGTGATCGGTGGCGCTACTTGTGCTGCTTGTAAGATAGCATCTCAATCCCTGAAGTTGAACAGTCTGGCAAGGATCGGTCGTGGAGCCGCGCCAGTTTTCGGTCTTCCTCCCGGGACCCGGTGAGCCCTTTTAACGGAGAAGAAGTTGGACAGGCCCTTGGGTTTGAGTTCGTTCTTCACCAGTTCTTCTACGTAGAGGTCCATTGCTTTCGTGCCTTCGGATTCTGGAACCCCAAGGATCCTTATGTTGTTCCTCCTGGAGCGCCCTTCCTGGTCCCTGTTTTCCGTCGACATCCTTTCCATCGCTGTTTGAAGTTCCGAGACATCCTCCACCAAAGACTTCGTAACCACCTCCATGGAGTTGACCCTTTCTGACATTTTATGTAAGTCCGCCCTGATGAGGGTGATTTCGGTGGAGATCGTGCCTACCGTCGCTTGGACTTGCGTCAGGGCCCTCATCACATCGTCCAGCGTAGCTTTCTTCCCACCCGCGCCATCCATCGATTTACCTGGCTGCGATTTCCCATCCGCCGAGGGAGAAGCGTTCTTATCGCAAGCAAATTTGTCGATCTTAGTTTGTGTGGTGCCGCCTTTTCCGCCTCTACCTGCCATGATTGCTGTTTCAGTGACCGGGTACAGGCTACTCACATTTTTTTGACAATGTTGTGGTCTTCCACATTTTTGTTGTCAATATTTTTGACTTTATATACAAAGTATATAAAGTTGATATTTCTGTCATCAATATTTTTGGGCGATATTTGTGTTGCCAATATTTTTGTCTGTGATATTTCAGCTGACAATTCTGTTCACAATATGGTTGCATTGTTTTACATCATAACACTTCTTGTCATAGTCAATACTTAATTACAATTATGCCTGCCTTTTGTACACAAAGCAATCCTTTTTTGTTATTTTTTTCACTGTAGCAGGCTTTTGTGTAATGCTATGTCAGGACTGAAGCGTGATGCTTGATCCAATCCTGACCTCCCTATTAGCTTTTCCTTTTTGCACAGTGGGGTGCCAAAAGTGTGGCAAAATCATGATGTCATAATCTTGTGAGACTTCAGGGCCGCCATTCTGGGATATGGCCATCTCTTTTTTTTTAAATTCTGGACAGTCACTTCTTCATTTCTTCGAACGTCTTCTTACTCACGCGCACTCACATGAGTGTGACACCTATGGTTGCCTACGGTTATTAGGGGCGTGTAACTCAGTGGTAGCATATCTTACATAAAACACATTCCCTTCATTTGCTATTCAGACACTGCCACTTGTTCGGGATGGGGCAAAGGCAAGCATTGCTTTCTTTCGCTGCTGCAGAATGTGGGTCATGTCTCCATGGGAACGCGAGATGCCTCTAATCAGACTGATTTCCATAGAAATTATTCCTGCCTTCCGTCTCTGCCAAGGTGATGCCGCTGTCAGCCGAGCTGTCTCAGAACACACATAATCAAAGGTTGGGAGGCAGGCAGCGCTGTGGTACTTTCCAGGAAATCAAACTGGAGCTGCATTGATGACGCTTTTAAAGGAACATTCTGGCCTGTTTCCCCCCTCATGCTGTGAGAGCCAGGGCAGGCAGTACAATCCTACCACCACAGAATTAACTAGCATTTTAGCAAACAGCATTACTGAGATTCAGTTCCTTCTTTTCATCGGCGGCTTTAATTTCAATTTGCAAATTGTAACAAAAACTTTTTTATTCAGGCTTTGCCTGTCTAGCAGAGGCTGCCTTACTGGACTGCTGGCTAATTAAATGCATCCAGGTCAGTTTAGAATCTTTCTCCTTGGCTGGAAAGGATATTTCACTGGTGAACATTGTGCGAAATAACTCAATTTGCACTTTTTGCTATAAAGAAGCATTGCTAAACTCAGTACAACCTGCTGAAACATTCTAAAGCATAGAATAGTAGGATCATTTATCCACAACTGTGTGTGTACATTCTAGCCAGACTTATTAGTTTTACTAGTCCTTGTCTTTTTATGCTATGCATCCAGGGGCAGATTTGCAAGCCCCTTACGCCACATTTGCGCCGCCGTTGCGTCCCTTTTGTGACGCAGCGGTGGCGCAAAGCCATGCTGTGGGGTATTTACAAGGTGGCACATCTAGGGAGATGCGTCACGTTGTAAAGCCCTAAACCACATACGGGCGTCTCGGCACGGGGGGGGGGGGGGAGGCGTTCTAGTGCAGGCACTCCTCCGAAAAGTGGCTTAGTTAAATCTACAAGATTTCACTAAGTCACTTTTATGGCCATGCTGCGTCAAAACCCTGCGCCTGCTTGAAGCAGGCGTAAGGATTGACGCAGCATGTTAGGCATAGAGGCACCCTGAGCCTTGCTGGAGCTGTGCCGCGCTTACGACACGACTCCAGCAATGCGCCGCCTTTCCACCGGGGGATGCGACATGCACCTGCCCATCTGTGCGCCTTGGCGTGCCGCATCAGTGGTGGCACACGGGTGGGCAGATGCGTCGCAACTCTTCTGGCGCATCACTGCTGATTAGCAGAGATGCGCCAGAAGTTATAAATCTGCCCCCAGTGTTTTTCTCCTGCACAATATGTTGGTATAAGAACATAAATGTAATTCCTGCTGCCGAGGAATACTGTCCTTGGGTATTTCGGCAGACCCTGAGCATTAGATTGTAATTGTATTTACATAGCATTCACTACACCTGACGAGGCATCGAATCACTTTTCATAAAGTAGCACGCTACTCTGCAGCCCAAAAGGATTAGCGGTGTATTAGTATATTGAAATATTAGTATAGTATTAGTATGGGGAGGTACGAGTTACTTTGAGCGAAGTATATGTGAGTCTGTTAGTTGGATTGAATAGAGTAATGGAGGGATAGAAGCGGGAAGAAAAACAGTAATGTTAATTGGGAGATTATTGTAATAAATTGAGGTCTGGGATGGGTAAAGGAGAGATGGAGGGGGGAGAGGCTGTAGAAAGGGATTAGGGGGAAAGGGAATCAGGTTAGAAGAATTTGGTTTGGGAAGAGTCAAAGGAGAGATAACATGCAGGAGAATTTAGTAGGGTTGTTTGGGAGACCATAGTAGTAAACTGACGTATGGGGTGAGCCGGGAGGGGTAGATGAGGGAGGAGTCTAGGAAGGTTTATTTTGTAGATCATAGTAGTAGAAAGGGTTTGGGATGAGAGAGAGTGAAGATAGAGGATAAACTGATAGAGGTGTACGGTGAGGGTAGGACTGAGTAAAGCTTTCAAGAGTCATTTTTTTCCCTTGTCTAATAGGACTAAAATAATAAATATATAGATACATGATTACATAGTAAGGGAATATATGTGCAATGAATATAATATATTGAGATTTGTGTGTTTTTGTTTTTGTGGAGTGGTGAGAGGAGATACTAAAGTAGTGGTTTTCTGTGAAAGAGTTGTATGTGCACTCCTGCTGGTGAGTGGTGTTTGAATACTACAGGGGTGGTCATGTGTTTTGCAGAGGAGTATGTGGTGTTTAAGAGGAGATGAACAAGAGTTATAAGTGTTTGTGATAGATTTGATCACAAGAATAGGTAATATTTGTAAAGGCATGTAAGGATTATATGGCTGTGTGTAATTAGTAAAAAGACGAGGCGGTGTTGGTGGCAGGTGTGATGGAAGGCAGAATATTGGTTTTGTCTGGGTCTGTTAGGAGCAAGTAGAGGCTAGATTTGGTGTTTTGTTGGAACAGGGAGTGTGTGTGGATGCATTAAAGTTATGCATAATGTGGCTCTGTGTTGTGTTTGTGATGTGTGGATGTGTTAGTGGGATCGGACAAAGTTGTGTTTTGTGTGAGAGTGCAGGTGCCATGGTGTTGTAGTTAGGTTAGAAGTCTTTGTAGGTGTGGTTTGTGGGGTTTTGTAGTGGTTGTGTAGTGGTTCAATACATATTAAAATCTGTATATGTTTTTTTGTGGTGCATGCGTAGAATGCCTTTGCTGATATTGCTGATATTGTGTTTGGGTGTTGGCGGATGTGGAGGGCTTAAGGTGTAGGCTTGTAAGTGAAAATTGAGCAGCATCCCAAACATGCCCAAATAGGCAACTGCTTTTGTCTTCTCCGCCCAGCTAAAACAGGAAACTGCCCTTGTCCTCGACGCCTTTAGCCTCGACGCCCAGGCTTACACGCCCTGAGCCCTATGCTTAAAATTGCCCATTGGCTAAGCAATCAGAACCCTAACATTAAACCCTAGAGCCAATAGGAGACCTGGCCCTATCAACCAATCACATCCCTAGCCCTAAAAGCCAATCAACGCCAAAGCCCTAATCCCTAAGTCCAATAGTAAATCCTAGCACTAGTAGCTGATCAGAACCCTAGTCCAAACATCCAATCATGAGCCTTGGAAAGGTCTCTAAGGATGCAGGGAAAATGTGCTGAGCTATTTTATTGCGGTGGCGTCGTATTGTGAGGGGCCATGCTTGCACCCCCAAAACCCTTACAAGGGTTTTGGCTCGCTACAGAGTTGGCTCAGTAGTGGCTCAGGGGGACCAGTGCCCCATCCACCAATTATCATATAAGAATAAATAGCTGCAGCAGCCAGGACTCCAACTCATGGGTCACCACTGCCAGTTTGGCCATAATATAAATCGAAAAGACAACACCATGGCTTCAGGAACACGCACACGACCCTGATAGATGAAAGCAACTCTTGGGGCACCAGTCATGAAGGAAGCGACTTTCAGCCACCAGGCCTTGCCCCAAAACCACTGTAGTTATGGTGGTAACCCACTCATGGTGGTCCCTCTGTGATTAACATGTTCTAATGATGGAAATATGACAGTGGAAGTACCACAGTAATGGGGGAACCCCCAAGGATGGATGAGGTACCCAGTGATGGAGCACCCAAGATGCTTTGTCGCAGTATGACTAGACAACCTCAGATGACTTCCAGCTCCAGCGCTGGAGGTAATATTGTGGCAGTGCCGGCTGATAGGACTCTGATGCTCAGACCAGAGACTGACAACGCTGCTCATTTCTCCTGCTTCCATTGCTGGATACTTAGGAGAGTCCTGGCACTGCTCCCAGATGCCCATCTCGTTGCTGTCACATCTTTCATCATTCTTTCCTCTTAGACTATGGTGAGGGTCAATGTATGGTGTATGGTCACAGACAACCCTACCTTGAGATTAAGGCCCTCATAATGTCCATACATGAGTTAGCTCATGTTACAGCATATAACAGAATTGTAATTTTTTTTTATGGAACCCAGTGCATACCGAGTGCCATAAAAAAAGATTACATTTCAGAAGGTCAAACTCCAGAATTTAAAGGGAGACAAATGCCTGGAAACTACAAAGACGTGGATTTTGGGGCAGTAGGCACCAACATCCTCATGTTATGCTCCGTTTTAGTAGAAAAACATGCAATAGGTGCTATATGTCTCACTTATAAATGATGCAGACCATGGTATCGTTATCTATCAGGTGCAATAAATACCATTCCTAACGCCAGGCCACTCGTAATCAGAGCCTAAGACAACACACCAGGCAGTAATACCGGGAGACAGTTCAGACACACGAGGCAAGCAGCAGGAACTCCTGGTCCCTTGACCACGTCTCTTGATCCCTCACCACGGGCCACTCTGCCTGCCAGCATTCCAAAGATGATGGTAACTCGGTAATTGCTGCTCTGTCTTCTTAAAGAGAATAGAAACTATAACCAAGGTATGAAGAACAATGCAAGTCAATGGAAGTGCCAGAGAAAGCATCACTGGTGCTACCAGGCTTACCTTGGACACAAGAATTTGGCTAAAGACCCGGAGAATTGCTCTTAAGATCTTGAATGAGATAGATCTGCATTCTAACACTAACCAGTTCAGACAGGATGGTTCCAGCAGTGACCGCCGGTTCGCGCTTTGCTGATTGCGCGGGAAACTGACAGGAGAAACAGGGCCAGATTCACAAAACCACTTATGGCCACAAACCGGTGGTAAGAGCCAAAAATTGCTCTATTTTCACCTGCAAGGTATATTGAAAAGGATACCTGTCAGGTGGAATTGGTTTACCCCCAGTCTTGGTGGGGTTGTGGGGAAGGAGTTTCTTGAAGGGGAAAACTATTTTCTCCGATGGTAGTAAAAGTAGCGCGTGCATACTGGGCTTCCTTTGAGCACTGTATTATTTACGATTCAGTTTGTGAATCGGGCCTTAAGAGTTTTCTCAACTGGCTGTGAACTCCCGATGGGATGGGACCAGGACACTACCTGGTGCATAATATGTTTGGTCACTAGGTTGTGGGACATGTGAGGACTACCTGAGCCAGCCATCTTGTTGCCGCTGCCATTCTTGGTAACACATGGGTTCGGTAGACAGGCAGTGCCACTTCTATACAATGCTATGAATGTTCCATTTTTGTACAGATATTGCGACATACTCCATAGCCTTGGACATACTCCATGGAGGACGTCCATTGCTTATCTGTCACAATGGACCTGGCACTGACAGAAAAGCAATGGGCGGCCTCCATGGAACATGTTCAAAAGGGTGTGTGGACAAAATAGAGAAAACACAAATATTGTGGGACACGATATTTGTATGTTCGATATTTATTTCAAAGGTTTTATCTAGCGCTACTGGACCAAAGAGTATCAGAGCGCTTTACAAGGATGGTGAACATAATGAGATAGAATTAACAACTAAGCGAAAAAGAGTTACAGTATGATGATGCATTCACAGCTCAATTTCTTGTACCAGTAGTATCTCTCTCAGAAACAAATCAGCACATGTTTCCCGGTGCCTCAACTGCATGTTCTAGATGTGGGCAACTGGAAGCTCATTTCTACCACATGGCATGGGCGTGCCAGTCCTGAAGCCTGCTGGACTGAACTAGAGCAGGCGCTGAACGAGGTGATTGAAAGAGATGTGAATCTGGATCCCCTGATGTGTGTGCTGGGTTAGATAACCAGAATGAAAAAGAACAACCTTGAATGTCACTTGTGGATTTGGCTCTCATTCTTTTCAAGCATCAAAGTGCAATGGCGTTGAGGTCTGCTGTGGCTGAAGCCGACGTATCATCTTCATTGATCAAGCAACGGGGGAGGGCTCCGATCGGGTCGGTGTAGGACACATTCATAACAAAATGGGATGGCAAATCGGACGATAAGCCACCTTGAATGTATGAATCTGAGGTTTAGGCAGCAAATACCCAGTACTATTGAACGGGAGACAGCCATGACAAAGCGGGCTTTGCACCGCGCTGCCAGTACGACGCTGCCATCACAACGCAAGTCGTTACAACGACTTGCGCTGGAGGGCGCTCTTGGTAAAGGAATAGTTTTATTTTCTATTCCAACACCTTCCCTACTGTTACGTGGGCTGGAGTTGCAATAGAAAATTAAACTATTCCACAATCCAGCGCCTACATCGCAAGTCGTTGTAACGACTTGCGTTGTATTGGATGCGTCGTAATGGCAGCGCGGGGTAAAGCCCGCGTTGTCATGACATACATCCCTATTGAACAGGGCGAGTGATTGGGTGGGGACATACTGGTTTAAAAAGTAGAGGGTGCTCATGCATTTTCGAGATGTATTACGAAATGGGTGAAGTAAGCAGGGTCTTACAGTGCATCTGGAGTTGTGTATTGACACGGGCGGGGCCTACGTTGCGATACAGTCGATGTGATATCAAAGGATCTCCATTGGTTTGTATTGTAAGCAGGTCAATGTATCCCCAGTTCGTCTTCATTTTCTCCATCGTGCAGTACTGTTTTATATTGAACCAGGTCTGTGCTCCAGGTGTTTCAATCTCGACTGGTTTTCCAATTGTCCGATGGCTGAAGTTGGATATTGTGTTGACATTAAAACTAAAATGTGATAAAGAGATTTAAAAAAAACTGGCTGATGAACTCGGGAATGAGCTCCCTAGAGAGAGCCTCAGAGTGGAAACTGTTAGTTTCAGGGAGACACTCAAGGCATGACTGTTTCCTTGCTAGGCTGAGTCGCCATTGTCACATATTATTCCTGTGCTTCCATTAATGACAGGACAAACATAGCCTATCAATGCAGCCCCAGTGCTAGAGGCAGGCCAGTCATGGAGCATCACAAGTGATGGTTAGTGCAGCCATGGAGAACCCCCAGGCACTCCAGTGAGGGGAATACTGCAGAGATACAGGTACCACAGGGTACCACGTTGATGGAAGTACCCCAGTGATAGACGTACTACAGGGACAGCAGTACTGCCGTGACAGAGGTACCACGATGGCGGATGACCCGCAGTAACCGAGGCTCCGAAGGATGAAGGAATCCCTCTTTCAGGGATTCTACATTGCACGAGTTACCGCAGTGATACTCATATCCCAGGGATGGCGCAACCCCAATGATGTAGGTACCTAAGAGACGGAAGTACTTCATCGATGGAGGTACGGGTGCAACGTCCCATTCATAGATGTATACCGTAGTGCTGGCAGTACTGCTGTGACGAAGGAGCACACTGAGGAAGTACTGTGATTTTGGGTCCTGGAAACACCCCTTTAGTGGCAATACTACTAATGGGGGTACCACAGCGACTGAGATACTCAGGTGAAGGAGGCACAAGGAAGTCATAACTACTGCAGCAACCGGGGCACCGCAGTGTTACAGATTTCAGAGTGATGGAGGCGGAGATGCAGCATTGCTAGAGGTACCGCAGTGCAGGACATATACCTGTGTTGGAGATCACTAAAGTGATGGAGGTACTGCAGTGCTGAGGTACCAATGATGGATGCTCCCTAGTGATGGGGGAACCACAATGATTGACATACCCTGGTGAAGGAGGTATAACAGAGACAGAAGTACTGCAGGCTTGAGATATCACAGAGTTAGAGATATTAGAATTGGGATAGTGCATTGCTGGAGGTACCACAGTGATAAAAAGATACTGGAGTGATGGATGCGGTATAGTGCATTGTTGGAGGTACTGCTGGAGGTACCTCAGTGATAGAGATACTGGAGGGATGGATGAGGGATATCACATTGCTGGTGGCACTGCTGGTGGTACCCCAGGGTAGAGACAGTAGAGTGATGGATGCAGGATAGTACATTGCTGGAGGTACCACTGGAGGTACCTCAGTGGTAGAGACAATAGAGTGATGGATGCAGGATAGTGCATTGCTGCAGTTACTGCTTGAGGTACCTCAGTGGAAAAAATGCTAGAGTGATGAATGCTGGATATTGCGTTGCTGGAGGTACCTCAGTGGTAGAGATATTAGAGTGATGGATGCTGGATAGTGCATTGTTGGAGGTACCACAGTGGTAGAGATATTAGAGTGATGGGTTTTGGATAGTGCATTGCTGGAGGTACCATAGTGGTAGGGATACTAAATTGTTGGATGCGGGATAGTGCATTGATGAATGTACTGCCGGAGGTACCTCAGTGGAAGAAATAAGAGAGTGATGGGTTTTGGATAGTGCATTGCTGGAGGTACCTCAGTGGTAGAGATATTAGAGTGATGGGTTTTGGATAGGGCATTGCTGGAGGTACTGCTGGAGGTACCTCAGTGGTAGAGATAATAGAGTGATGGATGCGGGGTAGTGCCTTGCTGGAGGTACCTCTGTAGAAGAGATGCTAGAGAGATGGATGCGGGGCAGTGCGTTGCTGCAGGTACTGCAGTGATAGAGCTATCCCAGTGACTGACGTCCGAAGTGATGAAGGTTCTGCAGCGCTGAGGTACCAGTGATGGATGCTCCCCAGTGATGGGAGTGCCACAGTGATGCAGCGAAAGACATGTATGCACTCACGTGCTCCTGGGCGTGGCAGGTTTCTTCTGGGAGTCTGCACTGTCGGTTTGAGGCAGTGAGTGTTGCACGAGTGCTGGCTGCTGCCGGCTTGGCTCTCACTCCTGGATAGGAAACTAGACAACACAGCTGAACTCGAAAACAACCCTGCCAGACCATGAAAAAAACCTCCTCTAAGCACTCTCTGGCAGGAGCAATCCGAGGGGAACATTCCTTCTCAGACGAGACGCATCCGAGAAACAAACACAGAAGCCGCAGCCATGTGTCCGATGCGTCAGCGCCCGGGTTAAGAGATTTTCTCACGGCTTCAAGTGGAACAATAAAAGCCCAGGTGAGGCTGGGCCAGGTGTGGGGGGCTCAGAGGTCACACCTGTGCGCGGGGCTTCCCACGGAAGTAACCCTTGAACTGCTGGCGTGCCATGAAGACTGCTCCTTTGTCTCCCCTGCCAGGCCAAGAATAACATCGGAGTGTTGTGCACGTGCTTCTGATGCGAGGGACACAGGGCAGAGCCCTGGCCTGGGGCCCTAACCCCACAGGCCGAGCGCCTTCTTATTGCTGTGTGTATCTTGTTACACTATTTGTGGTTTGGGGAGACTCCTAAATTGAAAAAAACAGGGGGCCTCATTTATGAGGCTATGCGTCACTTTTACGCCGCTGGTGCGTCACTTTTTGTGACGCACTAGAGGCGTAAAAAATGTGCCTTGTTGCGCCATATTTACAAAGTGACGCATCTAGGTAGATGCGTCACTTTGTAAACCCATGCGCCACATTATACCTGCGCCAGGTATAATGTATGCAAGGGGGCGTATTGACGCAAGAAAGGGTCGTAGAAGTGACGCAGTGAAATCTATGTGATTCCACTGCGCCACTTCTAGGGCACAAATGCGTCAAATTCTTACGCCTGCCTCACAGCAGGCGTAAGAAAGACTGACGCAGGCCCTTTCACACGGGGCTTGCCCCATGTGAAAGGATACATTGCTGGAGTTGCGTCACTTTTGTGCAACACTCCAGCAATGCGCCACTTTTGCGCCATACAGATACGTCAGAAATACTGATGTATCTGTAACTCCTTGCGCAATGATGCGTCATACTGTAAATATGACGCATCATTGGTGGTGCAAGGAGGGCCCAGTGAAAAGTGACACATCGCTGTTTTCACGCAGTGATGCGTCACTTTTCATAAATGAGGCCCAGGTGCTTTAAGAAATATAGATGTTTGCCTATGAGGTTTGCACAGTTACTGCTTGCGAAGGGTTCACCACAGTCCCCAAGTGTGTATCCATCCACAGCGACGAGCCTGCCGGTGCGGCTAACTACGAACCTACGTATCTCCTGCCAAAAAAACCTTGTTTATTTACCTTAAAACTGTGTTAACGTATTCTTCAGCTGCAAAACACTTTTCCAGGTAATACACACAAAAAATATGTTTTTTTCACACTCAATTCACATACTTCGTCCAGCTTCTCTCGGAATAAGTGTGTGTGCATAGATCAGACATTAAAAAAGAGTGAGAGAGCTTTTACTTTCCTCACTTACTCCCAGCGCTAGACATACTGAACCCTCAGGTATGTGTTGGACCTGTTCCTCATCACATGCTGATCTACACCATCTACTCTTTACATGCGCACCTGTTCATGATTTCTGGAAAAAGGTTTGGTCTCAAATCAATTTGACATTTGGTTCCTGTCACCCCTTTTCTATTCCACATATCTTCTTAGGAAGTTTATCCTCTATATCGGCGAGTTGTGGTTCCAATGTAAGGATAATAGATGTATTGCTAGCAGTTGCCTTTCAGCAAATAACAAAAAATTGGAAAGATTGTATTAAATTGTCATATCAAGCATGGCGGTATGCTTTTTGTTATAACCATAGATTGGATACTACCTTTGTATACCCGATACATCTGGCATAAAAACATTCAGACCTATGGTCACCTGTTACACTGTTTATTGATGCTAGTGGCCAACGTTCTCTGTCTTTGATCCCCCTCCGACAAGAAGTGTCTAAACCTCCATGACTTCCCCCACATTGATACTATATTGTTTAACTCCATTTCATTCTAAACTATAGATTGTAATTTCCACTCGGTCACCGACTATTTGTACATTATTGTCATTTTCATATATATGATATGCTTACTTGGCTAACATGTTTATCCTTTGTGTTTGTCAATTCTAAAGTGCTTTACTGTATATAATACTGCATTGTTATTATATTTTCTGTATTATCATTTTCCTTCCCCTCAATAAACTTACTTTTTGAACTTAAAAAAAAGTGAGAGAGTCTGTAGATCCTTGCTTGCAAGTTTGTGGGTGTTCACTGCCTCCCCCAAGGCAACGCTGCACCAATGTGATATGGCACCGGAATATCAGTCACAATATCGTCTGACATAAATATTGTGTACAAAATGTTGTTTCCTTAAACATCGCCCCGTTGGAGTTAATTATAGAAAACCTGACATGATATTTTTGTAAACGATATTTAAAATACAATATTGATGTGAGATGCTATTACTGCAGAGGATATTCCGATATACGATGACCTATTCCATCGCTGCTGCCTACATTCTTACGACTGGGGGAAATAGGGGTAAGAGAAGCACAGGGCATATTTGGTCCTTCGAAGCCAGCTTCACATGAAGTGGTAAGTCTTCAGAAACGCATCGACTTGCAGATGTCCTCCCAGTACCGCCTGGATGAAGGACATAGGAGATAGTAATTACAAGGCACAACCCCCACGCCTGTCCAGGACCTACTAGGGTCATAGTAAGGAAGTACTAGTAAAGGGCCAAAACCACCAAACTGCCTGAGGACTGGAAAGCACCAGACCTGTGGTGCAGCGACGATGAAGCCAGTGAAATGATACATTCGGGAGGAGGTACCAGAGGAACGCGTCAGTCATGTCGGTGCAACGCGTAACTGCTTAATTAGACAGCCAATAGAGTAGTGCAAGTCAAACAAAGCAGACGACCGTACAGGAAAGATACAAGTAAGGGAAGGGGAAAAACAACACGTGTGCAGACAAGGAGCAAATGGTGGGCAAGACTGAGTAGGAGATCTATGCAGCAAAGCAGTTGCAAGTCGACGCCCCAGTGTTTCTGATGGCTCTTAAAGTCACCTGGGAGGATCTTAGTGATCGTTACCTGGCAGGCCCCCCTGGTATCTTTTTGCACCCGGTGCCACCGCCCAGCCCTCCAGATCCTCCAATCTCACTTCTTGCCACGCCTGTCTCTTGCTGTTATTGGTCTTGGTACTGGTCCTCACAAAACCTTACAGCCAGCCTTACACATTCTTTCAGATCCCTACACGCCAACTTGAAAAATAACAAAAATTAGATTCAGGTGTCAAATTTTTAATAAATGAAGCCTAAACATATGTAAAGAATGAAAGCTGCCTCCTGCGGCGGGTCCCACTTCCCCTAGAGCCAGCCGTGCACGGCTTTTGTGGTGCAATGCAGGCCCAGAGCTTCGGGTATGGAAACAAGCGAACATTTTCACTGTCAGCGAAGAGATGTAGAAAACAGAAAATGCTTGCAGCTTCAGTCGTGATAAGGATGATGTCAATTGAGCTATTGTTTTTTATGTCACCTGTGATGTTCTGGCACAGGTAATTTCTGATGTCATTGTTGTTCATAGAAATAGAGACCGCTGCAGACCGCTCACTAATAATACGTTTCCTTGGTGATAATAATTGGAGTTGTAGGACCATTTCCTGAAGCTAGATGTCCCAGTGGCTGGATCTGCTTTACTCACAACACAACCTGAAGAACATGATCCTGTCGAAATATTTTAGTTGAAATAATCAACATTATTTGTTGTTGTTAAGAATGGGTTTCACCAGGTTGTGGAAACCGGAATAAAGACTTTCTTGATGAAAAATTTGTTCCATCAGACTGGTTATTTTGGCTCTTTTGAGGGGGCTTCCCTCACAACCCTCCCCTGTTCTTTATTAAAGTGATGGAGCCTTCTTCTCTTTGCTCCCTCCTGATCCAGTCACCCGTCCCCCTGCCTTCCATACCGGTGTGTTACTTGTTCTTCTACATTCAAGCAAGTTCTTTTTATTAATTTACTACTCTCCACCTCATCCACAGTAACCTGCATCCTCTACACCCACCCCCCTCTTTTCCTTTTTGACAACTTCATCACGATGTACTCTCCTTTCTTCCTGTATTGTCGTCTTGTTTTACAGATCACAGCAGGCATAAAAGAAAGGTTTCTTTTTTTCAATAACATTTACTTTTTTTCACAAAAACATTATATTTTCTTGGAAAAGATATTTCGTCATTTTGACTTCTCCAAAATATTTCATCAGATTACATTTTTCAGGCTGACGTTCCTCAGTCTAGAAATTCTCAGAATAACGGATTGCCATCCAAGTAGCTGATATAGATTGAAGGAAGCCTGTATTTCCACTATCACACGTGTGTGGAAGAGTGACAACAGTGACACCATAATCAATGATGCTGCGAGTACACGTCCTACCAGTCAAAATCCGTGCAGCCATTAACTTACAGACGCAAAAACAACAGTTGATGGACAGAATGCAGAACAATGTCATACATTCACCCCAGTACAGAGATCTGGGTCTAAATCCATCGGTTTTTTTGCACTCCACACCGCGATGGATTTAGGCCCAGATCTCTGTACTGGGGTGAATGTATGACATTGTTCTGCATTCTGTCCATCAACTGTTGTTTTGCATTTGTCACCCCGAGTGGGCTGTGTATGCTCAGACGTGAGTCCCAGGCTCTCCACACCACTGGAGTCAAGCTATCCTGGCTGAAGACGGCTGATAGCCAGAAACCGGTCCTAGGATGCTTGATTCCAGTCCAGGAAAGACATGGTTTGGCAGGTCGGGCTGGACTGTTCCCATGAGGCACAGGGTCAAGGCTGATTTGCATATGGCCATGTCTGAACTGGGGTGGTGTGGAGTGCAAAAAAACGATAGATTTAGGCCCAGATCTCTGTACTGGGGTGAAGGTATGACATTGTTCTGCATTCTGTATATCAAATGTAGTTTTGCGACTGCAGTGAACTTCCTGTTCCTTGGTCTTACCTGTGACCGACAGGTGCAGAAACAAAGCCCTGCCCACTGTTCACAAACCGCTGTGGAAAAGAGCAGCAAGTGCTTTTTTATTTTATTATTTTTGCTTCATGCAGGTCATAAGCTGCCTGCTGCCTCTTATTCTGCTCCTCTGGTGTTACATTTCTGATTTGATCGAAAGGTTTCCAGCCTTTGAAAGACACCAGGGGCCGTTGCTGGAGTTTTCTGGGGCACCTCAGAGCCAAGCGCCTGTTGTATGCGCCTGCAGGATGTACGGTGAATTCAACCCGCTATTTCTCAGAGATAGTGCTTTATTTTCAGACAGCACTTCTCAGAAAGAGGCAATTATTGTTCAGGTTTCCGAGCTGGACTGTCTGAAAATAAAGCACTGACTGAGAGAGAAATTGGGTTCGATGAATTCCCTTTACGCCCTGTAGGCGCATAAAACGTGCTGGGCTCTGTGCTGAATCAGCAAAACCCACCCTTATGGGAGCCTGGGAGTCTGGGACAGCTGTGAGCGGCCCCCTCTGCCTCCACCTCCACACACAGCATGGGGAGGATGGCTCAGACCCAGGGCGACCTTTGCAGGAATGTAAATAAAAAAAATGATACTCTTGTAGTGTCAACATATTTAGAAATAAGCACTATACAAAAGTGAGGACTTGGAAGATAGTTCAAGTTCATGTTCATCAAGCAGGGTTTTACACATTTGCTACTTTTCATATTACACATTTATGTTGCATGTATGTGCGCTTTACAAATTTACAGGGCATAACATGCCACAAAATGGCTGGCAAGAGAAAGGGCATCGCAAGGTCGCTTTTTCAATCACATTTCGAGTTGGCAAACCAAACTGTAAACACGGCTTGATAACATTCTATTCTCAATGTGTCATTAATTATTAACTGATTTGCAGAAAACTACACAGGGATTTCTGGTTGAACCAGTCGCCATTGCCTAGCAAGTTTGGGGCAAATCCTGCCACTGATTTTAGCTGTGGGACATTCCAAGGGGAAAAAGCTGCAGGCCTTCCCTATAAATGTGGCTCTCATTGGTGAATTTGCATGAAACCTCACAGAAACATTTCAATGTGATCAAATACTGTTTTGCAATATTTTGTGAAGATTCACCAAAATGACAAGAATATTTATCTTTTATCTATCAAAAACGACTTTTCCCATGGACTAGTGGACTCAACCATAGGTACATTTCCTATCACACACTGTGTAATGTGTAGTCCCATGGCTTGAGGGCATTACCTCATCTACCAGTCCCGATTGTCTGCAGGTTGTGATATATTGTTGTTCTGCATCATCTTTCTGTGATTTCCAACCAGCTGCTCTTCTTGTAATGACGAAGGAAGCATAATCCTCACAAGAGGTCATTACAAGGTGGTCAGTGTACAGAGGGAGAGTGGCCAGGAGCCGGCCAGAGAACCTCCTATTGTAAGGCATACAGGCCTCGTGAGCTGCCCTCATATTTTAGCCTCACTTGACAAATACTTGATTTGTCCCCATATCCACTGGCCTTTCAGAGGAACTGATCGTACACCAAACGCCTCAAGTTAGTCTGCTGGCCGAACATCAAACTTCCCACTTATTCTGCTGCCCGTACATAAAACTTCCCATTTATTCTACTGGCAGAACATCAAACTTCCCACTTATTCTGCTGCCCGTATATAAAACTTCCCATTTATTCTACTGGCAGAACACCAAACTTCCCATTTATTCTACTTGCCAAACATCAAACTTCCCATTCATTCAACTTGCCAAACATGAAATTCCCCAGTTATTCTGCTGGCCGAGCATCAAACTTCCCACTTTCTCTGCTGGCTGTACATTAAACTTCCTAATCATTCTACTGACCGAACTTCAAACTTCCCACTTATTCTGCTGCCCATACATCAAACTTCCCATTAATTCTACTGGCCGAACATTAAACTTCCCAGTTATTCTGCTGGCCGAACATCAAACTTCCCACTTATTCTGCTGCCCGTACATTAAACTTACCATTCATTCTACTGGCCATACATCAAACTCCAAACTTATTCTACTGGCCGAACATCAAACTTCCCACTTATTCTACTGGCCGAACATCAAACTCCCCACTTATTCTGCTGGCCGAACATCAAACTCTCAACTTATTCTGCTGGCCGAACATTAAACTTACCATTCATTCTACTGGCCATACATCAAACTCCAAACTTATTCTACTGACCGAACATCAAACTTCCCACTTATTCTACTGGCCGAACATCAAACTCTCAACTTATTCTGCTGGCCGAACATCAAACTCTCAACTTATTCTGCTGGCCGAACATTAAACTTACCATTCATTCTACTGGCCATACATCAAACTCCAAACTTATTCTACTGACCGAACATCAAACTTCCCACTTATTCTACTGGCCGAACATCAAACTCCCCACTTATTCTGCTGGCCGAACATCAAACTCTCAACTTATTCTGCTGGCCGAACATCAAACTCTCAACTTATTCTGCTGGCCGAACATCAAACTCTCAACTTATTCTGCTGGCCGAACATTAAACTTCTCAGTTATCTTGATGACTAACCCAGAACCAGAGTGAATACTGAGAGATGTAAAGCATTTAATGCCCATTACAAGGACAATGTTTTGCCATTTACTCCATCAGCACCTTCTTGAGGCCATTTGTGGTGGTGCTATAAGGCCAGTGCCTACATCGGGTCTTAATGTAGCGCCGGCCCTGCCGCTGCTGCCCTGACCCGGGGGAAGCTCTTTATTTCTTCATCCCAGTCTGGGACGTGTTCTGCACCCTTTGGATGCGCCCAAATACAACCTGTGTGTGTAGAGCGGGCTGCTATTCCTGCCGAAGGTTTATCACCTCGCAGGCTATCACTTGGGCGTCTGTCCTGCAGGAGACGAATGTATGATGTTACAATGCATACATTTAGAACGCTTGCACTTACAACGCAGTTTTTACATCGCAACATCCACTACAACGCATTCCATTACATCGCATGTCACTACATCGCATTTAAAAAAACTACCTTTACAACTCATTCCATTACATCGCATACTACCTTTACAACGCATACCATTACATTGCATTTAAGGGAAGTATTGGATAGTAAAAATTACTAGTCTATCTCCAGTGGGTGCAACACTAGGGTAAGTGTTGGATAGTGTAGGGGTTAAAAATTACTATTCTAACTCCAATGATATGCGTTGTAATGGTATGCGTTGTAATGCCTGCGCTGTAGTGACATGTGATGTAGTGTCATGCGTTGTAATGTTATGCGTTGTAATGCCTGCGTTGTAGTGACATGCGTTGTTAAGGATGTTGCGGTGTAATGACTGCGTAGAGTGCGATGTAATGGTTGCGTTGTAAAGGTTGTTTCCCGTAGGAGACAGCTTGAAAGTGGCGGCAGACATCTTAGTAAGGAGCACAGAAAATATCTCCAGAGAATATTTTTTTCCCCACTTTTAATGGAAAAAACAACATCTTAGGAAATCCATGAATTATTCGTGGCACGTTTCATACCATCCTCACCACTTACAGATAATTGTATTTAAGCCCTCGGAGACAGCGTGATTTGTCAGAGATCACACGTGGGGTCAATGCCGGGCCGTTTATTGAGCTCTAAATCCTGGCCAGGCTCCCCTCTGGGCGGAAGAGTGGTACCGGCTGCATCCATCGCACGTCCTTGTATACGTGTTTGTCCCTCACAGCAGGAGCAGGCCCGGCCCACGTGGCCGCCGCCGCGGGGGGGACGCCCCTGTCCCCCGGGTCTCTGCAGTGATGCGCGGTGAGAGGCGTGCACCCCCCGGGCGGGGGCGCTCTGCCAGCTGGAATGTTATCTCGGCTCCCATCGATCGCCGGGCTCGGGGAGGGGTATTGACTCAGGTAAGTAGGTCATTCTGTCTTCTAAAGTCTGCGCTGTTCAGACAGGAGGATCCCTAATGGGGCGAGCCGGGGATGAGGGATGGGACGGCGGGTTAAGGAGCTCGGCCACCCCGTGCAAACAATGGCTCCCGGCCTTGCCCCTCGGCCTTCTCACTCAAAGCACCAGCCCGTGAACCCCGCACCAGCCCGGACAAAAGGCGCGAGTGGATAATGGGACGCGCCGGCGACCCTGAAACCTTAGCACCGGCGGAGGGGTGTCCACAGAGGGCTCCGAGGGCAGCCTGGCTCCGGGCCTGCCTGAGGTGGCGGCGCGTAGACACGGAGGCGACGGGGGCTCAGCCTCGCCTCATTAGCCCCTTTGGGAGCTTACTTTGGACAGCCACCCTTTCTGAGGGGTCGCCAGGACGTCTCCTGTCTTCTTGGTGCCAGAGCCCAGCTCATCATACATGGCGGCTCCCCAAGGTCGGAGTTCAGACATGAAGCGCCTAGAGGCTGTTCTGTTTGCAGCGCCTCTCTATTCAGTGATGACTCACGCGACACGCAAAGCATCTCGGGTCAGACTGGCCTGTGGCGCAGCTTGGCACTGTCAGAAGATGTCACTGTGTGGACCGATATTTGGATGTTTGGGGATTGTTTTATGGTCTGGGGGGACGGTTACTTCTATTAATTTCCCTAATATCACCACAGAACGTGGCCTGCAGCAAGCACAAATGCACGCGCGCTCCCATTCCCTGTAAAACAGCAAAAAAGCAGTCTTTATTTACTATTTGAAAACTTCCCCAATGACAGACTCTGGGGCACTTTTTACCTATCTGACTAACTAATGGGGTCACTTTTGTTTCGATGCTCGGGCCTACTATCTGTCCCAGCCGTGGAGATGCGTCCCTTTCCCTGCGCCAGCCTGTGATACCCTTGCGCCACCATGGATGCGCCGTTTTTACAATACGGCGCACCATAGCGCAAGGATTGACAGATGCGTCCGAAAATCTGCCGCGTCTGTTGGCCCAAAAGTCAATCATTGCTGGAGTTGTGTGGCAAGCACGACACAACTCCAGCAATGCATGTTGAGGCCTATACTTATTGCACTGTGTCACTCCTTACGCCCGCGTACGGTATTGACGCAGTGGCGTCCTAGAAGTGGAGCAGTGAAATCTTGTAGATTTCACTGCGTTGCTTTTTTGTAATATGCTTTCCTGCGTGAAAACGCCGACCCTGCATACATTATACCTGCCGTGGGTATAATGTGACGCAGGCCTTTGCAACGTGACGCATTTCCCTAGATGCCTCACGTTGTAAATTGGCTGCATTGTTTACACCGCCACTGAGTCACAAAAGTGACGCAACTGTCGCAAGGGGCTTGATAATCTGCAGCTGGAATGGATGCCGCTGCGTGTGCAAAGCACACAAAATTCACCACGTGACTTTAGAAGCTGTATGGACCATACATTAACCTGGCAGCTCGCTTTGCCTTTGTAGGGAGTGCGTACCTCGTGTGTAATTGAGGCGGTACTAACGAAACGTCAAGTTGTCCAATATACAACCGCTCGTCAGAATCTACCATTAGGGAAGGCCTACTCTCTTCTTTTGCACTTTTCTCTTTCTTCCCGTCCACAAAATGATTATCTTTAAAATCTGCTCTTTAACACACAAATCACTAAACAGCAAAGGCCCCTGCTATCTTTTTTCAAAGTTTTCATCCTTAAAACCAGGCAGACTTTTAAGATCAACAGATATAGCTTTGCTTGCTGTACCACGGATTAGAAAATCTCACTCAGGTGGTCGACCTTTCTCTCGTCTTGCCTCTTTGTGTTGGAATCAGTTACCTTTGCACATGCCGAAATGTACTGATCACCTTAAATTCAGAAAACTTCTGAAGACTGAGCTGTTAATGCTCTAGATGTTTTGTTTATTGCCTGAGACTCTGAGCTGTGCTGAGATATCCCTCCCGGGATGATTCTCGTGTGTTATAGTTAAATTAACATAACGTCATTTCCACACAGGCCTCTCACCCGCAATACACGGGGCGACAGTAATTCTCATGGGATGCTTTATGCATGGGGAAAACAAAGGCTGTTTCACTCAGCCCTCAATAGACCTGCCTCCGCAGCGCCAAGGAGGTACCAGGCAGCCATCAATAAAAGCTCCTCTAATAAACTGGAAGAAAGTGGGAGCTTTGAGACTTACCGTGCTTGCAGGTGAGCACAGGTTTGGTCAATTACTGAATAATTTGCGTAACTTATGTGTCTAGGAATTTAACTCTCAAAGCTTCCTTTCGCTACTCCAACTTGAAATAAATAAAATAATTTTAAAAAGTTCTGTATCTGTGTTAGAGTATATGACGTTTGCTGCATGGAGGAGGCTGTACAGGTGAATTGTAGGGTGAACGGGAAACATCCTTAACAACGAAGGCATTACTACGCGTAACGTTTACAACGAAGCTCTTACCACGTAAACGTCTTTTCAACGCGTATGCTTTCAACAATCAGCGTCGTTAGAGAGGAAGCGGAATAAACTTCCGCTTCCTCTTTACGACGTAAGAGCGACGTGGTAAAGGTGATGCGGGGAAAACGAATTCCGTGGTAACGCATGCGTGGAAAAGGCATGCATTGCAACGGAATTCGTAGTAACGACATATAACCAGGGTGAACAGAGGAGGAAGTCCACTTTCTCTCCCATTGGAGGATTCTCATCCTATGAAAAGTCTGACAGCAAAATGACCTCTGCCATAGAGTTGGTACGGTGGAGGTGATGGCCCGTAAGGAACATAAAGCAGAGCTAAAGCCTCCATGAGATTAATAAGGCAGAGATAGATCTGGCATGAGGATAAATAAGCAGAGGTAATTCCACCGTAAGGATAAGAAGGTGAGGTGATTCTGCAGCATAGAGAATAATGCTTCTAAGTGCTGCACCTGCTTCCTTATTCATCCATAGATTTCGGAAATTTTACACAAATTTTCCAGGAAATTTTTGAAGTTATCCTCAGATTTTCTATTTCTACCGAAATTTCTGACCAAAGAAAAAGTTTGTAGAAGCATCAGAAAGGAAGAATGACTGGATGCAAGCAGGCGGAGCAGCAGTGACTGGATGCAAGCAGGCGGAGCAGCAGTGACTGGATGCAAGCAGGCGGAGCAGCAGTGACTGGATGCAAGCAGGGGGAGCAGCAGTGACTGGATGCAAGCAGGCGGAGCAGCAGTGACTGGATGCAAGCAGGCGAAGCAGCAGTGACTGGAGGCAAGGAGGCGGAGCAGCAGTGACTGGAGGCAAGCAGGTGGAGCAGCAGTGACTGGAGGCAAGCAGGCGGAGCAGCAGTGCCTGGATGCAAGCAGGCGGAGCAGCTGTGACTGGATGCAAGCAGGCGGAGCAGCAGTGACTGGATGCAAGCAGGCAGAGCAGCAGTGACTGGAGGCAAGCAGGCGGAGCAGCAGTGACTGGATGCAAGCAGGCAGAGCAGCAGTGACTGGAGGCAAGCAGGTGGAGCAGCAGTGACTGGAGGGAAGGAGGCGGAGCAGCAGTGACTGGATGCAAGCAGGCGGAGCAGCAGTGACTGGATGCAAGCAGGCAGAGCAGCAGTGACTGGAGGCAAGCAGGCGGAGCAGCAGTGACTGGATGCAAGCAGGCAGAGCAGCAGTGACTGGAGGCAAGCAGGTGGAGCAGCAGTGACTGGAGGCAAGGAGGCGGAGCAGCAGTGACTGGAGGGAAGGAGGCGAAGCAGCAGTGACTGGATGCAAGCAGGCGGAGCAGCAGTGACTGGATGCAAGCAGGCGGAGCAGCAGTGACTGGATGCAAGCAGGCGGAGCAGCAGTGACTGAAGGCAAGCAGGCGGAGCAGCAGTGACTGGATGCAAGCAGGGGGAGCAGCAGTGACTGGATGCAAGCAGGCGGAGCAGCAGTGACTGGAGGCAAGCAGGCAGAGCAGCAGTGACTGGAGGCAAGGAGGCAGAGAGCAGTGACTGAATGCAAGCAGGCGGAGCAGCAGTGACTGGATGCAAGCAGGCGGAGCAGCAGTGACTGGATGCAAGCAGGCAGAGCAGCAGTGACTGGAGGCAAGCAGGCGGAGCAGCAGTGACTGGATGCAAGCAGGCAGAGCAGCAGTGACTGGAGGCAAGCAGGTGGAGCAGCAGTGACTGGAGGCAAGGAGGCGGAGCAGCAGTGACTGGAGGGAAGGAGGCGGAGCAGCAGTGACTGGATGCAAGCAGGCGGAGCAGCAGTGACTGGATGCAAGCAGGCGGAGCAGCAGTGACTGGATGCAAGCAGGCGGAGCAGCAGTGACTGAAGGCAAGCAGGCGGAGCAGCAGTGACTGGATGCAAGCAGGGGGAGCAGCAGTGACTGGATGCAAGCAGGCGGAGCAGCAGTGACTGGAGGCAAGCAGGCAGAGCAGCAGTGACTGGAGGCAAGGAGGCAGAGAGCAGTGACTGAATGCAAGCAGGCGGAGCAGCAGTGACTGGATGCAAGCAGGCGGAGCAGCAGTGACTGAATGCAAGCAGGGGGAGCAGCAGTGACTGGAGGCAAGCAGGCGGAGCAGCAGTGACTGGAGGCAAGCAGGCAGAACAGCAGTGACTGGATGCAAGCAGGCGGAGCAGCAGTGACTGGAGGCAAGCAGGCAGAACAGCAGTGACTGGAGGGAAGGAGGCGGAGCAGCAGTGACTGGATGCAAGCAGGCGGAGCAGCAGTGACTGGAGGCAAGCACGCGGAGCAGCAGTGACAGCTCTTAACATTGGCTTGCATCATGGCCAGCACAGGCTGAGCTGCTCCTACACTTTGATAGCTGTGCTGAGTTGTAAGCTGGCTGAGCAGTGGATCCCTTCATCTTAAATCTTTGCAGTGAAGCCCCCAGCGCAGGTACTCAGTCATCCAGGTACTCCTGTCCTGTAACTGAATGCCCTGAAAACTGCGCTTTTTAGGTTACAAACATGCACAGGGACAGCTGAGGAAGTGTGTGTGAGGGCGCAGGCACAGAAAGGCTGCTTAGTGATGTGCGTGATGGAAGATGTGTGAGTGAGCAGATACACAGTCATTAGGAGTAACAAGTGGTAGCTGAAGGGAGATGTGCACAAGTGGGACTTCCATTCGAAATAATACAATTGACTTGTTCTCCAGACAATCAGGGATGTTGGGAATAGATACAGTTTACCATTGGTCTAAGGAACATTAATATGATTCTCACCATCATTTCACCAGATTACATCTATTTTTCTGTCAGAAAAATAGAATTATGTCACAGGATTGTTCTGCAGATGTGGACTGCTCCCACCCATCTGGGGCAGCCATCAATCCGACTTAACTCAATCGAATTTAGATCCCACATGAGATGGGCCCAGGAAAGGGCCAGGCAGAGGAGGTTTGGTAGGTCATAGAGTTACATCATCATCTGTGGATCCTGTGATGGAGGATTTCATTTAATGCAATTCTGGAAGATCATGGGTGAAAAATAGAATTGCGGGAACTGGCTACCAGGTAGAGAAAGGAAACAGCCATTACAACGCAGCTGTTAACATGCAGAGCATTTGCCAAGCATGTGTTACAACGCATCGCCTTTACCATGCATTTTTTTCACTACACATATGCCTTTATCACCCATGCCTTTACACCGAGTTAACGCTGAAAAGGTATGAATGGTAAGGGCATATGCATGGGACCGGTGGTAAGGGGAAATGCGTGATGGTAAAGGCACTGGCATGGTAAAGGCTATCGGCATGTTAGAGAAAGCGGAAAGACTCTTCCGCTCTCTCTTTACTACCCGAGAAGAGCTACTTTGTTATCGTGGTGAGGTAAGGGGGATTGGGCCTGGGACGGGTACATTAAGCAAGGGCTGTGGGCCGGGGAGGGTTGCAGTGTGGGTCTAGTTTTAGGTCTTAGTGGAGGGGTTGGGTATTTTGAAATCAGGCTGTAAGCCAGGGAAAACCTTTACCACGCATATGCCTTTAAGATATGTGCCTTTCCAAAGAAATCCATTGTAAACTTCACGCTGAAATTTCTGAACAGACTTGTGAAAGTATTGGAAAGATGAGGAATTATCAGGGGACCAAGAATTGGAATTACTGCTTTCCCTGTAATTCGTAATTGAAAAAAAATGTTGTAATTCTTTTTATTGACACATACAACAAAAGAAAAATAAGCAGTGGGTGACATCCGAGCATACAGTGTCTGTTGATACATCGTCCGGATTACAGAATAATAAACAAACAATAATGAAAGGGATCAAGGCATTTCTGACACAACAGAGTCCTCCCTTGCCGCTGAATTCTTAATTTTAAAGCATGGTGTGGCACCGTACTGTCATTTACAGAACGCACATTTTATTCCAAAATCACAACAGAATTTGCACTGGCATGAGGTTTTACTGATAAAACTGTATAGGATAAACAATAATAAGTGGAAATCATATCTCAGCAAATTTTTATTATTTGCACATCACCAGGTTAGGTGTCTTGAATTGTTTTGATCTTAGTAAATTATTTGTTTCCATCATACTTTAGAATTGCAGAAGGAAATTGTGATTTCTTACCTGCTAATAGTTGTACAGTTTGTGTTATGGTAAAAAACTGACATCCTACTGCCTTTTCTTTCACAATCTCCTTTTGCCCAACAAAATTGTTAGATAGTTAACTTTACTAAATCCTCTGACTCTGCAGAGAAAGAAGAGTAAACACCAATCTACAAGTTAAAAGAATTATCAGCAATTTTGTCAGAAGACCTTGCCGGACAAGTGACCTGTCTTTGAACTCACAGCAAGTGTAAAAAGAGAGAAACTAAATGTAAAGGCTTGTCATAAATCAATCAATCAGTACTTGTAGAACGTGGCTTATCACCCGTGAGGTGAGGGTATTCAGGCGCTTGGTTGATGGGCTAGGCGAAGATCCAAGTTGAGTCTCTTCCTGAAGTCTGTCAGCGAGGGTGATTTTTGAAGGTGGTGAGGGAGGGTGTTCCAGGACTCGGCAGCAAGGTGGGAGAAGGAGCGTCCTCCGCTGTGCGGGGTCTGGGCGAGGGAGGGGGAGCAAGGCTGACTTGTGGAGGGGGCGCATACCTCGGGGGGGGCAATTTGTTTACCAATAACTTATGATTGGAGAGATGAAGGGCACTTTTGCCCTGTGGTAGTGAGAGAATCCGAGGAGGTGGTCATGGGTTGTGGGGGCGCCAAAAATGATTGTTGCACAGGGCGCCCCCAGCGCTAAAGCCGGCCCTGCTGCTGAATCCTGTATTGTCTGGAGTTTCATGATTTTGGTGGTGGTGCCTGCATACAGTGCCTTGCCGTAGTCCAGACAGCTGGTGATAATGGCTTGTATGACTGTCTTTCTCGGGGTATGGGGAGCCATTTGAAGACTCTTCGAAGCATGCAGAGAGTGAGGAAGCAGGCAGAGGAGACTGTGTGGCTCTGTCATTTCAAGGTGATGAATTTGCAATCTAGGATGATGCCGAGGTTGCAGGCGTGGTCTTTTGGTCTGGGGTGGGTACGAGTTCAGCATTCCACCAGGTGTCATTCTAAATGTAAATGTAAATGTACAGGAATTTATATAGCGCAAATCACCAAGCGGTTTCTAAGCGCTTGCTTAGGGAACCCGTCCTGGTATTCCCCTGTGAGATAACCCCGGCAGGGTATCCGCAAGGTGAAAGCCAGGCATCCCGCCGCGAGGGGCCGTTGTGGAGATTAAGCAAGCTATTGCCCAGAGTCGCAGAGTGTGAACCCGTGAATCGAGTAGGCACCGGAGCGAGAATTGTCGAGTCCATGGTCATTTTAGGACTCAAGACCCCGCCGAGCCGGGAATTGAACCCTGGTCCCGGGCTGATCTCTGCTTCCAGGTCTGCCTCCTCTAACCAGTGAGCCACACTTCTCCACATTCTAGAGGGAGGCGTGGCTGCCAAAGATCAGCACTTTGGTCTTTCCTGTGTTGAGCTTCATACAGTTGCCATCATCCAGGCTACGTTGTTCTTCATGCAGTTGTGGAAGCTGGTCTTGGGTATGGAGGGATCTGCTGAGAGCGAGAGGATGAGCCAGGTGTCGGCGCATAGGATATGATGTTGATATTGTGGGTTCTGATGATGTCGGCTAGAGGCTTCATGTAGCTGTTGAAGAGGATGGGGCTAAGGGATGAGCCTTGAAGGACACCCCAGCAGTGGCGTAACGAAACTTGAGGGGGCCCCCCTGCAAGGTTCATCCAGGGGGCCCCCCCTCACACCAGTCCCTGTCAGGAGCTCTCAGGACAGAGTCCCGCCACCCAGGACAGTGCCAGAGGGGGCCCCGTGGAGCTTGGGGTTCCCTGCACCAGGGGGGTCTGTGGGGGCTATCATTACGCCACTGATATGGGTGCAACTTTGGTACCATGTATAGAACAGAATCCAGCTTGAGATGAGTAGAGGAAGTTACTTCTGTTAAGGTGAATCATTGTCAATAAACTTCCTTTTCTAGAACTTTTGTCTAACGTTTTTAATTTTTTAAGTGTACGCTTACAGACACTCTTCACCAATACAGCTTAAAATTGCTCATAAATAAAAAAAATTTTTTAAAGTAATGGCAAAGCCAATAAGTCAGACATGCATTTTCAGTTCTAAGCAAACCTATTGCCTTTTCCTTTCCTTGATATTTTACTGGAGAATGGCTAGAGGGCCTCGGTCAGTGCTTAATATGAGCTGGTGGTCAGCTGCCACATGGTGACATTGTTTCTGAAATGTAAAGATGAGCAGAAGAACAGTTGATTATTAATTCCATATACATTAAAAACAACTAATACCTGACACCCAAGCCATTCTTATAGCTTTAGGGGCCTCAAACATTTTGAATTGTCACACTTGTAGCAGTGTGATGGTTAGTAGTTGTGTAAGTACTGCTTTTGGCAGTGCTGTCAGTGGCAATGTGTGGTGCAAGCTGCGGTGGCCTCTTGACAAGGGCCCTTGCACTTATGTTTTATACAAATGAAGCACTGCTCGGGATAGCATGGGGTCTTGCTGCAGGCAAGGCTGGCCTCCTCCACTGGATCACCTGCACATCGAGACAGGTCATGTGGGTGGGGGTGCCGGAGGAGTGGTGGCCTGTCACAGACCTGTAACAGAACCACCACTTGTAACTGCAGAATTCTCTGACCCAAGACTTGCCCTTGAGAGGTTTGAGAGTGCTATTGGTAGTGTGTGATTGATGGTTGGTTAGGGGTGGGAGAGTGCTGTCAATAGCGTGATTGCTACTCTGTTGGGTTTGAGAATGGTTCTGATATTGTGTCTGAAGGGTGTGGGTGTTATCATTTTAATGTGACTGCTAATCTGTGAGGGGCGTGAGTTCTGTAGGTACTTTGTGACTTTTAGCCTGTGAGGGTGCGAGAGTGCTCCAGGCAGTATGTGACAACCTCTCTGTGATAGGTGCGAAAGTGCTTCCATTTGACTACTTTGTGAGTGGTGTGAGAGTGCTGTTGGTAGTGTGAGACTGCTATTCAGTGAGGGGTGTGAGAGTTGTTAGGAGTGTATGGCTGCTAGCTTTTGAAACGTGTGAAAGTGAGCAGTGTTGGTTGGAAAGTCTGTGGTGGAGAGTATGAGAGCTTTTCCAATGGTGTGTGAAAGCTAGTGTGTGAGGGGTGTAAGTGCTTCCATTAGTGTGTGATCTCCTGTCTGTGATGGGTGTGAAAGTACTGTTGGCAGAGTGAGACTGCTTCTCTGAAAGGTGTGAAAGTGTTGTTGAGAGTGTATGACAGAGGGTGAGTGAGTGGCAGTCTTTGGGTGTCTCAAACATACTGTTTGGAGCGTGACTGCCACTGTTTGGAGTATGTGAGTAGTGCTGGAAGTTAAAACTGCTAGTCTGTGAGTGGCGTGAGTGTTATCAGTAGTGTGAGATTGCAGGGATGAAACTTGGAGACCATTTCAAACCTGAAGATTAAAATGCTCATACTCGCTCACACAGTCTAATTGTAAACCGGAGCCCACGCCTTGCAGAGTTTTTTTTATATAGCGCGAACTAGAACCGAACCGAATCAGTTATCAGAGCGCTTTACATAGCACCAGTTACTTTCATTTTAGGCACGGGGAGATTAAGTGATTTGCCCAGAATCACAGGGGGTTTTTGGCGTCGTTACCGAGACTCGAACCCAGATCCCCAGGTCCGAGGTCGAGCGCCTTAGCCTTTAGGCCAACCTCTCCCCCAAGACTTGCAGGCCACCGGGACAGGCGTGGGACGGATTTTACCGCATCTTTGAATTTTTACAGGCTTGACCTGCGATTCCCATTGGTTACCCACGGGCTGACGGGATTGCCTGGGTGCCTAGAGGGGGTTGTCGGGGGTTAAGTACAGAGGCAACCCTGCTTGAATTAACTCTGCTTCCTGGACGCCCCTGACGGATGCTGCTCACCTTGACAGCCCAGTCTCCTTGCTATTTTTTACCACCCACCGATCCTCACACATGCCAGCTCAATAGGCAGAAGGGGTGTTATGTTGATGTGGACTCCGGTGCGAAAGCCGACTGGTCACTCTGGTCAACAAGTAAATGCACGAGTCCACGAGATATTATAAAGGCTATGGTTCGTACTTACAAAAGCTGTTACAGGCAAAATTGTTAGCCAAGTCAGCCAGAAGTGGACACGTGGACAGTTATTCTCCATTTTCGGAAAAAAGAGGGACTCCTCGCCCCCACGGACCACTCACTCCTTCCTCGGCTCGGACAGTCACATACACCTGCAGCTTCCATGGCAGTCACGTTTATGCGCACTTATAATTGTACTGCGCATGACAATCGTATGCTCGCACACTGTTAACAAGAGTGCTTGCTAACTCACCAGCAGCCCCACCCGCCCTGAAGACCGGCTCGCGCAGACGCAGAGACATCTTGTGGGCACCATAGGAGCCTGCCTCAGAGGCCATTTACTTAATTAAGAGGCCGGGCGTGCGCCACCGTCGTGCGCACCATTTTATTAGTGAGGGGGCCCCTGGAGCATGGCCCCGGCCCCCTGCAACGTGGCCCGGGGGCTGCAGGGGCCTCCTGTGTTACTCCTTTGGTCGTGCACGTACAATTTAATTTAAAGGCCGTTCGTGCACCATGGCCGTGCTCACTATTAAATTCCGCCGCTGAGTGAGGGGGTCAGTGGAGCGAGGGGGTCAGTGGAGCGAGGGGGCCCCTGACCAGACGCAGTGTTACGCCCCTGCACCCCAGGTGGTGCTCGTGGGTTCTGAGGTGAAGGGGGTAGGCAGATTCTCTGCGTGCGTCCTATGAGGAAGGATACAATCCATCTGAGGGCGTCTCCCTTGATTCCAATCTGATGCAGTCTTTTGATGAGTGTGTGGTGGGGTATGATGTTGAAGGCTGCGGAGAGGTTGAGGAGGCTCAGGGCCGTGATTCTCCTCTGTCGAGTAGGGTGCGGATGTTATCCGTGGTGGCAATCAGGGCAGTATCGGTGCTGAGGTTGGCCCAGAAATCCGATTGGGAGGCATCTAGCAGGCTGTTTTTCTCCAGGTGTTCGGTGAGCTGTCGATTGATGGCCTTCTCCAGGATTTTGGAGGGGAATGGGAGCAGCAAAGATGGGGTGGTGTTCTGGAGATCGCTGGGGTTTGTGGAGGGTTTCTTTCGAAGAGGTCTGGTCTCTGCGTGTTTCTATGCGTTGGGAAACGTGGCTGTGGCAATGGATGCGTTGAGGATGATAGTGAGTTGGTGGCTGATCTTGTTGTTCCTTAGGTTGAAGATGAGGTGGGGGCAGGGGTTATGGATCACTCACCTACTGAACCCAGCATGTTTATTTTAGGGGCGCTGAAGCACCCTTCCACCCCTATCATGTTTCAGGGGCACAGCTGGAACTATAAGTCCCAACACGCTGTTGGAAAATATCACGGGACAGCCGGACAGTAACCCTGGTGACATTATTATTATTATTATTATTATTATTATTATTATTATTATTATTATTATTATTATTATTATTATTATGGGACTATCTCAGGTCCTTGGCAGGGAGACTGAGCGGCAACACCTCGTGAGACCTTCACTTAAACCTGGGAGAAGCGGCCACGCGCGGCTAAATGCATGCAGTGAAACACAACAAAACATTTCCTACAAGGCGGGAAATAGGGTTTGCCGAAGCAGATAAAGACAGAGTCGTTTGGTACCCTGTAAATATCCGAAACCCCCACCACATCAGGAAGGGGATGAACGTCACTCTGTGCACGCGATATTTGCTCACACATACACGGGGGGAGTTGGGGTGGGGGTCCCTAACATTTTATTAAAGGGCTGCTGCTGGACTCCTCCCCCTGCCCCCGCTCCAGCCCTCCCTCCACCCAATCTAGCCGCAGACCTCTCCAGAAGGTCCCCTACTCTTTCCGCAGCCTGCTGGGGGTGCGGGGGCTGTTTCTTTCTTCTCAGCCCCTCCCGGACCCGAAGCCACAGGGAGCTCGCATCTTTACAGCAGCCAGGAGGGGGTGCAGCTGTAGGCCTGGGCGTCTTATTGCAGGTGTAAGGTGGGGGCTGCTATTTCCTTTCTTTAGTTACTTGACTCTTGTAAGCACACTTCCTGTCACACCCTCCCGGCTGGCATAATAAGCACAGCTGGGCTCCGGGCAGGCCTAGCGCCCGGGGCAGGTGCACGCTGCCCCACTGCTGTGGGGGCGAGGGTCTGGGACCCGGTCGGGGCAGGTGCACGCTGCCCCGCTGCTGTGGGGGCGAGGGTCTGGGACCCAGACCGGGACATGTGTAGTATGCATTTATATAGCGCCGAAGCACTCTACAAAGCACTACTGAAGATAGAATCTACCAGGTCGATTCAAAAACTCCCCGAATGAAAGCTGCGCATTTTATCACGTGGATTTATATCTATGTTTTGAGCGAATTTACAAATTTCATGGCATTTGAAGAATGTAAGGTGTGGTCTTGGGAAGCTGCCATTGTTGACGTTTTCCAGGAGTGCTCACATGGAAATTAACCCCTACATATGAAATGTACAGGTGTACATTTCTGCAGTGAGATATACAACTCTAATTTGCGCCGATAATGTTTTTTGTTTCTCCATGGAAAACCCCTTCCCTCCACACCGCAATTAGTTTTCTTCTGTAAAGTGTTTCAAGAATGGAATCTGCGGGTCTTTAAGCAGTATTTTCTGGAAGTCCGTTTTGATTTACTCTGGCAATACAATGGAATTTGACCTTTGCACTGTAGTAATACCCGTGTGAAACTTGATAAGTACACTCTATCCAAGAAACATGACTACTGGGCTGTTGGTAGAGAATAATACACATACTAGGAAAAAAACAGTAGTTCTAAAGGAGTCAGGTATGTGGTAAGAAGTAAACTACTGTTGGTGTGTGCTGTATATTCATTAAAATAAAAACACACAGAAAGCCAGTCGTATGGGTTTTTTAAGAGTTGACACGTCCACCCTGCTGGACATGCCTCCGTTGCTCTCATCCAGTGCTTTAAATGGAAATATAGAAGTGCAGGTACTCACTGTTTAGAGTTGCTGTTTCCTCCTGTGAAGTGCAGGTACTCTACCATTATAGATATTGCACCACTGCTGAGAAGTGCTGGTACTCTACCATTATAGGTATTGCACCACTGCTGAGAAGTGCTGGTACTCTACCTTTATAGGTATTGCACCACTGCTGAGAAGTGCTGGTACTCTACCAGTATAGGTATTGCACCACTGCTGAGAAGCGCAGGCTCTCTACCATTATAAGTATTGCACCACTGCTGAGAAGTGCTAGTACTCTACCAATATAAGTATTGCACCACTGCTGAGAAGTGCTGGTGCTCTACCATTATAAGTATTGCACCACTGCTGAGAAGCGCAGGTACTCTACCATTATAGGTATTGCACCACTGCTGAGAAGTGCAGGTACTCTACCATTACAGGTATTGCACCACTGCTGAGAAGTGCTGGTACTCTACCATTATAGGTATTGCACCACTGCTGAGAAGTGCTAGTACTCTACCAATATAGGGGTAACACCACTGCTGAGAAGTGCTGGTACTCTACCATTATAGGTATTGCACCACTGCTGAGAAGTGCAGGTACTCTACTATTATAGGTATTGCACCAATGCTGAGAAGTGCTGGTACTCTACCAATATAGGGGTAGCGCCACTGCTGAGAAGTGCTGGTACCCTACCATTATAAGTATTGCACCACTGCTGAGAAGTGCAGGTACTCTACCATTATAGGTGTTGCACCACTGCTGAGAAGTGCAGGTACTCTACCATTACAGGTATTGCACCACTGCTGAGAAGTGCTGGTACTCTACCTATATAGGGGTAGCAACACTGCTGAGAAGTGCTGGTACTCTACCAATATAGGGGTAGCAACACTACTGAGAAGTGCTGGTACTCTACCAATATAGGGGTAGCACCACTGCTGAGAAGTGCTGGTGTTCTACCATTATAAGTATTGCACTACTGCTGAGAAGTGCTGGTACTCTACCATTATAGGTATTGCACCACTGCTGAGAATCGCAGGTACTCTACCATTATAAGTATTGCACCACTACTGAGAGGTGCTTATATTCTACCATTATAGGTGTAGCACCACTGCTGAGAAGTGCTGGTGCTCTACCATTATAAGTATTGCACCACTGCTGAGAAGTGCTGGTACTCTACCATTATAGGTATTGCACCACTGCTGAGAAGTACTAGTACTCTACCATTATAGGTATTGCACCACTGCTGAGAAGTGCTGATACTCTACCATTATAAGTATTGCACTACTGCTGAGAAGTGCCGGTACTCTACCATTATAGGTTTTGCACCACTGCTGAGAAGTGCAGGTACTCTACCAATATAGGTATTGCACCACTGCTGAGAAGTGCAGGTACTCTACCAATATAAGTATTGCACCACTGCTGAGAAGTGTTGGTACTCTACCATTATAGGTATTGCACCACAGCTGAGAAGTGCTGGTACTCTACCATTATAGGTATTGCACCACTGCTGAGAAGTGCTAGTACTCTACCATTATAGGTGATGCACCACTGCTGAGAAGTGCTGGTGCTCTACCATTATAAGTATTGCACCGCTACTGAGAAGTGCTGGTACTCTACCATTATAGGTATTGCACCACTGCTGAGAAGTCCAGGTACTCTACCATTATAAGTATTGCACCACTGCTGAGAAGTGCTGGTACTCTACCATTATAGGTGTAGCACCACAGCTGAGAAGTTGTGGTACTCTAACATTATAAGTATTGCATCACTGCTGAGAAGTGCAGGTACTCTACCAGTATAGGTATTGCACCACTGCTGAGAAGCGCAGGTACTCTACCATTATAAGTATTGCACCACTGCTGAGAAGTGCTAGTACTCTACCAATATAAGTATTGCACCACTGCCGAGAAGTGCTGGTGCTCTACCATTATAAGTATTGCACCACTGCTGAAAAGCGCAGGTACTCTACCATTATAGGTATTGCACCACTGCTGAGAAGTGCAGGTACTCTACCATTACAGGTATTGCACCACTGCTGAGAAGTGCTGGTACTCTACCATTATAAGTATTGCACCACTGCTGAGAAGTGCTAGTACTCTACCAATATAATTTTTGCACCACTGCTGAGAAGTGCTGGTGCTCTACCATTATAAGTATTGCACCACTGCTGAGAAGTGCTGGTACTCTACCAATATAGGGGTAGCAACACTGCTGAGAAGTGCTGGTACTCTACCAATATAGGGGTTGCACCACTGCTGAGAAGTGCTGGTGCTCTACCATTATAAGTATTGCACCACTGCTGAGAAGTGCTGGTGCTCTACCATTATAGGTATTGCACCAATGCTGAGAAGCGCAGGTACTCTACCATTATAAGTATTGCACCACTGCTGAGAAGTGCTAGTACTCTACCATTATAGGTGTAGCACCACTGCTGAGAAGTGTTGGTGCTCTACCATTATAAGTATTGCACCACTGCTGAGAAGTGCTGGTACTCTACCATTATAGGTATTGCACCACTGCTGAGAAGTGCTGGTACTCTACCAGTATAGGTATTGCACCACTGCTGAGAAGCGCAGGTACTCTACCATTATAAGTATTGCACCACTGCTGAGAAGTGCTAGTACTCTACCAATATAAGTATTGCACCACTGCTGAGAAGTGCTGGTGCTCTACCATTATAAGTATTGCACCACTGCTGAGAAGCGCAGGTACTCTACCATTATAGGTATTGCACCACTGCTGAGAAGTGCAGGTACTCTACCATTACAGGTATTGCACCACTGCTGAGAAGTGCTGGTACTCTACCATTATAAGTATTGCACCACTGCTGAGAAGTGCTAGTACTCTACCAATATAATTTTTGCACCACTGCTGAGAAGTGCTGGTGCTCTACCATTATAAGTATTGCACCACTGCTGAGAAGTGCTGGTACTCTACCATTATAGGTATTGCACCACTGCTGAGAAGTGCTAGTACTCTACCAATATAATTTTTGCACCACTGCTGAGAAGTGCTGGTGCTCTACCATTATAAGTATTGCACCACTGCTGACAAGTGCAGGCACTCTACCATTATAGGTATTGCACCACTGCTGAGAAGTGCTGGTACTCTACCAGTATAGGTATTGCACCACTGCTGAGAAGCGCAACTCTACCATTATAAGTATTGCACCACTGCTGAGAAGTGCTAGTACTCTACCAATATAAGTATTGCACCACTGCTGAGAAGTGCTGGTACTCTACCATTATAGGTATTGCACCACTGCTGAGAAGTGCTAGTACTCTACCATTATAGGTGATGCACCACTGCTGAGAAGTGCTGGTGCTCTACCATTATAAGTATTGCACCGCTA
Organism: Lissotriton helveticus; assembly: GCF_964261635.1. Lineage (NCBI taxonomy): Eukaryota > Metazoa > Chordata > Amphibia > Caudata > Salamandridae > Lissotriton > Lissotriton helveticus. Next base: position 1,113,648,614 of record NC_136072.1, on the reverse strand, counting down.
CTGAGAAGTGCTGGTACTCTACCATTATAGGTATTGCACCACTGCTGAGAAGTCCAGGTACTCTACCATTATAAGTATTGCACCACTGCTGAGAAGTGCTGGTACTCTACCATTATAGGTGTAGCACCACAGCTGAGAAGTTCTGGTACTCTAACATTATAAGTATTGCATCACTGCTGAGAAGTGCAGGTACTCTACCAGTATAGGTATTGCACCACTGCTGAGAAGCGCAGGTACTCTACCATTATAAGTATTGCACCACTGCTGAGAAGTGCTAGTACTCTACCAATATAAGTATTGCACCACTGCTGAGAAGTGCTGGTGCTCTACCATTATAAGTATTGCACCACTGCTCAGAAGCGCAGGTACTCTACCATTATAGGTATTGCACCACTGCTGAGAAGTGCAGGTACTCTACCATTACAGGTATTGCACCACTGCTGAGAAGTGCTGGTACTCTACCATTATAAGTATTGCACCACTGCTGAGAAGTGCTAGTACTCTACCAATATAATTTTTGCACCACTGCTGAGAAGTGCTGGTGCTCTACCATTATAAGTATTGCACCACTGCTGAGAAGTGCTGGTACTCTACCAATATAGGGGTAGCAACACTGCTGAGAAGTGCTGGTACTCTACCAATATAGGGGTAGCACCACTGCTGAGAAGTGCTGGTGCTCTACCATTATAAGTATTGCACCACTGCTGAGAAGTGCTGGTGCTCTACCATTATAGGTGTTGCACCACTGCTGAGAAGTGCAGGTACTCTACCATTATAAGTATTGCACCACTGCTGAGAAGTGCTGGTACTCTACCAATATAGGGGTAGCAACACTGCTGAGAAGTGCTGGTACTCTACCAATATAGGGGTAGCACCACTGCTGAGAAGTGCTGGTGCTCTACCATTATAAGTATTGCACCACTGCTGAGAAGTGCTGGTGCTCTACCATTATAGGTATTGCACCAATGCTGAGAAGCGCAGGTACTCTACCATTATAAGTATTGCACCACTGCTGAGAAGTGCTAGTACTCTACCATTATAGGTGTAGCACCACTGCTGAGAAGTGCAGGTACTCTCCCTTTCAAATTAAAGACGTGCAGGTACTGAGTACGGGCCAGCACATGCCAATGTAAAGCAGGACAGTTATCATTCAGAGGTCACCAGGGTAGTAGAAAATGTCGCTTGTCGATTGTTGAGCCAATAGAAGCCGGTAGAAATATGCAGCGGTAGAAAAGACAGGGATAGCTAAATAAGTGCTGTTCGCAAGGGGTGCTGCATCATCCGGCAAGAACATGTCCGCAGCCGGTCCGAAAGAGTGTATAACGCCATATATTACCATTGCTGAGGGCGGATGGGGCCAGGACTCACCAGAAGTGAAGCCCCGAGTGGGCCATGCTGCCCTCTGCTTCCCTCAAGGTAATATATAGCACATTACTCCTGGATCTGCAGGTGTGGTCTATGCCCTGCTGCTCTTTCCTGTGCATTAGGCATGCACACAGGTATGGATGCAGACTCAGAGCAGTCTCATTGCATAGGCCCATAGTGCAAGCAGCTAAGATGAATAGCTTGACTTCATTAGGAGCCATCTGACCTCTGCTGTGGGGATGACGTGATTTGACCTTTGCACTGTAGTAATAAATGTGTGAATCCGCGTTTAGCGCACACACAAGGAGAACAGAATATTCCAAACAGTATGGTGGCTTGTGCAGAAAGGGTGCGGGGTAGAGAGTGTAATAGAGGGATGCACAAAGGCCCAGAGAGGGGAGTTACAGTGGGATTGGACCTCAGCTCCTTTCTGAGCGCCAAGGTGAGGGGACGAGGGCAGTGATGGGCTGGTCAATGGACAAGCACAATGATTTGCCAACAGGCAGGCACCACTGAAAGGCCGGTAGGTCTGGAGAAGAGTCAGGCATATGCTAGATTTGATGACTCTTTGGACTAATGCATCCATTAGAGGGATCTGTATTTACACCCATGGTCAAAGGTCTAACCCTAGTAAGGCCAGAACGACCTTCATTCTCCCAAGGTCAATACAATGTGTCCCATTCACCTAAGTACCAATACGCATCTGTCCTTAGTGCAGAGATTCCCCATCAGGGGGAACACGCGCCATAGAAATACACATATATATTGTCGAGTCAAGCAGAGGCCTTCTTTACATTGGCTGACTCCCCTGCGGTGCAAATCTTCCAACTGGACCATAGCCAAGGCTGACTTGATTACGATGGCAGATATTTCAAGACCCAACAGGTCTCCTGATACTTCATGTGACCAACATTGCATTCGTATATCTTTATAACACTTCTCACAAAAGCTGAAATTCGTGAAGTCTGCTCCGAGGGCACCTTGAGCCAGGCCTGGGCAGGGACGACTCTAAGAAAATATTCTCACTGCATCTGAGAGTCCGCTGAATGGTTGTTCAAGAATACATCCCGAGTAGAGAGGTTACATCTGTGGAGTGAGATCAAATCCGAGAGCACAAACTAGCCTGTAGGCACCTTAAATAGGCCTTTGTCTTGGCTTTTAAGTCCACAGCACTTTCCATGCTGAGGCACAGGCCCAAACATAATATGAAAAGTGATAGTACAGGATACAGAATAGACACTGATGTTGCCAAAAATCCTGGGCTGAATGAAGGTGACAGAGATGCTGAACAGAAAGTGAAACCCAACAAAGCAAGTGATAACTATTCAGGACCAGACTGGGAATGAAAATCAGCCCTGGCAACCATGTTTAAACCAGCCCCACACAGCTTGGTGCTGGTAAACAGAGGGAGCAAGCAATCTTTTATTGACTGGATACCTGTGTTGAGGGTCTGCCCGAAAACACATTTTGAGAAAAAAGCTTTAAAAGGTGCAAATTAAATCCCACCTTTTTGCATAGATGAGCTAAGCATGTTCAGTGCTCTACCAGGCAGTGCAACCAGGCCTGATTGCAGCCCGTCACTGTGCAGACCACCAAGGGAAGGCCAAGGCGCCCACATGTCCAGCAGTCATTTTGGCCCTGAACTGATAGATTCACACTGGTCAGGCAGTCTGGACTCCTGGCCCAGTAAGAATGAGATTAGACAGAGGAGGAGTCTAATGGCACAGAGGTCAGAGAGGGCGGAGCCAAAAAGGGAAGAGGGATTCTCTACATCTGCAGCTTAAGGACATTATGGTCCAACCCATTCTTAGAGGAGAAAAGGCTGGACCGCACTATTAGCCACATGGGATTATTTACAGAAAGGACAGAATTGATGCACCGGGCCAGACCCAGGACTTGAATGCACGCACCCTTCGCTAAAGCCTTGGCATGACTCTTGGCACGGGTGCAACAGGAGATCAGCAGGCCCTTCGACCTCATGGGAGCCAGCTCACAATCAACTTTCAAGTGCAGTTATCACTGATATTTTTATTTTGAGCTTATTTCAGTCAATGTATGATATTAAAAGATATTACACAAAGTCGTATAATCTGTGCTTGAGTGAGCTAAAGTGGACTACTGTTATCAATATTTGAGCTGGCGAGGCGACTGAAGCAAATCAAACACATTTTGTTTCTAAACACACAATCATAACTCATGTACTGGTGATGCAAGCAGACACGAACGAGTGTTATGACATGATCTATACATGTTAATCTGTTTGGAATAGGGTTAGGTCCTAATGAAGCAAGAACACTAGTCCAATTCTGTTTTTAGGGCCTGGTTTAGAGATTGGCAGGGCGTCCGTCAGGGTGGCAAAGGACATTCATTCATGCCCAGTGCACATGTCATGCCCGGCACCTGACGCAATCTGATCTATAGGTACTTAAAGACCATTCGTTCAGCAAAGTGTGCATGAGTTCAGGGCCTGACTTTGGCAAACCCCATTGTTGTACCTACCACATCTGCCCAGAGTGCCTACAGATGGTTTTCACATTCATGAAATTTGTGGCAAACTGTTTATGCCCACAAGTGGTTGACATGCCGTAGATTAAACCAGAAAAATTGAAAAGGCTGCGGGGGAGCCTGACGCGACATTTCACTGTGGTTCTTCATGGTCACAGAACCCATCTTCCATCCAAAGTGCTTAGGAAATTAGCATGGACAGTTCCATAACAATAAGCGACATTGCATAGAACTAAAGCGAGCGCAATGCCTCATTGTTGACATCTGCAGTGACACGAAGGTCACATCTTTCAAGGCCAGCTGTGCATTCTCCTCTTCTGAGGTCGGTAAACGTATGATCATTTCATCAGGTGATTGTAGTACCTTGTGTTTACAATGTTCTTAAATGGCAAAACCTGTGCATGAAAGTGATAGTATTAACTCTATTTGAAGGCTAGTGACATGCAATCGTGATTGGCCATCTAATTCGGGTTCTTTCTGTGATCCTAGGGCTGGGTGCAGAAGTCCCAGAGCTGGAAGGAGCAACACCCCTGGCTCTTCGCTTTTGACAGCAGCAAAGAGCACCTCTCGTCTGTGCAGTCCTTGCCACCTGGTCCCGACAACCAGCAGTCGACACACTGGAACCCTCCCCGCTGCGGCGTGCCGGACTTCCCGGTGCAACCAGATGGCCAGATTGGCCGGAATCGCCAGAAACGCTTTGTACTTTCAGGGGGGCGCTGGGAGAAGACGGACCTGACCTACAAGTAAGTCTGGAACCCTCGCTTCTCACTGTAGAGCTATCCGCGCCATCGCCCTGCTGGTGTACCCCAGTCATCATACCTCTTTTCACTCCTGTCCAGACCAACATGGCAACCTTGCTGCTCCTGTCACTGCATCTACCAGCCTGCTTTTCTCACCTTACTACCTCTACACGTCAGCGTCTGTGCCTACATGCTCTTCTCTATCCACAGTGTCTCGTTTCCATTTCTGGTCTGTGTTTCCCTTCAAAGACAGATGTCGCATTGAATGAATGAATGAATGAATGAACAAATGAATACATTTATTTTATCAATTAATACAAATTGTTACAAAGAAATCGAGCAAAAATGTCTCCACCCGCACAATTTCTTCAATGAATGAATGAATGAATAGTAGCTTTATAAAGCGCAGACTTAGCCCATGGGCATCAAGGCGCTACAGAGGACTAGTGCACAGGCAAGTAAAGATGATCATATCACAGTTTGTGTTAAAAGCCAAGTTTTCAAGGCATTGCGGAAAAGAGCATGAGGCACAAGGCCTGATAGCTCATCAGGAAGAGAGTTCCATAGCCTAGCAGCAGCTGAGGAAAAGGCACTACCTCCCCATCTAACCTTTTTGTACCTTGGGACTACCAGCAAGTTCTTGCTGGCAGACCTAAGCTGCTTGGTAGGGACATAGCGGTGAAACATTGCTTTAATAGCATACGCACCTTGGCCATAGTAAAGTCATAACACTTAAGCAATGCGCAACAGATAAAAGAGATATAAACCATATATTAAAACCGTACAAAAGTTCTTTCACATGGTGTGCAAATTTCGCTTATCTGACCAGTTCCATTGGGATCTCCAAATTGAAAAATAGTTTCATGGCATCTGTGCAAGTAATAATAATAATAATAATCCACATTTGTATAGCGCACAATCACCCGTTAGGGTCTCTAGGCGCTGGGGGCCGTCGGGAAGATTAAGCAAGCTATTGCCCAGAGTCACATGGTGCTGGGCTAACCTGCCGCCGGTGCCGGGGATCGAACCCTGATCCCCAGATTCCAGCGTCAGTCGCCCTGGCCGCGGCGCCACACCTCTCCCGTGTGCCATATTTTAAAAACAGAAGTTTCAATAAAGTGCAACATGCGTGATTCCAACAGTGACATATGCAAACCAAGTGAACCATGGATTCCTCATACTGGTGACACACGCTACAAGTAGTAACCGCCTCTAATGTTTTCCAGCTAGTGTTGATAACTTTTATCGGCAATACCATAAGTCTCACTGATAAAATTCACTTTAAAAATTGTCAATCGATCATGGTAGGAGCTAGCTAATATCCTAATGTTACTACTGGAAGACTCCAGCTCCTTCATGTCATCTTCCTTGGATAATAGCCTGACTTGTTTTTAAAAAATAGATTTTAAAATTCCAGGTTGACGAATAAAATCCTGCCAATGATTTTGCAGTGGAATATTCGCTGTTTGCTCTGGGCATACTTTAATAGAGGCTTCCGCTGCTTCTGTTTCTCAGGTGTCTAGAAGTGAATGTGGAGTTCGTGTGCTTGTTACATGTGGGCACACAAAAGCGGAACAGGAACCTTCACACTTATAAAAATGTTGATAATTTGCCTCTCCACTATTAATCAAGAATATTACTCTAAAAGAATGGAACGACCTGTACAAAGAGTCTTTTTTAAAGCTCCTGGCAAAAGGTTAGCTTTTAAAAGGATCGGTTTCCACACACTCCATAAGTGATTTCTATTTTGGTGAATATGGCGTCCACATCTGTGGTTCTGAAGAGACAATTCAGTGGCGGTTCTTCCATTGGGACGTCAGGCATTGTCCCCCTATTTATGTTGCCCCAAACTCCCAGAGTGCCCCCTTAATCCCCATAGTGCCCCCCATTAGCCCCTTTATGAAATGTGAAACATTTTTAAAATTTTTATTTCAGGCCACAGCCTTTTTTTACAGCCGCGGCTGGCCTGGTTGCAGCAGGAGGGTGCGGATACGTGGTAGAGCATGTGGGGTTGGGGCTTAACATTGACATCAGCAGGCACTAGGAGGGCTACTAGTAGCCATGAATGCTATGCAATGAGTTTGCAGTGCACATGTGAGGTTGGCCGGTTGACTTTCTGTGACCATTCCGACATGCGCACTAATGTCTAGAGATGCCTCGCCCCCTGCACCGTTAGGGAGCCGGGGGCGTGGGGGGAGGGGGGTCACAGCAGAGTGACTAAGCATCTGCACTGACTTGGAATACCTTTGCATCTGTTTTGGCATTTTTTCGTTTGCGTTTTAGCCAGTAGGATTTTACTCTTGACGGAGTACATTTATTTGCAGAGTTCTGTTTCCTTTAAGTTTCATTTTTTCGTTTGAAAGTATGTGTCCTCATATTTCTGAAAAAATATGAATGCGTTTTCATCATTAGTCTCTTGTGGAAGGCGCATGGACTGTTTGGACTCTCACTCTAACTACGTTTGTGACCCTGAAACTTTCCTGAGTCCGACTTGGATGGCCAAGTTTAAAATAAATGTTTTACATCACCCGCCAGGGCCTATTATTTGTGTTTGTGAGACTGGGAGTGTATAACATACTTTACTCCCTGAATTTGTGATTGCGTGCGACATTGCCTGAAATCTTCCCACTTCACTTGACCTATTACTTGGTGCGTTTTACATATAGTACACCGGTTACAAAATGGCAGCAGTCGGGCTGGTAGTGGTGTAAACATTGAAATTCACAAACATTTAAGACTTTGGGGCAGATTTATGTTAACTGGCGCATCCCCAGGGATGCGCCAGTTAATGTGCGCCACAGTGCGCCACTGCTCCGCCACCCATGGTGCGCCGCATTTATGATGCGGCGCACCATGGTGCAAGGCAGTGAAGATGCGTGACGCATCTCTCGGCGTACGGGCGGCGCATTGCAGGAGTCATGTCGCAAGTGCGACATGACTCCTGCAATGCACAGGGGCTACCTCTTCAATGCATGTTGCGTCACCCTTACGCCTGCTTCAAGCAGGCGTAAGGAATTGACGTTGAAAGTGACTGAGTGAAATCTCATAGATTTCACTCAGCCACTTTTAGGAGACGTTCCTGCGCAGGAACGCCCCCCCTGCGCAGGAACGCCTCCTTATGGCGCAGGGCTTTCCAACGTGACGCATCTCCTAGATGCGTCACGTTGTAAATAGGGCGCATTGTTTGCGCTGCCGTTGCATCACATTAAGTGACGCAATTGCGGCACAAAGAGGCGCAAGGGCCTCATAAATCTGCCCCTTTGTCTTTAAGTTAACATTTTATCTCTGGCAGACTGAGATGAAATGTTAACTTAAAGACAAAGGGGCATATTTACAAGCCCCTATCACCACCAGAACAACAGTTGTTTTGATGTTGTGGTGGCGATACTGACTTTGCCCTATTTACAAGGCAGCATTAAGCAACTTAATGTGATATGCCTGCCTCAATGACTGCCTGTGTTATGGCTCGTCTTTCATATGTCAGGGTGCCTCACACAGCAAATTTACTCCCCAACATATTTTCTCACTAGTGGAGAACGGTTGGTGCATTTGGTATAAAATTCACTGACACTAAAGCGCCTTCCACATTACTTCAAACCCTGACCCGTGGCTGGTTGGAGATAGAGGGCAGAGACAGAGATGGGTGGCCGGCGGCTGGTGGCAAAGTGCACTTTAAACTGTGGTCTCCAGTTGTGCAGATAGCACCCTCTGCAGCTCCTCACATGCAGCGCCTCCTGACCGTGAAGTGATAAGTGCTGTTTGGGATGTGAACCTCGAGTTAAGACTGTCAATCTCACTCATTTCAGAAACTCAAAAATCCGATCCTGGCCTTTTTGATTTTAAATAACCCTCGTGGGTTGCCGGCCGAAGCCCACACACAGATACCTTCTACACAAAAAGGCATCTTCAAGAAGCTTGCCTCAGTTGTTCCTTCGCGAAACAAAAGGCAGCATGTTGAGACGTGCGGATGCCTGCAGAGTGCTGTTTGTTTGAAAGTTCACTTTAGGTGAGGGGCTCGCTCCGCCCCTAGAAAAAGAAAGTGTTTTTTGGGTGTGTTTGTGTGTTTTTGCGTGAGTGTGTGCATACATGAGCATTTTTGTGCATGTGTGTATGATTGTATGTATGCATATGTGCCAGTATGTGGTTTTGTGTACAGAAGCATGTGTGTGTTTGTGCCTGCGAGAGCTCGTGGTTGTATGTTGTGTGTGTGCAGGCCTCTCCCGTTCTCCCTATTCTTTACAAAATACTCCAAGCCATTGGTATTATATTTGCTGCTCCTTCCTGCTTCAGTACATCACGTGTCTCAAGTGACATGGTCTTGGTTTTTGCTTTTCTTATTTCATGTGACTCGGTGCCCCTCTGCCTTTATTTTCATTGTACTTGCTCGGTGTCTTTTGTACGTCTATTCTGTTCCGTCTCGCGGCTTGAACTGGCAGAGATTGACCCTTCGAAATTACATTTCCGGGTTTCCAGGCATATTAAAGAGGGGCTCACAACATAGTGTAGTGACAATTGAGCCCTCTCTTTTCATTGAGGACAGAAATAAACATTGCTGTCTGGAACCTTGCATCTGCATGTCTCTACCGAAGTCGTTTTCCTCAACAGCTTTAATTCTCTCCTTTTTGTGTATTCTTAGTTTCATCTCCTCCAATTCTCTATCTCCACAGTGAACCCAACACGCACACTCCACTTACCCGTGATCACTGCGTTTTCTTTTCTTGCTGACGTATTTTGACAGCTGAGTGTCCCATAGAGTCCAAGGACGGAGAGCGCCTCTAGTGTGAACACCTTTATGACCCACTGATAGGCTCGCAGGTCCAGAGTTCTCAATATTGCTCTGTTACAAACACCCCCAAAACCTGAACTCACCCTAATAGACATGTTAATGCAGTAGGATATGGGGCAGTCATTAATGTATTTAAATGTTTTCAAGACTACACATTCAAAATTGCTTTATAAACCTTGCTGTCACACAAAATCATTTCTAAAAATTAGCTTTAAAATACATTTGCCCCTCTTTTAAAAAAAATATTCTCAGGGAAATCACTCCAACTTCCCTTAAGTCTGTTCGGCTCACACACATTGCTTACTCGTTAAGTAAAACTCATCCTCAACATTTACACATCACAACTTTGAAATGTCACCAGCTGCCACTGAGAGGCATCGCGTTTGGATGTTGTATAAAATAAAGTGGAATCATTATTCAAAAGAGCATACATAGCATCAAACTTCCTTACGAAAAAATGTGTATGAATCACAGCTTTTGTTGAAAGATTTTCAATCAGTTTGAATGCCTGCAGGAAGAAGGAGCTCTAACTCAGATTTGAGCAAATATGGAATATTGACACAATTTGTATCAGGCACTAATGTTAATGCCCTGTGGTCTTCAGCTGAAGCTGCAAGAGTAGCGGTAGCAAGAAGGAGATTATTATTATGGTTAAAACCATGGAAACGTGATCAAAGCCAAAGATCTTCGGTTCATCGGCTACCCTTCCAGGGCATAAAACCATTTGGCCCAGAACTCAATCACTGATAGACCTGTCAGCCTTAGGGTAGTCTTCCCCCAAACTATTTGCCTTCCTCCTCTTAATTATTTTTGCTGATCTTGTTTTTGCTGGCCTTAGGACTTTGCACACTTTACAACTGCTAACCAGTGGTAAAGTGCTTGTGCTCAATCCTTAAAACATGGTAACACCGGCTTATCCCCAATTGGCATATTTTATTCACTTGTACATCCCTAGTAAAGTGGTACTACAGGTATCAGGGGCCTGTAAATTAATTGAATCTTTTTGGGCCTTCAGCACTGTTTGTGGCCCACACTCCGCTTGCCCTTTAAACCCTTCTCAGGTCTGCCATTTCAGCCTGTGTGTGCAGATGTAAACAGCCATTTTGACCTGGCAAAAATAAACCTTTTGCCAGGCCCAAGCCTTCCTTTTTAATATATATAAGACACCCCTATTGTAGGCCCTGCATAGCCCAGAGGGCAAGGATTAGCGTATTAAAAAGTTGCACATGTACCTTTAAGTTTTTCATGTCCAGGTAGTGAAAAACTCTTAATTTCATTTTTCACAACTGCAAGGCCTACCTCTTCCATATGCTAACATTGAGTTACCTTATTACATTTAATAAGCTGTAATTTCCAAATGGGAGCAGAGAACTAGTCCATGTTTGGTGCCTTTGGTATTGTAATGAAACATCCTTTATCATGGTAAAGTCGGATTTTAAATTACAATTTTGAAAATGCCGCTTTTAGAAAGTTGGCATTTTCCTTCCTTAGCCTTTTAAAGACTGTAGCCTGTCTCTGGGTCACATGACTGGATGTAGCTGATAGTAGTGCTTTGTGTATTTCTCCTAGACAGCTACGCACAATAGAGAGCTTAGGTGTGCCTGGATGGTCCATTTCTGGCAGGATGGGAGGATGGAGCTGTGCACAGCCCTACTTACACTTGAATGGGCTGTGTCCTGCCTCCACACAAAGAGCTGCATATCCCAGGCAGTTAGTCTGGAGACAGGGCAGGGAAGGCAGGAAGCCTGTGCACTTCAAAGAGAATTTCTAGAAGCTTCTCTCATCTGCTGGAGGAAGGGCACCAGGTATAAACATTGTACTTCAGTCCCCACCTCTTCAGTACACTTCTGGACCTGTGGATACTCTGCCAGGAAGAAGGACTGGTGTGTTGCTGAAAGGACTGTACCTCTACTGCTCTGAAGGAACTGCCGCCCTGCTGTGCTCACCTGCCTCATGCTGCCCACTGCTCTCTTACCTGGGTGAGAAGGACTGGACCTGGTTCTGTTGAACCCAGGAACCCAAAGTGACTCCAAGGGCTAGTTGGCTGGCTTTCTGACTAGAGCCTCAGTGGCAGAGAGCTCCAACAACCTTGAACTCAGCTCCTGGACTCTGCCACTTGTGAGTACTACCCTGCCACGAGGGGCCACCCCAGTCCTGGACTCTGGGAAGCAGCCCTGAAGAAGCTCTACCAACCCATCTGTGTACCCAGCAGGACCGATGCATCTCATCTGCTGCAGAGCCCAAGGGTCCTCCCGATGCAAGGGGTCCTCCCGATGCAAAGGACTTTGCATCGACCTCACAGCCTGCATCAGAAACCGCAACCTGTGTGAAGCTTCCCCGACACAGACCCTTGCATGTCTTGTTGACAGCAGCCTTGACAATGATACAGGTTCTCACATCGCGACCTCACAGCTCCTCAGAAAGATTAACCGCCTCAACAGCACAACACATCCTCAATACTGGACTGTGCATCTCAAGCCCTTGTCAACGGGATCCTTGACGACGACACCGGACTTTGCATCACAGCTCTATGGCACCTCGGAACTGAGACACAGTCTTGGCTGCACAATGCATCCTCATCGCAGAACCTCACAAAGCTCCGAAGCCAGGAACTAATGTACTTTGCCCTGCGGGCCTAACTGGACCCCTGTAGCCAGGCCACCCTCCATCGTGGTCAGCCTGAACATGGGACTTTGTCCTTTTCTGGTATGACCATATATCCACAGTTGGCACTTTGAGCTTTTTGGCACCATTTTCACTGAAATCTTAAAACCTGCACACCTCCAGTTCTACTGATTTGTTTTTTGTTGTTTTGGTCTTCTTGTATCTATTAAAAAAATGACTCTATTTTTCTAAACTGATGTGGGATCCTCTATGGTTTGCTTTCACTGTGTTACTGTTTGAAGGTTTGCACCAATACTTTACACTTTGCCTTGAAGTTAAGCCTGACTGATCTGTGCCGAGTTACCAGGGGTTTGAGCACAGGTTAATTTAGGGGTTGCTTGTGACTTCACACTGACAAGGATTGTGCTTTCTGCCTGAGTAGGGTTTCACTCTCCTCAACCAGTAACCTAATTTCTTACAACCACATTGTGCAGAAGTCTGCAGAAGAGAGAAAAATGTTAGAAACCCATCAGTAAGAAATTGTTTTCAGCAAAATAGTACTACTCAGTTATTTCATATAAACAAATGTCCCTTTCATAGTCATGCCTGTAGCCTGGAGACTGCCATGTCAAGAAAATCCAAGTTAGAACAAGCAAACCCATCAACAAAATGCAAAATCCTGACTGTATGGACAGTGGGAGGAGGTAAGCAGAAGGGGGAAAATTGCACAATTTTATCCCCAATGGAAAAGCTTTATAAAAGACATGAGTAGGTACTGAACTTCATAAAGAATGGATATCTCCTAGAGTTAGCAACTTTACTTCCAAACCAACTATTAAGAGCAACACCTCTAACAGAAGAAAAGAGACAGTGAATGTTGCAAGGAATTCAAACTCTAATACAGAAAGCAGCAATAGTCACCTGTTCGTGGAAGCAGGGAAGACGTGGAATGAATTCAATAATCTTCTTGGTATTAAAACTGAATAGAAGCTACAGACTTGAAATCTGTGAAAAGTTTGTCTGTTGCACGCCATTCAGAATGATAATGTTACAAACAATAATTCCATTAAATTCAAAAGGAGATTTTATGGTGATATTAGACTTCCTGGATGCTTACTTTCATATACCAATTCGTCAAATCTTAATACTTCTCCCACAACATAAGATCTGCTATTAATGTCTCAAAATAATTGTTTAAGGTGATAAGAGATCTTACATCTCGCCAGCTCAACAGGAGTTGGAGAATTTGCTAGATTTTTACAAAAGTGTGGCCTCATTCTTTAAAGACAAGATTCTGAAGATCTTCTTGGAAGTTCAGGTATCTGAAGATGGCTCCGTTTTATCTTTGGAAGATGACTCTGTCGGGTACACCACTAATGGTGAATTGCCTACATTCTCCCCCATTCCAGTAGCAAAATTTAAAACTCTTCTGGGACAAATTACATCATGCTCTTTAGATGAACCTTGCTCGCCCACAGTGTTGCAACTCGCACCGGATTTAATTGCTGCTTTCTTGGAGAAAGTTTATTTGAAGGTTTTGGTGTTACGAGTATACCCCCAGTGCTTGAAAGAGGCGATTATCATTCCCTTCAAAATTAAACTTACTGGGTATCTGGGAGACCTGAAAAGTCTCTGATCTATTTCCCTGCTACCCGTACTGGCTAAAATTCTTGAGATCTGGGAGGCGCATCTATTCTAGTTATGCTAAACTTATCCGCAGCCTCCAAAAACCATATCTACACATCGGCTGTTGCAAAGATTTCAGCCGGGAGACTAAGGTGCAGCATTAAAGCTGCTAGAATCCTTTTCGGTGAATAGAACCCAAACAGTGAGCTGCAGGGATATCACGGCTGAATTTTTTCAGCTTCCCTGGGGAGTCCGGCAAATGTCCTCCCTGAGTCCCACCTTATTTAATCTTTATGTGGCCCTTTGGTCCATTCTTTTGGATTTCGGGTTTTGTCCTTTGCAGATGATACGTAAATCATTGTCTCTATAACCGGTGACTGGGCTGGAGTAGTTGACAAGTTCAGGTCTTGCATGGTTGAAGTCTGCACCTGGATGCAGATGAACTGGCCTAAAATAAATGCAGAGAAGGCAGAGATTGTGGTCTTTGGGGAGGAGAATTCAAGTTGTCATTGCGCTCATAACATGTCGCCTTGACTACGGTAATGTCCTGTATTTGAATAGCAACCAGTATTCGCTTACCAAGCTACAGATTATGCAGAATGCGGCCACTTGGTTGGTGTTCGATGTTCCAAGACATGTTTCGGTGAGGGAGCGATTGCGAACCCTTCATTGGCTCCCAGTGAGGAAGCGGTAGAATTTTAAAGCCTTGTGTTTGTTCTATAAGGCCTTCTACCAGCAGGTGTCTCGCTATCTGAGACCCGCCTTCGAATAGTATCTTCCAAACAGACAATTGAGATCGGTAGGTCAGAGGAAAGTGATTGTTCCCAGATTCAGGAAGGCAAGTTGAGGGGAGCATGTACTTTCTGTGGCAGCGGCTAGGCTATGGAACACTTTCCATTCACAGATTGTGAGTCTTAATTCTTACCCTGTTTTTCGTTGGTACATGAAAACGTGGCTTTTCTCACAACCATAATTGCTTCAGCTTTTCTCCCCGGCTTGCTGGTTTAAGTGCTTTGATACCTTTCTGGTTTTATGCACTTTACAAATACAAAATGCAAATACAAATGGAGAAAGTCTAAAATATCCAAGATTTGCCTAAGGAGACCATCTCTAGGGCTGGATGGAACTCTCAGAGTTTCAGTCCGCGTAATTCCGCAGAGTTACATAAAAATTCTGCGAGATTCCGCAGAGTTCTACCCACCACTAATTATGACACTTCACCACTGCACTGTAAATGTCAGGAGGTAATACCATTCACTATGACATCATACGGAGATATGTTCACAAACACTCGAACAAAAGTGCCTTGAGGTACTGTGGTCCATTGTGACATCATCATTCCAACATTAAAAAGATGCGCTCATGGAATGGACGGTGCATATTGACATCACACAGTCCAGCAGTGTAAAAGAAGGAAGGGGTAATACAGTTCAATATGATATCATGTAGTCACAAACATTGGAACAAATATTCCTTGAGGTGCTGTAGTACATTGAGACATCACACAGTCAAACATTCTAAAAGAGGTAAACATGGGAAGGGCGGTGCATTATTACATCACACATACCAGCAGTGTAAAAGATGGGAGGGTAGATACTATGCACTATAACATCATATATTCACAAACACTAGAACAAAAGTGCCTTTAGGGGCTGTGGTGCATTGTGACACCACACAGCTAAACATTCTAAAAGATGCGGTCATGAGAGCGGTGCATTATGACATTATGTGATCAAACCTTGTGAAGATTGTGGGTACAGAAAGGATCCTCGTCTGCGAAGTGAACACCATTTGGTGTGCTTTATAGGAGGTTAATTGCCACCTGGAACGGAACTCGGTAATGATCAGACCCAACAATCAGGTGGCAAAGAGTTATATCAACTGGCAGATGCCATGGGGGAATGGAGCCCTTGTAGAGATACAAATGGCCTTCTGACCCTGGGCAGAGACATTTTTTCTTGGATTAAAGCAATGTATATTCCATGGAATGAAAAGATTCAAGGAGACAGGCTCATCTCTGACATTCAAGCAAAGTCAGGATGTGAACTAGAAAATACAGAGCAGTCTGGCAGTCCATGGTTGGATTTATTTGCCTCCCCTAAACAACGTTCTTCTTCCTCTGTATTCTACAGCGATGTAGTTCCATCCAGTTTGGGCAATGGATGCTTTAGCAATCCCATGGCCGGAGGGAATTCTTTACACCTTCCTTCCTGTTCCCTCATCCTGTGATCTGGGAATAAGGTGTTGGTTGTCCTAACAGCCCCATTTCGGCCTTGTTGGCACGGATTTTGTTGTTTAAACTGAGAGAAATGACTGCTTGAAAAATAGTTACATCCTTCACCTGTCAGACTTCCAGAGCTATTGCAGAAACATATACGAAGTTTAGCTCTGATGGCATGGAATTTGTGAAGTTTGCCTTGAAATATCTAGGTTGAATTTGAGAAGTGCCAACTGATATTCAGTGTTCAAGAAAATATTCTGATGTGCTGAGGGATATGTGGAAAAGGGGGATATGGTGGACTTTGCGGCCCTGCAGGCAGAATTTCAAATGGGGAACGGAGAATTTTTGCATTATCAGCAGCTTAGACACGCCATACACGCACACATGAGCCAGGGGGACCAGCTACCTGAATATGCCCCGCTCGAAGGTAGGCTACTGCTAGACCCCATGATTGATAAAGCTATCTCCCTCACTTATAAAAATCTCATAAACAACCTCCCAGACCCACTGGAACCCCTGTGAGAAAGGTGGGAATCAGATGCTGCTAGAGGATGATGATTGGAGTGAGGCCCTCCAGTGTCCCCGGGAGGTGGCAATTCACGCCAGATTCAGGCTGGTTCAGCTACGTATCCTGCAGAGGTCATACACCCCACGTACGATACAGTACAGGATTGGATATGTAGCTTCACGATTTTGTTTACGGGGGTGTGAAGAGGAGGGCACTTTATTTCACATTCTATGGGAATGCACCAAAATTCGAGCATACTGGACCAGACTGACAGGTATAATGGGGGAGGTGGTTGGGATGGAGGTCCCGCTGGAGGCCCGATGGCATGTCCTGGGGGTGACGGGCGACATTACCTGGCCGAAATGGGACAAGACATGGCTGGCCATGGCAAGTATGGTGGCCAGGAGAAATATATCGAGGTTATGGGGGAGTGATCTATTGCCAACGGTGGAAGAGTGGGAGCGGGACTTGGATTTTTGCCAGAGGGCGGAGAAGGTTATCTATAAAAGCAAAGGCTGCCCCAAGAAATGGGAGAAAATATGGGCGGCATGGAGGCGATACGGGGGGACTGGATGGACACCCAAACTGGTTCTGCAATGGATTAATGGGGTGTATGCTAACAACATTATACTTCCTGTATGAATTGTTTGAGGATGTGGGTTGCCCTGTACCCCTAGGGCTCAAAGGACCGCTACTGTGGATAAAGATGGACGCATTATGGCATGGGAGGGAGCGGGATGGGGTGGTTGTCTGTATGGGGGAGAATTTAGTCTGGGGTACTAAAGGTGCCTTTGTTATTGCATAGGGGTGTCCTCAGGGGTTTGATCCTTGTATGTAGGCCAATTTGGGTATATATATTCAACACTTGCTTCTTATTCTAATCATTGGGAACATTTTCAAAAGTGGAATACAGAAAATCTGCTAGGCCCAAAATCTTATGATTCATTTAAAGTCCTTGACTTTTTAAGAGAAAGCGTTCAATAAGGTTTATTCTAGAAAAGAGGTCAGTGAGCTGCAGTTCAGTCTGCAGGATAGATCAGCGAGCTGCAATAAGAGGTTTTAGCGACTAATTAGATAACATGTTCCAAGTCATTGTAATTAGCCTTACCAAATATTCTAGAACCATGGCCCAATTTTTAAACAATAAACTTTTTTTCCCACCTAGCTTTAACAGACATGACGCGGGGCATTTTTAAAAATGTAATAGTAGTCACGCTTTCAAAATGCCATTAATTCCTAAAATAACACACTCTTTACAATATTTTCCATTCCTGTCTGACAGCAATTGTTTGTAAATGTCACAGCCTTGATCATGCCCTTTGATATATTGAATGTGGCCAAGATATTGATCTGCCCATAAAAGCGGCATATGGTGAACTGTACTGGGGATACAACACTTTTCAGAATGGGGTGCCGGCCTGTGACATCTGTGCACTCAACCCATAAAGCTTCTGAAAAATCTTGGTCTTGAGACCAATGCTGCTAGCAATATTGGAAAACCCTTTCTGCAGTAAAGTATGTGCATATTGGACAACATACTAGCAACAGCTGACATCTACCTAGCAGAATCAGTTGAGCGATTCCGGAATAGGGGCTACACCAAAAAAGTCCTGGATCAAGCTTTAAGTAAAGTCAAGCTACTTGATCGGGACACTTTGCTCACACCTAAAGATCCCATTAAGAACACCATTAAAGGTTCAGTCAGATTAGTCACCACCTTCTGTGCCCAGGAAAGGACCATCCGCCGCATTATCTGTGCGGAATGGCCCATTGTCTTGACTGACAACATCTTGGGACCTATTCTGCCTAGCTTACCAGCTATTACATTTAGGAGGGCACCATCCATGCGTGATGCCCTAGACAGACCTATGCCCGAGGTTCCATCTAAAAAGTCTTGGCTCAGTAAAAAGGGATTCTTTAAATGTACGTCTTGTCGGGCTTGCACATTTGCGAAGAACAGCACCCACTATGTAACAGCATTTAGTGAGGTTAAAATTCCTATTCAAGAATATTTATCGTGCAGGTCGGAATTTGTTATTTCCAAACTTAAGTGCACGTGCAATCTTGAATACATAGGGAGTACTAAACTCCCTGTGCATAACCGCATTTTGCAGCACATAAGGGCGATAGTAAATTCTGACTCCAACTATCCGGTTGCGAGACATTTCAAGGCTATCCACAATAACCAACTTAAGGACCTTGAATACACTGTCTTAAGTTCTGTTCCACATCCCGGACGGGGTGGGAACCGAGAAAGATTGTTAAGACAGAAAGAATCCCACTTTATTCTATCTCTCGATACCAGAGCCCCCAATGGATTAAACCTAACGGAAGACTTGTATAATTTCCTCTAAATTGCACAATACATAGGTCTCTTTTTTGTATCTTCCTTATCAAGCTCTAAGTAATTCTAAAATGCTGCATAAGAACTATCTGCATCATATTTTTCAGATTATACGACTTCTAGCTCTAACTGTAAAGATATTTCTTTCTGTATTCGTTATTTTCTTGGTTTGCTTTTGATACATCGATATCAACCTTGGACATAATTGTATATTTGCCCTCACTTTTTTCTCTCAATTGTTTGATTGATTAACTGAGGTTTATCTTACTAATAACAATTCTGTCTTTGTTTTTGTATATAATGAAGCTGCCACAAATTATGATTTGTGTTCTCTTTTCAGTTACCTCCTTAGCTGTTCGATTTTTTGAATCACGTAATTAAGCTTTCTATTGTACATAGCACTTTAGCAAATTAACTTGTATAATATTGACACCGTTTCTATATGTATATAGATATGAACTATGTTTTTCTTTGGTATGAAAAATTCCTTCAAATTGTATGAAAAATCTATTCTTGATTTTTTTAGGAATTGCATTATGGAGAATGAACTTATTTATATTTTAGAATGATTAGTTTATGAAATCTAAAGTTATTTCATGACACTTGTCGTCATTCTGTACTATTGGAGTTCTCTGTTTTGCTCTTTGACACTATGGGGCCCATTACGATGTCGGGCGGATTGCCCCCGCCAGGCTGGAGGTAGCCACCACCAGCCTGGCGGGGGCAATCCGCCCGACATCGTCCTTAGAATTCCCCCCGCCATATTAGGATGGGCAAATTGTAATGCCTTTCCGCGGCGGCGATGCCGCCACGGAAAGGCATGCGGTCTTCACTCCCCCCAGAGTGAAGGTGATGGGGGGGGTGCACACAGGGGTGGGGTACCTGTGGTACCCCCCTTTATTTGCATATACATAGCAGCATGCACCGCGCGGTGCCTGCCGCTTTGTATATGCAAATGCTACAATGCATTTATAGCATTGTGGCGGCAGGTGCTGGGAGCACCGCCCGCCACAATGCTATAAAAGCAGGATGTGCCCGCCACTGTGGCGGGCACATCCTAATCCCAACAACGGGACCCCCGCCCTAATGGCGGGCGGTCCAGATATCCGACAGGATGGCGGGCGGACAAAGTCCGCCCGTCATCCTAATGTGCCCCCTATGTCTTGATTTTTTTGCCAAATGCACAAACATATTAATTTAAAGATGGTTATACGTATTAATTAGCCTCTTTACATCAAATGGTTTATTTACCAGCTGTGTCTTTTCTTCAATAGTATGTTTTCTATTTTCTTTCACTTTAGAGGTGTGTCTTTAAAATTCTTTTCTACCTACTTCTTGGTTTACTATAAATTGGTAATGCATTCTGGGGCGCATCATGTGACCAAGCTCCCTTGTGGAGCGAAACGCGTCATGGATTGACATTGAAGTCTTTATTCTTTTCGTGTGAATACATTTTTACTCTGCTACTTATTTGAATACTGCCATTGTGTCCTGATTGCTGCGGATTAGGAGGTGACTCTTGAGGTCTTCACCTGGTCTTTTTTGCAGTGTACTGGAGAAACAGGAACATTGTTCAATATATATATATATATATATATATATATATATATATATATATATATATATATATATATATATCGTAGCAAATTCTGTTTCCTCTGCGATTCCACACCAAACAGAAAGAAGGACCCCCAGCAGCAGGTAAGTTTTCAGTGGGAAGATTTATTTGCTCTCACAAAATGGTATTCCAGGCATGACGCGTTTCGGTTATCCAGTAACCTTGATCACATCTATATATGTTTTTTTTTTTCAAAACAAACGGTCCACAACCAGTGCGCACTATTCCCGCTGGTGTCTATGTCGAGGTTAGACCATACCTCGCTATTATGTCGTAGAACAAGGTTATCACGGCACTCCAGAAGTCGTGTCGTTTCAAATAGCTTTTATTAAAGCATAATAGTCACCACCATTACCACCACCAACGTTTCAGCCAAGAGATGGCCTTTGACACAGTTACGTGAGTCCCTCTTCACTTTCACCTTATATAGTGTATCATTTTAAACCCAGTATGATGCATTCTGGGACTTGCAGTTTTCCAAGAAGTCACAATCATATTTACACAGTGATGATTTCTTTTACACTTACATATTGGCATTTTAAACTCATTTATATTCATACTTTTTCTTTTTGTATACAAAAAACAAAAAACACATTTTGTCATGTGTATAGACTGTCATCCTGTTGGTTTAGTACCCACTTTCAGGATACTTAAATAGAATCCTGAAACTGGGTACTAAACCAACAGGGTCCAGAGTACAGCAAAGCAAATCCGGAGCATCATCACCCCACCGTGTACGGCAGGCAAAGAAAATCAAAAGAAATTGTGTATATTCTGTTGTTACGTTACTGTATATGCTTGTCAATAATAGGGAAACCTTGCTATAACTTCAACGTGTGCTTGGGAGTAGAATTCATATATTTTCGTTTTAATTGAATTTATTGTGAATTTATTATAAGTATTACTTTGTATAAATTATGCTGCAATTTCCACATAATTATGAATGGTGGTTGAAATTTAAAGAATTCTGAATGCTGCAGTAACTATTCTATGTTTATAGTAGCATTACGAGTACTTGATGGTGGACCAGGTACGGCTTGGCTAACTTGATAAAGGCCGTCCCGGCTGAAACGCGTTGTTTCTTTGCAAATAAATCACTTGTTGTGAATTTGGTGTGCCGCCTCATTCCATGGAGTGTGGACCATTTCGGATTATTGTGGCTGTCTGCCACCACTGCTGGCACTGACACATAAAGGCTGCCGTACAGTGTTTCCTGGCAGAAACTCGGAACTCATATATATATATATATATATATATATATATATATAATATATATAAATATATATATATCAATGCATTCTGTAGGTAGAAACGCGTCATGGCGGTGGTGCAGGTCGTTCAATAAAATCATTGCACCAAATACCGGGTCCGTGTTAAAACCTGTGTCGGGTCGGGGACAATCGATATTTGCCCGGCGGTATTGCCTCTGTGACCCTCTAGTTATTTAATCAATGAAGAGGCAGGCGCTGGAGACTGGAAAGCAGGAAACAAGGTTTTTATTCTCTCCGGAGGAGAACACAACAAAACCGGCAGAAGGTATCGTTCTGAGGTGCTCTGGATACATTTCTGAGGCCTGGCCTCTTATACACTGTTTTATGACTTTATTGTAGATTACACATTCATGTTAAAGCTTTGATGTATGGAAAAGACATTCCCGGAACTCCCCTTTGGGCCCGTTCCCACACACATTTACAGTTGAAGTCCCCACCCTAGTCACAACAGGTGATGAGTATCACGCAGCTGGATATTCCGCCGATTCACGGAATGTGGGGGGTTTGATCGGATCTCATGGAGTGGGGGCTTTGATCTACCCGGGGATCCTTTGATGGGGGAAACTTTCTATTGTACGGGGAGGGGCAAGGAATGGTATCGGCAGAGCTGGGTGTCGGCCTGGGAACGGGGAAGACAAAACGGGCACACGGGGAAGAAGGGGGTTTGCATCTAAGGGCCGGAGATCATGAAAGGGAAGCAGGGGGGTGTCGCGCTGGGAACAGGATGAGGGCCTGGGGCAGAGCAGCGCCGAAGAGGGGTTTATGACTCAAGGCAGGTGCAAGCAGGGGGTGGTCAGCGTGCAGGCTTAGTGAAGGCGAAGGGCTATGTCAGGGGCCAGCGGCATGCAAAAGGGTTCGTTCTGATCGGGGCATCTTAAAAAAATGGCGGGCGCGCACGACAAAAGTGTGGCATCAGGGGAAGAGGCAAGATGGCGCAGATAATGTTCACCAAAACGTACTAATTTTCAACAGTCCTCCCTTTAACATATTCAAGACATCTTGCTGGCTCATTTTCTACTCGGTTCTATTGTGGTGGGCATGAGAAAGAAAACGGTAGGAACCCTAGATAAAAAGAGTTGTAAACAATACATTTTAACATTTCTAGTTTTTAGGAGGTGGGCCTATTTGATAAACTTTGATCAATTTGTTTAGCAGGAAAGTCATAGGAATGCAATACAAAAACGATTCTGTAGCGAGAGCAGCAAGTATATTTCATACTGGCAGGTTATTACATATATATCAGGTTCGGATTGGAGCATGATCAATACAATGGCGGCTGGGAGAGAAATGAGGTCTAGCAGAAACGGCGATTGGGGATGTCAAATGTTCGAAGTTTAACGAGTTCTCATCATTCTTTGTTGCCTTTCGTTGGCGCTGTTGAGCACCGGCGGTGGAGCTACAAGTCCAGCTCTGTTCTAAGTTCTGCGTTGCAGGGCACGACCCTTTCCTCGCGTTTCTGGTCGGAAAGGTCCTTTTCGCCCTGTGTCCTTTGAGGTGATTGTCAGAAAGTTCAGATGGAAGAAGAGCGTACAAAACAGTCCATAGGGTAGGTCAGAGGAAAAGGGGGATGGAGCAAGGCCAAATTAGGAACAAACTAGGGGAACGAGAGACTTCAAATAGGCGGGCGTGTGACCGAATTCAGAGAGCGGGGACTTGTCGACATACACTGGACATCGAGCAGGGGCATCAGGTCGACCCTTTCTTCTCATGTTGTCGAAAACAGTGCCTCGTCCTGCAGCTCTTTTCTGTCGTGGTCTCGCCTTGGCTAATGTCGCAGGTGTTCCTTAGTCTGCAGTCAGGCCTCGTGCTCCCACATCCGGTCCTTCTCTCCTCCAACAGCAGTACCCTTAAACAAGTTTGAAAAGACAGTCTTTAGAGAATTTGCAGATGAAGATAATCAAAAAGTCTATTTCTCTCCCAGCTCCAGGCAAAGAATGAAAATGCCCGTTATATTAGTGTTCACGACTGGCATATGAATGACCGGTGACGGGCCTGTTGGATTTACTATGACTTTCCTTTACAATTATTTATTACAGTCACGACAGTTCATCTGATGGTGACCCACCTTCGTGAGACGAACCTGGCAAAGATATGCCGTTCTCTAGAGTTTTACATTTACAAAGGGTACTGTGAGTCGTCAACATGGTACTACACAGGTATTTTGCTGAGAGACGATCATGGCTAAACATTTCCTTTTTATCGATGCATCCTGCTTTTCAACTACTACGGGGTTTATTTCGATGATTTCTTTACCTTGGACTAGTCTGTTAACCTTGTAAAACATCATTCTGGATCCTACGTAACCTTTTACAGCCCGATTACTTAATTAGGAAGGACAGGGGTTTTATGGGAAACAACCAGGGACATAGGAGACTTGTGGTAAGGGCATAAATCGACCCATCTCTCACAACCGGAAATGAGGGGTAGTTTCATAATTCCAGTTTTTGGGCGGCTGATACAGGGGAGGTAACAGGGGTGATCATTTTTCCGGTTTGGGTATTGCGACAATTCGGGGAGGGGAGGGTCGCGTATTCTGAGGTCCTTGTTTTATACCATAGGAGCCGTTGACATGTAGTTCCCTTATTTCGGGTCAGATTAGGGAACCTCTGTCGTCTTACCTGTCCTTTACCTTACGGCCCAACCTCGGTTCATTGACTTCTAGCGGAAAAGGAGAGGTAATGACGCGGTCTCAGGGTGATTGTATTAAAGACAAGTTTTTGTGCAAATACTGACGGTATTTGAAGCCAATTAGGTGGTGTGCTAGGGGTGGCAGTCTGCCAATTTCGGGGCTAATCACTCGGAAGAGTGGGAGTGCAAAAATAGAGGGAGAGAGAGAGAGAGAGAGAGAGCGCAACGGCAGGCTAAATAGTACACGTGCAACAGAGAGGGTGGCAGTGTATTCAAGAAAGGCTATTTAGTGCATTACACAGTAAAGGGCATTCACGGGTCTGCGTTAGAATCTTGTAATCATGCAGTTTGAGCATTAGACAGGGTAGAGGGGACGTGCCTTGAGAAAAAGGAAAGAAGAAAGGAGGTACCATTTTGTCGCACTTTCTCGCATTCTCGGTCCTTCGACCAGTTGGGTCAACGCCTCAGTCACACACACACATTCCCTCATAGTTTCGCATCATACGTGACATGGGTTCATTCGTCCGGTCTGGTTTAAGGGTGATCACTTTTTATCAGGTTGTGCTAATTTTTCGGGTTTGTTCGATACGTGAGTAGTTTGCAGGCGTGCTTAGACACCACCTTGCGGCGCTAGTCCGCTTCGTGTATTAGACATGGCAAGGCTTCAGATCTTCGCCACACCTCGGCTGTAATCTCTGATGTAACCTGCAGAGGGAGGAAAAAAAAAAAAAAAAAGGGGGTGGGGGAGACAGCATTCGCGCATATTCAAATACATGGATTCATAAGTTCTTTACTTACCTCTTACTCGTCTTTCCTCCTCGGGGCAGGGTCCCCGGGGATATGGTTTCTGGAGTCGAGGGGGGGTAGTGTGTCCATATAGGTCGTGTGCGGGGGAACGTAAAAAGGAAACCAGAGGTGCTTAGTGCGAGGTATCTAGTCAAAGGATGTATCTCACTATCGGGATCCTTAAACCTCTTTCAACGCTGTGGCGTTCTAAGGTTCTTCGGTTCTTGGGTCAGCTCCGTTCCCTGATACTTTGGAACGTTGTACTTTATAACATTTACATTATTTCATTTCACCCTCCTTTTACATTCCCTCATTTACACCGTTCGTGTTACCCATCCTTGGAAGTCAAGGTCTTCCTCTGCGCGAGAGTTCATGGGTCAGTCGCGTACTTTGAAGGCGGAGTGTCGTGTTGTCGATCCGATCCGTCCTCCAGGGCTGGGCAACCATCTTCTTTTAACCTTAAAGAGAGAGCAGAGTAGGGTGCACAGAAAAGAACTTTCCCACCGATCCCACATTTTTAAAATAAAGCATGCAATACCCGTCCATAGTTTCAAAAACTTTATTTTGCAAAATCATTTCAGCATGTGGATTATGAGGGTGCGGTCGTATTTGGCCGGTCGTGGCAATGGCTAAAGTGCGTACAGTGGGGGGTGTCGTTTGCAGCAATAAAAACATCGGAAAGTTTTACTCATTCATTTGTAAGAAACTAAAACGTCTATTAATTGGCTGGGGGTTCGGGGGCCTTTATTTTCATAATTTAGAAGCATAATCATAATAGTTGTAATCAGATTTCCTATATGCATACCGTACGTGTGCGTCGTAAATGAGGTTTACATCAGTTATAAAAATATAATACATTGTACATTTGTAATCAACATTTGTAACGGGGGTCCTTTCATACTGTTCGTCGAGTGAGTTCTCCTTGTCTTTTCTAGCCAAGTGTACAAAGGATCATATAAAATCTCAGAACATCAAGTTTATATTAGTGCGAAGGAACACCACGAGGTGTTCGTAAGTTCCGATTGATACCAGCGCCATTTTGGGCGGGGCCGGCTCAGTCCGGAAGCAGCATCGGGGGGAAATGTTTCCCATTACTGGCAGTTTGGACCAGAGTCCTTTTCGGCAGTTCTAGAATTCATGCTAACAGAAGGAGTGGCAATGTCATGTTTGTTTCGTTGGCGATCAAGGCAGCCGTCCCTTACCGGAAGCCTGCAAAGGCCGAAGGTTCCGCCGGGGACCTTTGTAGGATCTTCAAGGCTGCGGAGATGCTGTCGGAGATGGGGGCTCGTGCTCCAGGGGGCAAATGTTCGAGTTATATTGCTGGTCAAAGTTACTCTAGTGGCCGGGGCCCGCCTTCCAGCGGACCCAGACGCCATTTTGAGGCCCTACAGGGGCCACTCTCGTCGAGTTTGCAAGAGTGGGAGAGATCCTTCGGAGTGAAAGGAAGAGGTCCCTGTTGTGTGAAAGCGGGACGTTCAGCTGGGGTGCAGCTGTGATGCCCCCACCTGGGGGGGGGGGGGGCGAGGGAGACTCGTCCGCATCGTCTCCTTCTCCCGGTGCACTCCATGCCGCTCCTTTTCATCGCCCCGCATGAAGGTCTCTCCACATCCGGTGTTCCCCAAGTCCTGTGCTCAGTGCTGTGGGAGTATGGCCACCTGTGGCGCGCATTCGGCGCGGCACGAGTATCAGTGCAGTCATTGCAGGTTCGGTGTTCCGAAAATATGGCCACCATTGCACGTTCGGTGCTGCGCAAGTACTGGGGTGCCACCATGGTGTGTTCGGTGCTGTGGAAGTATTGGCACCATCGCCTGACTGGGGGTGTACGGCGTCGGGCCGGGGGCTGGGAGACCTCCTATCGGTGGAGGTGGGAGAGGCTCGTCCGCGTCGCCTCTCCCTCCCAGCCCAACTTGGACAAATTGTTGTGGAGGTACGTGCAGGACATCCCGCCGTCCAGAGCTGCTGCGGCTGTTACGGAAGGGAAAAGAAAGAGGTGCCTCGTTCTTCTCTGGACATGTGGCGGGACTACTTAAGTCTATCCAGGCCCGTTGCGGCTGGCTGAGGAGACATGTGGCGGGACTACCTACAACTGCCCGGGCTGCTGGCTCCTGCCTCTCCTCCGGCTCCCCCATACGTTAAGATTTCCTGACCAAGAGTTGGCGGCCGGGCCCGCCTTATATGGGTTGCCGTTGGTTGGGCGTAGCCGTAACCCTGCCCTACTTTGGAAGGTTCCAGAATGGGGGGGGGCGAATGTTCTGTTTGACTTTCATTTTCTACAGTTTACCGTTATTATTCCTTGTTTGTTGTGCTAAATTAAAAGTTCAAGTTCATTAATGGTCTACGGATTTTGTTTTACCATTTCTTTCTTTCCAGGTTGCTTTTATGCTAAGTTTCTGCTAACAGAGGTTGAGTAACACGGAAACACGTGTAGAGGGATGACGCAGATTTGTACATTACATACACACAAACTCAGACGGGGGACAGTACAAGTACGACATACAAAGACCCAAGACGAATATAAAACAGTTATTGGTCATAATTATCTCTTTCCGTCTGCGAATTTGAAACGAGGCTGGGTTCCCGTCTTGATGTTGCCCGACCTAGGAGAACTTGAGCATGCCGCTGAAATTGTCCTGGCGAAATCTGTGCCATCGGGCATAATCAAACGTGGTGGTTCTGTCTGGTCTGTCTATGTAAGTCGGGTTCTTCTTTGTCTCGCGCTTTTTCTCGTACTGCCGGTCTGTCGTTCCTGTCGGCCCTTTGCCTTTACTCACGCTCAGTAGAGTCGGGCATTGGGCTTTCCAGTGTCCGACATACCTACAAAAAGCGCATTGGTCTGGCCCTAAGTCTGGTCGTCTTTTGCATAGTGTCGGGGGATAAGTTGTGGGTAGCGGTGTCCTGGGGTTGTCCTGTCGGTATATTTCTCTACTTGGTTTGTCCTCGTCTTTTCTCTGTCGTTGCATAGCCTCTCTGCGCCACATACCGAGACTGTCGAGCATAATTGGCGTTGTCTTATTATTTCGAAGGGCTATTTCTAACGTTTCTATTTTATCAAGGTCAAAGGATCCTGCCAGTGGCCACTGTTTGTCTTGACTCTCTTCGGTATACCTGTGCCACAATTTATTATAGGCTATGGTGACTAATCCATAGTTTATGAACATGTCCTTATTAGGGGTGCCTTCTAGTGGAGCTATATGGTCCACCTCTAATACACGGTCCGGGCTAAACAGGCTATTAATCAGTGGGGAGAAGACAGACATGACGGCTCGTAACGAGGGACTAAAAAGTCAGCACTGCCTATCTTATCACTAGGTGCAAAGACTGGACAGAATATTTCTATTCAACGTTGTTTGCAGGCAGTGAATACCTCATGGATCAAAAAATAACAAAAAAGACCAATAAATAACAATGGGGAGAATGAGTAGGTCCGCAAAGATCTGCGTTACCTACCCTTTTCACTATCTGCAAAAAGGGTGGTCTCTTCCCTGTTTGCAGACAGGGAATCTCCAGGAAACAATAGTTTTGCGAACAACAGTTCAGTTTCAAGTAATTATTGAGTGGGGGAGAAAAAAATAAGCACGGCTGCTGCCCTACCTATCCTCCACTGCTTGCAAAGAGAGAGCCCGTTGTTTCTCCGTTTGTAGACAGTGAATCTCCAAATAAATAAAGAGCAATACTAGTATTTTTAAACAATCAAACAATCAAGCAATCATTTCGCAACTTGTCGTGATTACACGACCTTACCCGGACCATGTGGACAGTTTCTTGTCTTCCGAATCCAGCGCCCGATCGTCCTCTTTTTCTCGTATTTCTCACGGCACTCCTGATGGTCCCCAGTCAGGACCGTAGATCACTCGAGAGAGGTCTGTTCGGAACTAGTGAAGTTCGGATGATCGGCTGCCAGACGAGGGTCTATTGGGCAAGAGCTCTCCCGATCGTTGCAGTCGTTCACTCTGTCGTCGGGACCTCTCCCACTGGATCCACGAGTCGCTGATGGGCCCCACGCTTGGGACGCCAATTGTTAAAACCTGTGTCGGGTCGGGGACAATCGATATTTGCCCGGCGGTATTGCCTCTGTGACCCTCTAGTTATTTAATCAATGAAGAGGCAGGCGCTGGAGACTGGAAAGCAGGAAACAAGGTTTTTATTCTCTCCGGAGGAGAACACAACAAAACCGGCAGAAGGTATCGTTCTGAGGTGCTCTGGATACATTTCTGAGGCCTGGCCTCTTATACACTGTTTTATGACTTTATTGTAGATTACACATTCATGTTAAAGCTTTGATGTATGGAAAAGACATTCCCGGAACTCCCCTTTGGGCCCGTTCCCACACACATTTACAGTTGAAGTCCCCACCCTAGTCACAACAGGTGATGAGTATCACGCAGCTGGATATTCCGCCGATTCACGGAATGTGGGGGGTTTGATCGGATCTCATGGAGTGGGGGCTTTGATCAACCCGGGGATCCTTTGATGGGGGAAACTTTCTATTGTACGGGGAGGGGCAAGGAATGGTATCGGCAGAGCTGGGTGTCGGCCTGGGAACGGGGACGACAAAACGGGCACACGGGGAAGAAGGGGGTTTGCATCTAAGGGCCGGAGATCATGAAAGGGAAGCAGGGGGGTGTCGCGCTGGGAACAGGATGAGGGCCTGGGGCAGAGCAGCGCCGAAGAGGGGTTTATGACTCAAGGCAGGTGCAAGCAGGGGGTGGTCAGCGTGCAGGCTTAGTGAAGGCGAAGGGCTATGTCAGGGGCCAGCGGCATGCAAAAGGGTTCGTTCTGATCGGGGCATCTTAAAAAAATGGCGGGCGCGCACGACAAAAGTGTGGCATCAGGGGAAGAGGCAAGATGGCGCAGATAATGTTCACCAAAACGTACTAATTTTCAACATCCGCATTCGTCTGTTCCAGAACTAATGGATTGTGTATGGGGAAGCATGCAGTTACATTTTTTATATATATATATATATATATATATATATATATATATATAATATATATATATATATATATATATATATATATATATAAACAATATCCTGTCTATTAAGCCCTTGACGCTGCAATTACCACAGGTACCGATCTCTCGGACACCAAAGTTCGTGAAATGAAGTGGTTTATTTTCTTCTCTCCACCAGCATGACGCGTTTCAGCTGTCTTAAAACAGCCTTGATCACATGGCATCAAAATACAAATGGGAGTGCTTAAATACTGTGATAATTAAGATTGACATCAAACACATGGTTTAACTGACATGGAACAAATACGATCCTATTTCACAAAATAATGAGAGGGAAAAGTGACACAAATAAACTGATGCAACCAAACCCATTTAAAGACGGCATCGTGAAATGATCTAACATCATAATGATGGGTTCCAACAACCAAATTGTCACATGTAAACCGTAACTGTAATCAACGCTAAGTTTGATAAGAGTGCTCATGTATAAAATCATAGTGATGAAATAGTATTTTTCTATTTCAAATGAGCGCATCTAAAACAGTCGGACATGTGAACCTCGTACCTTCTCATTAGTGATGACATAAATGTCAACATTGCCTCCATTCTAAGTCAGTTAATTAAAAGGGAATAACAAAACCCGTGCCTGATGCCAAATTGAAGTGCAAGTGCATAAAACAATTAAAGTGCATGGTAATTGCGCAATAATTACAAATTTTCAATAAAAAGTAAATATAAAACCATCAAGATGATATATAATGGTAAAATTTGCGCGAAAATTTCATATATGTACACAGATATAAACATTGAAACACAAAAGCTGATTATGGGAACCTTACTACAGCCATAGTGACCATAATTACATATGTCCTATTTGATTTAAGGAAAACTTCCTAGGTGTAAATTTATAACCGGCTTTAGAGAACCTACACCTACTCTCTAATTGTGTGTGTTTTATCTTAAAATTCATATGATTCAAAGGGCTCATATATACAAAGTGAGAAAAAGCTAAACTACTGAAACAAGAAAAAAGAAAAGGTATAGTCCAAAATGTAGTGCCAATCCTACTCTGATGGTGTCAAGATGTGAAATGAGACCAATACAGATCATTTAGATTTACAGTTTATTGACGCTGGAACTTATTAATATATATATAGTTTCATATAGTGCAAACATTGCCCAAGGGCATTGGAGCGTTTTACATGAGAACCAGAGTACATTACATAAGGTCAGATTCATTATATTTTAAGCACAAGAGAGTAAGTAATTTGCCCAAAGCCATTACCTGGACTCGATCCAAAGTCGGCATATCTGGCCATTAGGCCACATCCGCATTTCTCAATTTATGTGTAAAAGTCATACACAATTGAGATGATTATGTATGATCACATATAGTGACAACATTTTTGTGAAGTTGAAAAACAGAGGGTAAAAAAACATCAGCAACAAATACTGGAAGGTTCACATGGAGTCTTACTTGGGAATACTTGCAAGGGTTGAAAGCAGGACTTATGGAAATAGTTCAGCACCTCTGCACCAGTGATGCTGGAACAATTTTCAGAGCGGGGGTGCTGACATCAATGTTACATCACTGGAGTCATAGGGAGTGTGAAGAATCCGAGCTTCACACAAAGTGTAGCAAATGTATTCAGCAGGAGAGTAGTAAGTGTGTAGTATGTAGCTGGTGGTGCATTTTGGAGCTGTGTGTTGCAAATATATTACTAACGTATCATACGGAAGCTCGCTGTCATTTACAGACCTCACATCTCCATTGAAATGGCCACATACATACAGTTTTACTGCTAAACCTCTATAGCACACACATGTGTTTTATGGCACATGTGTTGAACACAGGGTTCAGTGAGTATTTATAATTTGTGCATCACCAAGCAAAAGTGTCTGGATTTGTTTTGATCCTCTTAAAATCTTTATTCCATTCAAATTCAAATGTGCAACATTTTTGCTTTCCTAACTGCTGATATATTGTGAATTAAGTGTATTTACAGGTATCTGAATGTTGTGTGTTACAACAAATAACATCTAACAGCCTTTTATTTCTTTCACACTCTCTATAACATGGTTCACTAAACTGATCCTCTCACTTGGAAGTCACAGAAAAAAAAGTAAATACCAATCCCCTGTTGAAACAATATGCAGCAAATTATCAGAAACATAGCTTCAAATGTTACCTCTGTCCTCGAAGCATAGCAAACATGACAAGATAAATACAAAATGTAAAGGCATTTTTATGTATACCTCTTTCGTGATCCACCAGGAATGGGCTGGAGAACCACAAATGGATCATGACCTGAAGTTTGTTGAACAGTGCTTTGGGGTACTTAAACGTTGTGGGTTTAAAAACGGTTGTTCCAAATCCAGTAGCTTCTTGGGGTTTGACAATAATGTTGAAGGGACTACTGGAGAAACCACGTTGTCCATATTTAAGGATATTTCCGGATGCGAATGTAATTCAGGGGGGCTGGGTTTCATTATAGTGAAAATGGCCTTGCCCTTTGCACCAGTGAAGACAAACTGCGAAAGTTCACAAAGGGCAAAAATCCAGAAGTTTGCTAAAGTTTAGCAGCGAATATAATGTTTCCATGCCCCTAATCCACAGAAACACATACAACCTCATCTCCATTTACATTTGCACCCCTATTAATCTCTTTCTCAAGCACATTCATATTACATTCGTCAATCCAGTCAAGTCATTTGTTAAAAGACATGTCTTTGCACAGTCAGTGAGTGACAGAGTGACAGAGAGGATTCCTTCCTGCCGGGTCTCGAAGAGTGACTGCTCCACTCCAGGCGAGGATCCCATTGTATTCATGGCCACAGGTACCACAGGGAAGAGAAGGCAGCAGGGTCATGTGCACCAGCCGGCTTTGTTATAAATACAAATAAGGGGCGTAGAATCCCTCTCACAGCAAAGATTAGAGAGTTATTATAAGGCAGATTTAGGGGGACAATGAACAGAACAGTAGGCATGGGAGTTACCAGGTTGCCTTGGAAACAGAAGATGCAAACTCAGGAAGGACTCCTGGTGGGAGCTGGTGAGGGCATGCTGGCACAGGAGCCAGCCTGTGCACGCTGATCATCTCTCCAAACAGTGCCCTTTGAAGCTTGCATTCACAGTGGAGCACATCTGGAGGATTCACTGTATCACGAACAACACCTGGGATCTGGTAGTTTTAGTGAGAAAGGGAAGGTGTGCCGCGAGCCGTGCATCTACAAAGGCTTGTTTCCACTCAAACCTAATCCTTAAAGCCTAGTGACCTTTGCCACCGGGCAAAGTCGCATTTCTATTTAATAGGAAATTGTTTGGAGTTCAGATTGCAATAATATTGATGCTCCTACATGAAGTGCATTGTAAACTGTAAGTTCGCCTAGAAGGGTTTCTTTTTTTTTTATAAACAATTTTATTGATTTTAGACAAGGCAAAAAGACCGGCAATACAGCACAGTACAGTAATAAGAAGAAGTCCCACATTTGATTAGGTGGTAAACCCTTATAAATCATGACCTCGAGGTCCCAAGTAGCACATACAGTCGATCAAGCAAAACAAAGCCAAGCTATCTGACCCATCCATTTGCCCCAGACCTTACGGTATTTCTTCGGACAGCCCTGTGCTTCATATGGGGGTATTTCCTGTTTGGCACACCAGTCTACCCCTTATGCCACTTCTTGACGCTAGGTGGAATAGGGCGTTTCCAATTGGCGGCTATGTCCTGTTTAGCTATGATCATCGCTGTATTAAAGAACAGTTTTTCCTTCCTGGATCCATCCAGCCCATCTGTGATCCCCAGGACCGTGTGTAGTGGGTCATGGGGGATCTCCCAACCCAGGACCTCTGTGAGTTCCTGTCCTATACACCCCCAGAATTGCGTCAAAAGGGGACATGCCCAAACCATGTGGAAGAAGTCTGCCTGGTCTTGGCCACATCGCATACAGGAGGCAGTTGGGTATAGGCTGGCCCTGTAAAGGTGAGCGGGGGTTACGTAGGCAGCGTGCAAATAGTACAGTTGGATCAGGCGGAGCCTGCCCGATGCAGTGACCGTCTTAGGTGCCATGAGTGCGTCCCTCCAATCATCCTCCTCCAGTGGACCCACCCAGTCTTCCCACTGGCTTCTGAGCTGCTCCAGTGTGGTTGGGGTGTTGTTGGTTTATGAGCGGAGCTCGTCATGAGCACACCTGTTTTCGAACGTTCAGCACAGCGGGGAAATTATCCCCGCGTACGAACGTTCCAACGGTCATGACGAGCTCAGCTCGTCATGAGCACAGCTCAACCGCGCCTCATGACGAGCTCAGCTCATGACGAGCTGAGCTCGTCATGAGCACGGAAAGTGTTAAAGCAAGTACTATCTTCATCATTCACCCACCTAGTCCCCAAAAATCTGTCCAACCTCCCCATGGTGACCCTTCATGTTTCCCTGTAAGTGCACCATTGGTTTCATACTTTCTCATGAACGCTTTTTTTCAACATTCCCCCTTTCCCCCCAATTCTTCCCTAGAAGAGGTTGGACTCGCTTACTTCGGTCGCTCACTACAATTCTGGTAGAATTTCCCTCCGCATATGATACTGCTACCCTCACATAGGTGATATCTATAATAGACATTTATCTATGTTGTGTTGTTAGATCAATATAATCAAGCATTTATTATGTAACTTCCATGATGATAATTACTGTTATAAAGGTAAACAATAATAATGGTATATTGCCTTTAAAATCTGCTTTTCACTGTAAAGTAAGCCAGGCCTACTACCTTTGTCATAACTTTTCAAAATAAACATATCAGACTAATAGCATTTACCATACCTTCTCCCAATGCACCAATCAGTACCATAGCCTTTATCGTTGGTTTGTCACCATAACAATCTCACACCCACTGTATTGAGCATATGGTTACCTACAAGGCAGATACCCATCAGGCATAACACTGCAAATATGTACAAAATTGCACTTGTCAAAACAATTCACTACCCTCCCAAAAGGGGCCAAAAAGGATTATTACAGTGTCAACTCTCCTACCCCCAGAGTTAGTCAGAGAGGATAAACAACACAAAATTATTTACTTTCTGCGGTAATCTGTGAGATTCCATGTAAGAAATATTTGTCTACAGGCTTTAACACAGTATAATAGCAATCAACCTTAAAAGACCTATTGTCCTTATGATATGTTTTTCACAATAAATAAACCAGGCCTACTGCCTTTGGAACACACTGTCATAATAAAAAGAGTAGCCTTATGGCATTTGACTTATTTTTCCAATGATCTAATCAGTCCTTAATCCTTTATCAATGGCTTGTCGCCATAACCAAATTCAGAAGATTTGTATTGAGCATAAGCATTGGCACAGGGCAATACATTGGATACTATCACTTCTTTTAAGGGGAAGTACGCACCTTCAACCAAATAAAAAGTATGTATAGATTAACATATAGGCAGAGCCTATACCCCTCAGTACTGCTTGGTAAGGTTCCATTTCTGTTTCTCACCTAAGGGCTGGCAAAAACTGCTCTCTCAAGTCAGACCTAAAAAGACATGTTTCAGGCTCTTTATTTTACATGATGCCAACACTAGGTGGGAACCTAAGCCTTACGCTGACATACAGAAGTACTAGCATGCAGAAGGGGTGACAGCAGCAGTGTTCAGCATGTATGTGTGTATGTATGCATATATTTATGTAGATGGTATTTCTATAGCGCAAACCCAGCCAAAAGATATCAGATCGCTGTGCATGGTCAAAGACAAAAATTAAGTAAAGTAGCAGGAGGAGAAGAAGCAGGGCTGTGGGTGGTTAATGCATAGTGATGTCGTGTTCTTAGCAGAGGTGAGTGTTCAACTCTTTCCTAAAAGAGGAGTGATGCAGGACTGTTCACATGGGGCTTGCCCCACACATTGCTGGAGTTACGTCTGTTTTCAGACACACCAATTTTGCGCCTACCGATATGCTAGGAATACTGACGTATCTGTAAATCCTTGCGACTCATAGCACCGCACAGTAAACACAAGCAATCCATGGTGTCGCAAGGATGGCGCTATGAAAAGTGTTGCATCGCTGTTTTCCACCAGTGATGCAACACTCTTCATAAATGAGGCCCTCTGTTTAATACTCAGGGTTGCAAAAGGGGCATAGACACAGTTTCAGCATCCTTCTAAACCACAAGTAATTTATGGAAGCCTGTATCTGCTGGGTGTGGAAGACATAGTTTGGCAGTTTGATTGGAAAACAAGGTGCCTGTAAGAAATTGGATTATTATTTGGAAGGTTGACTATCCACCTCAAGGAGCAATCACAAATCATGTCAGGGTGAACCCTCAAAGGCGCTAAATGAACCTGAGCTAAAGGCCTGGAAGCTATGGCACTGAGCAGACGCGCTTAACTTAGCGCAATGTGTCAATTATTTATGGAGTACCAAAACAGAAATAAGTTGAAAAGGCAAAACAATAAAAAAACCTCAACCTGAATTAATGGAATAAAATGTACTAAACAAAATTACACAAATGTGACAAAAATCGGATATGAGGAAATGTAGATGTTGTTATTCTTTAACGTTGTAGGTAGGAATAGTGCAAAAAATCACAAAGGCCAATGCTTGTCAGTAGTTTTAGTAGACCAGCACCTAGGCGCAAATTGAGGCTGACAGCGATTGAACAGAGGTCGAATACACCAATCAGGTTTGTCCTGGTCAAAAATTTTACCTTCTGACTTTGTCCTCAAAGTCCCAATCTACCAGATGAGTTCACTTCTAAATGCCCCTGGAACTTCAGGTGAGGCGCTTAGAGACTCATAGGGTTAGGCAGAGGCCAGCAGCAGGGTACAGTCAGGTCCTGTTGTTGCTGATCAGCTGGGAAGTTTCAGGAAAGGCCTTTTGTAAGTTGTTGTACCTCTGAAGTTTGAACAGGAGGTCGCTGTTGTGGCCCTTAGAGTCTACTTTTTTGTCCTGGGTAAGAAGGAGCATGTCTAGTACT
Organism: Lissotriton helveticus; assembly: GCF_964261635.1. Classification (NCBI taxonomy): domain Eukaryota; kingdom Metazoa; phylum Chordata; class Amphibia; order Caudata; family Salamandridae; genus Lissotriton; species Lissotriton helveticus. The sequence continues at coordinate 1,113,611,682 of NC_136072.1, read as the reverse complement.
TCAGGGCTCCTCTTAGGTAACAGCCAGCAGGTCCTATCCTTTTTTCTTCCCCAGACACTCGTCACCAGCCGACTGGACTACGGAAACGCCCTCTACGCCGGAACCACAGCCAAGCTACAGAAAAGACTCCAGCGCATCCAGAACGCCTCCGCCCGACTCATCCTGGATGTCCCCCGACGCAGCCACATCTCCAGCCACCTGAGGAACCTGCACTGGCTCCCCGTTGACAAGAGGATCACATTCCGGCTCCTCACCCACGCACACAAGTCTCTCCACGACCTGGGCCCCAAGTACCTCAACGACCGCCTAACCTTCTACACGCCCACCCGCCAGCTACGGTCCACCAGCCTCGCCCTCGCAGCCGTACCACGCATCCGAAGAGCCACCGCCGGAGGAAGATCCTTCTCTTACCTGGCTGCCAAGACTTGGAACTCCCTCCCCATCCACCTTCGGCTGACCCAGGACCATCTCGCCTTCAGGAAACAACTCAAGACCTGGCTGTTCGAGCAGTACCATACCCCTCCCCCCAAGCGCCTTGAGACCCTCCCGGGTGAGTAGTGCGCTATACAAATTGCATGATTGATTGATTGATTGATCCAGAAAGTGTTCAGAAGTGGGTGTCTGGAGATGTCACTTTTATTCCAGGCACGAGCTAAGGGGTAGTAATGATTCCATGATTCCTGGGCACACCCTAATCAATGGGGTAAAAGTTTCTGGGATCACCCTAACCATGTTGGGTGTTTTCAAGTTGACTCTGAGTGCCGTGGGTGTGTACTGTGGTACTCCTGGTCTCCTCCCACATTTCACACTAAAATCCAGTTTGGGGCAGCCAATCTACACACAATAACCCATAGATATAAGTCTAGTAGTACACAAGTAGGCTTTTCCAACAGACAGTGGATACACAAGAATTGTTTTTGGCATCCTCTTTTCCCTTCCTTCCGAGTTTGCCCCCAGAGCAATATGTAAAATCCAGAGACAGCTGTCTGTTGGGACAAAGCATGTCCTTCAGCAACACGCCAGTGGATACAGAAGAATTATCTTGGTATCTTGTTCTCAGCCTTTCACTGGCATTCCACAGAGTTATATTAAAACCCAGAAGACCTGTCAAGCAGGCTTTGACACTGTAATGTCAAAAAGGCAGCTCAAAGCCCCCAAACTACATATCTGGTGGATTCAGAGAGCAGTCTCTGTCCATTCTGGTCAGCCTATTGTTTCCTCTTGGGAAGCATTTCACACCTTTTTTCATGCGTGTTTAAATACTAATTACGAGCTGGTAGGAGTTTGAGAGCAAATACAGGGAACATCCATTACGATGTGGTGTTTACACCGCACTACCATTACAACGATGGTTTTACAACGCAAGTCGTTACCACGACTTACGCTGGAGGGCGTTCTAGGCTAAGGTATGGTAGATTCACTATTCCAACACCTTCCCTACTGTACGTAGGCTGGTGTTGGAATAGTAAATTTTACTATTCCTAAGTCCAGCACCCTACAGCGCAAGTCGTGGTAACGACTTGCGTTGTAAAACCAGCGTTGTAATGGTAGTGCGGTGTAAACACCGCGTTGTATTGACATACAACCGCAAATACAAACTGGCCTCTAAGAACATCAGACAGTGTAAAAGTACTTTTCCTTAATATTTATTACAAATCTGACTTCACTATTGAATTGGTTTATGAATAACTATTAAAATTGTTGATTAAATATTGCCTAGCTAGTCCTATTCCTGAGATACAGTATTAGGATTTTAATCTGCACTCTTTTTTCTATATATGACAACTAGGCCTGCCACACACAAAAACAGCTTCTAGGTGTTAACATTCCATTCCTACATATCATACTTTCAGACACTATGCACCCTGCCTGGTGGGCTCTAAGGCATACATAGTGGTGGCTTACTAATATTTAAGAGAGAAGTTTTGAGCTGACATAGGTTTATTATGACAGGTCAAATTATAGTGTTTAAAATGCAACAGTCAGGTTACGATGTTAGGCTTGCAGCCATGTTTCACACTGTCACTGTAGTGGATGGCATAACAGGTGGTGCAGTCCATAAAAAACTAAAAGTGGCTCTGCACTCAAATGCTGTAATAAACTAATTATTAATGAAGATTTATATCCAGCATTTAAAACCAATGATTTTTTTTTAGCAAATTGTGATACTAAATGTCAACAATTTGATACAAATTACATGAACATTGCGTCTTCCAAATAAATAACATTGCCAGTCAAGGTACTGGAAAAAATGTTCTCCTTTTATTCTTTATTTTTTATTCAAGATTTCTATCAGTAAAAGCAGCACAGAATTGATAGCTGACGCAACGCGTTCGTCCCAAATGGGACTTCTTCAGGCTTTAACATGTTTAGAATATGACACATAGATGCCTCTTGTCAGGCTGTAGCAAAACGGTATCCTATAACGTTAAACCTCTGTATATTTCGAATATGACACACATAAACTTGGTATCAGGCTCAGAACAACACGAAATAATATTTTAACTGGTGAACGGGATATGTATCTCCCAATGTCACATTCAGATGTCCCTTTCCAGAAGAAAAAAAAGGCGATGCGGTCCAATAGGAACATTTCACTTACAGGCCCTGGGTACAATTTGTACCATATACTAGCGACCAGATAAGTCAATTCTGCCATGCTTATAGAGGGAGCATGGGCACTTTACAACTGGTTAACAGGGTTAAATTGCAAAGAGGCTAAATGCAAGCAAAAATATAGGTTCCAGCATTATTTATTGAGTGGTACCTGTAAAAATATTGGTCCTTCTCTGTTTATTGCCTAGGAGTGCATTATGCACTCATGTTTGAAGATATACCTTCTGGCAAGAGGCAGCTATTACATAGTCTTCAGAGCCGGTGAGGTGTAGTTATGTATCGTAAGATGCAGAAGTTGACTTGCTGCTACATTTAACATTTTTGGAGTCATCTTAAGTAAATATTGATATCCCATGGTGTTGCCCACTTGCATTATCTAGATGTGATATGAGTCAGGAGGTAGCATGGACTTTCTGTGGGAGTCCAAGATAAGGCAAGATGCACTGGAGAGTCCTGCTGGTGTGGGTTTGATAAATTGGTTGACTTGAGCGATTATTGTGAGGGCTGGATCCAGGATGATTCCAAAGTTCCATAATGTGGAGAAGGTTGTTAGCGGCATTCCTAGTTCGTCAGGCCAGTTTGTTAATGAGTTGTAGTTTTTCCACCACCCACATGTTAGAATTGCTGTTGTTGAGGGATTCAGATTGAGATTACCCCGTTACCCACTGGATTGTGGCTTTGAGGCAGTTATCTGAATTTGAGAGATCAAGGTCATTTGGTTGATCCATTTTGAGGATTATCTCTGTCATCAGCAGAGGTGCAGCATGTGAGGTTGTAGGAATTGATGAACTCTGTGAGTGGTTTGGTGAGCAAAAATAGTCAGATAATTGAGACTTATGGAACCCTCTCTATGTTGTATGGGTTGGCGGAGAATGGGGGGGTAATGCTTGATCTGTCATTAAGACACGAGTGGATCAAGTGAAGGGTATTTACTTTTTTTCTGCTCAGCAAGGTTTCATGATGTACATTGTCAAGTATGACTGGTAGGTCCTAAAGAATTAGTGCTTTCACTCCTTCTGTAGTTTTCAGGACAAATTGGCCATATCATTATAATGTCTAAAGGTTAAAGAGATTTTATTAGTGCTATGATATTTGTTAGGTCTCTGTGCACTCTACAGTACATGTATTAATGTATTCAGAACCCATTAGTAATATCAGTGGTAACAACTACGGGTGTGACACATTTGCATAATTTGATTTTGCGTAATGATGTGAAATTTTGCAAAAATCACATGAAATGAAGAAAAATGCAAAACCAGCATTTAGTACTATGCTTAAGCGCAAAATGCATCCTTGCATCCATTTTGGATGTGAGGACGCATTTTACACTAAAACAAGCACAAAAAACACCAGTGCTGCGATTAACAGGCACTTACATTCTGGTCGTTTCTGTTGGTCTGTTGGTCCTATGCTCCTGTGCTAAAACTTTGCTGTGAATACGGCATAATTATGCCACATAACATAACGGCAACATTTTTTAAATTTTGCGTAACAAGCTTAATTTGAAATCACCAGGTTTAGTTAAGATTACGCCAGCATAACTGAAATTTCGCCAGAGCATAGCAACGACCCTTGCTAGGAATACTCTGTCTGTGACCCATTGCAGCCATCTTTATGTATTCGGTGGTAAAGACAGGGCCACTGCCTATCTAATGTGCATCCTGATGTGCTTACCAGGTGTGTTGATTAGTGGAAGTGAGCTAAATTACTGTGGACTTGCAACATTATCAACGTTTTGATGTGAATGAGTAATAGAAATGTCTGCACAATCACCAGACTGTTTACGGCTTCTCCAGATTCTAAGAGCTTCTCCTATATGTTGTAAGCTTGAGTAATGTCGACTGTCTGACATTTCTGTCTCTCTTTTACTCTGACTGTTTATCTGCCTCTCTCTGTCCATCCCTCTGCCACTCTGTCCATCCTTATGCCTTTCTGTCTGTCTGTTTCCCTATCTCTCTGCCTGTCGCTCTGCTTGATCTCTGTCCTTCCATTCCCTCTCAGACTGTCCCTCTGCCTGTCTGACGATCCCTCTGCCTCTCTCTGTCCATCCTCTGCCTCTCTGTCCATTATTTGCCTCTCTTTGTTCCTCCTCTGCCTCTCTCTCTTAATACTCTGCTTCCCTCTGTTCATCCTCTGTCCATCCCCTGCCTCTCTCTCTTCATCCTCTGCCTCTCTCTGTCCATCCACTGCCTCTGTCTGTTCACCCGGTGCCTCTCTGTCCATCCTCTGCCTCTCTCTGTCCATCCTCTGCCTCTCTGTTCATCATCTGTCTCTCTGTTCATCCTCTTCCTCTCTTTCCATCCTCTGCCTCTCTCTGTCCATCCTCTGCCTCTCTGTTCATCATCTGTCTCTCTGTCCATCCTCTGCCTCTCCCTGTCCATCCTCTGCCTCTCTGTCCATTATTTGCCTCCCTTTGTTTCTCCTCTGCCTCTCTCTCTTAATACTCTGCTTCCCTCTGTTCATCCTCTGTCCATCCTCTGCCTCTCTCTGTCCGCCCTCTGCCTTGCTCTCTTCATCCTCTGCCTCTCTCTGTCCGTCCTCTGCCTCGCTCTCTTCATCCTCTGCCTCTCTCTGTCCATCCTCCGTCTCTCTCTGTTCACCCTGTGCCTCTCTGTCCATCCTCTGCCTCTCTCTGTTCATCCTCTGCCTCTCTGTTCATCATCTGTTTATCTGTTCATCCTCTGCCTCTCTTTCCATCCTCCGCATTTCTCTGTCCATCTTCTGCCTCTCTCTGCCCATCCTCGGCCTCTCTGTCCATCCTCTGCCTCTCAGTCCATCCTCTGCCTCTCTCTGTCCATTCTCTGCCTCTCTCTGTCCATCCTCCGCCTCTCTCTGTTCACCCTGTGCCTCTCTATCCACCCTCTGCCTCTCTGTCCATCCTCTCCGTCTCTGTCCATCCTCTGCCTCTCTCTGTCCATCTCTCTGCCACTCTCTGTCCACACTCTGCCTCTCTCTTTTTATCCTCTGCCTCTCTGTTCATCCTCTGCCTCCCTCTGTTCATCCTCTGCCTCCCTTTGTTCATCCTCTGCCTCTCTCTCTTTCCATCCTCTGCCTCTCTGTCTATCCTCTGCCTCTCTCTGTCCATCTGCTGCCTCTGTTCATCCCTCTGCCACTCTGTCCATCCTTATGCCTTTCTGTCTGTCTGTTTCTCTATCTCTCTGCCTGTCTCTCTGTCCTTCCATTTCCCTCTCAGTCTGTCCCTCTGCGGTCTCTTGATCCCTCTGCCTCTCTCTGTTCATCCTCTGCCTCTCTCTGTTAATCTTCTACCTCTCTGTCCATCCTCTGCCTGTCTAACCTCTGCCTCTCTGCCCATCCTCTGCCTCTCTCTGTTCATCCTCTGCCTCTCTCTGTCCATCTTCTGCCTCTCTCTGTCCATCCTCTGCCTCTGTCTATCCTCTGCCTCTCTGTGTCCATCCTCTGCCTCTCTGTCCATCTTCTGACTCTCTCTGTCCATCCTCTGCCTCTCTCTGTCCATCTTCTGCCTCTCTCTGTCCATCCTCTGCCTCTCTCTGTCCATCTTCTGCCTCTCTGTTCACCCTCTGCATCTCTGTCCATCTCTGCTTCTCTCTGTCCATCCTCTGCCTCTCTCTGTTCATCGTCTGCCTCTCTCTCTGTCCACCCTCTGCCTCTCTGTTCATCCTCTGCCTCTCTGTTCATCCTCTACCTCTCTGTTCATCTCTGCTTCTCTCTGTCCATCATCTGCCTCCCTCTCTCCATCTTCTGCCTCTCTGTTCACCCTCTGCATCTCTGTCCATCTCTGCTTCTCTCTGTCCATCCTCTACCTCTCTCTGTCCATCTTCTGCCTCTCTCTGTCCATCCTCTACCTCTCTCTGTCCACCCTCTGCCTCTCTGTTTATCCTCTGCCTCTCTGTCCAACTCTGCTTCTCTCTGACCATCATCTGCCCCTCTCTGTCCATCTTCTGCCTCTCACTGTCCATCCTCTGCCTCTCTCTGTCCACCCTCTGCCTCTCTGTTCATCCTCTACCTCTCTGCCCATCTCTGCTTCTCTCTGTCCATCCTCTGCCTCTCTCGGTCCATTTTCAGCCTCTCTCTGTCAAGCCTCTGCCTCACTCTGTCCATCTCTTTGCCTCTCTCTGTCCATCTTCTGCCTCTCTCTGTCCATCTTCTGCCTCTCTCTGTCCATCCTCTGCCTCTCTCTGTCCACCCTCTGCCTCTCTCTGTCCATCTCTCTGTTTCTCTCTGTCCATCCTCTGCCTCTCTCTGTCCATCTCTTTGCCTCTCTCTGTCCATCTCTTTGCCTCTCTCTGTCCATCCTCTGCCTCTCTCTGTCCACCCTCTGCCTCTCTCTGTCCATCTCTCTGTTTCTCTCTGTCCATCTTCTGTCTCTGTGTCCATCTCTCTATTCCATTTCAATACGCTTCTCTACCTATATGAGTTTCTTGTTCTCTTTAAGTCGTCATCAGTCTGACGTATAATACGTTCATATATTGTAACATTTCTTTTAGAATCATACGGTTTCCTTGGCAGCTGAGTAAGGTCAAGGTGAGGAGGACCATTGCCGAAGCCCTGCAGGTCTGGAGCGACGTGACCTCACTGACCTTTACCGAAGTGCACGAGGGGCGAGCAGACATTATCATCGACTTCACCAGGTGAGCCATGATGGAAGGAAAGCAGGGGCAGAAAGTGGGGAGAATAAAGGAAAGGACAAGAGGAAGAATGGCTCAAAATAGATTATGAGCAGAATAAGAGAAAGTGATGTAGAACAGGTGAATGGAAAAAAGGCATGAATAAAGCAATGATTAAAAGAATGTCGAAAGGGAAAAGGGGAAGACAATAAAGGCAGGAAAAAGGAATGGAGGAAGGAAATGAAAGTGGTAGAAATAAAGGAAAGAGAATGGAAGTGGGGGAGTGAAACTAAATAGATGGAGATGCAAGGTACCGGGATTGAGATTGGGAACCAAGAGGGAAAGAGAGGAGGAGAGGGTGGAAGAATGGAAAAGAAGGACAAAAGAAATGGAGGAAGAAAGGATCAGGATAGTGAGAGGACCGAAGAAAGGACAGATTGGGAAAAGAAAAAGAAAGGAGGGAAGGATTATATAAATGAATGAACAGGACAGCGAGTGGACTGGAGAAAGGGCAGATTGGGAGAGAGAAAGAAAAGAAAGGACGAAAGCATTGGAGAAATAATGAAAATGATAGCGAGTGGACAAAAGGAAGGACCGATTAAGGGCGGATTGGGAGAAAGAAAGACTGGAAAGAAAGGACATAAATGAAGGAACGAGATACAGAGAGAGGGCAAAAGAAAGGAAGGATTAAGGACAGATTGCGACAAACAGAAAGAAAGAAAAGAAGGAAGGAAGGAAGGAAGAAATGGACAAGAAGTAGGCAGAGCAAAGTGACGGGGACAGAAAGGGGGGACATAGGATGGAAGAGTGGGAGAATGAGTTATGGTAGACATGGAGAGGAAAGAGTAGTGATAACGTTAAAAAAGAGGGAATCGAGTGAAAGGGGATGAAAGTAAAGAGGGGAGGGGCTCATGAAGAAAGAGTTGAGACAAATGTGCAAGTGAGAGAAGGTGGGAGAAATCAGGAAAGGGAAGGTGGATCTGCTGATAGAAGAAAAGGGAATCATGTGGAAGCAACAGGAGCGGGCGGCTCAAGGATGGGAGTGAAGAGAGTGGAGAAAGAAGGAGGCGTGGCAGAAAGAAGGATGACAACATTAAAATTACAATCGATATGACGTCAGTAGTTCTTTTGTTTTTGCAAAGTGTCCTTTGCTTTCCTCACTGAAGGAAGAAACCTGTGCTCCTCCCACAGGTACTGGCATGGCGACAACCTGCCGTTCGATGGCCCTGGGGGAATCTTGGCTCACGCCTTCTTTCCAAAGACCCATCGCGAAGGAGACGTCCACTTCGACTACGACGAGACGTGGACCATCGGGAACAGTCTAGGTAAAAGGGGTTCTATTCTTGAGCCAGGCTATGAAGGGTCAAGAACCCTAACACTCATTACAGAGGCAGCAGTCAGGAAGCGCCACAGTATTAAAGAGCGCATGCGCGCACACGCGTGTTCGTGTCTTCTTCAAGCGCCACACGGACGTCAAGAGATGCCACATCCTCACCAGCCATTCTTACTCTGCCCAGGTGTAACAGGGGTGCCATATTCCCCAATGCATGGCAGGAAATTATCCATTCTCACCTACTTGGGCAGTAAAAGACAGCTGTGGCTGTAGGTTAGTGCTCCTCACTCACTCTTGAGCTATGGTGCCATTGCACTTGCTGCACTAACGATCTCTAGGCCCTGGGGCTGTATGACAATACCGCATATGCCTTTACCACGCATGCCTTTACCACACACCCCTTTACAATGCCACCTTTACCAATCATGCCTTTCCCATGCAGATGCCTTTACCACATATATTAAGAAACCACCCCAAAACCCACCAACCCCCTTTATTCCAAATTACCCTTATAACTCTTTTCCACTACCCAACCCAAACCCTAAAATTATTCTTACCACCCTTTACCGCTAAACCCTAACATTACCCTTACACCCCTTACCAATACCCAACCCTAAACTCTAAAATTATCCTTACCACCCTTTACCCCTATACCCTAACATTACCCTTACCACCCCTTACCAATACCCAACCCTAAACTCTGAAATTACCCCTACCACCCATTGTGACCACTTACCCAAACCATATAATTTCCCTTAGCATTTTATATATACTTACACTTACCTTTATATAATTGCCATGCATGGTGAAGGAATGCGCGGTAAAGGCATTGTGTGGAAAAGGCTGTTACTCCAATTTGCCTCAGCATCCCAAAGAGGGCTCGCTGCCCTGAAAATTCTCTGTACCTAGCAATCTTTTACCCATAATCTGCCCAATCCAGCACACTTCATTAGCAATACTTTGCTCATTTTATCTTATCCCAGGGCTGGTGTCACCACAAGAGAGCACCTAATTATAGTAAATGACCTTAAAAATGGCCTTGCTTCTAGAGAAGCTCTAAATATCCTTGTACCTGAGCTGCTGGTATCAAAGCTAGGAACGACGTCTGTCTTCTCGTGGTTTCTGCTACGATTTGGTCTTCTCTTTTTATAACATAACTTCTTAAAGTGCATTTTGTCAGCCCTCCATTCTCAGATTATCATCAACACTCAATGAGTGTTCTTCTGTTGCTACAATCCTGTCTAGAAGTAACTTTTCTCTTTCTATGGCTCCAGCTGAGTATTTGCAAAACCACCTTACTATAGCTACTAGGCATTTTATGCGTCAACGGGGTGATTCACAAATATTGGTTGTATATCCGTGATAACTCAGATGGACAGAAAACATGCATGCCACCATTTTATAAGAGGAGAGTGGGAGATTTTAAAATAATAATCGGGAGAATGTAGTCCTGCTATTGACTTCTATTGAAGGAGAGGCAATTTCAGGCGGGAGCCAGCCAATATAAAGCTATTTTTGGCTTAAAAACCAGGTGTCTCCCGCCTGACTCAGGTTTGTTGGCATGTATGAGAAGAGATCATGCTCAGATTTACAAAAACAAATTGAGCATGCATCCAAATGACTAGAGAAGTCTCAGACCTGTGCTTTTCTGCTAAAACACCCCAAATAGCCGCACGGCTAGGGAAATTCATAGAAGCAATCAGGGCAGCCTTGTCACAGAAAACTGAGTCACTAAAACAAAACCAGCCGGGCTTCAAGCAAGAGATATATAATACTCTCCACAAAGTTTTACGTACTTGCACTTTACTGCCATTTTTTTTATAATCGTTTTTAATGTTTTAAACTTCTCTACAGTTCGTAGCAAGTTTGCCTGAGATTTTAACTTTTTTTTTCCTTTTTTCTTCTTCTTTTTTTTCTTCTTTTCTTCTTTTCTTTGGAAGTTTTTTTGTAAAAATAGTATATTGTAAAGATTTTAAGTAATTGAACAATAAAGCTTAACACCAGACTGCAGGCAGAATTGGCTTTTAGCGCGGGTCAGCTGGGCTCACGCCCAAGGCGTGAACCTTCAGAGGGGCGCAAAGAGCTCTCCCTGTGACCTGGCTCCAGTGATTCAGCTCCCCACCCTACTATTATAACACATCCATAATTTTCAACCACTACGTCAGCATTAAACTTGACAAAGCAGGCTCCTCAGCAGTGCAAGCCCCAACACATATACACACACACACAACACACACCAGACAATCCTAATGCACCTTAACCCATTTAACACCGGGGAGCACAAACCAAAACAACTCACTAGGTGGCTTGTTTGCCCTAAATAGATGCCAACAGGAAAGTCCTGTGGCTTACTCCCGACACTCAAACAACAGACCAACAACCAACCAAGCACCACAGTGAATATACACAGACCAGCCAGAACGATACTGGGATACTTTGAATCTAGTCATTGTGCAAACCAAGAGTTGGGTAGACGGGCACCCTTCAGACTGTCAAAGACGCACAGGGGCCATACGCATGGCAAAAGAAATACCCTACACTGTCACTTGCGCAACATGTGGGTGATGCATCTCATTTTTATGGGTGGAAGTCCATATGGGCGAATACCAGTTTCAGTTTTCATTGGTTAAAATCCATGGGGCATATTTTTGTACATTTGACATACACGTTTAATGCGTTGAGTAAAAGAGAGACAGCAGAAAAGCACAATAATAACTAAGATACAATGCATTCCTGCTGGGGCCTTATTTATGAAAAGTGACGCATCGCTGCGTGAAAACAGCGATGCGTCACTTTTCACTGCGCTCTCTCTGCGACATGATTGATGCGTCATATTTATAATATGACGCATCATGTCGCAAGGAGTTACAGATACCTCAGTATTTCTGACGTATCTGTAGGCGCAAAAGTGACGCATTGCTGGGGTGTGTCACAAAAGTGACGAAACTCCAGCAATGCGTCCTATCACATGGGGAAAGCCCCATGTGAAAGGGCTTGCGTCAGTCTAACGCCTGCTGTGAGGCAGGCGCAAGATTTTGACGCAACAGCGTCCTAAAAGTGACGCAGTGAAATCTCATAGATTTCACTGCGTCACTATTACAAGGCTTCTTGCGGGGGAATGCCCCCTCTGCATACATTATACCTGACGCAGGTATAATGTAGCGCAGGGATTTACAAAGTGACGCATCTGCTTAGATGCGTCACTTTGTAAATAGTGCGCAACAGGACGCATGTTTTACGCCACCGAAGAGTCACAAAAATTGACGCATCGGAAGCGGAAAACTGACGCAAGGCCTCATAAATGAGGCACCCGCTGTTTCCCAGCACTAACACACTATGGGCTGCTAGTACCAATGCAGGCACACTTGCAGGATGGTGCAGGGGTGCCTGCATTACAGGCAGGATTAATTGTTTTTGTGTGGGGGGGGACACCTTCCTGCACACAAAGAATCCAAAGAGGTGTATTCCTATTTCTAAGTGTGCTGCAGAATGAAGCAGGCATAGAAAGAGGAGTTAACGAGGAGAAGCATTTCTCCATGTTATATCTGCCTCAGGGAGGTGTAGCTTTCTGACACATTCCCAGGTTTACACGTCTTTGGGAATGCACCAAACTCCCAGGGTGGATCCGTGGGAACACTCATGCTCCACCCATGGAACTCTGCCTGAGGCAAATTAATATGTGGCAGCACTTTGAACTACTTTGTATTACTTTGTATTTATGAAACCACTCAAAACTGCGTAAATGCCAAAAAGGTTTTTGCGTCGGGCTGCGCCATTAAAGGGACACAACCCCCAACGCAAAAGCTTAGTAAATGTACCCCTATATGCAGAACATCTCATTTATATAGGAAACATCCACACAGGGTACATCTCATGATAGTAGGTTGAAATCTATATGGGTGGAGAAATCCATATAGGGTATACATACATAAAACTATGTGTTACAGTTAACAGAAATGCATGTCAGGCTCATGTATTTACACATTTCACATCACAATAACACATGTGAAAATCGAAATTAGGCACATATAATTTACCTATATAAAAATATGTATGTTGAGCATCTCATATTTTAGTATTAATCCAAATGGGGTGCATGCAATCATAGTGGTTTCTGTCCATTATGACTTATCTGATCCTCATAGGTAAAATTCGTAGATGGCACATCTCATTTGCATATGTAGGTTTCCAGATGGGGCTCCTCTTATTTTCCCTGGAATCATCACTGGCACGTCCAAATTGTGTGGAAAGGAATCCACATGTAGAACATCTCAATTACTTGCGTATAGTCTACATTGATCATTTATCATTTTAACCTCCGTGTCTTTAATAAAATCCAGCTTTACTGCCCACCACTCGATCTTCATGGAGATGTCTCAGTAAAGGTGAGTCAAAAGGCATTTGTGATTCTAAAGTGATCTTATGATAACGGAAAATCTCATAGCAAGGCAGAGCTTCCATGGTGGCACCTTTAGAGGGTATGCAACCTTTACCACGCAACTTTTACAACGACCTACCTTTACCACGCAATTTTTACAACGCAGGATCCATTACAACGAAGTACCATTACAACGCATGTTTTTACAACGCAGATACCTTTACAACGCATACCATTACAACGTAAGTATTGGTAAGTATATAATGTTATTAAAAATATTATAGGTTTGGGTTTTTGGGTAAAGGGGTATTTTTAGGGTTCAGGGCTAGGTTTGGATTTTTAGGTAAAGGGGTATTTGTAGGGTTCAGGGCTAGGTTTGGGTTTTTGGGTAAAGGGGTATTTTTAGGGTTCAGGGCTAGGTTTGGGTTTTTGGGTAAAGGGGTATTTTTAGGGTTCAGGGCTAGGTTTGGGTTTTTGGGTAAAGGGGTATTTTTAGGGTTCAGGGCTAGGTTTGGGGTTTTAGGTAAAGGGGTATTTTTAGGGTTCAGGGCTAGGTTTGGGTTTTTGGGTAAAGGGGTATTTTTAGGGTTCAGGGCTAGGTATGGGTTTTTGGGTAAAGGGGTATTTTTAGGGTTCAGGGCTAGGTTTGGGTTTTTGGGTAAAGGGGTATTTTTAGGGTTTAGGGCTAGGTTTGGGTTTTTGGGTAAAGGGGTATTTTTAGGGTTCAGGGCTAGGTTTGGGTTTTGGGGTAAAGGGGTATTTTTAGGGTTCAGGGCTAGGTTTGGGTTTTGGGGTACAGGGGTACAGGGTACAAATAAAGTAAAATTAAATTTAAATTAAATTAAATTAAATTAAATTAAATTAATTTTAATTAATTTACATTAAAAAAATATTATATACTTACCAATACTTACATTGTAATGGTATGCGTTGTAAAGGTATCTGCGTTGTAAAAACATGCGTTGTAATGGTACTTCGTTGTAATGGATCCTGCGTTGTAAAAATTGCGTGGTAAAGGTAGGCGTTGTAAAAGAATGCGTTGTAACGTCATACATTCCCTTTAGAGTTATAGACTGGTAAAGGGTGTGTTATGAGGGTAGCCATGAAAATGCATGTAACTCCCACAACTTTGTAATTCTGTGGGTATGCGCAAACATTTTGCAGGGCCAATCCCGACCCAAAATACTTATAAAGGTACTTGCAGAAATATTCTGAGTAAATGTTTTTTCAGCATTGGATGAACGAAAAAGCAAACAAAAATTTGGGGGTATGTTCATTGAGAAAAATAGGAAGAGGGAAAAAAAAACTTGGAAATTTACTTTCTGGCCTGATGTACTCATGCCATTTCTCCACCTAGTAAACCATGTGCCAAATATAGCAAATTCAAAATTCTAAATTTATAGAAAATGCATCAGTCATGTAAGTCCTCTCACCCTGCATATACATTATTCATTCTCTGGCTAAATATTGTGCATGTTTTTCTGAAATTCATTTTAGCTATTTCTTCACTGGCACAGCACAATTTAGCCAAAACGTGCTTTACTAGACGGCATTCTGTTTCCTCTAGTTTTATTAATGAAAGTTCAGACTTACCCGGCCCAGTCCAATTGTAATCTATTTACAAATTAATTTGGTACCCTACCTGCCTATGGCTTCTTCTATAGATTCATGGGCAGTCATCCTCAAATCCTGTTTCTTCCATGAGAGACATTTGCCATAACTCGCATATATCTTAACTTTCTTAGCAGTGGTATGTTGACCCAACTGCTGTTGCCTTTAGATCCCTCTCTTCTTTGTGCAGATCACTTGTTTCCCATAGAGTGTGAGTTGTGCCAACTTCACCTCACCTCTGTGCTTGACTAGTGTAAGTTCAGCTCACTGTCAGTCTTACCCAGTGACACTACGCTTGTCAAATGGCTACAGAGCAGGTTCTCCATAACCTCCTCGTTTGGGCAGGACCATTGCCATACACTGAGGAAAGGTTCTTCTTGAAGGTATTTGCTGTTGCTCACAACCACCCAACCTTTAACACTGCCTTATTTTCACAAGTCTTTTTCAGCCGCTGACTCCTATGCAGATATTTAACTCACTACAACACATCGTCATGTTATGATTCATCACATATCTTAGCAGCTATTACTAGACCTGCAAAACCTCAAATATGACTGCCCTCTGGCCACTCTGGTAGGTTTTTAAGCCCTTTTTAAGCCCTTATTCAATTTTCTACCAAACCATTTAAGATGTACTGTTGTTGACCATCCAGCCCTCACTCAACATGCTCCAAGTACATGTTCCAAAACTGTTCAGCCAGTTTCATTGAACTGTCACCAATCATAATATCGAAGGCATTTAAGTAATTGTGCGCCATAATGTTAGACGGTGCCACATCATCAGAATGAAAAGCAGGCATTGACATATTTGTACATATCAGAGATAGCTGTGGAATCTGCCTGCATCTCAATGCTGTCAATACAGCCAACGTCCCTGAAAAGTTATGTTCAGTGCAAATGACTCCTTGAATACTTCTAGAATTCTGGTGCAGAGAAACTCTTACTTTGCATTTTGTTTACAAATCTATCTCTAAAGGCATGTAGGTAGCTGATTCCAGCCTTCAGAAGAAAGTAGGAGGTTTGTCATTCCCAAGTTAAAAATTACTTGTTCGGTAGGGTCAACCTTGGTTTGAAAAGCATTCGACTTGTCCACCACTGCCCCTGATTCCCACATTCTCCTTCTCAGTTTCTAGCTACAGAGTCATGTGTGTGCTCTTCTTTACCATACAGGGACGGACCTCCTGCAGGTGGCTGCCCATGAGTTTGGACACGTCCTTGGTCTGCAGCACTCCTCCATCGCCAAGTCGCTGATGTCACCCTTCTACTCCTTCCGCTACCCCCTGAGCCTGAGTGAGGATGACAAGCAGGGGATTCAGCATCTGTACGGCAGGCGGCGGCCCGTCCCCGCGCCCACCCCTGCCGTCCCAGAGCGCTTCCAGCCTGAGATCGAAACCAATGAAATCAGCAACCTGGAGGTGAGTGGAGGCAACATGCATGACGTGCCTCATTCCCCTCGTCTGTCTTTCTATGGGAACTGATGTGCACAGGACGTCTGCAATGCCTGTCAATATGTGAATGCCTCACGAAATGCATGCATGTGTGCATGTGTGTACACATGTTCACCAACATGGCCCTAGTCATGGAATAGCTGACATTCATTTTCATTGTGCACTATATGAGATTTTTTGCAAATGTATGTCCATTAATCTCAGTAATGGAACAGCACTGAGAGTTGAAGGGAGAGGTTCATCCCCAGATCTGAGTTCTGAGAAGATTGTGGTAAAAGATTGATAAGAAGGGCTGCCTTGGGGATGTCTGAGTACTGGAACGCCATGGTTAGCTTATTCTGAGGGTTGCGGTGAAGTAGGCAAGCTTTGGGATCTGAAATGTGTGTGCTGTTTAATATCAATCCAGGAGAGAAGTGTGGCAGGTAAAGAATGAGGTAAAGCAGCCACTGGGAACTCACATCCCCTGGGTGTCGTACGCGGTAACTTTCAAAGCAGCTTGCACCAGCCCAATTAAAACTCTTTGTATTCTCCTTTATCTAAAGCCTGATGCTTGTAACGTCGATTTCGATGCCATCTCTACCATCCGTGGTGAACTGTTCTTCTTCAAATCTCAATATGTCTGGCGACTCCGAAGTGGCAAATTACAGTCTGGATACCCTGCACTGGCATCGCGCCACTGGAAAGGAATCCCAAACTCTATTGATGCTGCATTCGAAGACTCCACTGGCAACATCTGGTTCTTCCAAGGTGAGCAAGGCTCAGAAAGCAAAGAGGGAGGAAAAAACGTTGTTTCTGGTCTATATGACTGGCCAGAATACATACAGTGAACATAATATTAGTTGCAAAGAACGAGACACGCCCTTAGTAGACAATCTTCTTTTATTCCATTCAAAAGGGTACAGTTTGTTTTCCTTGTCAGATGCGTACATTTAGTTTCCATTCACAGTTAGCAGAAGATGTGTTGGCACAATCTCTTCATTTTATTATCCTTTTAGATCAGAATGTATTCAGTTCATGTATTATGTCTAGACAACATGTAGGTAGCACCTCTGATGGAAACAAGATTTTAACTAATCTCCTTCTGTCCAATTCTCACTAGGCTCCCAGTACTGGGTGTATGATGGCGAGAGGCAGGTTTCAGGTCCCTCGCCGCTCTCAGATCTCGGCCTGACTGAACCGAATGTGCGGGCAGCTCTGATGTGGGGCACGGAGCAAAACAAGAAGGCATACTTCTTCAAGGGAAGCAGCTACTGGCGCTTCAACCCCACGACCCGCAGTGTGGACAACATCTACCCCCGAAGCATGGGAGATTGGCGAGGGGTGCCCACGGCCATCGACGCTGCCTTCCAAGATGAGTTTGGTAAGTGCAGAAAGAATGGCAAAGAGGCTATTGTGATCCTACCATTCCTTAGGACATCCAGTGTCCTAAGGTTAGCGGAGTAACATATACCAATGAAAGTGGTTCCTCAAAATGATCCACAAAAAAATCTGTGCTCTTTAATACCAAAAAAAAGGACCATAGTTACTACTGCAGGTGGCTCTATGACTGGGCAAGAGGGAAATGCTTATGACCCTGTAACTGCACACCGCTGCCATTTGGCTAGGTTTGCACTATACAAATAACCCATACATATATGAAAATTATTATATTCCATTTATGCCTTCACAATGAAAAAGCCTTCACGGCTGCCCAAATGTTTTTTTAAAAAGCAGATTGAGCAGGCTTAGACTCTTGATGGGCAGCATGTGGTGTCAGATATAAGTAGCTTTTACAACCCTAGAGGAGAGATCTTTGCTGCTGCTCCCTTAACCCTTGTTCTGATGCAGAAGCTATACAACTGGGTAAAACAAACGGAAGTAGCCTGGTCAAAATTACTGTGAGTATGCCGTGTTGAGTCTAGAACCATGAGTCCATTAGTAACACTACAGTGATAGCACTGGGCTAGAAAAAGTTCCCATCAGCCCACCCATCTGGTGGAGTATCGTCACGTGGGAGATGTATCATAAATCCAATGCTTGATCAAGGCACCTGGTAATGATGCAAAGATGGATTTTGTAGATATAATCTTAGACCACAGTGCTTCAATGGTGATGCCAATGGAGTGCAGTGCAAGTGAAAAGTGGAAGTGAAAATAAAATTGACTCGAAGGACCAAAAGTCAGTTTATTAGGTATGGTACTAGGGTCAAATCTAAAAACAACGCCCAATAGTTTTAAATAATAACTATGTCAAAGCATGGTGTATTGAGGTCGACATGTTTCAGCTAGATGGACAACTGGTCCTAGCTTTCTTCAGGACCTGGTGAATATTGCAACTGCAAACTAGAGTAAATAAATTTACAATAATAGTGAACTTGTACACTGATAATGGATAAATCCTACCAGTTACTCTGAGCCCAGATGTATACTGGTGATAATCCAGTCATGCCGTCTTTCCCAGCGTTCTGTGGGAAATGTGCCTCACCTCACCCGGTCACCCACTCGGGAATAGGGAGGCCCCGCTCTGTCCGTCGGTACCTCTACACCAATCCGAGAGGATGTTGGTGTAGAGGTACCGACGGACAGAGCGGGGCCTCCCTATTCCCGAGTGGGTGACCGGGTGAGGTGAGGCACATTTCCCACAGAACGCTGGGAAAGACGGCATGACTGGATTATCACCAGTATACATCTGGGCTCAGAGTAACTGGTAGGATTTATCCATTATCAGTGTACAAGTTCACTATTATTGTAAATGTATTTACTCTAGTTTGCAGTCGCAATATTCACCAGGTCCTGAAGAAAGCTAGGACCAGTTGTCCATCTAGCTGAAACATGTCGACCTCAATACACCATGCCTTGACATAGTTATTATTTAAAACTATTGGGCGTTGTTTTTAGATTTGACCATAGTACCATACCTAATAAACTGACTTTTGGTCCTTCGAGACAATTTTATTTTCACTTCCACTTTTCACTTGCACTGCACTCCATTGGCATCACCATTGAAGCACTGTGGTCTAAGATTATATCTACAAAATCCATCTTTGCATCATTACCAGGTGCCTTGATCAAGAATTGGATTTATGATACATCTCCCACGTGACGATACTCCACCAGATGGGTGGGCTGATGGGAACTTTTTTTAGCCCAGTGCTATCACTGTAGTGTTACTAATGGACTCATGGTTCTAGACTCAACACGGCATACTCACAGTAATTTTGACCAGGCTACTTCCGTTTGTTTTGCTAGTTGTTATAGGGGCCCAAGTTGCCTTGGTCGTTAAAAATGCCCTTCTGACCCTTCCCCACCTCATTTTTTCAGCTATACAACTGGGTGCCTGAAAGGCTGTCTCTTGGAAGCTTAGAAGAGCGTTGCCGATGATACCGGACCCATATAATGCAGTTACTCAGGAGAGTAGAAAACAGCTTGCCTGAATAGGGTGATCAACTGTGGTTTTTCACAACAAACACCCCTGTGTTGGGGTTCAAAAGAGATGTTTAGAACGTTAGTACCACCCTGCCTTTGCAAGAGCCCTCAACATTTCATTATATTTTTAAGGACTGTGCACAATTAATGCTTTAGTGGAAAAGAAGTTGCAACAAGGGGCTGATATTTTTCAGAGTAATCCTATGGTGCAAATGCAAATGCCAGGAATTTTGGTTCTCCAATAATTGTGAAGATGTCATTGAAAAATGGCTATCAGGTCAGGAAAAATATGCATATATTTGACAGAGTCTTGCACCACTGAGACCGCAAAGCGAATAGAATGGACTGATGAAGGTACGTGCTAAGGAGATGCCAGGCAGGGAGGTCAGATCTCATTGATCATTGAACAGATAAAGTGCCTTGGTGCCACAGTGTAAGAAGACATCAAAGTGGGTTGGTGATGTGGCAAGGCCACAAATGGAGAACATTAAACATTGGGGTGCACACTTAAAGAGGCAGAGCTGTTTTAGCAACTCCCAGGTGCTAAACCTAAAGGTCAGGACGGGAAACTGTTGATAGAATAGAGGCATGTTACCAGTGTGCTATATACAACATTGTACCCTCAATTCTACATTCTAAGGATATTATAAGTTGCCAAGGTGTTCAGTTCCATATAAATACAAGACTGCAGGCTGAATGCTTACAATGTTAATGTAAGTTACTAATTTTGGATAGTACACAAGCACCCATAAAAGAGTTTGATGTTCTGAGCACAAGTGCCGTGGATATGTAAGTACCCGACACATAAGTAAATCTGACAGAGAAAAGCCAAGTTCTAAGCTTTTTCCTGATAGTGAGTGGACCTGATACTAATCTCAGATTGCCAGCAGGATTATTTCAGGTGAACTGGGCTATTACAGATTATTTTTACCATCTATGGAACATAAGGGTTACTTAAAGTAAGAGGCACAGACTTGACAAAGGGGCATGTTACTCTTATAAAATGTAGGCCATTGGCCATAAATACACAATGTAGAGGACCTTAAATGTAATCCTAGAAGACATAGACCCCCCCCATGCAGAGCACGCAGGATAGAAATGGCTGAATCAAATCTACCTGCGACAAAGAACACCGGGGTTCTGTACCACGTGCAGGTATTCAAGAGAATCCTTGATGGACACGTTGGTCTGTACCGAGATGTATATTTATGTAAAAGGTCCTGCCTTTCTTGTCCAGTGTCTTAAGAGGATCCATAATTTCTCATGAGGGTTAATGTAGGTCTGCGATACAATAGCTAATGGTAAGGCATGGCTAGACTACACTATCCTGAAGCCCCATCCTGTCCTACTCACGCACCTCTTCCTTACATGTAACTTTTCTCTCCCGCAGGTTACGCCTACTTCGTGAGGGGAAGGCAGTACTGGAAGTTTGACCCAGTGCAGGTCAGAGTCCTCGAGGGATACCCTCGTCAGATCAACCAGGATTTCTTCAAGTGCACATCCGCTGCTCCTGCCAACTCACTCCGATGAAGGGATCCCTGGGATGCTGGGACCAGAACTCTTTCCCACCTCCAGAGGTGCTGCAAACATGGCTTCCACATCCTGACGAGGTTGCCTTCCTCCTCCGGCTAACGGAGGAATAGGAAGATCTCGACCTCTTTAGGGAAAGGTGGATTTCTATCCGTTTTTGGAATGTACCGGCGACTGACTTTTGAGGAGCTGTGGATCCTTGCTGACCAAAAAGGGAGATGGGGATTCACAGCAAACCTGGGTACAAAGGTGAAAGAACACTGAGCAATGAGGGTTGGGACGGGGTTCGGTAACCCCTACATTGTGACATAGAAACTACTAATCCCTCAAAGGAGCACGGTCGCGGGGCAGGCCCCTAAAAAAACAAAATCATCCCACTTAAAACGGTTGGACTTTGGTATTCAGGGTAAAATGTACACATGTGAAAGACGATCACGTGCCACCCTTCATATCCGAATGAGCTACTGAAAATATATCTTGCTCAAGGAATTTAATATTGACAAATTTTGATAAAGAAAGTAAGACAATAAGCCTGCAAAATTTGTAGAAAGTGCTTAATTGCACCTTCAGTGCAATATACTCAGGAGAAACTATCAATTTATACCCACCTTCTACCCCAGCCCGGCTTTCCATTGCTCGAGGGGGAGGAACCATTTGATTGAAACTTTAAATTGGTCAGATCCAAACTCAATAAATGGTAATTATTCTTGGGTACCAACATGTAAACATTTCTAAGTGGTAGATGAACCTTCAACATTACCAGGCTTCCAGATGGCAAGACTCCTGAGTCACTGAGAACTTCACAATAGTCCACCTTCTTAAGTACATTTTCTCTACAAACCCCTTTGCTCTGGTCTATGGTTCTGAACCGCCATAGACCACAGTGGAAGAAGCATCCAATTTGTTGGTCGTGGAGGGGGAGAAAACGGAAATGTAAGCCATTCTCCACAAAATTCCTAGGAGATCAGCAGTCAGACAGCGCTGTGAGTGTTTAACAAAGTTTTCCATGTGCGCCTCTTGCCAGCCCCATACCCACTGTGGACTTCAGAGAGTGCCAAAAGCCTCTTGAGACAACCTACATTTTGTGGTCTGTGCCCATTAGAGTTCTACCTCACCCTGGGCAGCACCCAGACATCGCCGCGTTGAATTGCAGACCTTTTCTAAGGTTGTGGCCATCTCCATTTCCTTTCATGTTAAGGATGGACACTGCAGTTAGTATTTTTATTTCCGTTCTTTATTTTGTATCAGTTTGTAAAAAGATGTGTTTTCACTATTATGGAAGGAGGTATCGTGCATCAGTGCAGGACACTGAGCCGGACTCCACCTCCCTTTAAGGTGTAACTGTTAATTACCTGGATGATAAGAGTGCCTCAGGGAGACAGCACGCGAGGGTCTTTGCCTATCTCCTGTGGGAGGGACTAGTTACCAATGCAAAGCACAGTTGGGAATTTTTACTATAAGCAGTCAAAGGGCATGTGTAGTAATGTGGTCCAGCAGTTCAGGGCCATTATGTGACTGTGGGCCAATAGGGACATTACTAGGAAGACGCACAGCGGGTTTCCATTGGGCAGTAGTAGGGTTTCACATGAGTGCTGCGTTGGAGTTGTCAGTATTGGCACTACTGGGAGACAGCAGCTGGGCACATTTACAGTGGGACACCATAGGTGTGCATAGCAGTGGAGCACTACATTAGACTCGCAGTATGAACAGTAGTTGTGCGTTAGTTGGATTCTAAGCATGCAAAGCAGTTACGCACTTGTTGATCTTCACGCAGGCATATCCGTGGTGCCCCAGGTTTCTCCGTGGATGAATAGCACACGTGCACTTATCTCCATGGATGCACAGTTTTAGTACACTAGTGATGCACCAGTTGTCTCCATGGATGAATAGCAGCGGTGCAATTGTGGTCTTCGTCTCCATGGATGCTCAGAAGTGGTGCATAGTCTGTCTCCACACAAACATATCAGTGGGGCCCCAGATGGCTTCATGTATGAATAGCAGCAGTGCACTAGCTGTCTCCATAGATGTAGTGCTGCAGTGCACAAGTTGGCTTCGACACGGGCATGTCAGTGATGTACCAGCTGTCTCTATGGATGCACTGCGGTGGTTCACCAGTTGGTTCCTAGACTATGCATGGAAACGGTACCTCGTGTTCCTATACTTCTAGCAATGGTTTATTAGTTCACCACTGGGGATTGCTGCAGTGCACTCGAGAGGCTTCCAGCATGTAGAGAAAGGATCCACTCGAGGGATTTCAAGGATGCCAAGAGGTGCATTAACAGGACTCCCTGCATATTTCCTACATAAACGTTCAGTTTGTTACTATCCCATGTATCTCCATTCCAGAGTCATCTGTTTTCAGTTCAAATATCTCTGTACATTTTTGTAAATTTTAATGTGTTATATTTTTTCTATGTGTACCAATAAACATGAACTTTTTTCTACATGTGGGCTTTGCTGTGACTGAATGACATAAATGGTGCTTAATGGGCTCCCGCAACGCGTAGAGGCCTCCCACTGCAAACCTAACTCCAGAACTGCCTTCTACATGTTCCGTGAGTGTTACCAATAAAGCCTCTCTCCAAATAATCACGGTAGCCTCTTGTAAATCCTGATGGGGTTTATTTTCTCCCAGCAAGCTCATGGTTCTCTTCAAAAATCGTGTGTAACTGAGGCCTGTAGTTTACCCCTGCAGAACTACTGGGTTATTGTTTTTCCCTACAGGCACTACCGCTGTTTCCCTGTGTATTCCTGCATTGTTCTCCAAAGGCCAAGTTGGATTCCGTTTTGTCCCTGAAACTCTGCAGTTCTGTGCCTCAGACATTGTTAGGTTTGTGATTAGCTTTGGCCTGAGACGGTGAATGCCCTGTCACTTGTGACAATTTATTGTTTCTTTTTAAAAAAAACTCTAAAAAGGGACTTTTTGCCCACCAGTTACCATTGATTGGCGTCATTGTCAATCTTATTTTCTTCCTTTTTAGGTCTCGCGACCTATCGATGCGCGCAAGCACATTGAGGGAGCGAGAATTCAAGTGCTCAAAAAACTCGTGAAACCAAGGGTTTCGTTCGTGCGGTTTTCTTTAAGTTCACGTGAATCACGTGACAGCAAGCTCCTTCGTGCACAAGCTTGCCTGAGCCTTCTGCCTATCAGCCTGCCAGTTCTCCTCCCCTAATTATTCACTTCACTTGTGACTCCCCACATCAAAGCCTCAGCCTCCCTCCCTTGCCATTTGCTTCCTAACCAGCCTGCCTCGCATAATTGCATCAGACCCGACACTTCAAAGGAATGCGCCCCCGAGAGCCACTTTCACGGCCGTGCATTTCTCTTCCCCCCCTCCCCACAGCAATGCCAGGAGCTTGTTTTTAAATGCTTCAATGAGATAGAACAGAGATGGCAATGCGTTGCATGCAATGATACAGTTTAAAAACTGAATTCGGTTTTACTTCACGAGCCGTTTTCCAAGGTGCTGTAAATTGTATTCGATCATGTTCAGTCATAGAACTCAGTAAAAGACGCATGACTACAGCACCTAATTTGCAAACTGCACGGAGGCTTAACAAAACGTTTCTATCTCGAGCAAATACTGTTCCATCTTTTTATATCAAAAGACTTAGGCCAGTGATTCACTTTCTCGTTAGGCCATGCTAGTAAATAATGTGCTACACCGCATCCCTTTCTTTACCTCATGTGAGGAAACAGCGCCACTCGCTGGGCGGCATTGGAACATGTGCCTAGGCTGCAAAATAATGAGGTGGAAGATGTGCTTATAAGGTCCCACAAGCGAGACCTATTGGCTATGCCAATGCTTGTTATTGATGAGCTTATGTCAGCTCCTTTCAGCTTTACTGTGTCTCTATGAGTTTTTGTTTTTTCCAGGAGCATGTACCAAGTTCTGATTGATTTCTTGATTATTGTTCTTCTGCGCTGCTTGTGCTTGAATTGTGGTCCTTTTTAGGTCGAAGCCTCCCAGACATTTGCTAAAGCCATCTTGGGACATTCAGAAAACTGACCTAGGAATGCATTCCACCCGTTGCTTACCATTGGCTTTGTGGTTTGTCCGTCACATTGCCCAAACCTTGTTTACCATATTCTTTCACAAACTCGATTTCTGTAAACAGGCCTTTATATCTTGGCCTTATCTTGTCACATTTGCTGTGCATTCAAAGACAGAGGTCAAATGCCAAGCTCTCTCTTTCAAGGGAACAATCCCCCAGATTCATCATGGTCATGTTTTGCGAGTCCTTAATAGCGAATTTTAAGGATTCGCTATTAAAGACTCGCAAAACGGGATGCATGTAGAAATCGCAATATTTTTTGCGATTTCTACTGCTTCCTTATTTGCGATTCGCTAATTGCGAATCGCAAATAAGGAATGGCTTTCCCATTCATTCCTATGGGCCTAAAGAATGAATGGGGAGTCCTTCCTTATTTGCAATTAGCAATTAGCGAATCGCAAATAAGGAAGTGATTTCAAGGGTGCCAGGGTGTCCAAAGGACACCCTGTAGCACCCCTGAAATGGTAATGTACACTGGTGTTGCGCACACACATGTCCAAAGAACATGTGTGTGTGTAACATACAACTTAGAAAAATGCACTAAAGTGCATTTTTCTAAGTTTTTGCTATTTACCATGTAGTTAGACTTCGCGGTAAATAGCGGCCCCAGATTTCGAATTCGAAATTTTAGAATGGTTCATGAATTGCATTTAAGGAATCTCAAATTGAGATTCCTTAAATCCAATTATTCGCAATTTAGCGATTTCTAGAATTGCGATTTTTGCATTTGGGATGATGAATCCCAAATGCAAAAATAGCGCTCGCAAAGGGCCAGATTCTCAGAATCTGGCCCTTTGCGAGCCGATTTTGGTTTGATGAATCTGGCTGTTGGTGTTTACTTCTCTTTCTTCAAAGTGAGAGAATTTATTTGACAATCCTGCTGAGAATCCATGTAAGAGTGGAGGGTGTAATATGTTTTTTTTCTAGCCCACAACAAAAAACAAGAAATTAACTGTGATGATGTTTCACAATATACCAGAACTAGTACAAATAAAGCTAATTTTTCTTGTAATTCTGAAGTGTGGTGGAAACAAATATTTGAATAGGATTAAAACACATCAATACACTAAGTGATGACATTTGCACATATTTTCGTTTGTGTGCAGTAAAACCGCATTTCGGTACAAATGGAATGGTCATTTCAATTGAAAATGTGTTGTCTGTAATGGCATTGCACTAACAGACCATGCATTCGCCTGACAACGCCACACCACTCCACTCCACTCTATACCCTTCCACTGTATGCCACACCACCCCATTGTATGGCATCCCACTTTACGACATGCTACTCCACTCTACGCCCCTACACTCTAAGACAACCTACGACATGCCACGCCACTCCAATCTAAGCCACTCACTCCACGACACAGCACGCCACTCCTCTCCACTCCACTCAACATAATTTAATTTACCCCACTCCGATCTACCCCACTTTAATCTACCCCACTCCAATCTATCGCACTCCACTTCAATGTACTCCCCTCCAATCTACCCCACTGCAATCTACCCCACTCCACTCTAAACCAATCCAATCTACACCACTCCAATATACCCCACTCCAATATACCACAATCTAGCCCACTCAAATCCATCACAACTTGGGGTGATCGGAGTTCGTGGAGTTCTTGCTAAAAACTCAGTGAAATTCCATGGAGTTCCGCGTTTGGGGAATGCTGCGCGGCCCTAAGCTGAGTTGCACGGGGCGGCAGCAAAGAATGAGGAGGTGGATCCTCACGGCGTTTGGGCCTGCGGGCGCCGAGTGGGCTGGACTGAGGCAGGATCAATGTAGCCTGAGAGGAAATGTCAGCCGCAGCCTATCATGGTCCATAATCACTATTGAATGTGATAATTAAGGCTGTTGTGCAAGTGGGGATCTTCTTTATGTAATCACCTTGACTGATCACACTAAACTTCATTCACTGCATTTGTGAGCACCCGGAAGGGTCCCCCGTGGCCTGCAAAGTGCGATGGACCACTGCTCATTGGGGCCCTTGCTACTGTTGGGCAGCTGGCTGGAAGCTTGGAGCCTCATTGAACTATGGTCAGAAGTCCATCCTGAATTGATTCAGCTTTGTCGTGGTTTGCAAACATGTCCCTTGACAGATGAAGAAACATAGGAATATGAATGTATTCTGAGGCAGGGGTCGGCACTAAACTTCCTTTATCATTTACAAGTGAAAAGCATGTACTCCAAAAGAAAGGCGCCACTAATGGGACTTGAGAGCAAAGGAGCACACTCTACTGTGATAGCGCAGATGTCAGCAAAAGAGCACAAAACAGCGCTGTACCAGAGTTAGGCAGGAGGGCTGAGGGGGAGCCCACCTCTCTTGGACCCAGGGTCTCCTCTCACCGGGGTAGCAACCCTGCCTCCCCTCTGCTGTTAAAGCTGTGGGAGGATGAGGATGAGGATGAGGAGAGATGGGCCAGGCGTGTAGACAATGGACACTGGATTCTAGTGCTGCGCACGTTAAGGAGCCACAGGGGGGAGAATGAGCCGCTCGGATTTCTTACCTGGTTGCTACGACCACTGCTTGTGGCCGGACAGAGGCGATGCCCAGCCAGAGCAAGGCGAAGCAGAGTAGGGCACATGACTGTTCCTTCACATCAGTCCTCTACTCAAGAGCTGCCTCATCCAGGCCACACCCGCAAGGAGGAGCAGGAAGTGAACGGGGCGAAGGAAGTCAACAGCCAATTGCAGCCCGGAGGCAGAATTTGTGCACTGCTAAACTCTGCTCTGCCGGCTGTTGGTGGAGTTTTGCAGAATGTGTGCTCCAAAGCAGACAGCGGAGTGGTAAAACTCTGCAAACTCTGCCGGCGGAGCGGAGTTTACCACCCACCCTTAATCACAACTTACCCCACTCCAATCTATCACAATCTACCCCACTGCACTCCAATCTAGCCCAATCCACCCTACTCCAATATACCCCTCTGGACTCTCCCCAACCTACCCTACTCCATTCCAATCTACTCCACTCCAATCTATCCCACTCCAACCCACTCTACCCTACCCCACTCAACTTCAACCTACCCCACTCTAACACAATCTACCCAAATACACTCCACTAAAATCCAATGTAACCCCCTCCATTTTACCCCACTTCACCCCAATCTACCACACTCCACTAAAATCTACCCCACTCTGCTCCAATCTACTCCAGACTACCACACTCCACTCCAAGGTACCCCAATTCATCCATCTCCAATGTACCCCAATGTAACACACTCCAATACAATCTACCCAACTCCACTCTACTCCATTCCACTCCAATATACTCTGGAGCAGTTTATGCCACTCCATTCCAATTTAAGCCACTCCACTGAAATCTATCCAAGTCCTCCCCACTCTAATCTACCCCACTCCAGTTGACCACAGTCCACTTTACCACACTCCACTCCACTCTACACAAATATACCTTACTTCACTTCACTCCAATCTACCACACTCCACTCAAATCTACACCATTTCGTATGCATATGTTCTTTTTTGAAATACCAAATAAAGAGTTAAAGGAAAATCTATCCCACTCCACTCTAATACACTCCACCCCAACCACCCTACCCCAATCTTCCCTTCTCAACATACCCCTACCCAGTCTACTCCACTCCAATCTACCCCACTGCAATCTACCCCACCCCACCCCACTCTACCCCACTCCAAAATACCCGACTCCACTCCAATCTACCCCACACCACTCTACCCCGCTCCAAATGACCCCACTCCAATCATCCCTCTTCAATCCACCCCACTCCAATCTCCCCACTCCATTCCAATTTACCCTACTCTAATCTACCCAATTTACCACACTGCACCCTAAACTACCCCACTACACTCTACTCCAATCTACATCACTCCACTCCACTCTTCCCCATCTGTCTCACTCCACTCTACCCCCACTCTACTCTAGCCCAATCTACTCACTCTATTCCACCCAATCCTCCCCACTACTCCACTTCACTCTACTCTACCCCAACCTACCACACTCCACTTCATTCCAGTCTGCCACAGGTCACCCAAATCTACCCCATTCCTGTCCAATCTAATCCACTCCACCCTAATCCACATCACTCCATCTCACTCCAATCTACTCTACACTAGTCCATCCCAAACTACCCTACTCCTATCTACCACATCCAATCAGGCCCACGCCAATCAAACCCACCCCATCCCAATCTACCCCACACCTGTCTTTCCTACTCCACTTCAACCTACCCCACTCCAATCTACCCCTCTTCTATCTATATCAATCTAATCTAAACCTACGTCACTCTAATCTACCTTACCATGATCCACCAAATTGTTCCCACTTCAAACTATCCCACTCCACTCTACCCAATGCCACCATAATCTACCCCACTCCACTTCAATCCACTCCTCTCCACTCCTATCTAACCCACTCAATTCTATTCTACCCCACTCCAATCTACCCCAACCCACTGCATGCTTCCCCAATCTACCCTACTCAGATTTATCCCAATATATCCCCTCCACTCTACCCCGATC
Organism: Lissotriton helveticus; assembly: GCF_964261635.1. Classification (NCBI taxonomy): domain Eukaryota; kingdom Metazoa; phylum Chordata; class Amphibia; order Caudata; family Salamandridae; genus Lissotriton; species Lissotriton helveticus. The sequence continues at coordinate 1,113,582,220 of NC_136072.1, read as the reverse complement.
TACCACAATACAATACAATCTACCCCACTCCACTCCAATGTACCCTACTCCACCCCAATCTATGCCAATTCAATTGTCAGCACTTCCCCACTCCAATCTGCTCCACTCTAAGCTACCCCAATCTACCCTAATCCACCACACTCCATCCCAATCAAGTCTACCCTGCCCCCTCCACCCCAAACTACTCCACTCCAAATCTACCCCGTACAATCAGCCCCAATCCAATCTATCCCAAACTAATCCATTCCAATCTAACCCACCCTAACCCAATTGCCACCACTCCAATCAGCCCTACCCCACCCAAATTTACCACACACGCCTCTATTCTACTCAACTCCAACCTACCCCACTCCAATCTACCCCACTCCATTCCAATCTACCCCGCTTCAATCCAATCGGTCACATGGCTAGGTTAGGCCCGGATGAAACACTGCCAACATGTACTCATTTCTTAAGTTGCCTTCTCTTTGACACAATGACTTTTGACACACATTTGCTTGTGTGAGAGTGCAAGGATTAGTTTCTCTGAAACCATATGGCTCACAATTCCACTTTGTAAGTACACTATGACGACATCTTGAACATTCCGTACACAGCCTGAACATACATTGTTGGTGTTTATTATTTCATCCATGAGGCACCGTTGCTATCACAGAGACAATAAACAAGGTCAGCTCAGCTGGAGCTTCGACACGGAAGCAAGGATACTGTTGTTATAAATACACACGGATTTCAGTGTTCAAATCAGTGGAGCACTCTGCTATCATTGCGAGGTCATCGCTGTGTCGAAGTCTCAGCTCAGCTGATTCCTGTTTACCCTCTGTGATGAGGGATGACCAAAACGGATATGTACATACATTGCCTTCAGGTAATGGGGAGTTAGATCATCCAATAGAGGATTCTTGGCAGAACACCCTCCCTAGGCAACTAGGTTAGGGAGTGCATAGTAGGAAAACACTATACCCAGTACTTAAACGATAACATATATACACTGTTTAGCCCCATGGTGGAATTGTTCGTTTTTTTCACCATCCTTATATTGCTGATCACTTTTATCTCCTTCTCTCTATTGATTATTGTAGCGCATATCATTTTATACAAGAATCACAATGGTTCAATAAATATTAAAAACTCCCTTTTGTGTATTTCTTGTGCATCTCTCTGACCGAGCACAAGTGACTGAGCAAAAAGGTTCTAGACATCTACCACGATTCCTTGGGGGATCAGCGTTGTCATGTTCTGAGATTGCCAAAACTATTTGTCACCTTTTGAGGGTTAGAGGTACTTATGGTGGCACTGTGAGCTGGTCTATAAGCTAACATATCCTGAGGGGATGCATACAGTTAGTCTGGCACCATCCCAACGTTTATGTTGTCCAACAAATGCAGTTCCTAGTGAAAAGTGGAAACCGTATGGCATGGCGCCGCCAAGTTAGGGTTCCTATTTAATAGATCACCTAGGTAGTTCTCTGTTGCATACCCAGAAAGCTCTACTCACCACCTAACGAAAGACGTCCATGGTGGTAGGGACTATCCTCCTCAGCTAAGTAGGCAACCCCTATGTATTGGCTCTAGTTTGTTCAACCTTGAACTTTTCAAAGGATTATCCCATTGTGTTCCCTTCCCTGAAAACCATACACAATTATGTCTGGAGAAGATGACCTTGAAGTAATTAACATCACTGAGAACTGAAGACTTGCAGTTACTCAAAAACTACTACAACATGGCCTCGCACGTACGAGTGGAGATGTGACCTTCATGGTTGAGGCTTGTGATAACTATATACCATATGAACAAAATAGAAATACCTTTAACATCCCATGAACACAGAAATTGGTTTGATGGCACCCTATCACAAACAACTGAAAATGTTAGACTAGGTACCCTTAGCAATGAGGGAGCAACATGGCCCATCTTAGCCGACTACATACGACATCCTAATGTCGATAATTTATCAGCAGTACAACTGCATGGACTATATAAACACTTAGTCACAATATCCAGATGTTTGACACAATTTGCTATGTGAATATTAACACTAAACCCTGCGCAGACTGCTCAAGATGCACAACCACAATTGGCTACACCGGGCATTAGCCCACAAACACTAAATGCTGTCATGGGCAAGGTTACCATCAGACAGGAGGAAATTTCGTTCTGGATCGCACAAAAAACAAGTCACCTTGAAGCGATGTTTGCCCACACTGGACCACAGGAAAAACGCATAATATTAACAGTGTCCTTGCTGATGGGGATGGCTCTCTCTGTGGACGACTGCACCACTTGGGATACAGTTTTTACTGCAGTATATACCAGAAAACATGGTCCCCCTTTATTTGCTATTTTGCCAGAGGTGCTTAAACAGATTCAAAATGAGAATGGGGCTGCACCTGCCCTGGACTTGGGGATGAAAATGATGGGCAAGTTTGCCGCAGTATCCGCCATAGTGTAAAGTAACATTGAAGGGTAGGCAGCAGCGTTGGCTATGCGCCAACGTCTAAGGGATGGCTCTGGGACAACAGGAGCACAGAGTCCCTAAAATTATCAAAGAGATCTATACTATTCTAGGTAGAGATAATTTGGGAGTCGGACCTGGCAAACCACAACTAAATAGTAATTCTGAAAAGTATAACTCTAAGCAAGAACCCGAGTCTTCCACAAAGAAGAAGTGGGATAATAGAAAAGTTAAAGAAAAAACTACTTATGGTGGCACTGTGTATCCTGACGGGGTGCACAGAATCAGTCTGGCATCATCCGAACATTTATGCTGTCCAACGAACTGCAGTTCCTAGCGAAAACTGGAAACCGTATGACACTACACTACTATAATCTACCCAATCTATCCCTCTCTAACCTACCCTAAACCACTCCAATCTACTCTTCTTCACGCCTATCTACCCCACTACACTCCAATCTACCCCAAACTACACCACTCCTATTTAACTCACTCCAATCTACCCCACTCCACTCAAATCAACCCCTTCACTCCCATCTACACTACCATATTCTACCCAATCTATCTTACTCCAATCACCCACCATAATCTACCCCACTCCAATCTACCTTACTCTAATCTACCCCAATCTACTGCACTCTTCCACAATCTACCCACTCCAATCTATCCCAATATATCCCACTCCGCTCTATCGCGATCTACTCCACTCCAATCTACCACACTATAGTCAAGTCTACCACAATCCACCACAATTTACCCACATTCCAGTCTACCCCAATCTACTACACTCCATTACACTCTACCCCAATTTACCCCAGTCCACTTCACTCCAGTCTACCACATGCCACCCACATCTACCCCACTCTAGTCCAATCTAAACCACTCCACCCCACTCCACCCCACTCCAGTCTACCCTATTACACTCCACCCCAAGCTACCCTACTCCAATCTACCCCATTCAATCGGTGCTACTTCAATCTATCCCAAACTACTCCAATCCAATCTACCCCACTCAAATCTACCCAACCCTATCCCAATCTACCCTATCCTACTCCACTCCAACCTACCCAACTCCACTCTAATTTACCCGAATATACCCTGCTTCTATCTTACACCTCTCTAACCCACATCACTCCAATGTACCTTACCATAATACACCCAATCTATCCCACTCCACCCCACCACCCTAATGTACCACACTCCAATCTACCCCAATCCACTGCATTCTTCCCTTATTTGCCCCACTCTGATCTATCCCGATATATTCCCCTTCACTCTATCCCGATCTACCCCACTCCAATCTACCCTTTCCAATCTACCCCACTCCATTCCAATCTAGTTCCCTTAACCCCAATCTACCCCATTTCAATGTACTGCTCTCCCCCACTCCAATCTACTCCATCCCAGTACACCCCATCTACCTCACTCCACCCCACTCAAATCTACCCCACTCCACCCAATGCTTGTTTCTTTTATTTTGTTTGAAACCATCAAACTTGAAGCATGTGTTTTCCAATATTTCCAAGAGCTGAACGCAAACAGCTAACTATAACAAAACTGTGCCCTGTGACCAAATTCCGAAACACATATTTTCGGCTGCCTATCGCTTTTATTGATGAAGAAACTGTAAACAAAATCACTTTGTTTAAGACTATTGCAAAACAGTATGTGTTTTTATGAATTACTTTTGCAGTTGTGTCACATTTACTTATTTGTCAGTTTCCTCTTTTATCATTTAGAGGGAGTGTTTTTCTCATCATGAAGCACACAGTGATTTCAAAAGTTGTATGTTTCGCCTTTACCTCTATCCATCCCTAAACCCTAAAATCCCATTACCTCCCCCTACTTCTACCTCTAGCCACCCGAACCCTGAAATCACCCATACCTCTATTGACTTCTAACTCACCAAACCCTAAAATCACCCCTACCCCCTTTAACTCTACCCACCCCTGAACCATAAACTCATTCTTACCTCCCTGCACCTCAAACTCTAAAGTCACGCTCACCTCCCTTTACCTCTTCCCACCCAAACCTTCAAGTCAACCTCACCTCACTTTACCATTACCCACTCGGAGCCCTCAAGTCACCCTGAACTTCCTTTACCTCCACCTACCTCACCCTACCTCCCTTTTTCTCTACCCACCACTGAACCCTCAAGTCACCCTCACCTCCCTTTACCCACCTGAACCCTCAAATCACCCCTCACCTTCCTTTACCTCTACCCATCCCATTCCCGCAGGTCACCCTCACCTTCCTTTACCTCTACCCATCCCATTCCCTCAAGTCACCCTCACCTTCCTTTACCTCTACCCATCCCATTCCCTCAGGTCACCTTCCTTTACCTCTAGCCATCCCATTCCCTCAAGTCAGCCTCACCTTCCTTTACCTCTGCCCAACCCAAACCATAAAATTACACTCCCTTTCCTTTACCTTTACCCATTCTAGTCCCTCAAGCCACCCTCACCTTCCTTTATCTCTACCCACCCAAACCCTCAAGTCACCCTCACTTCTCCTTACTGGATAAAAGAAATTGGCAAAGTCAATAGATCTACCATAGGTGAGATCTATTGGATTTGCCAATGCTTGTTTAGCCTTACTGGCAATAGTGGGTCATATTTTCTCACCGTGACCCTATATTTGCCTCCAGATGGCGTGAGAGATTCAATGCTGTCCCTTTAGCTACAAGATTGTCTACCTCACAGCCATGAGGTCTAACTCAGGAAAGAGAGAAAATGTAGTAGCTGGATGTCACATTATCATGAGTGAACATTTACAGGCACAACCATCATTCCTTTGAAAAACCACAGTTAGATGAAGATATCATTTTTACATTTGAAATGATCCTTGTTCTCAAGCAAGCAAGATTGTG